>NC_136416.1:41745000-42945000 GCF_051521515.1 Lactuca serriola
TTATAGATGACGGATGAATATTTAAAATATATTGTAATCGGTTTAAATCATTTACTAAATTGATTATATATGGAAACTCAAAAATGTACTTTTTTTGAAACAAAGAAGATTATCAAACTAAAAGCATCACCTTTAATTGTTTCATACCAACTTTCTTTTGAACCACAAATTATCAAATAGCAAGCACATGACATAAGATATAGAAATCCAAAATCAAACCTTGGTCGGTTCACAACAGTACCAATACAATGAATCTACCTTTCTATATTTACATCGACCTTTAATCGATAAAAGCTAAACAGGAAATAGCTTGGATTTTGTGAAGAATGAGCCTGTGAGATCAAATCTAGTTTCAAACACATTTTTTTTCTATACCTCCAGATGACCAGAATTGCACCCCACCACCAGATGGTCCAGATTATTTCATAGATAATGTGGAGCATGTTGAAGATCTCGCCAAAATATTAAGGGACAAATGAGAACATGACAAATGGGATAAAAAAGAAGCTCAACTTCAAACGGATGTAACTTTTAATTTATAAGGAATTTAGAGGCATGTGATACATCATCGAAAAGCTATTGACGTGAAGGAGTTATGTTAACAAAGAAGACATGCCCTACCATTGACCCTCACATTCCACTGTTTAAGCATGCCAACTGTCAGTTTTGTGCAATATTCGTTTTTATTTTACTCTGATATAAACACGACAAGTCTCGGTTTTCTGCAATAATCGTTTTTATTGTACTTGGTTTAATGAAATAATATTTGTTTTCTTTATTTTCTACTTTCATGTAAGAGGACAATTAAAAGATTTTAATGTCAATTTTGGGCCTCTTTGCACTTCCTTAACCCACTAGCCCAACTCTTCTCCAGCGCATTATAGCTAGGCCTGACAATGGAGCGGGTTTTGACCCTGATCCGATCCAAACCCTTAACAATTATATGGGTTTAGAGCATAGTTTTTGATCCGTTTACCCGTTAACGACTCGTACCCGCAAACCGTTTTATTAAAAGGGTCGGGTATGGATCATCACCGATCCGCTCCGTTTAAAACCCGCCCCATATAAATTTTGGAAATATAAATTTATATTTTATATTGCCTAAAGTTTACATTAAATTCCAATCAGAAGTCCAAAGAGAAAAGGCCAAAGACTAAATTGTTTTTACATAGAACTCGAGGACTCAACTTCTAGACTTTCAGTCTTCTCCCAAGAGTCATGATTTCATTTCATTTATATTTCATCATGTAATCACCAATTTCATTTATAAATCAATAAGGTCATTTATCAACCGGAATAAAGTTTGTAATTGTTATTCTCTATCAATGCAATCGACGATCAAAAACCAATTGGAAGTAACTAAAATAATGATTTTAATTCCAATAGAAAGTCCTCGAGTACATAATGTGTTTTCTAAATCAAAACTTAGTTTTATTTAATAAATGTGATTTTATGATTTAAGTAAAATGTGTTTGATTATTCAAAAAACTTACGGGTTACGGGGCGGGTTTGGATATCTGCTGATTCGGTGGATAAGGGTATGGGTTTGATTATTTAAAACTCTGCGGGTTATGGAGCGGGTTTGGATCGGATTTCGAAATTTGTTAAAAGGGTTTGGATCAAGGTCGATTCGCTCCAAACCCGCCCCATTGCCAGGTCTAATTATAGCCTATGATTCTTCAAGATTTCTTCAAAAACAGCCCATTTCACATCCTCTTAATCATCCATAGTTTAAGTGCCCCCTCGATCAATCAAAATTTTAAGTGCTTCCATCTTCTTTTCGGTTCAACGCTCAATTTTTCTTCAATCTTCCGTTCACCAACAATTCCATTCACGAACAAGTGCACTTTTGTATCACACCAACCGCCAGTCAGCGGAAACACCGGGGTGAGCGTGTGTGTGTGTGTATATATATATGTATATGTGTATATATATATATATATATATATATATATATATATATATATATATATATATATATATACACACACATATAAGGGTTCAATTGAGAAAAAAGAAGGTTATGAATGAGGGAATCATTCTCAACCACTCATTTATTTTTGCAGCAAAAGGCTCCATCGTACTAGTGGAAATAGGAAAGGAATAGACCAAAATTTATGATTTTTATTCTCTACAAATAGACATCCATATTGATATAGTTTTAAGATAAAATAAAAAATTTATTTTTTTTATATTTTTAGCTATCGTTATTTATAAGTGAATAAAAATGAATCAGATTTTTACTACAGTACATTCGTTATTCACTTATGAATAAAACTATGATTAATTGTTTTTACAATTTAAGTATCATTCATATATGAATATAGCATATACTAAACATAGTATATTCATATTTAAATATTAGACGATGCATTCACTTGTGAATATTACATAGTATATTCACTTGTGAATATTAGATGGTATATTCACTTATGAATATTAGATAATATTTTCATATCTGAATATTACATAGTCTTACATGGTATATCACATGTGAATATTACATAGTATATTCATTTGTGAATATTAGATGATATATTCACTTATGAATATTAAACAGTATATTTACGTATGAATATTACAATGTGTTTTCACAAATATATATAGTTTTTATATGTTATTCACATATGAATAACATACAGACTTGCATATTTGTTTTTTTCTTTTAATAATCATATACGGATTCAGGTGAGAAAACATATTCATATATGAATATAACGTGGTAATTTAGTTTATGCATTTCATCAAACAATTGGAGTACATACAATTTAACTTTTTTAAAAATGTTAAAAACATGATACTAGACTATTTAAATCTTACAGAATAGTAGATAGATAGAGAATTATATGAAAATTTTCAAAAAAAACGATTTGATATTTTTCTAACCTCAATTTTGAAGTTTTATTTGAGAATCGATGTTAAATGAATGATATGAAGTGGATATTTTGTTGATTATCGATGATGTTGTTCTAATAACGCTGGGAGTATAATTAATCGTAGATGTTGAAGATCTAATCGTATTTAAGCAGAATTGAAGGCTTGATTAAAAGAACCAAAAACGAATTTTTGTTGTTAACTGTTGAATCGTGTTGATAAACATGTTATTGACGGAGATCAATAATTGATTAACATTGGATGATGTTGATGATGGTTTAACTGAAGAAATTTGGATAATTGTTGAAGGTTGGAGGAGAAATTTGGATGATGAACGATCGAAATTTCTATACAGTTACGTATTTGAGATTAAAGGTCATTATCATATTTACAAGTTTGCCACCGTGTCTTTTTATGCTTAGATTAAATGAGTGGCTGATAATGATTCCCCCATTCTCAACCTTTTTTATTTTCTCAATTGAATCCACATCTCTCTCTCTCTCTCTCTCTCTATATATATATATATATATATATATATATATATATTAAACAGTATAACACTTGTAACAACATTACATACTTCCATTAGTAGTCAGAAATAACAAAAAGTATAAAAATGGAGAGTATAAGTATAACTTATTAAGTGTAATTTTATAAATAGTAAAATTCGGTGCCGTATATTATTAAGTATTTGTCATACTTATATTATATGTTGCACTTATATATCATTGTGCGTGTGTTTGAGATGCATACAGTTGTAACACCCGGTTCCCGATACGTATTTTTAAATTTAAGCAATTGCTTGTTTTACACTAGCACTCGACGAGTTAGAGGCCCAACTCGTCAAGTAGACTGGATTCTGGACGCGGGTTTTAAGTAACCTACTCGACGAGCCAGGAGCCCGAATCGACGAGTAGGACTACCTGGAGGAAACCCTAATATTTAGGGTTTGCATCCTATTTAAACGCCTTATCTTGTCCCATTTCAGCCTCTATCTTCTCTCACAGTCCAGGAAAGCCCTAACTCGAAACCCTAAAGCATTTGGAGTGTTCTTGAGCCATTTTTGTGTGTTTTTGGTTGTTTGAAGCATGAAGAAAGAAGTGGAAGCTTGGGGGTTCCATAAGAAGCAAGTAGATCCAGAGGTTTTGCTTCATTTTCAGCTCATTCAAGGTAAAAAGCTTTAACCTTGACTTCCCATTTGTTAGATCCTCTTTTGGGCTTCAATCTTGTCATTTTTGGGGCATTTCTAAGTCACCTTCAGATTTAGAGCGTAATGTAGAGTGTTGACTTCAGATATTGAACCTTAGAGGGTTCTCATGGCATAAAGGTGCCAAATTTATTTCTATAAGAGTCTCCTGCACCGTATAAACCGCTTTTTAGGACCCTTTGAGCAAAATACCCCATGCATGAATGTCAAGTTTGTAACTTTATATGTAATATGGACCCTAGGAGGTCAGATCTATGTTTTGAATGCATTACGTCAGACTGAAGTCGACGGAATAGTTTTGGACATAGAGGGACTCGGCGAGTCACTCATGTGACTCAGCGAGTCGAGTTGCAGTTTTCCACAAACCTCTTCTGATAATGGGCAATGTGTTGAGTTGGAAGAACACTCAGTCTGTTGGGTTCATTGTGGGCCTGAAGATCATGGAACTCGACGAGTTCAACGCTAAGTCTCAACTGCATGAAGACGAACTCGACGAGTTCATAAGGAACTCGACGAGTCCAGGACTAGACGTGCCTTCTTGTATGAAGAAGGACTCGACGAGTTCAAGGATGAACTCGGCGAGTCAGAGATAGAAAGTCCCAACCTTGTATGAAGAAGAACTCGGCGAGTTCTTGAAAGACTTGGTGAGTTGGTGGGTCAACCCAGCGAGCTGAGTCAACCAGGTGTTGACTTTGACCCAGAGTTGACTTTGACCAGGGTGTTGACCTTGACTTTGACTTTGACCTGAGTTGACCCTTGAAAGGGTTAAGAGTATGAAATGGTAATTACGGAAGGTTGTTATGTGTAGGAGTTTGAGAGGAGTCGGTTCCAGCGCCGAGGACAGTTCAGTTACTCCACGACATTAAGGTGAGTTACCTTCCAGTAGAAGTGGGTCTAAGGCACCATGGTCGGCCCACTAGTAAGAGTTATAGTAGAGATAATTGTCTTTGTGATAATTATCTGATATGTTGTTCTGTGTTATGATTATGTGCTAGCATGATATGATGTTATGTGATAGTAGATAGTAGCGGGAATAGTCCCCCTGTTACGGTTGTAAGGACCGAAGGGTAGGTCGGGCACCCCAAATATGTCTGGCAGTATGTTTATGCTATGTTATTATGTGGTAGTGGTTGGCGCCCAAGAATTGCCAAACAGGGTAGGTCGACACCCCATAATTTCCAGACAGGGTAGGTCGGGCACCCCAGAATTGTCCGATAGTATGTTTGTTATATTGTATGTGGTATGATTGGAGAACTCACTAAGCTTCGTGCTTACAGTTTTCAGTTTTGTTTCAGGTACCTCTTCAGCGAAGGGGAAGGAGTCGGCACGGTAGCAACGCATCGTACACACATGATTTCTGCACTATGATGATCTTGGGATTGTACTCTGACACTATTTTTATTCCACGACATGTTTTATGACTTTTGATTTATGGGATTATGGGATGATATGATATCGATGATGTTTTTCAGTAAACAATTTTATAAGCTACTTAATTATATATGAAATTTCTGGACATGATTTTTAGGGTGTTACAACAGTCCTGTTTTAACTAATATGAGTATATGCAACGTATAAATCTTATTTCAATTCTATACGGGTATTCTGGAAAAATATAAATTTTTTTACAAGTTTCCTGACAATGTATAAATCCTATTTCAGTTCTATATGAGTGGTCTTAGAGTGTACTCTAAGGTCAATCATGAGCCTATAACCGAGCTATTTGACTAGATAAAATCCTTTTTCATGCTATGCAAAGGGTCGGGTCGAGAGAATCACTAACGTTTCATCACCGTCGTGAAAAAGATAGAATATTGAAGTTATCGCCCATTTCGACTCGTTAGAAGAAGGTTGTAGCTAGCAACCATATGTGGGGTGTCAATTCGTATACATCTATATACAATGTTCCTCGCTCGTTTAAGATTAACGGTAATAGTACAGAGAGCTTTACAAAGTTTGTGTCCTTAGTTGATGAAGAGTACAACTCATATAGGAATCCTGAGTTTAACAGATATAAAAGTGTGTGTGTTTTTGTCCTAAATTTAGTTAAAAAGATTACTAAATTATTGTTTGTCGTTAAGTTGAAACCATTCCAAACTGTGAGATCATGTCGTTAAACTTTAACCCATAAAGTTTATTAGATTTAATGTGCGTTTGTTATGTAAAACTTAATAAAAGTTTTCTAACAAAAATTAAACAGCATAACAGTAGTATTTTCACCAAAACAAGGTTTCACCACTGTGAAACCAATAAAAACAAAGCAATGTACATTTCATTAGAGTAGTAATTATATCAAAAATGACATTTTAACAACTTTCTTTCCCAGTTACATTTATAAACAAATAAACAATTATTAATGTTTATAAATGTAACAATACTACAGTATTAGTTGTTTAAAGACATAAAACTATAAATCTTTACATTTTGTTTGTGACGTAAGTTTATATTTAATCTAGTAGTTTTTAACAAGCACAAAATATAAACTTGATGTAAATAAGCAACGTATAAACTTTTAACAACGATAAACAGTTTATAAAGACGTAAAGACGAGATGTTCATGTTTTCTCTCCCGAAAACTTAAAAAGTTAAAAGGGCTATAGAACTCATCCTTGAAGCATGAAAAGTTGTCGTTTTTGAAATCGGGTACCGTTTGCGAACCTGGAACATTTTAACGGCATCGCCTTTTGCTGCAAAGAGGTCAGAGCTCCATCATCCACAACGATGTGTGGTTGCTAGCAGAGAGCTTTGTGTCGGCCTTTGTATGTGTCGGCACCAGGCTCGTCAGTTCGTCGACATAAGGTGCCTTGGAACAAGTGTACAGTAGCATTGTGAGGCGGCATGAGGCGGAGGAGGACAGTGTCGGTAGTCGATCCTTAATCGTCAGTTGTCCGAGCTCGAGAAAATAGAGAGAGAGAGAGAGAGAGAGAGAGAGAGAGACCAAAAGGGAAAGAGGAGAGAAAGAGGGTAATGTGCAAGAGAAATATGAGGTTTTCGCCTCAAAAAAAATTCCAAACATGCCTGTCGCTTGTCCCAAACATGTTGGTTTCGATTATGTGATCGAAAATTTCATACGAAATATGAAGTTATGTTAAAACGTGTTCGAAGTTACAACTCAGTTATATTTATATGTGACATCCTCAATTTTCTCGGCTAGAAAAGACCGTTTTCTTTATGCTTATTTTAAAAAACAAATTTGTTTATAAATGCGGTATTTGTCCCGTGAATGTATTTCCGAAGAAAATGTTTTTCATTGATTTTTTAAACTTGGTATGTCATAAGTGATACAAAAACATAAGCATAAACAGACTTTACATTAATATTCTAGCGGCTTACGAACTCCTTAAATTCCTCGATAGATAATTACATTATCTATCAGTACCTCGTATAGCTACCTGTGAAACAAAGAATTTGAGTAGGTTAGGTTGGGAAACCTGGTAAGCATATAGGGTTTTCAACCCATAATATTATTATTATATTGTTTTAAGTATATATATATATATATATATATATATATATATATATATATATATATATATATATATAACTTAGAGATCACAAAACGTTTTTTTGACTTTAAATATGAAAAAATCGCAGCTTTTTCTTCAAATTCGCTGAAAAAAAAAATAAGAAATCGATTTATTTTTTGAGTTTTTTTTCAAAAAAAATTTAGCGGATTTGAAGAAAAAGCTGCGATTTTTTCATTAATAAAGTCAAAAAAAAAATTGTGATCTCTAAGTATTTTTTTTATGCATTTTTAGGGTTTTTTTAGGCTTTAATTTTTTCGATAGAACCTAAACCTATATATATATATATATATATATATATATATATATATATATATATATATATATATAGGTAGGTTCAAATGTTTCTCACATCTATTGTGTGCTAGAATGCACCAATAAGAATTGAGTAACATTAAATGTATATTAAATGATATCCATATTTATAATTCATTTTTATGGAAACTAATTTAATTCGTCATTAATGTCAATAATAATATTCTTTCAGAATGAATTCATATATAAAATAATAAGAGTGTATTCTAGGAGAACGAGAGTATATTCTACTAGAATACACCCTCATTCTTCATATTCCATACAACTTTATTGTATTTTAAGTGAGTGAGTCCTGAAATAATGTTATTGCTTATATAAAAACCTAGATACGAATTTATTCTCAAAGAATGCTATTGTTGACATTAATGACGAATTTAATTAATTTTCATAAAGAGAAAATTATAATTATGGATATCATTTAATATACATTCAATTATGGAAACCATTTAATATCTATCATTATTTAATTAAATAATAATATAATTTAACTAAATTCCTATTGGTGCATTTTAGCACACAATAAATGTAAAAAACACTTTAGCCTATATATATATATATATATATATATATATATATATATATATATATCACATTAAACAAATTAATCCCGATTACCCATTCTCGTTATTCTCACTATTTCGTCCTATATGATAATCTTAAGGGACCTATCCTAGAGGATCTATGTTTAGTACGAGTAGAACATATTTCTTCGGGGATTCCTTGACAATACATGTTAGTAAGGCAACCATGAGGGGGATAAAGTACTCGAATGAACACATGATCCATACTCTAGGACAGTATGATTTGTTAATAACTACATATTGTGAGTCTGTCAATGTTCCACTAGACTGTGTACAAGAGTCTGTGGTTGTCACCAATACTCTTCTTGATGACTGCTCTTAGTTGGGCATGGTCTCTCACCGTTATCTTTGGTATGGTCTCTCACCACTATTCTATCTTTGGCATGGTCTCTCACCGCTATTTTCTCTAGTATGTTCTCTCACCATTAAACTTTATCTTTTCTATCTCTACCCTTTGTTAAGGTGCAAAGTCACTCTTGGATGTAGTGTTTTAGGCTTTCCTCTTTATATGTGTAAATGGGTTGAGTCTTTCCTATAAATAGGAAGTGAGTGACTCCCATTATGTAAGTGAATCCATTTGGAGTGTTAGACTAGAGAGAGAAAATTTGTACAAACCCATTTGTATATTCTTTCTAGATATAATAAGAGCTTACAAAGATTTATTTACTCCTTGTGTTCTTGATTTTACATGATGATTCACTAGATCTTTCTAATTCCGCACATGCCATCATAATTAACACCACTACAATTGGTATCAGAGCGGGTGTTCTTGATTTGATCAAGAATTGATCCTTGATGGCTTTCTTGATTTGGTGATTCATTTTATGATCTTGGATCTTCGTGGTTTAGAGAGTTTTTGGATTCTAGAAATCGAATTCATCTTTGATTCTATTCATAATTCGATTTTCTTCACTAGAATTCAAGTGATTTTTACTTTCTCTCTCTAGAAAACCCATTCAAAATCACTTTCTCTCTCTAAAATTCTTCAAGTTTTTGTGATCATGGTGGGTTTGCCATATGATTCTTGGATTGTGATCGTTAAAGATGTGAAATACAAAGTAAATGAAGATCAATTTTATGGGTTGGTGTTAAGCAAATTGATTTCATGGGGTAATTTGGTATCTTATGGAGATTTGAAGGATGATAATGGATGCTTGCTTTTTCAACCACTTTGTAAGATTGTATGGTTGAATAAAATTGCATTGTCCATATTAGTTCATAGTAGAAATCAAAAGGAAGGAGAGGAAAGAGATTTGTTCAATAAGAAATACATTTCTCTAATTGAAAACCCAAATGATCTTCATGCTCTTAAGTTTGTTGAAGTTCTTGACAATGGAGTTCAATGTGATGTTCTTGATGTTCAAGAAAAAGGAGTTCAAGTTGATTCTCAAAATGAAAAAGTTTTTTGCTTAATTGGAGTTCAAACTGATGATATTTTGTGTTCTTGTGATTCGTTTGAAGGAATGATTCCTTATCGGAAGACGGTAATCCAAGAAAATCACAAGTATCAAACTCCAAAAGATTTGATTCAAACTTAAAATATTCATGTTGTTGAAAGTGGGTTTGTTCATGAAATCAAGTCTTCAAGATGCAAAAAGATGATAAAGAAAAAGAAGAAGAAGATGAATCGGAAGAACAAGCGGGTTTACTCACAAAAATCGTCAAATGTTGTGAAGCCAAAATCCGTGAAACAAATTTGGGTTCCAAAGCAACAATCTCCAAAGGTTGCATTGAATTTGAAGTCAAAACCCAAAAGTGTTGGTGGTTCTTTTGAAGATGTTCTTGGATCGTTGAAGAACACGAAGAATACGAAGAACGAGTTGTACATCTCGCATGGTGGGTGGTACAGTGTTCGATTTGGAGATTTTCTCATTCCGAAAAAAGAACCAAGATCTTCCAAATTTGATTCGTTCGTTGAAAATGGATCTCGATTCGTGAAAAAGGTAACTCATATTCTCAAATGGATCCAAAACGTCCATGATTTCAATTCATATTTTTCGTTTTTCATTTTTGATCGATTTGCCTCATTGGATCTAATTTGTTTCAACCCCATTGTTGATCCAATTATCTTTTGTATAGATCAAAATCAAATCAAAATCTTGTGTTTGTTACTGTTCATATCAGTTTTGAGCCCAAATCAAGTTTTCTAATGTCATTTAATGGTAGATCGACTTCGAGGGCCCAATTGATGATTTATTTGGTGTGAGCTCAAAATTAATATTCATTTACTGTTCATGAATCCGTTTGAGCCCAAAAGTCATTGAATTCGCTTTGATCCATCTTCGTTTCTTACTCTACCTGGTTATAACATCAGATATTTCTATCTCGTTCTTGAAGCCTTATTTTCAACTTCACGTTTCTGTTACTCGATTTGATATACTTGCTAATCTATCATTGTGAATCGATCGAGTATTTTGATTCATAACTGACTGCGAAGTGGCGTAATCGACATCGACTATATGATCTAAATTAGTTTTGGAGCAAAAATTGATTGGTTTGTTGAATCGATGAGGTTTTTGCTTGAAGGTTGTGAAGAACAGTGATAAAATCACTTTTTGATCTGAAATCGGGCAAACGAATTATAAATTCGTGTTTATGATTCTTTGACTTTGAAAAGTCAAACTATGAAACACTCAAATCCGACATTCTAGAGCTGATTCAGTGGATTGGAGATTGATTTTGCTCAATATAAGTTGGTTTGGGGCTATAGATCTTGAAATCAAGTCTAATTTGGTGGTTAATTTCGAATTTGATTGGATTGAAATTCTTGGTGCCGATGACAGTTCATATGCTTTTTGTTTGATTCTTGAAATTAGGATCGATGGTTGCTACTACTTGCTTGTAACTGGTATTGGTATTGTAGTGACAAAGAACATGGTTTGGCATGCGGAATTAAAGCTTGCGCAATTAAACATGGTGATTTGGGTGTTTAAGAGATGTATTGATTTTGTATGGTGTTACACAAAAAGGATCTAGATCTAGACTACATAAATAACACACACTTACACACTCACTTTTACATCTCTCAAGCACACCTCTACAAGTGGTATGAACCCACTATTTATAGAGGTGTTTACATGTCTCTCTCTCACTCTCTATCTCTCATGTGTCACAAGGCTAATACTCCACATGCAAGTGGGTTTTATAAAAGTCAAACATTACAAAGTCATTCATGGAAAACTTTGTACCCTAACAGTTATGGATTATGTTATTTTGGATTAGTAGACTTTATGGATAGTATATTTGATTTTTATTTTGGATTTATTAGATAGTTTTTGTAATATGGTATATATGATGTTTTATGTAATAGGGTATGTATTGTTTATGTTATTTGATGTTTTATTTAATGTGGTATGTATTGAATTCCGTATTTTTATAAAATATGTATTTTATAATATATAAATAGTATCATATATAAATTGTTTTAAAAAAACACATTAGGGGCAACAACATTTGCGACGACATGCGCCAATTCTGACGACACCAACCTCTGGGAAGCCTTGCCGGAAAAAACTCTGACCGGCGATCGGAATACTAATAGAGACGATGAAGCCTTGTAGTGACAACAAGTATTAGAAACGATAGTAATTGCAATGACAACTGAGTATTAGCTACGAGGTAATAGCGGTGACCCTTTAACGATGACATGTCGTCGCTAAGTGATTCTCCTTGCACTTCCTAAGTGATTCTCCTTGCACTTATCGCACCACCTGGCTTCACCGCTACCTCCATACTTCTTATCACTGGGATCCATTTTTTGAGAATCTTTTGTTCTTATCATACTTTGAAGACCCTTCAAGCTTCCTTTTCTCTCCTTTCTCAACTTTCTCTAGACCTTTTTCTTTTATTTGGGTCTCTATGTTCTTGGTTGCCCAGATGGATGCTTTCAGAGTAGTCGCTTGTTTCACCATTAGACCGAAATCTGCCAGTTGTCCATTAGAAAACTTATTCACCTTGGAAATTTCGGAAGGAACTAGGTAAGCGACTAGCTTCATCTTCTTAGTAAAAGCTAATGCATACTCGTTGACCCTCATCTTTCCATTCTTCAAGTT
The DNA here is from genome assembly GCF_051521515.1 of Lactuca serriola. Taxonomy (NCBI): domain Eukaryota; kingdom Viridiplantae; phylum Streptophyta; class Magnoliopsida; order Asterales; family Asteraceae; genus Lactuca; species Lactuca serriola. The sequence goes on from NC_136416.1 coordinate 41,757,554, forward strand.
ATGTAATTCATTGTTGATTTCCAAAAGATCTTGCTCAACACAGTACTGCATCTTTAATTCTTCCAGAAAATTTTCCCATGACATCTCCTCTGCTTTTCCCTTTGGCATGGATTCAACTAGTAACTTCCACCAGCTTAATACTCTGGTCTTCAGTTGTCTGACCGCTAAGATGGTCTTCGGTCGGTCGTTACATTCGCAACTCTTAAATACCATTTCCATCTCGGTGATCCAGTCCTGAATTTCTATTGGTGTTCGGCTTCCAGAAAGACTTGGTGGATTGGAACCCTTGAAATCCTTGTACTTACATCCATCTTGCCCAACCCTTCTGTCTGGATTGGTTCTCCAAACCAATCGGGTTTCAGCTTGACTAACAGTTCAATTGTAATTTCCTTCTTCCGATTGCTCCTTATTGAGATTTAGTTGTACAACAGGTGTTGTGGGTTCTCTCCCAATATCATGAAGTAATCGTCTCATCTCCTCTCTTTGTTCTGCCATAATTGACCGCATCATTGCTTGGACTCTTGATGTTGTAAATGGTTCAACTACTAGAACTGCTTCAGGTGCATGCTCGATTACACCGCATCATGGACCGTTATCGTTTCCTAGTCCACTATGTGTCCTTACCATGACCTTCTGTATACCAAAGTAGCCGCTCGAGACGAGAAATTTAAGATAAAGAAGGTTTAGACGCGTAGTCGTCCTTATTACTCTGAAAATTTACATGCCAGTTCTCATACCGTAATTAAACTTTTAGAAATATGAACACACAAAAATTTCTAATTCTAGGTCGGCAACAAACCTTATATCTGATAATAGCAACCTAGATAGGTGATCTAAGACATCTTATAGTTACAGCATGCATATGTCATTTAGCACATAAAGCAAATTAGACATCTTATCCTAAAATAAGCTAGTGCCCGCGTCAATTCAGGTGTACTACCTAAAATATAATATACATACATATCACGATCATCGCTTAGCATTCTAAGTTTATGTCTAGAAATAAATCCTTACTCCTAATTTGCTTAAACTAATGCTCTGATACCAACTGTGACATCCCCAAATTTATGGTCATTTTAAAAAATTTATTTATACTTATTTTAAAATAGAGTATTTCTTTTGTTGCGGAATTGGTCCCAAAAATATTATTTCAATGTGAGATAATATTAACATTAAACATTTCCGAAGAAACGTTCAATATTGATATCTTTTCAAAACTTGGAATTTCATAACTGATACAAAAAAAAAATAATCATAAACAAGCCTTACATTAATTTACATTAATAATCTACATTTCCTTTAATTTCTCAGTGTGATGTACCTTCGCATCGATACATGTGATACAAATAAATTGAGTGAGTCAGGTTGGAAAACCTGGTGAAGTACATAGGGTTTTTAACCCACAATAATATAGTTAATTATTTTATTCACATATTTCACGTCAAATAATTAACCCGATTACCCATTCATGTTTTCTTTATTTATTCTTCCCTAAGGATTTATCCTAAGGGTCATCGCCTTCATTGCATTTACTTGTCATCGCCTACATCAAATTTCCTTAAATGTTTATTGCTTAGGATATTTCCTAAGAATCATCGCCTACATCGCATAGAGAGTATTTTTTTGGGGATTTTCCCCAATATGTGTCAATAAAGGGTTTAGAATATTATTACTGGAATACGTAGTCACTTCATCGCCTGAACTCATAATTCGTTACCTACAAGTTATAAGCCTACAAGTGTTTCCTATGGATTGTTTAGATTAATCTGTGGTCGCCATCTATACTCTGGTAGACGACTACATCGTAACATCGCAAGTCAAGTTCAGGTCATCTCCTATTTATAATAACCTATCTATCATCTTCTATCTACCATCACTTGTTACTACCCAATACATATTTATAAGTGTATAATACTTATATGATTAAATCAGTTAAATATCATCTCATAATATTTTATCTAACACATAACATTTTCAGCATAGATAATAAGCACATAAAGCATGTAATTATCTAGCACTACAAGAAAACAAAGGTATAGCGGCGACGCCTTTAGCGGCGACAGCCAGCAATAGCGGCGACACGTAAATGACGCGTTACGTGTCGCCGCTATTGCTGGCTGTCGCCGCTAATGCTTTCATTTAGCGATCCGCGTCATTCTCACCCCAGCCGTCCGATTTGTTTTCAATCTAACGACTGTTAAGGAAAGCAGAAAGACGCGCTGAGTTTTCCCTCCGTTTGTCGCCGCTAATGCCCTAATGTCGCCGCTATTGCCCTTGCGTCGCCGCTAACGCTAAACGCAGATATCCCCTGAACAGCTTACCTTTCTGCCATTCACAGCTTATCATTCACTTGATTTTCTCTCGTTTTTCTGTCGATTTTTCTTCTATATCACGCAAATTTTCCAACTTGGTGGACTAGGCATTGCTTCTTGGACCGGTGCTAGCTTCTCCTTCCCTCAAGGCAACCACAAAACCGCCACAACCCCAACCAAGTTCAACATTTAGCCAAAATTCCGAAATTGCCCCAACCAAGGTCGAATTTCTCATCTTTTTTATGATTTTTCTGTTTTAGATGATAAATAGTGAGTATTTTTCAAGTTTGTTGAGTGATTATGTTTGTATTTTGATATATGAATTGGTTATGCATTTTGTTGGATTGTGTGTTTTTTTCACATTTGTTGGAGTTTTATTATGCATTTTGTGTATATTTTGAAATTTATGTTTAGATTACATTGAAGTACAAAAAAAAAATTTTAAAAATCGACATGTATATGTATATATTTGTATGAAATTGGATGAAATTTAGATGTATATATTTGTATATATTTGTATGAAGTTGGATGAAATTGGATGAAAGTTATACCACATTGCCTTAACATGAAACTTAGATGTATATATTTGTATGAAATTGGATGAAATTGGAATATGTAAATTGAATGTATACATTTGCCTTAACCCCCTACCGTTGTGTCTATGTACGATCAGCAACAACCAATGACACAAGAACAACCACAATCACAGGTAATTGTTAGTAAATGCTATAATGGAATGGTATAATTAATTATAATGTTATTTTGATATGTTGTTAATATATTTTGTTTTCTTTATAGTTGCAAATGCTTCAAACAATATTACAGGACCCGGCCTATTCTGCAGCATTGGAAGAGTGGTTTCGCTCATTGCCGCCACCAAATAATGGAGATGATGATGAGGACTAGTAGTTATTTTAGGATTTTATGAAACGTTTTGTAATTTGAAACAATACTAAATGTGATATGGATTAATATTTTGGATTGATTGTATAATATGTATTAATATTTCTATATAAAATTATCAGATTTTTCAAATGATATATGGATTAATATTTGGATTGATTATAAATTTAATGTGAAATAAATAAACAAAAAAAAAAAATCAAAAGAGTATTAGCGGCGACAGCTTTTGCGGCGACACCACCGTATTAGCGGCGACGAGTAGCATTAGCGACGACGAGAGTATTTGCGGCGACATTAAGCGTATTAGCGACGAAACAATACCGGCGACGTATTTGCAGCGACATGTCGCCGCTAAAGGTATTAGCGGCGACACGCCTAACATTTAGCGGCGACACGTGTCGCCGCTGTTGCCCAATCTTCTTGTAGTGTAGATACTTCATATCTATGTGTAAGATGAATGTAATTATGCACTCACTTTTTAAAGTGATGATTCGAAATTTAGGCAGCACTTCGTTTCAAGCACTTGACCTTTCCTTTGTCATGGCCTAATATCATTATTACTAAGTCATAGTCTAACAATTATAATGATAGTTTAGACCTATCATTTATTCCAATGAATATCGAAATTCTATCAAATAAGGATCAGCCAAGCAGGACAGTTTGGAGGCAAAACCATTTTGGCATGTAGCCTTTCTGAAATCCAACAACCAAGCCAATATGACCAATCTTTTCATCTCTCTCGTAAGTATATCAATCAGTATTATCACTTGGCACTACAAGAAAAATACCCTTTAATGACACGAAAACAATGACACTCGTTGATTTGCGATACGCATTTTTTTGTGTTCTTAAAAATAATGTCAGCATTCCAAAATTTGAAGGATAGAGGACACGTATTTTTGCATGCCCTTGAATTAGTGTCTCAAGAAAAAAAAAATTAAAAACACAGAGGGCGCTTTATCTTAAACGTGCGTCCTTTGTAGGTGTCGCTTTATAATTTTAGTGAAACGCGCCTTGAGTAGATAACGGGGGAAAACAAAACCCTAAAATTTTGAATACACTCTCACTTCTCCTTGGCCTCTGCAACAATCGTCGATCTCAATACCTCACCTCATCTCGCCTTGTCGTAGCTTTGTCGGGAATGTTAGAGAGAGAGAGAGAGAGAAATAGAGATCACCGGAGTTTTGCTTGAAAGGTGAATGTGGATGAAATAGGCTAGGGTTCTTTTGTAATTTTCTTTTCTGTTTCCATCATCCCCGTAAAATCCAACCCTACGGAACTGCTGCTTTCCACTCGTCTTTTCTGTCTTCTCACTTGCGTATGTAATATCTTCTCTTCTCTTCTGTGTATTTTTGCTCTTAATTATTTTTTTGATTTCCTTTAGGCACCATTGTTAAGAACCACATGACGGCCGCTCTGTTATCGGCGACCTCGACTCACTCACCTTTCCGGCCGGCAACATTAGCCTCAACCTCACCCTATTTTCTTACCTAGTAACTTCATTTGTTGGAATACAAATTGACTATCTATGAAGCCCTAGGTCCGATTCTTCTCCCTATTCCCCAAACCGCGCTTCTCCTCAGTCCTCACACAGTACACCATGAACCATAGACCCATCGTCAAGCTTTCTCACTTCTTAATATCTGGGTAATACTTCTACTACCAAAAACCCTCTCTTCATTTATTTCTCGATTCAGTGCGTTGAAATGCTTTTCCATACACTTTTCCTTCTTCAAATTTATACATATGCATCCAAACTACATAAATTTAGTGATTGTTAGCGTATATTCTATTTGGGTATATCAACATATGTTGTGTTGTGTTGTTTAATCTATTGATATATTACATTACATGTGGGGTTTTAATTTAAGTTGTTAAACCTAGAAGTTATTTATGATTCTTGTTAATTAGGAACAAGCTCCTCTAGCGTGGCATTTCTACTGCTAGGCAAAGTTATGGCGCTGAAGGTATTCTCAACACTCATTTCTTGATTCTTATATAGTTTATAAAAGGGTAAAAAAACACTTATTTATGCAACCATGTTTCAGGAGGGAGAAATTATGGGCGTATATTTGCAGACCATGCAATTTTTAAAGGCAAAGCAGCACTTTTTATTGCCCATGTTCTTCCTAGTTTTAGTAAAACGGATGTATGATTCTTTATGATCCATCATCTAATTCTCTCATATGAATCTCATCTTAAATACTAGACTGGAAACATTTTATTGACTAGATTCAAGTGCTTGTCATGAGATAGGTCAAGGCTATTATTGAAACATAACAGGAATATGTCCTTAATTTAGATGATTCAGCAATGGATGTTGATCAGGTGAATAACCTTATAAAGTGTTGTCCTAGAAAGGAGGAAATGGAAATAATTAAGGTGTATTTACATTCTACATTTCTACATTACATTACATACCCACATCTTTTATTTATACTATAACTTACGTTTTATATATATGCTTAGGGTTATGTAGGAGAACCCGATAATTTGGGCAATTGTGAACAGGTACATAATACCTGTCTTCTGGATTTATATCATTAGTATGTCAGTGAAGTTGGGGACCGAAATTTAAAAATTTAATATCTGGTTTTTTGTAACAAATCTTCTTAGAGCTAATGAAAGTTCCATGTTCGGAAGCTAAACTCATAGTTTACTCTTATAAATTGCAGTTTAGTACACAAGTCAAGAGATACTATTCTTTGCATTTCCTGCTTTCTTATATTTACCATATTTTAACTTTACTGTTCTTTTTGCAAATTTAGTTTTCAGAACTTAGGGATAAGCTAAACATTGTATATTTATCAGTAGAACAGGCAAGTTCTTTGTAATTACATGTGACTTTAATTATGCAGTTATTTAGTGATTATAAGATTGGATTAAAGTTTACTTAATTTTTTATTATGTTGGTGGTGGTTATATCAGATTAGGAGTTCTGTAAAGTTTAGGAGAGTGCTGCTGACAATTCTTTCTCTTGGAAGTTCTTTCAACCAGGGAACTGCAACAGGTTAGCTTTCTAGTTTTTGTTTTCTTTTTGGAGTTACAAAAATTAAAAAAAGCACGGCTTTGGTTTTAGGTGCTGCTGTTGGGTTCAGAGTGAGCAGCCTCTTAAGACTTGACGAAACAAAGGCACATTTTGATTTGGTTTTGAATTTTGGTGTTAGATCTTTAAATTTGATTTTGGGTTGATTTATATAGGATTTGGTTGAATTTTGTTAGGATTTCTCTAGGAAAGAGATGGATTGTTGTTGGGTTTTAATTATACTCCTTGACCATGAAAGACAGAAGCGATAAAGTATACAAGGGCAAAATGGTCATTTTCATAAATTTAGTTGATTTAGGGACCAAAAGTGTTATGAAACCACAACATAAGGACCAAAATTGTAAAATAATTGTTTTTGGACCTAAACCATAAAAAATACAGCTAAGCACAGGAATCAAAAAATCTCTACTTTACCGTTGTTTGAGCAATTCGTGGGTCCACAGTTTGCATGACAGTGGAAATCGGGTTGACCATACCAAAAGTCAAATAAGCAGCAGGAGTTGACACAATGGCACCGGCTGGATTGATTTTTGCATCAAACATTACAAAACCAATTATCAAGCAAGATATATTCAATTTCCTCAAGAAACCATATTGATAATTGATATATACTTACCATATCTCTCTGGATGATTATAACGACAGGTGGCACCATATTTGCAACTATATCAAAAAAAAAAAGGACACATTATTCAGTAACTCAAAATTAACAAATCAAATTTACTAACCTACCATTTTTCAGGTAGAAAGGACAAGCCGCTTCTCCCTATTTGAGCAATCAAGAAACAAGGGATAAAGACATCATTTTCATATTTGTAAGAATTTTTTTGAATCATGATTCATATGTATGCAAAGTAAAAACGTATTACTGGTCTAATGGGGAGACCTTTTGAGTTATACAACATGGCAGGGGCAAAAGGGGTAGTTGAAAGTTCCAAATTCACATTGCCATTTGTCCCACCACCAACTGTAAAAGTTTCACCATTACCATCTTTCAACCTTAGTTGTTGTAATTATGATAACCTTTGGGTGATGAAATTTGCAGGTTGAACCAAATTTACATTTTCCAGTCTTCATATAGAACTACTTACAAATAAACAGGTTAAAAAAAATAGATGAGTAAAATGGGAAAAGTGTGCATAAATTATTATACCATACATGGGGGCTCAGATGGTCTCTCTGGTAATTCAGAAGTATCGGCGTTTTCTAAATCAGCCTACAAAATGCATCAATCTAAATTAATATAAACATGAATGCAAATCAAAATGGCACGACATATTGTAATGAGACTTACCAACGGAGCAGTTTTATCTTTTGGGTGATTGAATTTGCACCTGGGGCCAAACTGGAATTTTTTATTTATTTATGTGTTTGTTTTCCTTAAATATATGCACATTTTTCTTTTACTTTGTTATGGTATCCATGCTGTATATGTTAGCTGCTTGCAGACAAACTGCCTGAAGTTCTTGATTTTTCCAAGGAACTTGGCAGCTTGGAACCTGCATCAAAGGTGATCTTTGTGGGATTCTCTTTTTTTTCTTTATTCAATAAAGTAATGTTAATATAACAAAAAGATTAGTTTCTCGACTTTGATTTTTTCCTCATTTGATTCTTTTACATTTGTAGCAGAAGAGGACCCCGGAGTTCATCTGAAATAACTTATCAGGAGGTTTTCTTTGCATGATCAACAATTTGCAACAAATAACTTTAATGAAAAAAACATTATTGGATTAGGTGAATTTGGAAAAGTTTACAAAGGACGGTTTAGTGATGGTGCTCTGGTGGCTGTAAAAAGACTGATAAATAGTGTTAAAGGTGGCGAATTGCTAGAGTCCTCATCAAACAAAAGGCACATCAGGTAACAACTTTGACCTCACTCCTCTCTTCAATGGCTTCCAAACATCTTTCTTGAAGCATTATAACAAAAATTAATGATTCTCAGTTCTATCTTTTATGTGCAGTATGAAATTAAAAGGTTGTATTTGTGTTGTCAAGAAATGAGCCTCCACTATTCTGTTGTTGGGACTTTCATTTGTGTATTGATCTTCTTCATTACAACTTTTCAGAATTATATCAGTCTCAACTTCAAGGGGGTATTATTGTAATTTTGTTTTTTTATGATCTTTGACATATAATGTTGCTGAAAATGTACTTATTATTCTTGTATCTGCTCATATTGGACAGATGTTGACTTCAAAATGAAGCAGCTTACAGTTGGAGGAAAAAGATTAATACTTACAATATGGGACACTGGTAAACATTGCTAATATTGTTTTCAAAACAAAGTTCATTCCTCTAGAACATGTCTATTTATCTTACACATTGATTTTATCCTTTCGTGCTATATAAAGTAAAATTGTAAAATTGGTATTGTAGCTGGACAAGAGAGATTCAGGACACTAACAAGCTCTTACTACAGGGGTGCCCAAGGGATTATTCTTGGTAATTAATTGATAAATATTTTGTTTCTTAATAATACATCATTATTTTTATTACACTTTTACAATGTATTCTAATGTAGTATTCTAATGTAAACTCATGCTTTTAAAGGCCATTTTTATTACACTTTTTCAATTAATCTTTGGATTTTTGTAACTTCTTAATTTTTTTTATTTCTTGTAGATTGGTCTAATAATTAGGAAAGGTGGGGAAACTATTAAAAACCTGCATACACGGTCTGGAGCATGCATTTAGGTCGTTTATGAGATGGCTTGACACTTTTTCAATTCACCTTTTATGCTTCTTGTATATAAGATGAGTGTATTGTTTACACCCTTTGTTACTTTTGGATCCCATGAAAACTACAACAATTTCCACCTTTTAGATGACTACTGCTTCCCTCTGTCAATCTGCACTTTTTTTTTTGATTTGGGGTGGTCTTACTTATATGGATTAACTGGGTGGTATCATGGATATTTGAGATCTAGGAAGTGTAATGAATTGAAAATGCAATTGCTTCTTTTTGTTGTATTGTTGGATGGGTTTGTCCTATAAATTATAATGGACATAGTATCAATTGTTTGCGCAAAAGCCAGTCGAATGTGAAAGCCTCAAGGGTGTTGATTGCTACAAGATCTGAAGGAACAGAGGCACGTGATTTTCACAATCAGAATCAAGTAAGTGATGGAATTTGTGAGCAAATCAAATCAGTGTTGGTTTGATGGTTTTTTTCTTTGGTGGTTCTGGTTCACCTATTCAAACACTCTCTTTGCCTTTGTTTTTTTCTCGATGTAGTTTAACATACAAATGTTGGTATTTGAAGAATGACAGGGGATTAAAACAGTGGAAGAAGCCGAATCAACACTATGGTAGTTAATAAATAGAGGTGCTATTACATTGTGCACAAATAACAAAGATCCAGGTTTCCAAAATTGTTTGTGTTTTATGTTTGTCGTTATTTGGATTATGAAGATTTTTTTTTTCTAGTTTTACTGATGTTAATAAAATAACAATTAAATGTGATTTATTTTGAATATTAGTACATTTATTATATGAAATGGATTGTATTTTTTGTATAATGTATTTTTTATGAGACATTAAATGCAAATTTAATTTGAAAATTAGTAAAATATTTTTTTAACATTTAAGATTACGATACGCAAAAATGTGTGTCATCTTCATTTATGACATGGCCTTTCTTGACAGGGGCTTCCTTGATACGCATTGTGTGTCATAAACACGCGTGTCGTAAGGTTACAACACGCAAATGCGTGTCGTCTTCCTTTATGACAGGGTCTTCCTTGATACGCATTGCGTGTCATAACCGCGTGTCGTAAATGCGGGTCGTCTCTCTTTATGGCAGGACCTTTCTTGACGCGCATTTGCGCGTCGTCTGAGCATTTTAGGACGCGCAATGAGCGTCGTAAAAGGCTGTTTTTCTAGTAGTGTGGAATTATTGATAGCTCCTAATTATAGGTTCATAATAATGACTATGACTATAATTAAAAGTTACACTTAACATAAACTAAGTGTAGCTTAACTTACTGTGGTTCTTGATGAAAACCAAGATCTAAGCAGGTAGAATGCTGACTCAGGATCTCTGACTCAAAGGTTAAAACGTGTTGAGTACTCAAGGGTGTCGCAGAGCTTCATCGTAGACCAGAAACTCAAGGAAAAAGGGTCTGCAGGGGTAGATTTGATAGAGAGAGAAAGAGAGGCTCTAGGTGCTGAATGTGAGGAGATTATACGACATGGACTATTTATATGCAATTTTTCCAGGATTGCCACGTGTATCAGGGGTGCACGCTGTGCGTTTCTGCGACGCTGCTCCCCCCAACTTGTGCTACGTGTCGCGATATCGACGGTCCACATACGCCTATTCTATAAGGTGTCATGTGTCACATTCCGACGGTGTCATATGTCACAACCTTGTGGATCCATGTCACCATGTCTCTCAAAGAGTTCGGTCGCCCGACATTGCCACGTGGCACTCTCATCGCGTAGGGCGCACACCTCGTGTGAGATTTTTCAGATTTTTTAAAATAACGTAACTTCTTCATACGAGCTTCGATTTTGATGTTCTTTATATCCCTGGGAAGATCTTGATGAGATCTACAACTTTTTTTACACCTCAACAACTAATTCTCATTTTATCAAAAATTTATATTTTTGATAGGCTTAGGCTATTAGAAATCGCTATAGAAAGTGTAACTCCTACATACGGACTCCATTCTCGATGTTCTCTATATAAACGGACTCATATTGATGAGATCTTCAATTCTTGTTTATATTATTTGCCTAATAACCTACTGTTCCAAAATTCAATTTTTATGCCCGCACTACTACGCTAAAACTTAGAAAAATCATAACCTCCTCTTACGAAGTCATATTTAGACATTCTCTATATTTACGCTCTTGTTTTAATGACTATTATGACTTTCGTTTAGATCACTAATGCTAAAAAGTAATTTATCAAAAATTCTCTTTTTACGATACATAGAGTTGTGTTGGTTTAATCGCGAAACTTTGAAGAAGCATAACGCCTTCATACGAAGTTGGATTTCAGCATTATTTATATGTGTGAAATCCTTGTCACATATACTTTAACTTGGTTAGGATTATTTATCTTAAATAATCTTCTATTAAAAGTTTGTTTTTAATGCTTATTATATTTTAATTGACTAGCCCGAATCTATAGGCATTAGAATGCCTAGCCAATTGTCACTCCACATTCGGTTGCCATGTTTGTCTTGGGGACAATCTCATTTCATATTCGTCCAAGTGTCAGGGTACCGTTTCCAGATTCAATTCAAAGGTTGAATATCACGATGTCGCTAAAACCATAGTCGAGAAATCTTTGCAACGCAACCTTTTTCTTAAGCTCTGATGTCCTACCGAGAAAGGGACTATCGTATGTTGTGGTAATGTCAACATGGTGTATTTGTCTTCTAACTCAGTCCAATATCAAAGTACCAAGCGTATTGAAATTGATATATGCTTCGTTCGAGACAAGTTATTTCTTGTTAATATCAAAGTTCTTCATATTCCTTCAACAACTCATTATGTAGTGGTTGTCGAGGCCAACAAATAAATAACCCTAAATATTTGTACACCAGATAGTGTATAATGGCAAGGGGATCAAATCCATAGGGATTGTTTCGATTTATGACTCTATAAAATCTCTTTGTGAAACACTCATAAAACAATAATAAACATAAGAATGAGGGAGAGAGTTCGATCTTTTAGTTGTTTTAAAGAAACTAAATTATACTAAAACTTAAAAATTGCAATTAAATAATAAATGATTTTGGTTCAAATGAATGAGAGAAAGATGGTTGACATCATACTTCACCACATGGATATCTAATTAATTTATCATTATATGTTATGGTGTAATGCATTTGATTTAATTTAACCTGGTTATAGTGACTTAAAAGCTTAAGTAACTGAGGCTCTTCTTAACTGGTACAATGAAAATAGAATCTCATAAGACATTTTCTTAGTTGAAGTCATAAATCAATGAAGCATATAATTTATGAAAATCAACTAGCATTAAAGTTTAAGAACCACCAAATCCAAAAATAAAATCAATATGCTTTCATTACCATTATAGAGGAAATAATTTCATGATTTTAGTGAAATGAAAACAAACACACAAACCATTTGTTTCTTGCTAATTTGAAGATTTATTACTTAACCAAGAAATTAGTCAACTAATAAAACATTCATTCATCTGAATTCATGATTAAAGAAAAATAAACATAAAAGATGTTTTACTAGAAAATACTTCCATAAACTTCAAGCACAAGTTAATAACAAATCTTCGAAATAACTAGTCATCCATGGGTTAAACCAACATCAACCAAAGATAAAGTTAGCCTAACATGGCTAAGACTAAGGAAAAGTAAATAATTTATAAATACACAACATAATCCAAGTAAAAAAAAAGATAAAAATCCCGATCTACAAGTGTTCTTCAGATGTTTTTCAAAGCTCAAAAATCTCCATATAGAATGCATCAAAATTCGATGTCAAAAGTGCCAAAAGACCCTCACAAAAATTCCCTAAATAGCAACCAAAACAAAAATCCCAAAAATGCCCTTGTTGGGTTCACACGGACAAAGACCAAGACCCACGTGGACGCGTGAGCTATTCAAACCTAACGTTTGCTTTTCGTAGTTTTGTCTTTTTCACCACAATAATCATTGTCTTCTTGTCTAGCTGCATCCAACAACCACATTTGGCCCATATGTGCTTTCTAGAAGCTCCAAAACTATCCCAACCTCCTCTTCTTCAAGTCCAAAGCTCAAAATTCTTCATATCTACATAAATTATTTAACCCAAAATATATTTTTGTTTCATATTTGTATTCATCAACTAGCCTATTTTACACCATCTTCAAATGCCACTAAGTCCAAATGCACCATCGTTAAATCTATAAATATCATGCAATCCCCGATCATCACCACCTGACACTAGTCTTTTAAAAGTCTGAAATTAAACACAAAGACTAGAAAGTTTTCCGAAAATATGTAAAAGTAAATAAAACAAAAATATGCATGATGATTAAATAAAAATATGCTAAAATAAACTATAAAAAGAAACAAAATAAAATGTACCTATGAGTATGTAGATATATTCACCAAGGACCTTCCTACTACTCTATTTCATAATTTTTGTTCCAGTTACGTGACACGCCTTCCAATGAAACCGCAGAGGGATTTTAGTTTATGTGTATATGTTGTGCGTATGTATGTATGTAATCCATGTATGTAGTTGTTTATCAATTAAAACCCTAGGTTAGCCCATTTTAGAGTTCAATATATTCTCTTGTATGTTCTCCAATCGAGGGTAATGAGAATACGTTCACGTTCTACAATAACATGCAGTTAAAAAAAGATTATTTACCTACCCTAAACCTCTAAAATAGATCAATTTTTTTTTGCAAACAAACCATTTTTACATATTTAAAAGGGTAAATAACACAAAAGATACTAAGTTTACACTAAATTCTAATTTGACACTGTGTTTTTTTGTCTCAAATTTAACACTATGATTTTCAATTTTTTACAATTTTGACCACTTGACCAGTCAACCAGGTTATCTGCTAACGTGGCATCATGATGTCTCAATTTTGATGATGTAGCATACTGACATGACATGGTGACGTGTCAAAATTGAATTTTTTCCCACAAAAGACACTAACATTTTACTTTTTGAGTTTGACACGAAAATTAATTTTTTTCTTTCAATTTTGACATTGTATTTTTTGTTCCAAATCGAACAAAAAAATACGGCTGCAAAATTTCACGGGTTGCAAACCTGACCTTCTGAGCCTTAATCGACTACACGCCTTCAAACCTCCAAATTTATTTTAAAGTTGTGTATTTAATATAAAATACAACTTTTAATATAATTAATACATATTTATACATAAAATTATGGTTTGAATGTAATAAAAAAATAAAAAAATAAAATAAAAAATAAAAAAATAAAAAAAAACTTGTATTTATAAAAAAAAATATATGATTTTTAAACGAACAAAATTGATATTCGATTGGGAACAAAAAAATACATTATCAAATTTGAAAGAAAAAATTAAATTTAGTGTCAAACTAAAAAAAAAAAAGTGAAAACTTAATGTCTTTTGTCGAAAAAAAATTAATTTTGACATGTCATCGTGTCATATCACGTCATTAAAATTGACACGTCATCATGTCACGTCAGCAGATAATCTGATTGACCGATCAAGTGGTCAGATTTATAAAAATTTAATAAATATAATATCAAATTTAAATCATAAAAAACAATATCAAATTAAAATTTTGATATAAACTTAATATTTTTAATGCAATTTTGAAAAAGCATGGGCATCGTGGCTTTTTGTTAAATCTGTAAGCATATGACTAAAAATGGAACTTTTAGAAATGGAAGTTGACTTTACACAAGATCCGATGTACATCCTCAATTCCTTTGCTTAATGGTCGATTCATCGACTAATATAAATGATGCCACGCTAGACAACCCGAATAACGGGAAAGTAGACGCCACGCTTCCTTCTATAATTACCTTATATTTTTTATCTATTATGACTAATTTTCATGTAACCATATATGTATTTGATAATAACAATCACGAAATAATCCACATGTCAAATAAATATCATCGCAAAATGGTGACATTTGACTTTACCGTCTCAAATAAAAACAACCATGAATAAATTCACATATCAAATAAAAGTTACGGCAAAATTGTGACATTTGACAATAATGTTCGAACGTTAATCATAATAGTCATATGTTTTATATTACAATGTACCTAAAATAGGGGCCTCATGTATATTTTAAGGGCCATATTTTCATAATAATTGTAATGGAGAAAATACCAATTCAAATGGAATGGATTCAAAATGATGTTACTATATGAATAGGGATTATAAATTTGACCATTTTCATCCGGTAAATAATATTTAAGTATTTGAAAATTCTGTTTGAAATTGTCAAGATGCAAATAGTTAGTTACCAAGATCTAATTATGTGTCATTAAATAGGAAAATAAATCAAAATTATAAATTTGAAAACTTGTTCCTAACGGGCCCAACTAATTCCTAATTGGAATTAGGGGTTCTTTTCGATTGATTCTTTTATCACATTGGAATTAGGGGTTCTTTTTGATTGATTCTTTTATCACATTGGGAGATTTTACATTCCAAGTATCTTCTTTGTTGCTCCCAAATCCTTTGTTTCAAACTCATTCTTCAAGGTCGCCTTCAATTCATTTATTCCAGCCATGTCCTTGGCTGCGATGAGCATATCATCAACATATAGCAACATATATATGTAGGAATGTGGTGAAAATTCCTTTGAGTAAACACAATTGTCAAACTGGTTAGGAGTGTAGCCATTCGAGATCATGAATGAATCAGATCTCTTGTACCATTGTTTTGGAGACTTCTTTAAACCATACAAGGATTTCTTCAGCAAACATACATGATCCTTCTTAGAATCAACGAACCCTTCTGGTTGGGACATATAAATCTTTTCTTCTAAGTTCCCATGAATAAATGCAGTTTTCACATCAAGCTATTCAAGCTTGAGATCAAATGCACTTACCATGGCCAAAAGAACCCAAATTGTCTTGTGCTTCACAACCGGTGAGAACAACTCGTGATAATCAATTCCTTATTTCTGAGAAAACCCTTTTGCCACCAACCTTGCCTTGAACCTAGCTGGTTCAACTCCTCGTATCCCTTCCTTCTTCTTAGAGATCCATTTGCATCCCACTGGCTTTGTTCCCTTTGGTAACAGAACAAGATCCCATGTTTCATTCTTCTCTAAAGATTGCATTTCTTCATTCACGACCATCAACCAGTCATTTGCTTCTTTACTCGACACACCCTATTTATACGATTGAGGCTCCTTAGTGTCAATGTCTTCTCCAGTTGCTAAAGCAAAAGCAATGGAGTCAAGTTCACCTGAATTCACGCATCCCATATATCTATCAGGTTGTCGAATGACCCTCTTTGATCTTATCTTTGCTATAGATTCAGAACTATCATCCTCCCTTGTATCAGCACCACTAGACTAAGATCCCATGGGTTGCTCTTGAGTTACATCTTGTCCAGGCTGTTTACTGTCGCCTTGCTCTTTGTCACTTATCACAACTCTGCATGGAGTTTGAGTTGCAAACTCCACCTTCTGGCTAGCACCCTGATCGTTGTTCCCTGCTTGACTTGTATCACCTCCTCCCTGGTTACCCATGGTAGATTCATCAAAGGTCACATCTTTGCTCATGATAAATTTAGGAGTCTGTCCTTCTTCTGTACACCACAGTCGATAACCTTTTACTCCTGTCGCATTTCCTAGAAATATGCACTTCATTTCCCTTGAATCAAGTTTACCATCATTCACATGACCATATGCGAGGCATCCAAATATACATAAACCAGAATAGTAAGAGGGTTTCCCGAACATGAAGAACACAAGACAGTAAATAAATTTGGGTTTTAGTTCTCTTTAGTTTTGATAGAAAGAGTACAAATGGGTCTTGCTATTTCTATCTCTAAAACTAATGCTCTCACAAAATGTTCCTTAGATAAAATGACATTTCCTTATAAAGGAAAGGCAACTCATTACACACATACAAAAGGGTAAGCACAAATTACATCCAAGCGTGACTTTGCACCCTAACACTGCTCACCAGATAGAAAGCAGTGTTAATTGCTTCCGCCCAGAATTGTTTGGATAAGTTAGCAAATATTTGCATGCACCTCGCACATTGCATGAGTATTTTGTCCATCCTTTCTACCACTCCATTTTGTTGTGGTGTGTGTAATACAATGCGGTGCCTCACTATACCTTCTGCCTTGCAAAAATTATCAAATGGAGCATTGTAGAACTCCAACCCATTATCAGTCCTCAGAGTCATGACCTATTTTCCAGTCCTTTTCGCAACCATGGTATTCTACACCTTGAATGTCCCAAACACCTCATCTTTGGTCTTCAAAAAGTACAAAAAAAACTTCCTTGAATAGTCATCATTCATCAATGAAAGTCACAAAGTATGAACATCATCCTTAAGACTGCACTAGTGAAGGACCCCATAGATCTGAGTGAACATACTCTAGGATTTCTTTGCTTGTGTGTTGACCAGCACTGAACTTCACTTTGTGATACTTTCCCTTGGCGCAAGCTTCACAAAACTTTATCTTTCCAGTAGCCTCTCTATTTAGAACTAACATGCCATTCTCACTCATGTGCCCCAACCTATGATGCCACAACTCCGTCTTGTCATCACATTCATTCTAGGATTGGGAGATAGCCACCGTTCTCATAATTGTAATGCCTTCTAAGATATACATCCCTCTATGATTCGTCTTCCCTTTCATTATAACCAGAGAGCCTTTGGTCACTTTCACCCAATCACCTTCGCTAGCGTACCTCATCCCATTCTTAGACAATGTGCCAAGAGATATTAAATTCTTCCAAAGTTCTGGAACGTACCAGAAATCTAAATTCCTGACCATGTCATCGTGCATCTTGATATGCTTCATGCCACTACCTTTGATACTGCTCACCCAATCATCACCCATCTTGACTGTGTCATCCCACTCATTGAAGGAGCCGAACCAGAAACAATTATACGTCATGTGATAGGATGCTCCAGAATCCATGACACAAGCATCAGTAGAACTTGATGTATTCACAGTCAGTACATCACCATGGTCCCCTTCATTAGAACTTTCCTAAACCACAATAGCAATGTTATTACTGCTTGATTCACTCTTGGACTTCCCATTATTCAGCTGTGGACAATTTCGTTGGAGGTGTCCCCTCTCTTTATAGTTATAACACTTGGCATTCGATGAACCTTTAGACTTTAACTTAGAACGTGATCTCCCTTTGTTTCCCCCTTTCCTCTCCTATGGTCTTCCTCTCCCTGCAAACAAACTGGAACTAGACACCTCCTTTCCAACTGAAACTTTTCTTTTTCAGTTCCTTGGATATCATACAGTCCTTCACATCATTCACAGTGATCGTTGTCCTACCATAGAGCATGGTATCAACGAAATTTTCATATGAGTTCAGAAGAGAACATAAGAGAATGAGCGTCTGATTTTCATCTTCAATCTTCACATCAACCCCTTGTAGTTCCAAGATGATGTGGTTGAAGTTATCTAAATGATCATTCACTTGGGCACTTTCATACGTTCTGAGAGTGTACAACCTTTACTTCTGATACAACCTGTTAGTCAGTGAGTCATTTTTTTACTTGTCACAAAGTTTATTTCAGAGCCCAGAAGCAGTGGTTTGATCCATGACCTCCCTCAATACTTCATCTTTCAAGCTCAATAGAATGGAATTATGTGCCTTTGTCAGAATGTTCACCTTCTTTTCATTCGCCATGTCCTTTGGCAGTTTTGCTTCTCCTTCCAGTGTCGTTGCGCATCCTTGTTGAACCAGAAGAGCCTTCATCTTCACCGTCCACAATGTAAAGTCATTTTAACCATTGAATTACTCCAAATCACACTTGTGAGTATACATCTTCAATCACAGGAATACAAACCGCAACTCTGATACCACGTGTTAAGAAGAAAAACGGATAACTAGCACAACTATAAGCACACAAGACACAATGTTTACATGGTTCGGTCAAGGTGACCTACGTCCACGGGCAGGAAGGGAGTATTCTTTTATTTTAGAGCTCTCAAATAGAGGTTACAAGTATAATTTCACTAGATTCTCCTATCACTCTAGAATACAAGATACAAAATGACCAAGCATGCATCCCTATTTATACTTGAGGGATTAGAATGAAAACCCTAATGGGCCAAGCCCATTGGCCCATAGGCCCAGGAAAGGTGTCAACCAATCACAATCTACCAGGCAACATCTTCTGTGACATTCATCCATGTCATACAACCCATGAGCATCAGCAACACACATGATGGAGCACCTTGTGCCATAGTGGTGCATCATGATGTGCAAGTAGCACATCATGAATACTAATGGACCAACATCCATCATGGTGGCACAACATGGTGTAATCCTTGAGAAATACCAACTTTTGGGAATCCTTGAACAATCTTGAGCATCATAGAGGGCTTCATAGCAAACTTTGCTCATTAAGGACCAAGATGGTCCATCTTGTGCCATAACGGCGCAACATAAATATGGATGGCGCAAGTAGCATAAAGTGTGGCAGAAGAACTTCTAGGTTGGAGCAACATCACCATCTTGGCACAACAATAACATGCATGGCACAACAAGGCCATGCTTGGCACAACAACATACTCCATGGCGCAACAGGAGTACCCCATGGCGCAAGAAGGATACCCCATGGCGCAAGTCTAATCCTCATGGCACAAGAGGGAGTGGCTTGGAACAAGAGGGAGTGTCCTTGGTGCAACAACATCCTTCTTGGCCCAACCCTTCAACATATGGCACAATAAGGTCCCCTTGTTTCTCCATATCACTCCCAAGTGCTCCTAACCTCTTCCGGGTGCTCCAAACCCCCCTTCTGTATGATATGTTCCTTTTTAGATGTTCCATTCCTTTCTCATATGATCCATACCTTTGTCACATGCTCCATGAACCCCAAGTGCTCCATTTAGTTCCAAGTGCTCCAAATGCTCTGTAAACATGATCCAAATGCTCGAGTCACATTTAACAAAACCTATAAGAAATAAAAATATAATGAAAAATGTTAACATGGGTGGTTTGAGTTTTTAGGTAGAACAAAAACTTGCAGACATGGATTTTCAAACAGAAGCAAGGTGGTGTTGCAAGGGACAGGGACACAATGTTAGCTTCCATCATGGATGATTCAGCAATCATATGTCATATTATTAATAATCTTTTTTGGTTTTCCAAGTTTTTTCCACTCTTTGTTTCCATGCTAAAGGTTCTTTTCTTTCTCTCTCTCTCTCTCACTCACTCACTATGTGTGTGTTAAAAATAAAAATAATGTAAATGTATGTTTTGTTTGCAAATAAATAAATAGTTCAATTTGTAGAAATGGTTAAGGAAGGAATCATCAATCCCCTGAAGGTGATCATGACTGCTTTAGTGGATGCCACAAGGTAATTTCACTTTTTTTACCCTTGCCTGGTATTAAAATTAAACCATAGTATCCTTTGTTTTGTTTTATTTTTCACATGGAAATTAAATTTGTTGGGTGTTGTTTTGTGTTTGGGTTTTTTTGTAGTGTGTCATCTTTATTGACTACAACAGAGTCTGTGATTGTTGAACTTCCAAAGGATGAGAAGGATGCACATGCAATGGGACCAAATATGGGAGGCATAGGTGACTATTGAAGGAAAAATAGGTAAAATCGTATAATATATGGTGAATTTATTGGATTACGTGTCTAAGCGCATAACTATAATTAGTATATACTTGAATTGATAGTAGAACATTCTTTTTGGGTTGCCCCTGTAACTAGCAACTAGACAGGATGTCTTTTGAAGAGAAGTTGAATTTATTATTTGGATAATAAAATGAAATAAATTATTTATTAATGTAATACGAAAATAATATATTAATTAGAATCATATTATTTAATTAATATTTAATCAGAAATTAATTTGGATAAACTTTGGGATTAAAAGAATTAATTAAAAGTGCAAGGACTATTTGACAATTTATTGATAGTTGAGGAATTGGGCTCTAGAACCTCCCTAGAAGGGTTGGACGAAAACTTCTAGGAAGGACCTAGAATGTTCCTTTAAATGCCTTGGATGGGAGTTATTGGGCCGCTTAGTCCTTAAGCTAAGAAATTAGGGTTTCCTCCTAAAACTCTAGCTTTGGCTCTAAGCTACCTCACTATATAAGGAGCCTAACCCCTTCACAATTTCGCCCACCTAAAACCATAAGAAGAGCAACCAAAATTTTAAGCTCCCTCCTCTTTCATCCTCTTGCTAAGTTTGGGTGTGATCTACTAGACGTTTGACACTTGTGACACTTGCTCTAAAAGTTCAAGAACAATTGGAATATACTATTATTGCAATATAACATTAAGGTATGTATTCTAACCCTAGTTTTATGATTTTCGAAAATAGTATATACCTTCTAGGGTTTTCTGTTTGAAGTTCAAAAGTTGTATGTTTAATAAGAGAAAACATTGATCCAAGATTTTAGGGTTGCAGGCACACTTAGGATTTGTTTGTTATGCTCAAAACTCATCACTGGTGTCAGAGCCTTGGCTTGTTTTCTATTGAATTTGATTGTAATTGTTTGAATTTGATCAATAGGGTTTATGGCAAATAAACCCATTGGACTTAGGGTTTTCGCAATTAGGGTTTCTTAACCCTAGATTTCAAAATTTTGGAAAAGGGTTTTTTTAACCCTTTCCATTGTCCTACAATTTTCGAAAATTAGGGTTTCCTAACCCTCTTGATTTTCGCGTCAATGATTTGCTAATTTTGAAAATTAGGGTTTTTGGTAGGATTGTTATTTTTGGTAATTATCTCCTTATTTGATTAACTACATAATTATAAGATTTGAAGAATCCCTCCCATGATTCTTGAAATTTAAGGAGAGTGGATTAGGTTAAATTATCTTGATTAATTTAATTAGCTAATAAATATCTGATTTAATAAATTAATTAAATGTTTAATTAAGATACATTATTAAATCATGTGGTTTAATTTTAAATAAATTAAAGTTTTTAATTTTCGAAATTTAATAATTAAACCTAGTATTTTGAAATGTTTAATATACACCTTATACGATATGTAAAATTAAATGTTTAGTATTTACTATATGTATAAGACAAGTCAGTCGAACCGCTAGTACGCTTCATTCACGAAGCCGATCTATAAGGGGAGTTTAAGGAAGCAGCCTATAAAATGACCGCCATTGGGTATCTATTCTTACCCACCGCTCCCTTGATTGGTGGAGGGTCGTTAGCCGAACGGGTTTGATAGGACAAATATTTCATTAATAAGTATAATGAAATTATAAATCTTAGTTACTTTAGGAAAAATGTGAATTTGATGCTAATCCAAGAAATTTCACATTGCACTTTATAAGTCGTTAGTGGAGCATGTGTGGTTAACCGACACACTAATATGGACTAATAAAGGCTGGCAATGGGTGTCTCGTAAATTGTCATTGATTAATGGAGTGTGTGTCATTAACCAGCAGATTAATTAGATGATAATGACATCGAGAGTACCAAGCTAATTTGCATGGTTATTCACATCTTGTTTGTGATCTTCAGTATCTCAGTCACAAATGGAAGAGCATAATCGAGATTAAACATGTCATTGAATAGTTCAATGTATCTCAAAAGATCTAGGAATTTCATTAAAAACCTAATTCGTTTAAAATTTCATTTTCGTGGTGAAATTGGTAAGTCGTCATTTACCTACCTTTAGTAATTCACAATTAGATTATGTCATCCCTCTTCTAAGTTGTGAATTATCTAATTAAATCCTAGCCTTAATATTTCCATTGGGTGTTATATTAAGGATTACTCCTATCTAAACTAAAACTTGTCCTTCTTCTCTTTCAGATGTCAACTCCTAACGATGATTCTGGTTCCTCCTCCAACAACAACTTCTCACTCTTGAGCATCTGCTGGAGGGTTACTTTTGATGGCACCAATTATAATGATTGAATGCGTAACCTCAAAATGGCTCCACGTTTTGAGGACAAGGAATATGCGCTCGAAAAGGAACTCCTCGAGATTGATGAAACCGAAGTGACTGACGCAGAACTAGTTGAGTATAGGAAGCACTACAATTATGCAACCAAAGTGGCATGCATCATGGTGGCTACTATGACTCCTGAGCTAAAATGGTTCTACGAGGATTACTGGCCATGCGAGATGAACAAGGACTTAGTGGAAAAGTACCACCAACAAGCTCGTCAAGAAAAGTATGAGGTAGTAAAGTCCCTCATAACTAGAAAGATGAAAGACGGAGAGTCCGTCAGTAGCCACGTGCAAAGAATGCAACGATACATGGAGCGCTTGCTAAATCTAAATGTGAAATTTGATGAGGAATTGGCTATTGATATAGTCTTGCACTCATTGCCCAGTTTTTATGATCAGTTTATCTTAACTTATCATCCAAACAACCAATAGACCACATTGGCTCAACTTTAGAACCTCCTGTGAACTGCTGAAGTAGGAATGAAAGGAAAAGGTATCGTCTTAATTACTCTTGATGTTGCTCCAGTCTTGGCGATTGGGCAAGGAAAAGGGAAGAAGAAGAAAGGTCCTCCTAAACAGAAATGGAAAGGAAAGGCCCAAGCTGGGTCATCAAGCAATGGACCCAAAGGAAAGTCCAGTTTTGATGCTCCCCACCCCCCCCCCCCCCCCACACCTCTAATCCTAAAGAGGCTATTTACTTCTATTGCCACGACAAAGGGCATTGGAAATGAAGATGCCCAAAATACTTAAGATATAAAGGATGGCAAGGTGAAGCCAACCTCGGCAGGTATTTACACTATCCAATCTGATAACTCATCATATTATTATTCTTGGGTCCTTAATACAGGATGTGGTTTCCATATTTGTTCTGTTTTGCATGGGCTAAGAAGAAGTGAGGATGTAGATCATAGGAGAACGAACTTGATCATGGGCAATAGGCGATCTTCACCTGTTATGAAGATTAATGTTTATAGCTTAGTGCTTAGTAGTAGGTTAGGATTGGACTTGTTAAATTGTTGCTACTCGTCAGAGATGACACGAAACATCATTTCATTTCATGCTTTATATAAACAAGGTTTTTGATATTCTTTCAATGGTGAGAATGGATCTATTTATGCTTTCAAAAATGATGTATTTTATTTTGAAGTTATACCTTGTAATAGTGTGTATGAAACTATGATGATTGTAGGAAATTTAGGAAATAGTGTTTTACAAATTGATTCCTCTAATGGTTTAGACAAAGCATGCGTGTGGCATTGTCATCTTAGACATGTCAACAAGAAACGCATTGCCCAACTCCAAAAGGATGGAGTGTTGGAATCGTTTGACTTAAGGTCAGATGATACATGCGAGTCTTGTTTACTTGTAAAGATGACGAAATCACCTTTCACTGGTTCTTATGAAAGAGGTGAAGGATTGTTGGATCTCATACATAGATGTGTGTGGGCCCTTCAGATCCACCACAAGGAATGCAAATCGTTTCTATGTAACTATTATTGATGATTATAGTAGAATTGACTATATCTACTTAATCAAACATAAGTCAGAAACCTTTGAAAAGTTCAAAGAGTTCAAACAAGAAGTCGAGAATCAAATGGGCGGGAAGTTCAAGATGCTCAGATCTAATAGAGGTGCTGAGTGTCTTAGTATCGAATTCCACGACGACCTCAAGGAATGTGGAATAGTTTCACAACTGACACTTCCTAGGACACCACAACTTAATGGTGTGGCTAAGAGGCGTATTCAAGCCTTGTTGGACATGCTTCGTTCCATGATGATTCGAGCTTCACTTCCAATCTCATTCTGGGGATATACCTTAGAGACTGCCGCCCATATTCTTAATCTTGTCCCAATTAAGAAGGTTCCAAAACTGTTGGATTAGGTGTCTAAGCTCATAACTATTTTGGTATGTGTTTGACCCGATTATGAGCATGATCCTTTTGGGTTGCCTTCACCATAACAACTGATAGGATGAACTAAGGAGAAATAGGATTAATTATGATTTATTAATATATTATATGAATAATATATTAAAACAGAAATCATATTGTTTAATTAATATTAGTCAAGAATTAATAAGAATTAATTTTGTGACTAAAAGACATTAATTAAATAAAGGGGACTAGAACTGTAAATTGTGTGATAGTTGAATATTGGGCTAATGGACTCCATAGAAGTTGGAGTGGACAAAATCTATGGCGAAACCCATTAGAATTCATCCAAGGCTTCTAAGGAGGGAGTCAATGGGTTGCTTAGGGCCTAAGCAGTCAAATTAGGGTTTCCTAGTTGAAAACCCTAATAGCCTACCTATATAAGGAACCCCTAAGGCCCCAAAAACGTGGTGAAGTAATCCCTAAGGGTTTTTGGACGTTTTTGATTATCCTCCTCCTTCTCCTAGGTCATCTTGTTGCTCATGGTGTTTTTGACTCCATTAGAGGTGCAACATTTGAGGCACTAAGCTTTCAAAGGTCAAGATCAAGAGGAATTGAGATTGTTATTGCTACATAACAATCAAGGTAAGATCTAAACCCTAATCCATATGTTAATTCGATTATTGTATGCTAGACCTAGGGTTTATGAGCTTTAGATAATTATTTCATGTTCATTAGACAAACTAGATCCAAAGCTTTAGGGTTTGCATGTACACCATATGATTGATGTAGTGCTTATAACCCAACAAAAACACCTCCTGAAATGTGGACAGGGAAGGTTCCCTCATTAGCACATATCAAGGTTTAGGGTTGTGAAGCTCTCGTTAGACGAGAGACTCACGACAAGCTTGAACCTCGAAGCGAGAGATGTATTTTCATCAGCTACCCATAAAAGTCTTTTGGATATTTGTTCTACAGACCTAGTGACAACGTGGTCTTTGTAGTACGAATAGGAGTCTTTCACGAGAAAGAGCTTGTATCCAAAGAGGACAGTGGGAGTACAATTGATCTTGAAGAAATTTAAGAGTCAAACGATGAAGGAACCTCTGAAAATGTTATGGCTTAACCTGAGGAAGAAATTCCAGTTGAACCAATTGATGTGTCGTTACCTCTTAGACGTTTCAGCATAGTTAGAATGCCACCTGAGTTTTATGGTTTCCATATTACTACAGATGGTGATACATTTAATAGTGATAGTACACTGGTAAATTTTGATGAACCTTCTAACTACAAGGAAGCAATGACGGGGCTTGAGTCTGCCAAGTGGAAAGACACAATAGAAAACGAGATCAAGTCCATTCATGACAACCAAGTTTGGAATTTGGCTGAAAATGTACGAGATTGTAAGACGGTTGGGTGCAAATGGATCTTCAAGAAGAAGACCGACATGGATGGAAAGGTACACACTTTCAAGGCTCGACTGGTTGCAAAGGGCTTTACTCAAAGCCCAGGGGTTCATTATGATGAGACCTTCTCACCAATATATAAGATTAAATCTATTAGGGTAATGCTATCCATAGTTGCATTTCATGACTGTAAAAGTTGGCAGATGGATGTCAAAACCATTTTCCTTAATGGGAAGTTGGCTGAGGATGTTTACATGAATCAGCCTGAGGGTTTTGTGGATGCTAAGTACGCCCAATAGAGTGTGTAATCTTGAGAAATCAGTCTATGGATTGAAACAAGCTTCTCGCAGATGGAATAGTTGCTTTGACAAGAAAGTTAAAGAGTTTGGCTTTTTAGAAGTGAAGATGAATCTTGTGTATATGTCAAAGCTAGTGGGAGCATAGTGACCTTCCTGTTATTGTATGTTGATGACATATTTCTCATAGGAAACGACATTCCAACTTTGCAAGAACTTAAGTCTTGGCTTGGAAAGTGTTTCCCTATGAAGGATCTGGGAGAGGCTGCCTATATTCTAGGGATAAGGATTTTGAGAAAAAGGAGTCAAAGTACATATTTGGATAAAGTGTTAAAACGTTTTAGCATGGAGAATTCCAAGAAAGGAGAGTTGCCTGTCTAGAGTAATATCAAACTTAGTATGACTTAGAGTCTGAGTACTGATGTAGGGATAGAAGAGACGAGTAGAGCTCCATATGCTTCCAACATTGGATCGATAATGTTTGATATGACATTTACTCACCCAGGTGTGGCTTTTTCTTTGAGTATGGTTAGTTGATATCATGGAAATCCGGGCAGAGCTCATTGGATAGCGGTCAAGAATATTTTTAAGTATCTGCGAAGAACTAAGGACTGGGTCCTAATACGTGGTGGCAGTGATAACTTAAGAGTAACTGGGTATAGTGACAACAGTTTTTTGACAGACAAAGAAAACTTCCATTCTCAGTCTGGTTGGGTGTTTACCCTTAATGGAGGAGCGATAACTTGAAAAAGTTCCAAACAGGAGACCGTGGCTGATTCTACCTGTGAATCAGAATACATAGTTGCAAGCGAAGAATCGAAGGAGGCTATATAGTTGAAGAACTTCATTGGAGACCTTGGAGTTGTACCAGCCATAAAGGAGCCAATGGATATTTTCTGTGATAATGAAAGGGCGGTTGCCTTGACAAAGGAACCAAGAGATCATGGCAGATTAAGACATATCGACGAAAAATACCATGTTATCAGACATAGAGAAGAAGAAGGACACCTCTTCGTGAAGAGTGTATCATCAGAAGAGAATCCTGTAGATCCCCTACCAAAGGGTCTGAGTAGGGATAAGCACGTTCAGCATGCAAGGAGAATTGGTCTGAAAGATGATAGTATTTTTAGTAGTTAGAAATATATTTAGAAACTTGTAACAACATAAATGTAATTGACATTTGATGAATAAATAATGGAGATTTATTTTTGAGTATTGTTTACTATCTTTTGTCAATTGTTTATTAATGTGTTGCATTTTGCATGTTTTACTTCCTGAATAATTAGATTATTCAAACATCCACAGTCGATCATACTTTTGAAAGTAAGTAGTGAATTAAGACTGTCATGAATCGGACTGTAGATTGTCTAAGGGTTTAGACATAGCAATAGTTTGCTACAATATTCATGAGAACTTTTGAAATAAGGATTTAAGTATTAGATTAACCCACGCTCAAAGAATTATTTCATGGAATTTATCACCAGTAATTATGAGACGATAATATCTTATAATATTTAAACGGAGATATACGAGTTGTTGTTTATGAGTTGGTTATGCATTAATGATACGTAAACACAACAGTAACTTGATGTTATAAAACGTATTGTTGTGCATGATTTGATGAGTAAATAGTGCAAGCATATAAGTCAAAGTTTATCTGTTCCTTTTTCCATAACGGGAAAAGCGATATCTTGGGCCCCTCGATGATTTGGTGTTGACTTATTGTGTCGGGCCCGACCAGGACTGAATAGATGTGTTCAATTGTAGTTCTTTATCATTACAAATCAGCAATCGGGAAACAAAGTATTGGACAATGAGATTGATTATGGTCCATTTCGTTTTTCCACATGATATTTTGCAGAATGGAGGATTATATGATCACTTATCTTATGACACGTAATTGACTGTGTCAGAGTTCGACAGCGGCTTTGAGAGCTAAAATTTGCTAATTAGTTTTTAAACTTATACTGGCAAGTATAGTTATTAGACTTATCCAAGTGGGAGACTATTGGATTAGGTGTCTAAGCCTATAACTATAATTGGTATATACTTGAATTGATAGTAGCACAGTTCTTTTGGGTTGCCCTCATAACTAGCAACTAGACAAGATGACTTCTGGAGAGAGGTTGAATTTATTATTTGAATAACAAATTGAAATAACTGATTTAATAATGTATTATGAAAATTATATATTAATTAGAAATCATATTATTTAATTAATATTTAATCAGAAATTAATTTGAATTAATTTTAGGATTAAAAGAATTAATTAAAAGTGTAGGGATTGTTTAGCAATTTATTGATAGTTGAGGAAGTAGGCTCTAGAACCTCCCTAGAAGGGTTAGACAAAAACTTCTAGGAAGGCCCTAGAATTTTCGTCCAAAGGCCTTCGATGGGAGTTCTTGGGTTGTATAGTCCTTAAGCTAAGGAATTAGGGTTTCCACCTAAAACCCTAGCTTTGGCTCTAAGTTACCTCACTATATAAGGAGTCTAACCCCTTCACAATTTCTCCCACCTGAAACCCTAAGAAGAGCAGTCGTAATTTCAAGCTCCCTCCTACTCTCTCCTCTCTCATCCTCTTGCTAAGTTTGAGTGTGATCTACTAGAGGTGTGACACTTGTGACACTTGCTCTCAAAGTTCAAGAACAATTGGAATTCATTGTTATTACAATATAACAATTTTATGGTATGTATTCTAAAACAACTTTTATGATTTTCAAAAATAGTATATACCTTCTAGGGTTTTCTATTTGATGTTCAAAAGTTGTATGTTCAATTAGAGAAAACACAGATCCAAGATTTTAGGGTTGCATGCACATATAGGAATTGTTTGTTATGCTCAAAACCCATCAGAATTGGTGAGCATTTTCCAAATTTACAAGTAACGAATTGAATTAGTTCAACAATTAGAGTTTAGTTTTGTTTGTTACGAAATGGCCTGCTTGCGGGGCCATTTAATTATATTTTGTAATCATTTTGATGAGAATGCTTCAGAAATGGTCATCATTTTTCCTCTAATAAACAAAGAAACAAACTTGTACATATCTTATTCCTGTTTGTTTGTGGTAACAACTAACAATAATTGGATATGCATATGCATATACATATACATATGTATAATTATATGTATTTAATTTCCTTATGCATATACTTCTTTTTATGGATAAACATATACTTATTCATATGCATATGCATATATTTATTCATATGTATATACATATATTTATGAATATGTATATACTTATTCTTAGGCTTATTCATATGCATATACATAAGCATAAGTATATGCATTTAATTTCCTTATGCTTATACTAAATATTATTCATATACATATGCATATACTTATTCATATGCATATGTATATTCTTTTACTTATTCATATGCATATGCATAAATTTATTCTTATGCATATACATATGCATATATTTATTCATATACATATACTTATTCATATATATATATATATATATATATATATATATATATATATATATATATATATATATGCATATACTTATGAATATGCATATAGTTATTCTTATACATATGCATATACTTATGAATATACATATGTCATATACTTATTCTTATGCATATGCATATACATATGAATACGAATATAGAGTTATTCATATGTATATGCATATACTTATGAATATGCATATGTCATATACTTTTTCTTATGGATATATATATATATATATATATATATATATATAAGTCTAATCATATGTATTTAATTGTCTTACGCATATGCTTATTCTTATGTATATGCATATACACATGTATATGCATATGCATATGTATATGACATACACTTATTGTTGTGCATATGTATATATATATATATATATATATATATATATATATATATATATATAAACATAAACATATGTATTTAATTGAAATATACATATACTTATTCTTATGCATATGCATATGGATATATTTATTCATATGTATATTTATATGTTTACTCTTATGCATACATATAGAAGATTAAAAATATGCATGTTCATATGCACATGTTTTTTTAAAAATACGCATATACACAAAAAAATATGAATATACATTAAAATGCAATTTTTGAACAAAAAAATTATTAATTTCGAAATGTAATGAATATCTTTGCTGATTTTTTTAAAAAAATAAAAAATCAATAAAAAATAATTTTTTTCAAATAAGGGAAAATATATCTTATATTTCGAAATTAAGATTTAAAAAAGAATTTTTCACAAAATGCATTTTAATGCATATTCATATCTTTTGTGCAAATATACATTTTCAAAAATTTTGTTTTTTAAGATATATGTATGTACACCGAGTTCTTTATAGATAAAGAACCAACTTTTGTAGATTAGAAGCAATAGGTGTACTATAAAGAGAAAGTAGAGACGGTGGTAAGCCACAATCATGCAAGGTGGCGGTAAAAGAAGCAACAACACGTGGCAATCAACTTTAAAGGAAACACCACCACTAAAGAGAAAAACATACCTTGAAGTCAAATGAAGCAGGTAGGCAGACACCTCTATACCAGGAACGGAGAAGCGACGCGTATCTCAACAAAGATTGAGAAAGTCGAAGATGATGACTCAAGTAACAATAAGACCGACCAATGTCAACCATCTTTAGGGGGAAAGCCACCGACTGGAAATCAGCTTTGGGGGAAACGTCAAGAAAAACCCATAATAAACTATCATGCATCATCAGTGATGTCAAGATGACCAAAAGCACACAAGAAGACGGTAAACTCTCCATAATATGATCATCGTATATGACACCATTGATAGATGGTATTTGATGCTTGTGTATATGACATCTTGAATAGAGATTCCCTTCCACCATCGTTTCTGCTAATACATGAAACAGACACATTAATATAGTTTTAATAAATATTAGGCAAGCCATTAAATAAACATTAGAAACAAAAAGATCAAAACAAAAACAACTTTTTAAGTTCTTGGAGAAGATCCTTAATACCACTATTCTACATCAACACCTTATGAACAAATTCACAGCCTAAAAATTAAGATATAAAGAAAATAACAAACAAAAATTATCAGCTGAAAGTGAATAAATAAGATAAAAGCAAAGACTTCAAACTAATACTACATAGAAAAAGAAAAATAAGAGATCATTAACCAAGATAACTATTTCAAATTTAACTGAAGCATTCTAGCAAACACTTGGTGGGCAATCGGATGCAAAATAATATCCGGGTAAATCTCCACCCAGGTCGCAACATAACACATCAAACATGAAGCTCTATCGTTGTATTTGAAGCTCATTAATTGAAAAACAAAATCAGCCTAATTGGTACAACAACAAAGACCACCAATACAAATCATAGATACCAAAATTGTAGAGTGGAAACATAGGTTCACGTTTTACACTTTAAAACTAAAATCAAACATATGTACCCATAAAACAAAAATCGATGGATCAACATTTATGGTGGTTTTGAGTGATGGTGTGCATTTAATCAAACGTAAAATATCTTTCTCTAATTAATTAAAAGACCCGATTTCTGAATGGGTATGGTGTGATCGATATGACGACATGTAAACTAAATTATTTAGGAAGAAAGAGAGAGGATCATACAAAAATTGTAGACCCCTATTACCTTGAATAGAAGGAAAAAGTGAAACGAGTCTAGAGGCAGTGATTCTAACCGAAGGGCATTTGGCAACGCGTGCCCGATTAGACAATGACTCATGCATCAATAAGAAGGATTAGTGGTAAGCAACTTTGGGGGAACGTCACCGACAACACAAATACCCCCTAGTGTCATCTCAATAGTGACTTCAAGATAACCGAAAGAAAGCATGTTAACAGGCAACTCTCCATGAGAAAACGACATCGTTTGTTGAAA
This sequence comes from Lactuca serriola, assembly GCF_051521515.1. Lineage (NCBI taxonomy): Eukaryota > Viridiplantae > Streptophyta > Magnoliopsida > Asterales > Asteraceae > Lactuca > Lactuca serriola. Next base: position 41,789,856 of record NC_136416.1, read on the forward strand.
TCCCTAGGTGAAGTCAAGCTGAGGGTAGATTGAAGAAGGCAGGCATGTAGACAGCTGACCATAAGATGATCAAAGCAAGCTCCCCAATAACGTGTATAGGCTTAGAATCGAAAGGAAGGTCTCGCATATAGGTAATTGATGTGTGTATATATATATATATATATATATATATATATATATATCATATTATAATATATTATAAAGGAAGCATTTTTCCTTTCATTACATTCATTTGAAACTCCCATGTATTTTTCCTTTTACCACATTCATTTGAAATTCCCATGACTTTCAATTTCTTTCGAATAATAATTATAAGTTGAATATCTAACCTAAAGTGTAATCACATATAAACTAATTTTTAATATTAAAATAATATATTTACTTGTACTTATTAAGTAATTTTTTTAACTTTTAACATATTATACTTAATTTATTAGTTTTAATATATTGTTGGATGTAAACCATTATCATTTTAAAAATACAATTTTGGAACAATTTGTATAAAATACTTAATTTATTAATTTGAAAATAAAATTACAGGGTCAACTTAAATATCAATTTTACTTTAACTTAAACAACCCAAAGAATATTTCTTAAATAGTTAAAAGTGATTAAGTGTAGTGTTTTTCTAATAATGATTATACGTTGGTTAATAAGATTAAATAAATATCAAACCTAAAGTGTAATCATAAATATACTAAATTTCAATTTTAAAATAATATATTTACTTCTACTTATAAAGTTATGTCTTTAACTTTTAACATATTATACTTAATTTATTTGATTTAATATGTTGTTGTATGTAAATCATTATCATTTTAAAGCTACATCTTTTGAACAGTTTGAACAAAATACTTAAATTGTTATTTTAAATATAACATTACAGTGTCGACTTAAATATAAATTTCAATTCCACTTAAAAAACCAAAGAATATTTTGTAAATAGTTCAAAGTGATAAATTTTAGTGATAAAAGCAAAACTAAATTATAATCTCAATTTAACTAAAATACTTTCTAAAAATATTTTTATAGTCGTTAAAAGTTTTCAAATAAGTACCTTAAAATAACTTACAATAACAATAGTTAAAATTAACTCTATATAAATGATTATATTGTTACATTTAAAATAATAATAATAAAAAACAATGTTTGATGTTTTAAATAATATAATGATAAAAGTTAAAACATTAAACAAATAAATTAAAAAAATTAATTAACAATAACAATAACTATAAATAACATTAAACCATATATTATATTTAATATTATTAATGTATAACTCGCGCATAGAAGTCATTCAAACGATTGAGATTATGCAATTATAATAGATGTATATATTATCATATAATTCAAAATAATCAATATATTATATCAATTTAGTATACGATTTATTATATCAAATTTAACTACAACCTTATTGCTATATGAAGAAAAAAAAACATATATTTATAAAGACTTCAACTATATAGGTATTTCTGTGCAACGCGTGGACATTCGCCTAATATATATATATATATATATATATATATATATATATATATATATATATATATATATATGTGTGTGTGTGTGTGTGTGTGTGTAAAATGGTTTTGTGAAAAGAAAGCTAAAATTTGTGTGTTTTGTTGAACACAAGACAAATTAGAACCCAAAATTTAAAAAACACATACTTGAGAAAACCGTGTCTCCCAAACGGATGTGTCGATCCACTTTGATGGGCATTTGACAGTTTGAGTGATGTGGTGTGCTTGGAAACGTATGAATGTGATGTGGACAGAAGCAAAGAAGAAGGGTTTATATAAAAGCAAAGGCCTTGAAGGAGAAACGACGATAAGAAAGATTGAATTGACGTAGTGGTAAGTTGCAACGTTCTAAGGATTCGCTACGTGGAGGTATTGCAGCAGTGCCAAATGGTTTTGAGCGCCACCAGGAAAATAGGCGTTTTGTATATAGTAATGATATAATTAGAGGGGAATAAAAATGACACTACTATTTTATTCAATTTGGTGCAAACAAAATGTGTCGTTAGTATATTGACTGATAATCTTCATTTATCTTAAAATTGAGTGGAAAATAGTATTTGAAGTGGAAAACATGATTTAGAGTGATGTTCAAGTTGTCCGGTAAAGGATAATCATGAAACTATAAATAGAGTTAACCTCTTTCTTATTATCCTCTCGCACCACTCTTCCTTAGAATTATAGACTTGTAGTCTCTCTCTACCAAGATTACTCGGCCTCCCTCTTTGTTTTCTCTTTTTTTTTTTTTTTTTTTTTGCGTGTGACAAAGAGGGGCACGAGAGAGATGGGGAAGAAGCATTACTCAGTTGGATTATGGGACATTAAGACCATGTTCAAGTGTAGCGTAGTCATGTTCTTAATTGGAGGATTGGTGACTTTAAGCTTTTATTACAGGAACAATAATCAAGAAGCAATAAATCAAGGATAAGGTTACTCTTTCTACTATGACTACGAGTAAGATTACGAATGATGATGAAAATAAGAATAGAATTACAATTACAAAAACAAATAAAAGAGTTTTTGATCATCAGAGAAGACTGAAGCTTGCACCACTGTCTTTAACGGATACCTGTGATTTGTTCTCCGGCAGATGGGTTCATGATAACAATAGTCATTACCCTTTGTATAAAGAAGACGAGTGCCCTTATCTCCTTGGTGATTTAGCTTGCTTAACATATGGCAGAAAGGATTCTAAGTATCAGCAATGGAGGTGGCAACCCCATGGCTGCGACTTCCCTAGGTCTCTCTCTCTCTCTCTCTCTCTCTCTCTCTCTCTCTCTCTCTCTCTCTCTCTCATGAATGCCCGATGTTATTAACATTTTTGTCGATTATCTTTGCTTCTTATAATGCCTTTTCCTTCGTCAAGTGAATAGGTTTGATGGCAAAGCAATAGTAGAGCGATTAAAGTGTAAAAGGCTACTGTTTATCGGTGACTCTGTTAACAGGAACCAATGGGATTCGATGATGTGCATGCTCCATTCATCAATCCCAGGGAAAAAGAAAGTTAGCTTGGGGGGTACTTTGAATAATACCTTGTACACCTTCAGAGCCATTGTAAGTCCTAAGTTTCCTTTCGCACCTTCTGCACTTCTCCATCTGTTGCCACAAAAGTCGTTTTTTTCTTTTAAATTATGCGACCAACTAGTCATTGATACAACACAGGACTACAATATCTCAATTGACTACTACTGGGCTCCAATGCTAGTCGAATCTAATGGCGATGATCCATCAAACCATCGCCTTGACCATCGAATTATTCGAATCAAAGCCATTGAGAAACATGCCAGGCATTGGGTTGATGCAGATATACTTGTCTTTAATACGTATCTTTGGTGGAAATTACCCATAATAAAGTTATTGTAAGTTTATATAAGTATCACCTCTACGAAACGTCAATATGAAACTAACATGTTAAGTCTCTTTTGGTTCCATGTCAGGAAGAGTCCTGGATCATTGCTGGGTGATCCTAATCAAGTTTACGATGAAATTGATAATCTTCGTGCCTACAAAAAAGTTCTGGAAACATGGTCGAAATGGGTACACATCCATATCGATCCTGCAAAGACAAAGATGTTTTTCATGGGCCTTACAGCAACTCATTCAAGGTACTTAATTACAAAACCTTTTTGTTTTTCCTTTATGGTCATTTTCTCATTCGAAGTGTTACAAATATCTCTTGAATTTGTAGGGCTAAAGACTGGGGAGGCAAGAAGCACGGAAGCTGTTATAATGAAACAGAGCCTGTGATGGAAGACGGATTCTGGGAAAGTGGAACGAATCAGCAAATGTTGCAAATATTGGAGTCTTTATTGAGTAAATTGAAAGCCAAGGGAGTGAATGTGCAACTGATAAACATAACACAACTAACACAATACAGAAAAGATGCACACCCTTCGGTCCATAGGAAGCTATGGAGTCCCTTAACCGATGCTCAAAAGAAGAAGCCAGAAAGTGTTGCAGATTGTACACATTGGTGTCTCCCTGGAGTTCCTGATATTTGGAATGAACTTCTCTTAGCTTACATTTTCCCGATAAACCCACCAGCAAATAAATAACGGTAAGAAACCAAAGAAAACTGTTCTTGATCATTTTTTCTGAACTTTTGGATTCTAATTTTTTTGAAGTTATTGAAAAAGATAAAAGTAAAAATCACTTTAAAAGCTATGTCAAACAGTTCTAGGGATGTGTTGTTTTTGTTCATTGATGTAAGTCGGATATAAAACTGAATGGTTGTTTATTATGAAAAGTAATGTTGATTTTTCTATAGTTTTACTCGTTATTCACTAATAACTAATGTGTACTGAAACAGTCATGTCATCAGCACTGCACCTTGTGGTGCATGTATACCTTGCAGCCTTATACGATAACGATGTAGTTAAGTACGGATACCATGGGAACCTTAACTGCACCGAACATGTTTTCTTAGCTTAATATAAGCTTAGCAATTTTCCAATTACAAAAAATTACAACACAACGGACCCATAAATGATGAGCCCACCATATAGATCATAGGTGCACAAACACATGGTTTAAACCGGTTTAGTTAAAAAAAAATATTTCTTAAAAAATCATTTTCGGTTATATTAGGTTTGGTTTTCTAATTTTTTTTAGAAGTGAGATTTTGTTAAAAAAATGACTTTTTTGGATTAAAAAAAAAATTTTTTTTAGAAAAAAACGGTTTTTTTTATTAAAAACAACACTATATAAAACCGGCGGTTCGATCTAACTGAACAACTTATAAAAAAAAAAATCAATTCGGTTTTATTTGGTCGATTATAAACGGTTATGATTGTACACCTCACCATTCATATTAATCACTAGGACCATTTACTTTGTGATTCTTTGGGCAATAAAAGTGTGATATGATTGGGGCTTTCAGTCCCACCGTCAAACTAGGATCCTACAAACAGACTTCTATTGCAAAGTAAAAGGTAAGGAAAATCTATATGACAATCCCTTATCAATTTCCAAAATAAATTGATGGAAGCCTAAAATCAGCATATCCAATCGAAATTAATCAAGTGTTGAAGTTGATGTTCTGAAACCCAAGCTTGCATGACAAGCGTTAAGCAATAAGCAACACTTGTGCATAGATGGGATTGATTCTGCTTAGACTTCATTTCCAAATTTAGCCGTGTTTGGTAGTTTCTTAGTTGTCATTTTACTCTCTCTCTCTCTCTCTCTCTCTCTCTCTCTCTCTCTCTCTCTCTCTCTCTCTCTCTCTCTCTCTCTCTCTCTCTCTCTTCTCTCTCTCTCTCTCTCTCTCTCTCTCTCTCTCTCTCTCTCTCTCTCTCTCTCTCTCTCTCTCTCTCTCTCTCTCTCTCTTCTCTCTCTCTCTCTCTCTCTCTCTCTCTCTCTCTCTCTCTCTCTCTCTCTCTCTCTCTCTCTCTCTCTCTCTCTATATATATATATATATATATATATATATATATATATATATATATATATATATATATATATCATTTTCAATCACAACGATGAAACCTCCCTTCTCTTTGTAAATTTTTAAAATAACACAAGTATTGCCTCAATGGGTTTCTTGAAAGCATTTAGACCAAACATTTTGTGTCTCATGATTTATTATGTTTCTTATATTTGTTCATCATAGTATAACAAATAGTATCATAGCCTACTTTCCTAAAATCCTAATACGTTTCCACAATCCTTTAAATAGTTATTTCTTAATTGATTTTTCCTCTATCTATCTATCTATTTCATCCTACATCAGCTAACCTTAATCGATTTTATCTTAGGACTTCCCTAAGTACTAATCAATTTTCATCCCTATAAACTTGCATCCATAAATTGATGTCCCATTAAACCTTCTAGATGTTATGATTAGTGTTCCTTTATAGCTTCCATGAAGTATGATCTCCCACTTCTGGATTGTGACATTAGGTTTTCCTTGTCGCAGGTGAATGTGAGAGTTATATTTGCTCAAGATGACTATGATGATACTTTGTATTTGTTTGCAAGAAAGAATCAAACTACTTGTACGGGAGATGGGAAAAGAATTGCTTATAAATCTCTAAATCAATTCTAGTTTCACATACATAACGATATCCATAAAAAATGGTTAAATAAAATATTGATGTTGCCTTGTGGTCAAACTTGGAATCGATTTGTACAAATAGGGATCTCACCAGTAAGATGCACTTAAAATAGAAGTTATTCTTACATAAACTTCAAGATGGAGTAAATTTGCTTGCCTATATCTTTGACATCAAGGAAATCAATTCTAATTTAGATACTACACAAATCAAATATGATGATGAGGATTTGGGATATCTTTTATGTATGCTTTAGAACCTTATTTCTAATCGTACATACATTTTTCTTTATATCTATGATACTCTTACCTTAAATAAAGTTAGTAAAGCCTTTTATTCTAAGTAAAACAATAAAAAATACTTTTCGTTTTCAACGGGTGAAGCAAGGCTCAAGGTAAAGGTTTATCTTTACATGGTCGATCTAAAAAAATGATTTTCAAGGAAACAAAGGTCGTTCTAAATCCAAAAGTAGAGGTAAGTCTTGCAAGTATTACATAAAAGATATTCACGAGGTTTCTGAGTGATACATGTTGCAAATGAAAAAGAAGAGAAATGATACAACGAAAGATGTGATCTAAGCAAATCTCACTCATAACAATAATGACACTATAGAGAAGTTCTTGCAGATGATATCGAGGGTGTTCGCATCAATGATGAATTGGTTATTTATTCGGCTTGCACTTATCACATGTGTCCTCATAAAGATTGTTTTATTACATTTTAACTAAACCGTAATCAATGTTTAGCTCTTGGATTTTTATGATTCCCAATGGAAGCTTGAAGGAATTAGTTATATTTGTATCAAGATGTTTAATGACATTATTCAAACTTTATCAGTATTCTAGTTTATTCCTAAGAAAAATAGAAATCTCATATCCCTTAGTGTTTTAAGGACAAGGGTTATAAATATATTGGTCAACGTAGTGTCCTAATGATCTCAAAATGTTATTTTATTATCAATGAACATTATCATAGGATGTCTAATAGGTTATATTATATGGGACACTACTATTATAGGATATCCTTATTCTATGATTCTACATTTATACCATGGTACAATAAATTCAATACTTTCATGATCTCTTAATGTTGTAAAAAGTCAAATTATGATAGGTGTATACCTTAAGGTCGTTAAGGGCAATGTCATTCACCTACTTCTCTATGTTGTTGACATAATTATAGTTGTAAAAGACAACATTACATTAAAGAAACTAAAAGGCTAATTGAATAATGAAATTGAAATGAATGACTTGGGTAAAGCCAAGAAAGCATTTGGTATATATGAATATTTCAAGATATCGGTCAACTGGGTAACTACATGTGTCAAAGAAGTTACATCAATAAAATCTTATACAAGTTTGCTATGCAAGATGTCAAGCCATTGAGTATACAATTAGTTGTATATTTTTTATTATCATCCGAGTATTCTCCTTAAACCAACAAAGAAATCGATTACATGAATAGTGTTCCTTATTTCAGTTATGTTATATCATCGATGTATGTTATTGTTTGCTCTTATCCCAATATATTTTATCCTTTGAGTGTTGTAAGTTGATTTATGCCAAGCCTGGGTAAAGAACACCAAAAAGCGTTCATTGGATCTTCATGGATCTTAAATATTCTTATAATTCCTTCTTGAAGTTTGGGAAACTGACATTAAGACTATTTATATATGGTATTTTAAATTATGCATGTGATCATCACAAATGAATATCTATTATATGTTTTGTCTTTGTTGTTGGTGACTACGGTGTTATTTGGAAGGCTACTTTTGAATCTATCATTGAATAGGGGTGTTCGTTGGATGCATCAATTCAATCCAATCCAATCAAATGAATCCAATTTAATTTTGATTTTTAAAACACAGATCCAAATATTCCGAATTAAATTCAAATCTGATCTGATCCAACCAAATGAAAGTTCGGTTGAATCGGTTTTATATTTCGGTTTTCAAAAATCGAAACATTGTAAAACCACATATAATGAGAATGCTAGCCTACTTTATAGAAGAAATAAAAACAAATTATTTAGATTTGCTTTAAATTTTATAAACAAATACAAAAAAATATATATTATAGTTTAATATTTTATAGATAAAAACTATTGAGATAAAATGTATATTAAGGTTTTTTATTAGATGAAACTTTTTAATCTATTTGAAAAAACGAATCATCAAATTAACAAATATATATATATATATATATATATATATATATATATATATATATATATATATATATATATATATTAAAAATAAATAAATAATAAAATGTTTATTCGGCTTTTTTGGACTATTCAGTTCTTACTTTATAAAGCAAAACCACTTAGAAATCCAAAATAATAATTCGCTTTTGTGGAAAACCAATCCCAAAATCTGAATATCCGAACCAAATAATCCAATCTAAATTGTCTAAGTAGTTATTTGGTTTTATCCAAAATAGTGAATAATCATATCATTGATTTGAGTAAAATTGAAGTTGTAACATCCCCTAAAGACACGTACCACAATAATGTCTACTATGGGCAACGTGAAAGCATCCTAGTGGGTCACCTATCTTTGAATTGCTCTCACCCGAACATAGTGAGCATTATTGTGATTTATCTTGAAATATTATCTATGACGGTGAAAATGTTATATAATTTATAAATGATTTAATGTTCCATGAGAGAATGAATCATATTGACATTAGTCACATTAGAGATGTCATTGTTCAAGTAAATATACGTGATATTGAATAATATAAAAGAAGGTTTTGTCCTAGGTAAAAGGTAAAAAGGTAGAGTGTTTTTCAGGCCTATAACTGTTATTCCAACCCTAATGGTCATATCAAATCGATTCCGACTTGGGAATGAGTTTGCAAGATAAGTTAATCGGTTCAAAGAACCGTGATCGATGTAGCGTCCGATTTTAATTAAAAGATTAAAGGAAAGGATAATCGAAGAGATCAATATAAGTATCATGGTCGTTAAGACTAAGCATCTTGTAGCTAGAAATGCTACCTAGTATGATGTGATTATATCACATTAGATCATGAAGCGAGATATTTTTTATACTAGAATCTAACTCAAAGAAATATGAGTCTAGCCATTGCATCATACGATGAAAGATCATTAGAGCATGACCATTTGGCCTGTTATGGTAGTCAAAGTAAAGACATTATCATAAGTTAAGTATGTCCTAGAATGAGCAAGAGTCTCCGATGAAGATCGAATTTAGAATAAAGAGTATGTGTAAGATTGAGTACCAACAGCCATCGATAAGTCCTAAGAGTTAGAAACTCATTTGAAAATACAAGATTTACAATTACTGCCTAAGATGGAAAAGTCACGTACGAGTCATTATACAAGTCTGTTATGCTGATGATTCTGGGACGTAATCATCCTAATGGGTAGATAATTGTATCGTCCGCAACTTCGGGCTAGACAATTAAAATAAAATAAGTGATAAAAAAAGTTTTTATAGAAGGTTATTTAGTATAAATAACCTTAACCAACGCTATAGTATATGTATCACAGATTCCGTACATGTAACGAACTTTGAAATCCGACTTCGTATAAAGAAGTTATGCTTCTTCGAAGTTTGTGATTAAACCGACACGACCATGTGCGTCGTAAAAAGTGAACTTTCAATATGTTGCTTATTAGTCTAAGTAATATAAATGTAAGTCGTACTAATAGTAAAACCAGAGCATGCATACAGAGAACGTCCAAATCTGATTTCATATGAAAAGTTGTGATTTTTCGAAGTTTCAGCGCAACAGTGCGAACATAGAAATTGAAATTCAAATCGGTTAACTATTAGCCAAAACAATCTAAACGAGAATTGAAGATCTCATAAATATGAATCCGTCAATATAAAGACAGACGAGAATGGAGTTCGTACAAAGAAATTATGAATTCCACATGAACTTTAGCAGTCTAAATCAGTCTAAATATGAATTTTAGTTAGAGTGAGAATTAGATATTGAGACCTTAATGAAAGTTGTAGAGCTCGACGAGAGGATTTCGGGGATATTAAGAATGTCAGAAACAGAGATCATATGTGAATGTTATGGTCATTCAAAGATCTATGAAAATTTACCTATTAGGATGAAATGGCACCACAAGGAGGTACCACGTGGAACGACCGGCAACCCCCTCCTCCGAGAGACAAGGCGGCGTGGCTAGATATGGATGTGACACATGGCTCTATGATAATTGGCCACGTGGTATGTTCTAGAAGCAAAGGACACAGACGACACACAAGGCGACATGTGGTAGAAGGGGGAAGCGGCCACGTCACCAAATGCAACGCGCCCCCATAAAATCCTATAAATACCTTCAATTTTCAGCATTCTTCCCACAAAAATTAATCCCTCTCTCTCAAACGCCCTTTCTTTTTTCAAGTCCAACTTGTCCGAACCTTTGAAAATTTTAACAGGACGTTGAGATATTTAGAAGCCCAACAAAGAGAAGCTTTTGGGTTAGAATTATGCCCATGTAATTTCCCAGTTTTCGCTAAAAATCCTATAAGTTAATCTATACTTATTTTATTTAAAGTGTAACTTATATTTATGTTCATGGTCGTTATTATGAATCTATAAATAAGATTTATCAGTGATTCCAAGTCATTATACTGATTGATCTACTTACGGGGATGATATCTAGGCTGGAATTAGTAAGGTGTTTAAAGAGGGATTTCCAAACAGTATACTATGTATACTAAACGAATCTTAGCTATGATATGATCCTACCTGGTTGTTTTTCACTTGATAGATCTTGATGTAGATATTGTATTAGTGAGGAATCTAGACTATCATTAGTCACAGTGAATATAAGACTAAGACTTAGTGATATTCGTACCTAGGTAGCTTCAACAGGAAAACCTAAGGTGTTAGGCGAAGCTCTGCCAAAATCATCAGTCATCCACTTTCAACAAGTGAGTATATAGTTATTTTCATCTTACATATAGATATAAAGTTGATAATGTCATATTTATACACATTTCTAGGCAGTACTTTAATACATTTTAAGCTATAATTTGGTTAATTGCAAAGATATTTAGTACTTATAATGTTTAAATTGTATTTCGCAGAAAAAAATGGACATTCTCGAAGAAAAGGACCGAAACCGACAAAAGCTGGATACTTGGAGGACTGGAGCTGAAAAAAGATACAAAAAGGATGTTGTTGGACAGCTTCACCCCTCATCAGTATTTTAACCATATCTCATTACTCGTAACTCTCATTGACGAGATTCAAAATGATCTGAAAACTAAACAAAATTTTAAACGACTTTTGTTTTTGTGCCAAATGCTAATTCCTAGTTCTCACGGTGTGAGGAGTATAATCTCACGACGTGAGATTGATTCTTTTAGAAGATAGCTACGCGGAAGCCAAGTTTCCTTGTCAGATATGGACTGATACTAGCTAATAATGTGAGACCTTAATTCTCACAACGTGAGGATCGATTTAAGAAAAACTATAAATAGTGTTTATGCATTCGACTTGAGAAGTGGGAATCGAATATTTTGGAGAGGTAATTGAATTTAGAGGTTAGAAAAGTGCGAAAAACATACTTTTGAAGAAGAGATCGATTGAATTTAAGAGATTTGAAGATCCAATCAAGATAACACACTACACATTCGGTTTGATCATGTTTATCTTTATTCCTATTGTGTTTTTGTGTATGATTACTGTCATGAGTAGCTAATTTAGTAGACTTTCGTTTAGCTAGATGAAACCTAAATCTATGAGTTAGTTTCTTATTTTATGTATTATATGAATTTGTTTTATGCATGTGTTTGATTATCAATACCTAGAATGTTAAAGTTTGCATCTTTGTTAATTTAATTCAAGTTAAGTTTAGTTTATTGACCATTTGAATTACATGAACTTGTTTACCTAGTAGTTTATGACCATTAAATTGCTAGAGATAGGATTAATCACATCTTAGACTAAGTGATAAAGGTAACAACTTTAGCTGTCTTGGAGAACATAATTTGACCATAATTGTGTTTATTTAATTGTCTTGATCATAGATAATTATCTTAGATATATCTTACATAACTCAATCATAATTAATAATCAATTATGTATTTGCTTGTGTATGATCATTACATAGTAGCTCATGAATTGGTAAAAATATTAGTAGATCATATCAAGACTGCTAATTACATATAAATGATGGGTTTTGAGCATTCTAACACTCCTATGGTGTACATGCAACCCTAGAAACCTTGGATCTATGTTTGACTAAGATACATGCAAATAATTATTTTTCCAAGGTTCTTATCCTATCTAGCATGGCATGGGGAACTTGAATCAAATAAAGCTAGTAGAATTACTTACCTTGTAGTTGTAGTTGATTGCGTGGAGTTTTAGAGCCTAGCACCAATAGTGTGGATGCCTCAAATGGAAATAACAAATCAACACAAACTTTGGAACCTTGAGAGAATAGTAATCACCTTCTTGAAATCGGCCCTCTTATTATACTCACCACAACTAGTGTGATTTCAAGAACCAAAGCCTCCTTTATATAGTGTGGTGGATTAGGGTTACATCTATGTAAACCCTAATACCCATGTCTTTTCATTTCCATGAGATCCATGGGTTAAAGCTCCAAGGAGTATCCATGGACTTTCCATGCAAGCCTAGCCCATTCCAAATAAGCATTCGCCCACACTATATAAATACAAGAGCCCATATCTAATTAGTCATACTTTTGATCTCTAAATTAATTATAGATTAATTATAGATCAATACTAATTAAATAATATGATTTTATATTAATATATTAGAACTTATAATATATTAATAAATCATAACTTATACTATTCTCAAAAGATTATCCATAAATTGTTCTGGGGAATTGCAACCCAAATGGACCATGTTGGGTCGGGTCAAGTACATACCAAATATAGTTATGGACTTAGACACTATATCCAACAATAAATTGGTAACCAACTTTACTAATCCATAAATAAGAACTAACCATAGGAAAAATGTGGATTCGAAACTAAACGAAAGTGTTTTTAATACCTTGATAGCAATCGATTTTAATTAAGTGTTAGCTAGTTTTAAGTTAATTTGAACTTGACAAATCAAATAAAAGCCCCCACTTTAGTTAATTGTTTTTAGATTAACTTTTAGTAATTATATTATTAGCTAAATTTGTTCTCTGTGATCGACACCCAACTTACTTTGCTATACTATAAACTTACTATGTACATTGTCTATAGGTGCATTAGTAGATAAGTAGTTAGGTTATGAATTTAAAGCTAGATAGGTATAATTGCAAACATCAGAAGTACTTAGATAATTAAGTGTTATGTACGCCTATTATCTGTGTTTAAGACCTTCTGTGTTAGATGAAACTATATGAGTTAATTTATTTAACCATATATGTATTTTTATACTTATATATATGGGGAGTGAAGGGTAAAGAGAGATGAAAATAATGATGATAGGCCAAGACTTTTAGAGTAGTACATGTCACACCCCGAAACCAGGATGGCAGAATCGTTCCGGGATGGAGGACATCATGTTTAGCATCACAACCATTGTACAATAGCAATCATAGTAACACAACCATTACAATGAATATATATGTATATATATATATATATATATATATATATATATATATATATATATATATATGAAAAATGTTTACATCAGTCTGGAATTTATTTTAATCACACCAAAAATATGTAGAATAAAAACATGACTCTTATTACTCCGGCTCCTCTAAATCCAAGAAGTACCTGTCTACCGGTTTCCTGAGAATACAAGCAGTTTGAAAGAATATCAGCATAAAGATGGTGAGTTCATAAGCATTTAGTTTTGATGGAAAAATGTTCTTTGATTCTTTTGAAAAGTGCTCCTCAAGAAAATCCCATATTTTCTTATGCAAAGTAGTGTTGAAAGAGTATCTACTAGTAGGAAATAAACCATCAGTTTTAGAAATGTCGGTCTTATCCTGGGAAAATCCCATATTTTCCCTAAAAACAGGTTAACCGTCCTAGAGGTAGAGATGCAAGTTTAGAAATCCCTGATTACTGTCAGTGTATTTATGAAAGTGGTTTTATTACTCAAAATAAAACAATGAAGAGTAGAGTTCGTAAACCAAAGTTATTTTATACTTATTTGCGAGTCGTATAACCATGTTTGATATGACCGAGATACCTTTATAACATTCTTCAGGCGTTAAGTTAAATGACATTTGTTCACCCCAGGCATGCCTGCCTAACTGTAGCTAGCAGTTCAGGTGTGGGATTGTCAATCCCGAATAGATCTATTCAGAAATCTCACGCTCTCCCTCCAGGAGACTCTGGTTATACTAAAAGGATTTATCCCTGTACGCCTAAGGGTATAGTATTGAAGTAGAGCCTCACAATTCTGTATAATCTAGTTTACCAGCTAGAGACAGTATAAAACAGTATTTATCCTTGAATAAATGTACGTTATACTCCTGAGAAAATATATATCATAAACTATATTTTTCATAGTTTATACATATGCATCCAAGAAATCTGATTTGGTAGAGACTGCCTAGAGGGTTATCCCAAACTATACCCATTATAGTTTATTAGAGTTGATATGGAAAATGCTATGTAAAAACCTTTCTGAAAGCTATGAGGTTGGATTTCCAAATTAAAAGTTTCCCTTATGCTCAACATATTACAAAAAGGGATAAAATATCCGAATATGTTATTAAACATGGAAATCATTGGACTGTATTAGTAAGTTTAAAACTTAATAGAATACTTTGAGTTTGGCTTGTATCCCCCCTCCCCCCCTGAAAACACTAAAAACATAGAAAATGTAGGGGTATGAACTCACCTTGATTGAGTGGTTTTATTGAAGGATCGATACGGAAAGCTGGATGTTCAAGTGAAGCCCTGAGCACAATTTGATCCTAAATAACACATAATGACACATAAATGAGTCAAACGAGGGTATTTCACTACTAGATGTGATGGAGAACCACTCTAGGGACTTAGAACTACTTGTACTAAGTGTCGGAACCATATTAGATCGAATGGGGGAGGTGTACGACCACCCTTTGGGTGTGTACGGCCATGGGTGTACGGCCCATGAGTGTACAGCTGCACACTCATGATGGGGGGTGCTTTTGAAGTGTTTCCAAGGTTCTATAAGTTTCCAAGGAGTGTTCTAGGTCCCATACTTAGTGGTTTTGCAAGTTTAAGGCCAAATATGGACATCAAAGTGGGTGTACAACCCTGAGGAAGTGTGTGCGGCCATACAAAGGGGTGTGCAGCCGTACACAGGGGTGTGCGGCCATACACTCTCCATGTTCATGCCCAAGATGTCGATTTTGAAGTGCATTAAGGCTAATACCAAGTCCAACTAGAAGATTGGGGCCAAACTCTCACTTTGGAGAGCCCTTTTAAGGTGTATACGGCCACCTTATGAAGGTGTGAAGCCATACACTCTCCAAGAGGGTGAAGAACATCGGTAAATCATGCAAAATCAAAGTTCTTTCAAGCATAACGAGCTAGGGGATAGATCACTTATGTTTTTGAAGCCTTTGGGGGGTTCACGGTTGAAGAAACTTGAGAGAATGGTGTAGTGTGCGGCTAAGGAGTGAAAGGAATGAAAGGAAAGGGGTTTACCCTTTATATAAGAGTGGGTGTGCTGCCTAGAAGGGAGTGTGTGGCCAAGAGGTGAGTGTGCGGCCACACACCCATGTGTACGGCCATACACTCCCCTAAGGGTGTGTATGGCCCGGTTTTGTCACTCTATGGCTTGTTGACTCTTTCCTAACCTCAACCTTGGCTATGCTCAAGCTTAGAATGCTTAAATGAACCCTTAAACAGTACAAGAAGTCAACAGAACAAGTTTAACATTGATTGAATTGGCTAAGTGTACAAGATAAAAGTTTCAGGTTGTCACAGTACTGGACTAGCATTGTAGTCAGCTAGTAGGGTATTGATTATAACCACATACTATTCTAGACAAGTCAGGTCAAACATGGGTAGGTACACAGCATATAGATGTCTATAAGTCAAACATGGACATGCTCTTGACTTTTAGATGTTTATAATCCATACACGGACAGGTTTATAACCCATTGGTGTTAATCGATCATACATGGGTAGGTTTACAACTTGTAGATATTAATGAAATTGTTTACGGGCAGGTTTACAGCCTATAGGCATTGATGAACCATACGCGGACAGGTACACAACTTGTAGGTGTTACTAAGTTATACATTGGCGGGTCCCCGACTTGTAGATGTTAAGGATCCATAAAAGACTACAGATTGTAGGTATGAAATAATTATTCATGCCGGTACTCTGTTCACCCCATGGTTGTATTATTAGTACATATTGCTAAGAAATCCCCGAATCAATATTATTTACTCAGAGATCCTTTACGATAGATCATTTGAGATTATCAGTTTAGGATTAGGTAGGGAGAATAACGGGAATGGACAATTGGTTTAATTGTTTGATGCGAATTAAAACAAATTAATTTTAATATTATGGGTTGAAAACCCAATGTACTCACCAGGTTTTCCAACCTGACCTACTGAGGTTCTTTGTATTACAGGTAGCGGTACGAAGGTATTTGATGTTTGGATCTGATGAGGGATTAAAGGAAATGTAGGTCATTAGATGTTGTAATGTTGATAATAATCATGTTTATGTATATGTTTCTTGTATTAGTTATGATATCCCAAGTTTTAATAATTAATGAAAAACATTTCTTCGAAAAATACTTTTATGAGACAAATTTTGCAGTTATAAATAAATTTGTTTTAAATTAAGCATAAATAAAAAGGCCTTTTCTGACCATGAAAATGGGTCTGTCACAAATATCAAGGTGAGAAATATCAATATATGTAACATCCAAAATTTTGGTAAGTCTTAAAACCCTAAGGATTATAATATTTGCATAAATGGTCCCTTAAGTAAGCTGGGCGCACTTAAGTGTACGCTTAGCGTACTGTATGGTGGTTGCCGAGGAATCAAGGTACGCTGGGCGTACCTTGAGTTACGCGGGGCGTACGCGCAAGGGTCGCAAACCCTAAATATCCGGAGTTGAGGCCTATTTAAACAACCTTAAGTTCCTTAGACTAAACCCTAGAGAGCCTCCACGGCCTTAGAACATCCATATACTCCTGGAAACCTTGTGAGATCATTCTTAAGCCTTAAAGAGTGCATTTGTGGCCTTTTTGTGTGTATTTCAAGAAGAAGGGGTGGTCAAGCAAGCTTGGATCAAGTGGGTGCTTCAAGATCCTGCACCAAAAGCATCTTGCAAAGCTTCTGGAGGTAAAAAGCTTGCATCTTTCCTTTCTAATCTTTAGATCTAGCTAGGGCTTTGGTGGTTTTTCCCTTTTATGAACTTTGGACCTCTTTTGTTGAGTTAAGCCTTCCCTTTTGATATGAAAGTCAGATCTGAGGTCCCCTAGTCATTTAGAAGTATAAAAATGGAAGCTTGATGAGAGATTTGACCTCATGCACGGGTAAAAGACCTTGGAAAGGTCTTAATGGATTGGTTAGGTGTGTATGAGACATGCAAGGGCATAAAGTTGCCAACTTTATGCCTTAGGACATCTTTTCAGACTTAGATCTAGCTTTTGGACGTAAAGGATTCGAACATTAAGCACTTAATGGGAAAAGTGCTTAATACGGTTGTACGCTGGGCGTAACTGTCTATACGGAGCGCGTAGTCACTAGACCTTCAGTATGTTGCGCGTACCAAGGAGGTACGTTGGGCGTACGCAGCTCAGTTGGGCCCTAAGCTGTTTTGGGCCTTTGGGCCTCATTTGGCTGTTGAGCTTGATTGGATTATGTAAGATTGAGGCCTTTTCATCTGTTTGGGCTGAGGACTTATTAGTTGGGCCTTATTGGGCCAAGGGGCCCATTAAGGATATTAGACTTGGACTTTGGGGCCCATTCGCAAAGAAAAGGGTAATTGGGTCTTGGGGTAGAGTTTGAAGGTTGGGCCTTTCCTTGGGTAATTTAAGGTCTTATTATTGATTATAATATTATTGTTATTATTCAGCTTGGGAGGTTGCGGATTATTAGGAGGGCAGTATTTGTATTCATCGGACGAAGGTGAGTCTTCTCACCATACCTATGGGTCTACAACACCAAGGCCGGCCCATTATGTGATTGTGTTATGTGTGTGTTATTCATTTATGAATTGATATGTTATGTGATATTATGTTGGTATGGAAGACCCCAGGGGGAGCCTGTGGCATTGGATATAAGACCATGTGGGGTAGCCCATGGCAGTCCTAGGTAAAGACCATATGGGGTAGCCCATGACATTGGATGTAAGGCCATATGGAGTAACCCATGGAAATCCTAGGTAAAAACCATGTGGGGCAGCCCATGACATTCTTGCTGAATCATATTGCATAGTTTCTGTGGCATGTTTATAGCTTATTTAGCTATCAGGATATGTGTATGTGAATGTGTGTGGTATGCTCTGGGAAACTCACTAAGCATTTCGCTTGCAGGTTGTTGATTTGTTTCAGTTACTTCTGAGCCTAAGAGCAAGGACAACGCGTGATGACGTGACGTGCACTATCTCTCTCTCTCTTTTTGATGTGTTTGAGACCCTCTGATGTTTTAAAAAGGAAAACAATGATGTAATGAATGTTGATTTGAAAACAAATGTTTTGGGATTATATGGTTTATGAGATTGGTTTTGATTAACTAAAAATGAAAAAATTTCTTGGTAAAATTGGGTTGTTACAATATAAATGTAAAATGGCAATACCACCAACATTATTACAAAGTCGATTTCAACATCTAAATTCGAACTTTTTTTCAAGTTTGGGTGGTATTTTAAGTTTAAGTCCTTAGAGACTTTTTGAACTAAAAGTATTTTCAATTTCTTATGAAGGTTAGAGATTCTTTTTTTACTCAAGGTGGAGTTTTTTTTTGGAAGAGGTGCTATGAAACCCTAGCTTGCATGACAAGCTCTATGATAGGCGATACTTTTCAGAAGTATTGTTGTATGTAAGGGATTTCTTCCATTTAGGTAACATTTCTAAATTTAATTGCATTTGGTAGTTTTTTAGTTTCCTTAGGATTCTTATTGTATGGCTACATATGAATACATTAGGTGGTCTTCTTATTTATTCTCTCAAATCAACTATCTCCCGATTTTTTATTACAACCCCGTAACCTCCTTTCTCTTTATTGACTTTCAATACAATACAATAGTGCCTTTGTGATTTTCTCGAAAGGGTTTCCACCCAATATTTTGTATTTCCGAGTTAATTATATTTAATCTTTATGTTCATCATAGTATAATATCAAGAAGAAGATAAATGTGAAGATTATCGAGATAGAAAAAATCTACAAAGAAGTAAATTTCAAGTACAAATTCAGCAAACTTTGGCGTAAACTTGGGTGCAAAAAGAAAATTTATGAAAATGAAATCAAACAGAAGATCGAAGAAAGAGTTAAAGGAATCAAAATTATCTCGTTTAGTGATGAATATATTTAGGGGTCTCTGTGTATTTATTCCTAAATTGTATATATATCGTATATAAATTATAGCTATTGTATTGTTTATATTCATTGTAAACTTACACACTCTATTAAGAAATACAGTAGCCTCCAATCCTCTCTTTTTGGTCTGTTCTTTAATTGATACTCAAATCAATCTAGTATTAAATCTTACATACATTTTTCCCACAAAACGTTAGTAATTAAGGACTACCCCGGTCCATTCATAATAGTTACTTTCATCACAAATAGATAAAAGTAGGGGCGTGTACAAAATACTTTTAGACGAGAAGTTAGTGATATTCTGTTATAAGTTGTCTCTAAAACAATGCAAGTTCCTTTGTGTGGGCGTAGCCTTGTCTTACTAATATCGGTGGATATTCCATTGGCAAAGTTAGAGTGTGTTTGGTTGTGGAAGATTGTTTTTATTTTTTAGAAAATGTTTTTAGAAAATAAAGTTAAATTTTCATTTTTAGTTTTCAATGAAAATTTTAGAATACACATTTGATTGAAAACTTGAAATCGATCAAGTTTTTACTTTTCATTTTAGAAATTTACAAAACTTTGGAAACTATAAAAAACAAAGATTGCTTCTAATTTACATACAATTTGGAAAACATAGAATTTTTATTTTCTTTAAAATTATTTGAAAACTGAATCAAGCAAATGCATTTTCAAAATTTTTATGAAAAACTAAAAAAAAAAAAATCAATGGCCAAACACACTCTTAGCGACTAGAGTTTCACAAGATAGTTAAAAATAAATGTACTTAGAATCTAATCTTCACTCTGAATATTGACTTTAATCTCATATTTACATACAAATTGTGATTTTAACTTAAAACTGAAAAATAGGCAAGATTCAAACGTAATTCAATATCAATCTCAAAGGGAAATTGATGATATTTAATTTGAGATGGCTAGTCTCTAAAGAATATTATGGAAAAGGGCAATTCCTCATTAAAAACTCAATAATATAATTAAGAAATTTTTCGATAAAGTCTCAATACTTTGAGTCAATTTATGATTTAGTATCAACTTTTATTTTTTGAATAGAAAAGTCTTAATATTTTTATATTTTGTCCAAATTATCGAAATAATCATTATTTTTTTCAATTGGAAATGACAAATTGTCGTATAAAATTAGATAATTTAGAATTTGCTGTTCAAAAAATAAAATAAATGTTTGAATCAAATCGTAAACTAATCTAAAATGTTATGACTTTTTCGCAGATTTTTTCTATAACGATGGAGTACATAATTGTTAAAAAAAGGAAATGTTGAAATTAAGTCCAGGCGGAAAAATGTGCAACATAATGGCTACATTCCAAATATCGGGCCGTCATCTTGGTTTGTGATTTGGGCCTTTGGGCTACTGTAGATAGAGTGACTTTCTGAGATGGTTCCCCTTGTTGAGCGGTTCGTATAAAAAATAGTTAACTTTTGTTAGAAGTAGAACCATCTTAAGGTTTTTCTTCATAAGCATAAACAAAAGTATTGACACGTAATTAAACGTATATATAAAAATATGTGTGACTTTATAGAAAATATAGTGCTTTCATAAGTAAATTTTATATTATATTATTTATATTCCTTTGTAAAAGTTGATGCAATGCGCATAATATATAACATCATATGTAGGGGATATTTTAGATCAGTGTAATATTTTATATGTTTGCTTTTGAAAAGACTCCATTGACATTCTTTTTTTTTTATGTTTTATATGAACATGTCATACATGGCAATTAGGGATGGAAATTTCATCCGATCCGGTGGGAAACCCGGTTGACCCGTTCCAATCGGGGAAGAGTATTCCCTGCCAAAACGGGTACTGGGTACGGGGCCGGGGATCCCCATTATGCTAAAATCGGAGATGGGGCCGGGGCCGGGTATAATAATCTCTAACTCGCCCCGCTCCTGCTTTGATGACTATATATATATATATATATATATATATATATATATATATATATATATATATATATATATATATATATATATATATATATATTCTAATAAAAGAATAAGTTTAATCTCCTATTGACAGGTGACATACAATTAGAATTTATTATTAATGTTATATATCATCTATCATGCCACCTGTCAACCTATTAATTATCAATTTCAAATTTTAGAATTTTAAATTTCCACTCTAATTACACTAAATTAATAATTGATTATCCATTTCAAATTTTAAATTAAAACTTTCACTCTAAATTCATTGAATTAATAATTGATTCTTTATTTTAAATTTCAAATTTTAAACTTTCTCACTTTAATTGTATTTAATTAATAACATTTTATTGAAAAATAAAATAAAATTAATACAGATTATAAGGTGATATAACTGAACATATTTATTTAAATCAACGATCATGATTTTATATAACTAAAAAATATATATCATAAGTAATAATTTATTTAAAATAATTGATTAGTAATTTTGACTTTTAAATACGAATGTTTAACTAATTTTGTAACCGTGGTTCTCACGGGTTATAAAGTAATATATATATATATATATATATATATATATATATATATATATATATATATATATATATATATATATATATATATATGGGGATTTGAATATACATTACACCCC
This sequence comes from Lactuca serriola, assembly GCF_051521515.1. Taxonomy (NCBI): domain Eukaryota; kingdom Viridiplantae; phylum Streptophyta; class Magnoliopsida; order Asterales; family Asteraceae; genus Lactuca; species Lactuca serriola. Next base: position 41,812,007 of record NC_136416.1, read on the forward strand.
CACCTAAGCATAGGTACTAAACCTCTAAAATATGTCGTTTAATCATGCTAAATATATTCGGTTTAGTTTCACTTGGTAAATATATCATCCTCCATAACATTTCTTTCTTTCATTATTGTTTTACCATCTCTGTTTTCTTTCTTCAATTATCGTTTATTACTTCACCAAAGTGAACATTACTAAACCCTAAACCCTAAATTTAAACCCTAAACCCTAAACCTAAAATCTAAACCCCAAAACCTTAACCCTAAACCCTAAACCCAAAACTTTACTGTGTCGATCTTGAATTTACATCTTGAAATATTAATCGTGAATCCATTAACCGTAATCTTTATATAGTAAAACAATTTATTTTGAAGAGGTTTAGTACCTAAGCTTAGGTGGGACTGTAATATATATTCCCTTTTCCATATATATATATATATATATATATATATATATATATATATATATATATATATATATATATATATATATATAGTATATGGATCATTTATTGAATCTTAATTAAGTCCATTAAAATGAATTGTTCTATATTAGACCATTAGAGATAAGAGTCCATATACAAAATTATGTTCTTAATTCCAAGAGTTTATCAATCGTCATTTTGTTCGTCGATATCTATACCAAATCTACACTTTTTTTTATGTTTGTTAAATTTTATGATTGATGTAACAGAATCTGTTTATGGCATATGGTTTTGATCACTTATTAAACTTGGTTTTTTTGTGTATGTTGAGTTTATCCATTGATAGATTGGGGATGGGTTGGGGATGGTTTGGGGAAAAACCCAAAATACAAAGGGGATGAGATTTGATTCCCCTCATCCGTCGAGGATGGGGATGGGGATGGGGACGAGGTTAAACACTCGGGGATGAGAACAGGGATGGTCAACCCCACCCCAAATTCACCCCATTTACATCCCTAATGGCAATTATGTCGTATTTGATTGGCAATTAGCGAGTCATAAAGTTCAACTCTCTGATAACATTCACATAAATAGATGTGTCGTTTTGCTCAATTCTAACCCGGATAAACCATAAACATGTCAACCCGCATAACATGTTTAATTAGGTAGGTTTGTGGGTCAAGTTCGGATTCGTTTGTCAGATTTGGGTTTATGAGTCAAGTTCACATTCCTAGGGTCAGGGAAAAAAGTTAAATATCACATATTTGCTTATTAATCGTTACTTTCTCCGCTATTTAACAAATATATTATTAATTTTTTTAATCTAATAAAATAAACAAGTTACGGGTAAACCCAATGAACTATCTGCAAATCCAAATACGATCAGTATAATAAATAGCTTAACGGGTTGTGAATTGACAGATCAGAAAAAATCCAATCCAACTCAGTTTATCTTTCGTATCGTTTCGCGGGTAATTGAGGAAATTGCACCCTTAATTTGATGCAATGTGCGGATATAATTTTATGTTTTACTACGGACACTTGATAAGATTTGTCTAATGAAAAGTAATAGTGACTAATTATCTAATTTATTTGATTAACTTAAGCTTTTATTGAATCTTCCAGTTTTGTAACAACAAATGCACCGAAGATACAAAATGAATCTTCCGCTTTTGTACCGAAAATACCAAAAAGTATTTTATTAACTTAAAATTTTTAATCTATATGGACACCTAAACACAAATAAAATAAAATAAAAGCAAAGCATGAGGAGAGTTGTTGAGGAGATTGACTTGCCCCCAATAATATATTAAACGAATATTAGTTGTTTAACTTCTCCATAATTTTTTGGAACTTCCTAATTAAATAATTTAATGCATAATATACTTTCCCATTATATACCCATATAATTTGTAATATTTGATGTGACAAGATGAATAATAATTTTATTATGGTTTTAATTATTTTAATTAATGTTTATTTTTAAATGTAAATAAATGTTAGCTTAGGGATAGGGGTGAACTTTTTAGCCGAAAAATCGAATTAGAACCGGAATTGGTTAGAATCGGTTAATAGTATTCGGTTTGGTTCCCGTAATCCATCATTTTAGGTTTTTGGTTAGGGATAATGTCATAAAAAACCTTAAGTTTTTCAGGAATTTGCGGTTTTAACCTTTGTCAGAATTTAAGTTCGGTTATACCGCAAACTTACCAGTTTTTTTTCGGTTTTACCTTTTTTACAGGTTAAATCGGTCACATGTCTTAGGTGGCAACCCACGTGTGTGTTGACTGTGTTGAACCTGTTGACGTGTCAGCCACTGTGCGCTGATGGATATTTTACTGCCTTTATTATATTAAAAATATAAATGAGGCGCACAGGTTTTGAACAAGCGACCTCCCATTCGAAAAGTAGGAAACTTACGACTAAGCTAAACTATTTCTTGCTTTCATAACCTCAACATATAATATATATTACGAATACTGAAACATTTAAATATGATTTTGACGATTATTATTATTATTATTATTATTATTATTATTATTATTATTATTATTATTATGAGTGTATTTAAAGTGTTATAACATAATTTTTAATATATAGATACCTTTCGAAATGTATTTATGTTTTAAAAATACGAAAATATGCATTTGTATTAATAATTACAAAACAATTTGTATTTATATTGAAAATACAAAAAAAATCCATGTTCAAACCAAATATGTATTTTTTTATGTTTTTGGAAGCTTAAAAGATATGTATCTATATATGTTATACTTTTAAAATCGTGAAAGATACAATTATATATTTAAAAAAACGTTTTTAAATGTATAAATAAACCAAATACGCTTTAAAAAATATATATATATACCATTAAATATGTTTTTAATCTTTAAAACGTATTTTATACCTTTTATAAATATATAATTATACCTTTAAACGGTAATTAAAAATATATGTATAAACTTATAAAAAAGAAAATAATAATAATAATAATTGTTTTTAATTTTTTTCATTAGTTTACATTATAATTATATATTACGTTTTCAGGTTATAAAACAAGAAATTATGTTCAGCTTAGTGGTAAGGGCCTTGTTCTGTGATTTAGAGGTTGTGGGTTCGAATCCCACCCACCTTATTGACCCACATGTATTAGAAATTTTGTATTAAATGAATAAAGCCATCGAAAAAAAACTTGTAAGTTTGCGGTATAAACGAACCTAAATTCTGACAAAGGGTAAAACCGTAAATTCCTGAAAAACTTGAGGTTTTTTATGACATTATCCCTTTTGGTTATTTCAGTTCTAGTTCGGATGCAATATTGAACATCTTTTTAGATAGCATGTTTTGTAATAAAACTGAATCGAAATTGGAACCGATTGAAACCGATTATTGGTATTCGGTCCCATTCTCGGTTCCCCAATCACTCATAAACCAGTTTTCGGCTCTTCCGATTCCGATGTGCATCCTTTTTTCAAAAATGAGGCCTATGTTTCATTCCTCCCATGTGCGAACTTTTTTCATGATTTTCTGTTTTTACAGAAAAGTTATTTTACAAATTTGTTTTTGTTATTATTTTGAATATTCATATATGAATATATATACATATAAGGTTGTATAGAAGTGTATTTTTTATGTATAATTTCGGTTTCGAAAAGGAATGATAGGGCAAAGATGGAAGAGTCGTGTGATAGAGATTAACTATTTAAGAATAACGGATCTTAAAACAAAAGCATGGGTGAAATGGGAAGTGGGGGGAGAGGAGACTACACGTTTTTCCCAAGGTATTATAAATGGAAACAAGAGGAAATCGATATTATGCAGGTTGTCCATCAATGGTTCTTGGGTTTTCGAACCTGATCAGATAAAATGAAGTGTTGCACTTTTTCACCAATAATTTTTTAATGAAGTGGAGTTTGTTATACTGAAGCTTATAAGTAGTCGATTTAAAAAGTTATCCATACAGGAGATGATGTGCCTTGAAGTTTTGTTCACTAGGCTAGAAATTAAAGAAGTGTTATGGAGGTGTAGTAATGACAAATCCTCAAGGGCGGGCGGTTTTACCTTCAAAATTTTGATGAATTATTGGGAGCTTATAAAAGTGGATTTTTTGAATTTCATTAAAATGTTTGAGTTGTCTTGACATATTGAATGAAGGTTGCAACTCATCCTTGATCTCCTTGCTTCTGAAAGTAAACGACCTCATTTCCTTAAAAGGTTATAGTTTGATTAGCTTAATCGGTTCCATGTACTGTAACATCCATAAAAATTTTAACTTTTTCAAACCAACCAAAAATCATAATTGTTTAAATTGTAGTTTTCAAAATATGTTTAACATTAGAGTTTTCCCAAAATCACAAAACACAACATGAGGAGGTGCACGATCAAGCCTTTGCCTCCCCACGATAACCTGAGGTACCATAAACATAACCCAAAACTGTAAGTCCAAAGCTTATGAGTTTCCCCCAAAGTACCAACACAACAAATAACACATATACAATAACATCATAGTATGGGTACAATCAACCATCGGTTTGGAATACCCCAAACCCCACAACCATCGGGTTAGAATGCCAACATACTATGGGTCCAATCAACCATCGGGTTAGAATACCCCAGGCCCCTCAACCATCGGGTTGGAATGCCAACATATTATGGGTCCAATCATCCTCGGGATGGAATACCCTTGGCCCCTCAACCATCGGGTTGGAATGTCCTGGCCTGTTGGCTTACACACAAAGCAGTGAAGCGTTAACCACTGACCAAACATATGCACATATAACAGATAATCATATAACAGTCTACCTCCATTCAAACAGATCTACAGATCACTAAGCATAGCAACATCCTATCTACCAGGATACCGATATAACAGATCATAACAGCATAGTGACATCCTATCTACCAGGATACTGATCTAACAGATCATAACAGCACAATAGCATGCATAACAGGATATCAATCCAATGGGTCGGTATTGGTGCCTTCGACCCACAAGTACAGTGAGGACAACTCATCTCACAATCTGAACAAAACTGATAAGGCCCGACTCCGAATCTCAGCTCTCAACTCAAATGCCTACAATCACCAAGTGACCAATTCCATCAAAATCCCAACAATACCCAAAATACCCTCAAAAGTCAAAATTGGTCAAACTTAAAGTCAATTGGTCAAAGTCCAAAAACCCACTGAGTCAACCCAGTCCAATCAACCCAACCGAGTTAACTCAAAATTGGCTATTCCATGTGAGTACACGGGGCGTACTTCGGAGGTCAACGTACGCAAGCCTTGCATTGACTGATTGTAGGGGAGTTGACCAAGTACACGGAGCATACTCCCTTCTAAGCACGGCGTAACCTCGCAACTCCATTTTCTTTATTAAGTGCCTAATAGCTTAAGCACTTAAGCCCAAACTCCAGATCCATGGTCCAAATGCACCCTAGAGTCATAAAGTCTCCAACTTTATGACTTTACACGTCCAAAAAGTCCTTAATACATGGTCTTAATCCATTAAGACCTTATACAAGAAACTTGGATCCAAACTAGCTAAAAGGACCTCATTTTTATGGCTTAGAACCCTTCCTAGGGTCTAGAAGGACAGCTCAAAACGTCCAACACCAAACATGCATAAAAATGGGACCTTTGGGACAAGAAAAAAACTTAAAGCTACCAAAAATGAGATCCAAGAAAACAAAGCATCAAGGTGAAGACTTTTTACCTTCTAAAGCTTCCCAGGAAGGTGATAATCTAAGATCCACAAGCTTGCTTCAACCTCTAAGCTCCTTGATGAAACTTCTTCTTCCATAAGCATACAAAGGACATATTTTTAGCTCAAAATACACTCTTATGGGGTTAGGGTTTACCAAAAACGACTCAAGGGCTTGGACGCTAGAAAAGCGAGGTTAGATGAGCTATAAAGGTGCTTAATTACCCCACAACCCCTAAAAATTAGGGTTTTCGCTCGGACATGAATACGCCCAGCGTACATACGTGTACGCCCAGTGTACTAGGGTACGCCCTATTATGCTTATCATACTCCTCCCACATCTAAATTACAAATTTGCAACTAAGGTTTCCCATGGCGACTTAATTCCAATTACAAGGACCAAAAATGACATAATTTAAACCAATGGATGAATTTGAAAATACCTGAAAGTCAGGGTGTTACAGCTCTCCCCCACTTGAACCAGACTTCGTCCTCGAAGTCTGCTGCATAGAACAAATCTGGATAATGCTCCCACATCTCATCCTCCGGCTCCCAAGTCCACTCGGAGCCCCTCCGATGCTGCCATCGTACCTTTTCAAAAGTTACTTACTTGCTATGCAGAACCTTTACTTTCCTCTCTAGAATAGCTACTAGCCTCTCAACATAGTTCAGGTGCTCATCAACCTATATATCATCCAAGTAAACCATTTCATCCTCATCCACTATGCACTTCCGCAGCTGAGAAACATGGAAAGTGTTGTGAATCTGACTGAGCTTCTCAGGAAGATCCAATATGTAAGCAACCTTGCCAACCCTGGAAATAACCTGAAAGGGAACAATATATCGGGGACCCAATTTCCCCCTCTTCCTGAAGCGAATCACACCTTTCCAAGGTGAGACTTTCAGTAACATCATGTCGCCGACCTGAAACTCCAACTCGGATCGGCATCAGTCGGCATAACTCTTCTACCGACTCTGAGCAGTCTGTCGTCTGCAATCTCTTCCTATTCTGTTGAATCATCTACATCATCTAAAGGACCACCTCGATTTCCCCATAACCCTGTGACCAACCTCACCCTAGCAAACCTGGGTACGACATCTCCGCCAATACAAGATCTCAAAAGGTGAAGCACCAATTCTGGAGTGAAAACTGTTGTAGGAGAACTCCGCAAGAGGTAGGTCGGAGTCCCAGCTCCCACCAAAATCAATGACACAGGCCCGCAACATATCCTCAAGGGTTTGTATCGTCCGCTCACTCTGGGCGACGCTGCGGATGATAAGTTGTGTTGAAATGCAACCTCGTGCCCAGTTCCTCATAGAACTTATGCCAAAACGGGAGGTGAACCGAACATCACGGTCTGAAACAATGGAGACCGAAACCCCATGGCGAGCAACGATCTCGCGAATATACACATCGGCCAAATTCTCGGCCGAAGAACTCTCCTGAATCGCCAGGAAGAGGGCACTCTTGGTCAATCGATCCACGCTGACCCAAATAGCATCGAAACCCTTTGCCATCTTCGTTAACTTGGTGATGAAATCCATCTAAATCTACTCCCATTTCCAGATGGGAACCTCCATAAGATGCAGCTTTCCATGCGACCTCTAATGCTCGGTCTTGACCATCCTGCAGGTCAAGCACCTCTCCATGTACCAGGCTATCTCCCTCTTCATACATGACCACCAATAGCTCAATCTCAAATCCCGATACATCTTGGTGGCCCTCGGATGGATAGAAAAATGAGACTTATGAGCCTCCTCCAACACAATCTGTCTGACCCCACCAGACATAGGAACCCATACCCGACCACAATGGGTTAAAAATCCAAGACTATATGGAAAAAATATGGCGATCTCACACCTGATTCTCTATATCTTCTAGTTCTCTTCCCGAACACCCTCGGCCTGAGCATCCCTAATCAATCTCAAAAGCAGAGAATCCATTGATATCCTCATACACGATACCTCATCTGAAGACCCAGCCGACTTGGTGTGGAGGTGGATGTTTTCGTCGTATCTACATTTACCTTTGGTTCATGATAATTTCATTGATCTTCATATGGCGTTAAATGCTCTCCTCCCGAACAAGAAACAAGTTTTTTGAGATTGCGGCTTGTCTACACAGCTATCCAGTTTATTTGAAAGGCAAGGAATAGATAAATTTTAATAACATTTAGAACCACTCATTTAAAGACGACATATGATATTGAATTTATGACTATTAACTAGATCAATATTAGACCGAAATGCAAGCTTTATATTGGTCGCAATGGTCTTGTTCTCCTTTATTAAACTGTTTTTTTTGTAATTTATATATTCTAGTGTCTTGCTACTTTTTATTTGTAAAAAAATTTCGCCGTTCAAAAAAAAATCATAATCTTGTGATTTCAATCTAATTATAGCGATATAATCTTATTTTAGGATTCCCACTAAATTCTCATATGTGAAACTTCTAGTTCTCAAACAATTATGAAGAAATTTTTCAACATTATATTTTATTATCTAATTTTCAAAAATATTCCCTATTTTATTTGTATATTTATATATTGTTCATTTGTTTGCCTCACGAACCAATTAAAATATTAGAGATATTGCTTTTATCTAGATTTTAGATCTCCTTGGAAAACGTGACATTTATTTGAGAGATTATTACACTGATTTTGGATGGATGGGTGTCAGTGTTTTCTATTAAGTTACATTTTTGGTCCGTAAGGTTTGTCCATATCTTTACTTTTAGTCTAATTTTTAGTATGTTGATATGGCTCATTTTTATGGTTTCAAACAATTGCAATGATGGTCCTTAAAGCAATGCAAACTGCATTATATATTAGTCGTTAAGTCGGAGTTAAAAGACCAATATGCCCCACATTTGTCATTTCTGTTATTTTAACATTTTTAAACTATAGGGCCAATTTGTAAATGATCACAAAAATGAAATAAAGCTTCAAACTAAACCCTCATCGTTTTAGAGTCTCCATATCTGATTCAATAAATCAAGTGAGCTATTTGGAGGTGTGGTGCTAAGAAAGCCCATGAACCTGATGGATACATGTTCAAATTCATAAAGGAGAAATGGGAAAGCATGGAAGGAAGACATTCTTAAATATATCCTAAACTTTGAAATAACTGGTTCATTCTCAAAGGGGTGTAATTATTCGTTCATTACATTGGTAGAAGGTAATGGATCCGATCTCGCTTGTGGAGATGTATCTATAAAATTGTTGCCAAGGTTCTGGCAAATCGCCTTAAAAGTGTTATTGGATCAGTAATTGACGAAGCCCAATCAACATGCATAAGTGGTAGGAATATACTTGACGACTCGCTAGCTATGAATGAAATATATAGTTAGTCGGAAAAGGCTAAAAAGGCGATCTTTCTGTTCAAAGTAAACTTCAAAAAAGCGTTTAATACAATAAATTGGGGTTATTTAGACTCAGTGATGGAGCAAATTTTGTTTGGAAACAAATGGAGAAAATGGATATGTAGGTGTTTATCATTTGCACAAGCTTAAGTTTTAGTGAACGGGACCCTATTAATGAATTCCCAATCACCACCAGGAGGTGTGAGACAAGGAGATCTCGTGTCTCCTTTTTTGTTCATAATTGCCATGGAAGGTCTTCACATTGCAATTCAAGGCGTGTCTGACATGTCTGATGCGAAAGAGAATCACAACCTTTCGTAGTCTAAGTCACTTATTGGATGCGACCGGGTGCGAAAGGATGTGAACAATCACAACCCAACACAAGTGCTGAAGAGTGGATGTGAAACACAGGAGACTCATTGTGATTGCGAATGTAACATCCCAAAACTCAGAACCAAAAGTTTTTTTTATGTAAATAAACCATCAAAAAAACATTTTATAAAAACCATAAAGTATTCAGAGTAAATTAAATAACATCCCAAAAGTACATCAAAGTCAATAAGCAGAAAAATCATAGTGTGTGTGCAATGCGATCATCCCGAGCTCTTCCCCTTCGAACCGGAAGTACCTGAAACATAAACTGAAAACTATAAGGACAAATCTTAGTGAGTTACCCAAAATACCGCATCCCATGAATTTATGCCAGCTCCAGGCTGTTTTGGGTCTATATCACCCCCGAGTCTATTCCAACTCATGTGTCGGCACAAGGTTGTACCGTGTCTATTTCACCCCCGAGTCTATTTCAATTCATATGTCAACACAAGGATGTACAAGGTCTATTTCACCCCTGGTCAATTCCACCCCACATACATATTGCAAACAGGCACACAAGAATACAACACATACAAGAGGAGTCACAAAGATTACAAGCACATACAATCCCTTGTGTCCTACAGAATAGTGAGCAAACTCACCTTGCAAAACAGCTCAAAAGCCAACACGTCCTCAAAATCCAACAACAGGTGTTCAAACCATAAAGTATTCTGAATAAATCAAATAACATCCCAAAAGTACATCAGAGTCAATAAGTGGAAAAATCATAGTGTGTGTCCAATGCGATCATCCCGAGCTCTTCCCCTTCGAGCCGGAAGTACCTGAAACATAAACTAAAAACTATAAGCACAAACTTTAGTGAGTTCCCCAAAATACCTCATACCATACATTTATGCCATCTCCAGGCTGTGTCGAGTCTATTTCACCTCCAAGTCTATTTCAACTCATGTGTCAACGCAAGGCTATATTGGGTCTATTTCACCCCCGAGTCTATTTCATCTCATATGTCAGCACAAGACTGTATTGCGTCTATTTCACCCCACATACATATAGAAAATAGGCACGTAGGCATACAACACATACAACAGGAGTCACAAAAACTATGAGCACATATAACTCCTAGTTTCCTATAGTATAGTGAGAAAACTGATGGGTTTTGAGCATTCTAACACTCTTATGGTGTGCATGCAACCCTAGAAACTTTGGATCTATGTTTTCTCTATTATACATGCAAACTTTCATTTTTCCAAATTTCATTCTAACTAGCATATGATTGGGGTATATGTAATATAAAAACTAATAGAATGACATACCTTTCTTGTTGCTTGGATTCCTTTAGACCTTGGATTCCTCCAATGGAACCACTGCGAAATCATCAACCAAACAATTATGCAACTGAGAGACATGAAAAGTGCTATGAATCTGATTGAGCTCCTCGGGCAGATGCAAATGATATGTAACCCTACCTACCCAAGCTAATACCCTGAAATAACCAATACACCTGGGACGCAGCTTGCCCCGCTTCCTAAATCAAATGACACATTTCCAAGGTGACACCTTCAAGAGTACCATGTCTCCAACCTGAAACTCCAAGTCTGACCGGCGTATGTCTGCGTAACTCTTCTGTTGACTCTGTGATGTCTAAAGTTTGTCGTTGACCTGTTCAATCAATTCCGTCTACTTGAGTACCACCTCGGTACTCCCCACGACCCCCTGACCAACCTCACCCTAACATATCGGGGTCCTACGCTTCCTCCCGTAGAGCATCTCAAAAGGAGGTTGATTAATGTTGGCATGATAACTGTTGTTATATGAAAATTCTGCCAAAGGAAGATACATATGCCAACTACCACCAAAATACAGTACACATGCTAACAGCATGTCCTCCAACGTATGGATAGTTCGTTCACTTTGGCCATCTGCGGGTGGAAAGTTGCAATGAAGTGCAGACGAGTACCCAACTCCTCATGAAATCTCTTCCACAACGTGGAAGTAAACCCAACATCGCTATCAGAGACCACATAAACCGGCACCCCATGCCATGCCACAACCTCATGGATGTAGATATCAGTCAGCTTCTTCGTTGGAATACTCTTGTAATGTCCGGGTTTCAGGGCTAAGCATTTTAGACAATGTAGTAGTCTAGTTCAACTATTGTAACTCTTTTTGAAGTAATAAAGATGAAATGTTTGAGTATTATGTGAATTATGTGTATTTATGTGCTTATTATTTAATTATAAATGTATAATTAATAAAGAATAAAAATAAGCGTCAAAATTAAAGTGTGAGATAAACCCGATATCTTTATATAAAGTTGTAGTGGTCGAAACAAGGATTCTGGGGATATAAGGAACGCCGAAATCCAAGTTATAATGAAGAAGTTATGACCTGTCGAAGTTTCACAACGGAACCGACACGATACCGGGAAGCGTAAATAGTAAATTTACGATAGAACAAGATTTAGCCTTAGCGCTCTAAACGAAAGTCGTAGAATATGTTAAACTAAGAACATCGATAAAAAGAACGCCCAAATCTGACTTCGTATGAAGAAGTTATGATTTTTCGAAGTTTCGGATTAGCAGTGTACAGCCCGAAATTCGAATATTAGATCGAGCGGTTTCTAGCCGACCCGACCTGAACGAGAATCGAAGATCTCATTAAGGGTAGCGGAACGAGAAAAAGATGGGTGAAAACGGACGTCGGATGAAGAAGTTATGAGAATTTAACGGACCAATCATGTCCCGGCCTGTTAATAATATAAAATTTAAAATCGAGTCAAAATTAGCCGACGAAGTCTAAACGAAAGTTGTAGAGTACGTTCCCACCTTCGTGTGGATATAAAGAACGTCGAAAACGGAGCTCGTACGCGAAAGTTACGAATTTTTAAAGTTGAAGCATGAAATGGCGAAGTTTGTTGCTAAATCGATGACGTAGCAGCACCACAACCGTCCGATGATGGTCTCAGAAGTCACTTCGGATTGCAACACGCCACCCCTCGCCTACGCCCCGCGTCCGAGGACGATTATGCCCCGCGTACTCTGGTTCTTATCCACGCCGAGGTCGGTCCACGTGCGAAGCCAGCTGGAAGCCTTATGCGAGGAGTATGCCCAGCGTACCCTCGGTACGCCCAGCGTAAATCTGAACTTCGGCCCCTATAAATACCCTGCGAATTCTCCCGGATTTTTCACACATTTTTACTTCTCTCTCTAAACTACTTTCTCTCTCTAGCCCCTTTTGAGTCCCCTAAACCCTAGATAAACCCCCTAGCTCCCGAAGGAAGCCCCGAGGCTCCCGGAGTCCCGAGAAAAAGAGTCTTTCGGTTTCGAAACGCTACTCCAAATAAAGTTCTGTTTTCGTTAAAATCCGCTGTAAGTGAGCTACGCTTACGCAATTTTTAATATAGCTTTCAAATAATTATAGGAATGTTATTAGGTCCTTGAAATAATTATTTGGGCTATTATTATGAGTTCTATTGAGTGTTATTTAACACTTATATAATAATAATAATAGTCAGACTATTAATTTGTCGCGGTTATCATTAAACTAAACCCTAGTGGTATTGGTACTAGGTTTTATCGAAGAAAAATTGTTTTGAGAGTATCGAAGCGTTGTCCGAGTGCTGAGTCACCACCTTTCAGGTGATTGCATAGTTACTTTCAACTTACACATAGATATGAAGTATTTTATATAAATTACGTGCTATGTGTGCATATTATCTGAATACTTGCTATCTATGTTGGATGAACGTTTTTATACATGCTTTCAATGATTTAAACTGTATATGCATTTTATATCTACGAAAATGTTGGGGGTAAAACATGGGTAGATGTAATAGGTGATGTGTGATAAAATGATGAGAGGTCTCGATGTTGATGTTGTTGATTCTGTCATCTAGCGGAGTATGGATGACGACCACGGACTCTTCTAGACAGTCCAGTGGAACGCTAGCAGGCTCGCAACCTTTAGGTGTTTGTGAACGATGTGTTCACCGGTGTACTCCATCCCCCACATGGTTGCCTTTAGGACATTTATTGCTAAGGAATCCCCTTAGCAGTAGTGTCCATCCCGATGATGATCCTTAGGCTAGGTCCCTTATGATAGGTGTTTAGGGACATAAAGTGAGGATAACGGGAATGGGTAATCGGGTTATTGTTGATTGATGGAATTAATAAACTTATTTATTGTGGGTTGAAAACCCTATGTGCTCACCAGGCGCCCCAGCCTGACCCACTCAGTTTCTTGTGTTACAGGTAGTGGCGCATGAGCATAGATGTGATGTTTTGGGATGAGGGATTACGGATATAGGCCTGTAGATACGAAATAATGTAGTAAGGCTTATATTGTACTGTTTATGCTTTTGATTTGTATCAAACATGACATCCCAAGTCTTTTAATGAAATACATTTCCTTGGAAATGCTTTTGATAAATCTTTATCATATTTTGTTTTGGAACAAATTCCGCAACACTTTTATTTAAAATGTTACTCTGATTTTCAAACAAAGCATAAACAAAATCGGTCTTTTCTGGCCGTGAAAATGGGGATGTCACAACTCTCCTGGATCGGAATAAAATGTGCAGTCTTGGTCAATCGACCCATGATGAACCATATCGAATCCACTTTGCACGCCTTTCGAGGCAATTGGTGATAAAATCCATCGTAATCTCTTCACGTTTCTAAATGGGATCTTCCAACAGCTCCATTTTGTCGTGATGTCGCTAAAGCTCGGCCTTGACTTTCCTGTAGGTCAAGCACCTTTCCACATATCAGGCCACATCTCACTTCATACATGGCCACTAATACTCAAGCTGGAGATCTATATACATCTTTGTCACTCCAGGATGAATATAGAATCTCCACTTGTGCGCCTCCTCCATAAAAACCTAACGCGCACCACTCCAATATGGAACCCACACCATCCGATGAAAGTTCAATAATCTCTGTCAATCATAATCAAAGGCCACCTGACCCACTATGTGTTCACTCTTCTGGTGCTCTTCCTTCATAGCCTCAACCTGAGCCACTTGAATTTGCTCTAAAAGTGGGCTGATCACCATCATCCTCAAACACATATCCTTGATCAGAGTAGCAAGCGCCTTGCAGCTGAGAGCATCGGCCACCACGTTGGCCTTCCTTTGGTGATAAATGATCTCACAATCATAATCCTTTGGCACATCCAACCATCTATGTTGCCTCGTATTCAGATTCGGATGATCCATAAGATACCTCAGGCTCTTGTGATCCGTTTAAATAGTAAAACGGACCCCATAGAGGTAATGTTGCCAAATATTGAGGGCTAACACCACAACCCCTAACTCCAAATCATGTGTAGGCCCTATGAGGCTTCAGCTGCCTTGAAGCGTAATCGATCACATGACCCCGTTGCATCAACATTGCACCCAAAACTGTGATTGATGCATCACGGTACACCACAAAATCCTCAAAACCCTCTAGTAAGGTCAGAATCAGCACCTCACACAATCTCTGTCTCAAAGTCTCAAAAGCTGCCTACTGCCCAGGCCCCCAACGAAAAGTGACAGTCTTCTTCGTCAACCAGGTCAAAGGCACCACTACCTTGGAGAAATCCTAAATGAATATCCGATAGTAACCCGAGGAAACTCCGAACCTTAAATGGATACCTCGAAACCTCCCATCTCATCACTGCCTCAACCTTGGCCGGGTCAAACAGAATATCGTTCTGGTTGACAAGGTGCCCCAAAAACTACACCTCGTGCAACCAGGATTCACACTTGGAGAACTTCATGTACAACTTCTCCCTCCTCAGAGTCTCTAATACATCTCTCAGATTCTCCTCATGTTTCTCCAGGGTCTTGGAAAAGACCTAGACGTCATCAATAAACACAATCATAGACCGGTCCAACATAGGCATGCATACGCGATTCGTGAGATCCATGAATGCGTCTGGAGCATTGGTGAGCCCAAAGGGCATCACCACGAAGTCGTAATGACCATAATGGGTTTAGAAGGCCATCTTCTGTGCATCCTCCTCTCCGACCTTCATCTAATGATATCCTAAATGTAGATCAATCTTGGAGAACCAGGATGCACCTTGAAGCTGGTCAAATAAAACATCGATCCTCAGGAGCGGATAACGGTTCTTCACTGTTAGCTTATTCAGCTCCCGGTAGTCGATACATCCAATGTGACCCATCCTTCTTCCTCACAAACAAGATCGATGCTTACCATGGTGAACTACATGGCCGAATGAATCCCTTTTCTAACAGCTCCTACAGCTGTGTAGACAACTCCTGCGTCTCTGGAGGTGTTAAACAATAAGGTGTTTTGGCTATCGGAGCCGCACCTGGAACCAAGTCAATATGAAACTCCATTTTCCTCTCTAGAGGCACTCTAGGAAAATCCTTCAGAAATACATCCGGGTACTCCCGAACAATCGGTACATCGTCCGCAATTGCCTTACCATTCCCACGAGTATCCATCACATAAGCAACAAATCCAAAACAACCCTGATGAAGGTAGTTCCTGGCCCTAGCTGCTGAACAGAGAGTCGAACCATGATGAACACCCTCTCCCTGAATCACTAACTCTCCCCCACTCGGGTTCTGAATACGCATTAGCTGATTCTTGCAATCAATCATTGACCCATTAGGGCTCAAACAATCCATCCCCACAATAACCTTGCTCTCATGTAGGGGAATGGGAACCAAGTCAACCGGATACCGCTCACTATACAACTCATGTATACATATCTGATGAACCCTTGATACTCGTACATGACGGTCATCAGCAATCTCAACTTCTAATGGGTATTGCATCTCCCCTGGGACATCTACAAATCTCTTGCTGAGTGCAAGAGATACAAAGGATCGTGTAGCCCCCGAATCAAACAAAACCAGAGCTGAGATATCATTCACAAGGAACGACCCTATAAGCAAATCACATATATAAGCAGGAAAAATCAAAATATGTACATAAAGAGATAAGGAAAAGATACATACCCATCACCATGTCTGGTGTTGCACGAGTATCCTCAGCTGTCAGTTGGAATGCCCTGCTCCTCATAATAGGCACCTCCGTCTTTCCCTGATGGCCATCTATAATCCACAAGGTCGTCGGAGCAGGTGCTGCAACAGATCCTACCGCTGCTAAATTCAAACAATCGGTCTTTTTATGGCCCCTATAATTGTAATGAAAGCAAATCAGACTTGATCCATGGGTGGTGGTTGTGCAATCCCGGCTAAAGTGTCCAGTCTTGCCGCACTTGTAGCAGCCTGATCCACCACTCCTGCAAGTTCCATCGTGCATCTCTCGCACTTTCCACAGTGGCCCCGACCCTGTTGGCCTCTCGATATCTAATAAAAAAACTTGGGCCTCTTGCCCGAACCCTCAGAACCCTGAACTTGATCTGGCTTCCTCTTCTTCTCCATCTTTAAGTCAATCTCCCTCTATATGGATCTCGCCAACATGTCATCTAATGTCTTGCAACTGGATATACTCAAAAAATTTATGATATCCCTCCTCAACATATCGTGCTATCTCGCCTTATTCATTTCCTCATCCGCCACATATTGCGGAACCCGTAACGCCCTCTCACAGAACATATCCGTGATCTTCACCACTGTCTCTGTAGTCTGGCGAAGGTCCTGAAACTCCCTCTCCAACTGTTAGACCTTAATTATAGGTGCAAAATCGACACGAAACCTCGTCACAAAATCCTCCCGAGTCATGGACTCAACCGCCTCGCCTCCCAAGGCGTGTCCAACCTCCTCCCACCAATCTCGAGCTCTGTCTTTTAGGAGATAGGAAACAAGTTTGACATTTTCCACCCTCGAGACAACAACTAGTGCGGACTGCGTTTGTGACATCCGCTAACCAACGCCTGCTCATGATCGGGTCCTTCTTCAATCCCTAAAACTCTAGAACCCCACAAGCCTGAAACTCACGGAAATTCAAAGTGCGATCTCTCATCATCGCCACCATCTCAGAACTAAATGCAGCCAAGCGTTCATCCATAATCTCCATAATACCCTCCTTGATCATATTGAAGATCACAGGAGTCTGCTCAAGAATACTTCGAGTAATCTCCAATGAAGTAAACTCTCGCATATGATCATCCATGTGTCCGGACGTAGAGCCCGAACCCAAACCACTTCCAGAACCTCCTCGTGTGGCCATCATACTAAAAATAGACCATTCAAACCATTAGAATATATATATATATATATATATATATATATATATATATATATATATATATATATATAAAGAGGAATCCCCCAATCTACAGGCTTCCTGGTATCATCATGACTTTCCTTGACTCGAGTATGGATCCTTTGCTTTTAGTAGTATGGGCCCATACTACCTTCCACATATATCCGTACTTTCCTCAAGGATCACCCCGAATCCTCAAAGTCACTCCCCTAAAAACCCAAACAACCCTTATCAAAACAAGTCTCTCGGCACTGAATCACCTCTTAGGTTTTCCTAGGGCTACCACCACACCACTCTCCACTATCAACTACAGAAGGAACTTCCCCTAACAACATCTAACTATCTTACGAATACAATTACATACCACCGACACCAGATAATTCTTCGAATGAAAGGTCTCACACTACTACGTTTGGACTCAAACAAGAGTTGAGCAATATGGTTAAACCTAACATTCTAAAATTATCTAATCTCAGTAATATGTAACTTAGCATATTCGCTTACTGGTTAGCTGATGTTAATGGAAACCCCTGAAAGCACAAAGCAAGCAACATTCGAGCATTGAGTAATAGGAATCAAAACATAACCTAAACTGGCCATCCTATCACTAACTGATAAGTACTGGCATGCAAGTCTACAAGCCCATACAGTAGGCATAAAAATGTATCTCTCGTAAAATTCTAACATGCAATCCTAAGAACATCTTTAGCCCTAATCTAGCATGTGATTGATAGATTCACAGTTCAAAGAATATCACAAGAACATGTATGAGTATTTTGGAAAAACTTACTTGAGCTCGGTCGATTGCATGCACCACACCCCTTTCTTTTATTAGAAAGCTCTTTTATAAAACATTTCTTTTTATGAAAAATCTGCCAAATCCTCAATTTGAGTTCAGGCACACCTGAGAGCATACTCGAATCCCTCAAACCAAGGCTCTAATATCAACTAGTAACATCCTGAAACGCAAAACCAAAAGTTTTTTTTGTTTTGTTTTTATAGTAAATAAACCATCAACCAAACATGTTTTTCAAAACCATAAAGTAATCAGAGTAAATCAAATAACATCTCAAAAGTACATTAGAGTCAATAAGCGGAAAAATCATAGTGTGTGTGCAATGCGATCATCTTGAGCTCTTCCCCCGAACCGGAAGTACCTGAAACATAAACCGAAAACTATAAGCACACAGCTTAGTGAGTTCCCCAAAATACCGCATACCATACATTTATGCCAGCTCTAGGCTATTTCGAGTCTATTTCAACTCATGTGTCAGCACAAGGCTATACTAGGTCTATTTCACCCTTGGGTCTATTCTACCCCATATATATATATACATATATATATATATATATATATATATATATATATATATATATATGTATGTATGTATATATATATATATATATATAGACACACACACACACACACACACACATATATATATATATATATATATATATATAGAAAACAGGCACACAAACATACAACACATACAGCTGGAGTCACAAAGACAACAAACACGTACAATCCCTAGTTTCCTATAGTATAGTGAGCAAACTGATATTTGCATATTTAGTTCATATTAAGTATAGATTTTTATTCATTTATTAGCTAAATTATTGCATATTATGGACAAAAGGTACTTAAAAGTGTTTAAATTATGTTTTTCAGTCCAAAGATGAAGCTCAGAAGCGAAAGGAAGCGGGAGAAACAGTTAGAAGATCGAGGATGAAATAAAGAAGAAAAACACTAAAAATGGCACCTACTCGGCGAGTCAGATCGACTACTCGGCGAGTCCAATCGAAGAATCGAGAAGATAATGACTCGGGATCCCAGAGAGTTATCAAAATACGGGGAATGT
Source organism: Lactuca serriola (assembly GCF_051521515.1). NCBI lineage: Eukaryota > Viridiplantae > Streptophyta > Magnoliopsida > Asterales > Asteraceae > Lactuca > Lactuca serriola. The sequence continues at coordinate 41,831,364 of NC_136416.1, forward strand.
GAGAGGGACTCGACGAGTCACCACCTGACTCGACGAGTCGATTCGTATATTTAAAGATAATTCCACAGATCGATAGAGGAGAGTTCTGGGACGATTCAAAAGTACTTAGCTACGATTGAGAAACCAGAAAAACCCTAGAAGACGACGAAGGAAGCTAGAATTCAATCCCGGAGAGTAATTGAGGCAAAATTTCATCATTCCACTTATTCTTTTGTTTTATCATTATGGTTAACCAACTTGACTTTGTTTGTTTGTTGTTATTTACTTCAATTATGAGCTAAAACCTTTAGACTTCTGTTTGGGGATACAAAGTTGACAATATGGTTTGATTGATTGGTAGGATTAATTCCAAATTGGTGAATTTTTGTTATTTTAGTTTGCTAAAGAACCTTGTGTGTGAATAATAATTAATTTTCTGTTAATAGGAAGATAATTGATTAGCATAAACATCTATTGATTATTGACCTCATATGTTATGTGATCACTATGCTATATGTCTAGGATTAATGAATATGAAACTAAAATTAATAAGAAAATTGAGTAAATTCATGTGCAAGCCTGTAAGATGACCATCAAACAAGAAGTTAATTAAAAGAATAAATTAGTTAACTATTGCAAGTCTAACTTAACCCGAATAATTAATCTAGTGAATTTAATTAAATTGGACAATTGGCCACTGTTTAAGTTAGTTTATTTGCTAAGGATTAGGGTAGTGAATACGAATCTAATCACTTGAATCGGTAACCAACGAAAGAATTAATCCATTGCGCCATTACCTTGAAATCAACCATAGAGTCAACCAAGTTGAACTAAACAGAAGTTCCTTTCCAATTATTGAATTTAGTTAAGTCGTTATTTTCTAGTCTTAAATTAGTAATAGTTAGTAAGTTTCTAGTCTTGTAAAACTAGAGAACACCCCTACTTATTAACTTAGATAAAATTAGTTTTTAATTTAATTTGCCGTTCCCTGTGATCGATACCCTGCTTATTTAGCTATACCACAATTGATAGGTTCACTGCCTTTTGTGTGTTGTTTGATAATTAAAAGTAGGTTTAAAACTAAGTGAGTTTGCACACATCACAAACTCACCACACAAAGCAGCTCAAAAGTCAACACGTCCTCAAAATCCTACAACAAGTGTTAAAGGTCACCTAGATAATCACACAAGGCAAAACATTAATCAACCTTTCAGGACATTAATAATTGAGCCAAAATCCACAAGTCAAAAGTAAACCCTCAAGGTAAACGGTCAAAGTCAACAACCAATGTTGACTTCAGCTGACCGCCACATTGTGGCCTTCCTTGGCTACGTCGTGACCCGCATACAACCAAACAGTTGGGGAAATTCTTATTCGTCACACCATGGTGACCTAAGCCCACGTCTTGGTAGCTGAGATTCCAAACAGCTTAATGCATTAAGCTGTTTTATTCGATTCCAAGAGCTCCAAAGCTCATATCTGGTCCAAAATGTGATTTAAAAGGATAAAGTTTCCAAGTTTATCCATTAGGACCACCCAAAAGGTCCAAAACCCAATTCTCTAAATCCTAAATGGCTTAATAATGCAAGGAATTAACCAATAAGCACTTATTCTATAAATCCCAAGTCCATCCTTTCTAGAAGTGATTCTAGCACCAAAACTAACCTAAAAGTTGGTGCTTTGTAGACACGCATGTCCAATGCATCTCTTGAACCCATATTAGGTCAAAATGAGGGTTTATGATCTAAATCTCATGCATGGCTTGAAAACCCAACCATACTCCTATCCAATGCACAAATTATACCAAATGCCCCAAATATTCTTAAAGTTGCAAACTTTATGAGATCTCATCATCCCAAAAAAGCAAGAACAAAAAGTTTATGGGCCAAAACTTAAGATCTAACAACCTAGCATGATAAAAATCGAGTCTTTGACACTTACAATGGTCCAGAAGAGTGCTAATGTGAACAATGGAGACTTGCTTGCTTGATCTATGCTTCCTTCTTCCTCCTTCTTCCTTCTTTAGCTTCAAAGAACACCAAACTAACTCAATAATGGAGGACAGTGTAGGGTTTGATGGGGATGATGGAGATTGAGGATGAGCAAACCCTAGCCTCCTCATTCCTTTAAATAGGGAGCAAACCTAGAAAAATAGGGTTTCTCATCAAACAGCTGCCACGCCGTGGCCATAAGATGTCACGTCGTGGCGGTCATTTAAAACTCACAGTACATCGACCATTGCCACGTCATAGGGTGTGTCCACCACGACGTGGTACCTCCTAAAATACAAAATACATTAAATTTAAATACCTATAAGGATACGGTTGTTACAACGAAGCACTGGAGGGTTACTTTGAACGAGTAGTATTGGCTATTGGATGCGAAAGTGTAGAATGCGAAGAGTCACGTGTGCATGGAGTTTGCATGGTTTCATGTGTCGGTTTAGTAGGAAATTTCTAGAGTGTATTTGGTTTATTTTAGCGTGAATAAGCCTTTGCAAGGCAGTTTTCTTTTATTTTGAAGTTTCTTTTTATTTTAGAGTTGCCTGAATTTTGTGATAGCTTGTAAGGCTATAAATAGCCCTTAGTAGAACCTTTTGAAGGGGGATGTTTTTTTTATTATTGATTTCGAAATAAAGAACTTTGTTTCTTTTGAGTTGCTTACTCGTCTTTTGTCAATTCTAGATCGTGTTTTCTAGGTTGATATGAACTCAAATCAACAGGTCTTGATTTGTTTTCATCGATACCCAATCTATAGGTCTAGATTGTTTATCACTTCTATCTTTTCTTGATTTCTTGTTGCGCAAGTTATTTAATATTCTCGTGTTCTTGGTTTTAATCTTAGTTATTCCGCTGAATTATAAATTACTGAAATCAATCACCCCATACATGCATCAATGTCTCTCATTCAAGGGGTAAAAAACCCACACAATGGTCCAACTATCTCACATCTGTTATACGCGGATGATGCCATATTCTCGTGTCCTTGGGATATGGGTATTATAAAAAAATCTCTCTTGGATTCTTAAAAGCTGTGAGATATCCTCAAGGCTCAAGGTTAACTTTCATAAGTCGCATTTGTTTGGTATATGCGTCTCTAATTCTGATCTCCAAAGTATGACACAAGTTCTGGGTTACCTTAAAATTTCCATTCCTTTTACTTATTTTTGGGTACCCGTGGGTGCCAATATTGTAAAGCCCGTAGATCCGGGCTAGTCAATTTATAGACGATAAACATCAAAAATTAATTTTTGATAAAATATTGTTTAGAATGAATAATCTTAACTAAGTTGTAGTGGTCGTGACAAGGTTTCCGAAAATATAAAGAATGCCGAAATCCGAGTTATAACGAAGAAGTTATGACCTGTCGAAGTTTCGCAACAGAACCGGTACGACACTGTGTGACGTAAATAGTGAATTTACGATAGAGCGATATTTAGCCTTAGTGATCTAAGCAAAATTCGTAGAATACGTTAAATCGAGAGTGTGCATAAAAAAACCATCTAAATCTGACTTCGTATGAGGAAGTTATGATTTTTCAAAGTTTCAACTTAGCGGTATGCAGCCCAAAGTTCGAATATGAGATCGAGTGGTTTCTATCCGAAACAATCTAAACGAGAATCGAAGATCTCGTCGATAGTATTCGAACGGTAACAAGACAGATGAAAACGGATGACAGATGCAGAAGTTATGAGTTTATAACGGAGTTTTCCTGTCCCGGCCTACTGAAAATAAATATAATAAAAATTAAAGTCGAAATTAGCCGACGGAGTCTAAAAGAGAATTGTAGATCATAATCCCATCTACGTGTGGATATAAAGAACGTCGAAAACGGAGCTCGTATGCGAAAGTTATGAATATCTGAAGTTCAGGGCGCGAACCCCAACACTATGTCAGAGTTCACGACGTGAAAAAGGGGTTCACGACGTGAACTCAGTGCTGACGCCTTCTAGAGTCTGACAGAATGAACATCACGACTACGCACTTGATGACGTCCAACGTCACGACGTGAAATGATGGTTCACGACATGAAAACTGAATTTTCAGCACTATAAATAGAAACCGAAGGCAGCCGGTTTTGGTTGCTAATTTCTCAACCTCTCTCCTACTCTACTCATCTTTAAGCCTTCTTTTAACCCCCTCGAAGCTCCGATACCATCCCCGATACGCGAAGCGAGTCTCGATGCTCCAAAGATCCCGAGAAATAGAGTTGTCGAGCCGAAGGTCTGCCCACGAGAAGCCCGATGTGTGAAGATATCCTAGTTTCATCGAAGAATACTACTTTACAAGCCGTAGTGCTGTCCAAGCATTGTCTAATCATGTGAGTGTGTAGTTACTTTCTTCTAACACATAAATATGAAGTATTTGCTATGAAATACGTGCTATGTGTTTATATGTTGTTGTTTATTTGATATGAGTGTGGAATGAATGTTTTATATAGTTTTTAAATGAGATAAAATGTATATGTATTTTATATCAACAAATATGTTGGGTAGAACATGGGTAGATGTTGTCGATAAACGAGAGAAAAACTTTGGTAGCTATGGATTAAGGCATAGTTAATTGTCCCTAGTCTGGGAGTATGGATTGGGCATAGTTTTAGATCCGGAAGTATGGATCAGATTAAGATGTTAGTTTTAGATCCGGGAGTATGGATCAGATCAAGAGGTTAGTTTTAGATTCGGGAGTATGGATCAGATTAAGAGGTTAGTTTTAGATCTGTGAGTAGGGATCAGGTAAAGAGGAAAATTTTAGATACGGGAGTTTAGATCGCGTCGTTGTGAAGATCGACTGGGTGGGATAAGGGTTGTTCTTATAGGGTGAAATTGTAAAAGTAATGATGATAGGTCCCGATGTTTAAGATGATCTAGTCATTCGAGACAACGACCACAGGCTATACTAAATAGTCCACTGGAACGTTAATAGGCTCGTAGCCTGTAGGTGTTTTTGTACTCTGTGTTCATTAGGTGATTGGGTTCACCAGGTGTTTTTGTACTTTGTGTTCATTAGGTGATTGGGTTCACCAGGTGTTTTGTACTCTGTGTTCATTAGGTGATTGCGTTCACTAGGTGCTTTTGGACTCTGTGTTCATTAGGAGATCGTATTCATAGAGAAAATTTGGACTCTATGTTCATTAGGTGTTTTTGAACTCAATGTGTTCATTAAGTATTTTGAACTCTATGTGTTCACTTGGTATTTGAACTCAACGTGTTGATTAGATATATTTGAACTAAGTGTTCATTAGATGTTTTGAACTTATGTGTTCAGCAGGTATATTTGAACTAAGTGTTCACTAGATGTTTTGAACTTATGTGTTCATCAGGTATATTTGAACTAAGTGTTTACTAGATGTTTTGAACTTATGTGTTCATCAGGTATTTTCGAACTGAGTGTTTAATAGATGTTTTGAACTATGTGTTTATCAAGTGTTTTTGAACTATGTGTTCATTAGAGGATTGTGTTCATTAAGTATTTTTGAACTAGATGTGTCACTTGGTGTTGTTGAAGTGAGTGTGTTCGCTAAGTGTTTTAGAACTAAGTGTTCACCAGATGTTTTGAATTAAGTGTTCACTAGGAGTGTTAGAACTAGGTGTTCGTTAAATATGTTGAACTAAGTGTTTACCGGTTGTAATTTGAGGACCTGGGAGTGGTGGACTTTGTGTCAATTCCTTAGGTCAATCCTTAGGAATAAATGAATAAAGGATAGTTGATTCTTAGGGTAAATCCTTAAGAAATAAAGGAGACAATGGGGATGGATAATTTGGATTGATTGATTGATGATTGAATATAATAATTATATTATTATGGGTCGAAAACCCTATATGCTCAACAGGCTCCCAATCCTGAGCCACTCAGTTTTCTTTGCATTACAGGTAATGGCACAAGCGTATAAGTTGGTTGACTTGACGAGAGATTTTGGATTATAGACCAATAGTTGTAAATAATTGTTGTAAGGTTAAATTGTACTGTTTATGCTTTTTGGTCTGTATCGGAACATGACATCCTGAGGTTTTATTATTTAATGAAAAGTACATTCTCTTTGAGAAATGTTTTGATAAAGTTTTATCATATTTTGTTTGGAAACAAATTCCGCAACTCTTTTAATCAAAGGATTACTCTGATTTTATAAAACAAAGCATAAACAAATCGGTATTTTCTGGCCGTTAATTTGGGGATGTCACAAATATGTTACTGGAGAATAATTGGAAACCAATAATTAGCAAATTCCAGGAAAAATTATCAAATTGGAAAGCAAGTACTCTATCATTTGGGGGTAGGTTGACTTTGATTAAGTGAGTTTTGGGAAGCATACCTACTTATTATATGCCCCTTTTTTAGAGCTCAACAACGTGTATCAGATGCCTTGGAAAAACTTAGAAGAATGTTATTGTGGGGTAGCAAGGATGAGAAAAGAAAATTGTATTGGGTGGACTGGACTAAGGTGGTTGTAGATAAAAGAAAGATGGTGATTTAGGCATAGTTACACTAAAGGCTCAAAAAATTAAACTACTTACGGAATGGTGGTGGAGACTAAAGAATGAAACATGATGTATCTAGACTGAAGTCATCAATAGCATCTACAATCTTGGTAAAAGAAACAACTTTTTACCTCGTGAAGAAAAATGCACCTAGAGTTTGGAGTAGTATTTCTAAAGTTTTCACGAACCTCAGGTCCTATAATATTGACACACATGGCCTATTTTCCCTTCTACATGGAGCGAATGTAAAAATTCTTTTTTTGAAGGATATTTGGTGTGGATATGTATCCTTATATGACCGATTCCCACTTATCTATAAACTTGAATCGATCAAGAGATTCACACTAATTGATAGACTTTGCAACTTTTTTTATGGAAATGAAGAACCACAACAATGAATGTTGACTCTCTTCTCGAACTTTATGGATTTTATAAGCTTGTAGGCTCTGTTAACTTCAGTTCACCTGTAACGCCCGCAAATCCAGGCTAATCAATTTAGAGGCAATAGGGGTCGAAAACGACTTTTCGACAAAAGATTATTTAGAATAAATAATCTTAACCAAGTTGTAGAGTATGTCACAAGGTTTCCGTACATATAAAGAATGCCGAAATCCGAGTTATAACGAAGAAGTTATGACCCGTCGAAGTTTTACGGTAAAACCGGCACGGCACCGGGAAGCGTAAATAGTAAATTTACGATAGAGCGAGATTTAGCCTTAGCGATCTAAACGGAAGTCGTAGAATATGTTAAACTAAGAGCGTCGATAAAAAGAACGCCCAAATCTGACTTCGTATGAAGAAGTTATGGTTTTTCGAAGTTTCGGAATAGCAGTGTACAGCCCGAAATTCGAATATTAGATCGAGCGGTTTTTAGCCGACACGACCTAAACGAGAATCGAAGATCTCGTTAAGGGTAGCGTAACGAGAAAAAGATGGGTGAAAACGGATGTCGGATGAAGAAGTTATGAGGATTTAACGGACCAATCATGTCCCGGCCCGTTAATAATATAAAATTTAAAATCGAGCCAAAATTAGCCGACGAAGTCTAAACGAAAGTTGTAGAGTACGTTCCCACCTTCGCGTGGATATAAAGAACGTCGAAAACGGAGATCGTACGCGAAAGTTACGAATTTTTAAAGTTTGTACTCGTTTTTGCGAGGTCTGATACGAATTCGCTGACGTGGCGCTTTCCCAGCCGTCCGATGATGATCGCTGAAGTCGCCTCGGATGAGTGACGCGTCGCCCCTCGCTACGCCCAGCGTTCGGTCTCGTACGCGCCGCGTTCGCTTAGCCGTTCTCGGTCCAGAAGAAGCCACGTCGCACCACCGAGCCTTCGCCACCTGGAGGTCTGATCCGAAGCTACGCCCCGCGTCCGAGGACCTGTACGCCCAGCGTACGTCCGAGGACCAGGCTATAAAAGGGGACCGAGGCTGCCCACATTTTCACACCAAAAATAACTTCTCTCTCTAGTTTCTTTCTCTCTCTAGAGTTCCAAACCCCCCCTAAGCCCTAGGTAAAACCCTTAGCACCCTAGGAAAGCCCCGAGGCTCCCGGAGTCCCGAAAAAAAGGAGTTTTTCGGTTTTGAAACGCCGCTCCAATTAAGTCCCGGTTTTCGATAAAATTCGCTGTAAGTGTGCTACGCTTACGCAATTTTTAATATAGCTTTCAAATAATTATAGGAATGTTATTAGGTCCTTAAAATAATTATTTGGACTATTATTATGAGTTATATCGAGTATTATTAACACTTAATAATACTCGGACTAATTAATTTGTCGCGGTTATCGTTAAACTAAACCCTAGTGGTATCGAAACTAGGTTTCATCGAAGGAATATCGTTTTGAGAGTATCGAAGCGCTGTCCGAGTGCTGAGTCACCACCTAACCAGGTGAGTGCATGGTCCCTTTCATCTTACACATAGATATGAAGTATTTTATATAAACTACGTGCTATGTGTGCATATTATCTGAATACTTGCTGTCTGTGTTGGATGAACGTTTTATACATGTTTTAAAGGATTTAAACTGTATACGTATTTTATATATACGAATATGTTGGGTACGAGATGGGTAGATGGATGATGAGAGATAGAAGATGACGTGAGTATATATTGGCAGCTATAGACTTAGTGCCTATGAGACGAACACTGGTAGCTATGGACTTAGTACCTTTTAGACGTTGGTAGCTATGGATTTAGTACCTGTTGGGAATTGGTAGCTATGGACTTAGTACCTATTAGTTAGACGCTGGTAGCTAAGGATTTAGTACCTGTAGGAATTGGTAGCTATGGACTTAGTACATGTTGAACATTGGTAGCTATGGACTTAGTACCTATTAGATAAGACTGGTAGCTACGGATTTAGTACCCGATGAATAGACTATAGCAACTATGGAATTAGTGCTTTATGAACGAACATTGGCAGCTATGGATTTACTGCCAGTCCTATAACCCTGGAAGTAAGGGACTTCGGAATAAACGAATGCAGGATAGATGACTCTTAGGTTAAATCCTTAAGAGTAAAGAAGATAACGGGGATGGGTAATGGGGTTAATTGTTTGATGATTAAACATAACAATTATATTATTGTGGGTTGAAAACCCTATGTACTCACCAGGTTTCCCAACCTGACCCACTCAGTTTTATGTATTACAGGTAGTGGCGCATGAGCATAGGTGTGATGTTTTGGACGAGGGATTACGGATATAGGCCTGTAGATATGAAATAATGTAGTAAGGCTTATATTGTACTGTTTATGCTTTTGATCTGTACGAACATGACATCCCAAGTCTTTTAATGAAATACATTTCTATGGAAATGCTTTTGATAAATCTTTATCATATTTTGTTTTGGGACAAATTCCGCAACACTTTCATTTAAAATGTAACTCTGATTTTTAAACAAAGCATAAACAAACCGGTCTTTTCTGGCCGTGATTTTGGGGATGTCACATCACCCTCCAAAGTTGGATTTCGATTTAAACTCAACACTAATGAATTTATTTGGTGAGTACCTTGAGGAGGTTGGTGTATTCAAAACTTAATCAATACTCAGGATCCATAATTTGTTGGTCAAAAGTTTTTCCCTTAAAGTTTTTGGAGGGCAGATTTGAATTGAATAACAGTCGTTGATGCACAAACTAAAAGGGGTATAGTTGTCCAAAAGAGGAATTGTCAATTATGTGGTACAGGAAATGAAACTACTAATCACCTATTGGTCGAATGTGAATTTTCAAAAAATTGTTTGCTATTAGATCTTTTCGTAGTGCGGGATTCAAAAACCTGCAATTCGGGAATGTCATAGATTTCATTTACTATGCTACATCGTGGGAGGATTGTCCCAAGAAAATGAATAAGCTATGTATGATCTTATCATCTACCATCTGGCATATTTGGATTGCAAGGAATGATAAAATATTTAAAAACATTGGAATTAAACCAACCAAAATTACGGATTCCATCATAACTCAATCGTTTGAATGAAACAAATATAGGGGATGGGGATAGAGTGGAAAGTTGGGAAGAAAGGAGTTGCTCTCTCTCTCTCTATTAATCTTATAGCTCTATCTAAAGAGGGTATCGTTTTGTAATGTTCTTGTTTTCCTTTGGCTTTTTTTGTTCCTCCCACTCATAGTTACTTGCTACTGTTTGGGTTTTTATTAATAATATTATTTGCCGTTCCAAAAAAAAAAAAACTCATCGTCGTTCAATTAATGCCCCATCCTTTGTTTTTTTTCCACCTCTCTCCTCCTTTATCACGCTATTAGCCACCAGGAACTCACCAAAACCAAAGCAAATTGAAATCCACAAGATAAAGATCAAAATTCAAATATGATGTTAACCCCTTACAATTATTCATTTTTAGAAAATAATCCAAGAAAATCCTAACCTAAATATGACCCATAATACATAAACATGAACTACAATTTTGCATAAATCAAATATATATCTTTATCAAGGCATAAACCCAGAAAGTAAAATAACAGTTTGTAAATTTATTAATTTACATAAAAAATCTATTAACATACATCGAATCAAAAAATAGTCTTGCTTGGGGAGTCTGGAATCTTTTGGATTCACAACATTTGTGCAATAAAACTATCAATATCAATGATTTCTCAACTACAACTTGTAAGGGACATTGTTGTTAGACATGACTTACATATTATCTAAGACCATTCGGTATGGGTCCAACGAGAAACAACGGGGGGTGAGGTGGCACCCCTCAACGGCGTCATGACATGGGGAACACCGCCCCCCCCCCCCCCAACTTGTTGCATCTTGTCATGGCAAATCTCGTTGCATCTTCTTGGCGTTGTGACGAATTGAAACGAGGGAATATGAACTTTTTGTTTTTTTTTTCTTTTTTTTTTTCTTTCCTTTGGTGTTGCATCTTGTTGTCCATTTTCCCACTTGGTGTTATAACACCACTTGCTTATGTGGCATGTGAGGTGGTGTTGCATCTTTTTGCCCACACCCAATGCTCTAAAGTTATTTTTTATTGTAACCAATTCGACCACTAGAATCCCAAGTATTGAGGTGAGGGTAGCTTTTTTCATATCGCGTTGTAGCTCCAAGTCCAATAAGTCTTCGTCTTCATAGACGACGACAATGGATAAAAAAAAAACCGCAAACCTTCGTGATGCAGCTCGATCAATATAGTAGCCAAAGATGCAAGTCCGGTTCATACGATTAAACAAAAATGCACTTTCAGTTTAAACTTTAAAATTGTCCAATACTTTTTTAAAAAATTATTCTGTTGCATATATGTTGCATATATAGTCATTGTGTTTTTCACTCAAAATTGGAATTCTATTCCAAATTTTAAAGTCGTTTTATATGGGATAGAGGGTCTTATTAGCAACTAAATGCAAACCAAGGAATCAAGGGACAACATTGAGATGATATGAAAATTTGGACTGATCTTGTCATTTCTTTATAAAGTAAAGGGACCAAATTTGTAATTTACTTTATATATATATAATGAAATAGTCAAAGGTCGGATTCTTATTTTTAGACAGATCAACTACCCAAGTGATTTAAATACCAAAAATATTAACAAATATTCTTCATTTCTTCGTTTCCTCTACGACACTCCCAACAATTTTATTTTCCTCTGTTTCTTGTTTCGAATACCAAGAACATAACAGGGTTGTAATCGTTTCTAAACATTTATAGAAAACAAGAAGGGAATGGAAAAGCTACAGAGATTGTTTCATGGGTATCGTTCAATAGGGTTCATGCTTGTAATGGGAGTAATCATGGGAGTTGTTTACTTTTGTGGAGATAATAGTGGAATAAGGTTTGATGTTATTGGAGAAGCGAAAATGGCGGATGATTATTCGTTTGAAGGTTGTGATTTGTTCAACGGGAGTTGGGTTTATGATAACAAATCGAGACCATTGTACAGAGAGAAAGAGTGTTCTTTCATGGCGGATGATTATGCTTGTCAGAAATTTGGAAGAAAAGATTCCGAGTATCAGTTCTGGAGATGGCAACCCCATGGCTGTGACCTTCCCAGGTTCTCCCTCTCTCTCTCTCTCACGAAAGTTGGCATACATGCATTACGAGTTGTACTGTGTATTGTTATAACTCGTATAAACATTCATACATATTGCATTGGTCACCTACAAGAAGTTGGATGGATGCATTAGGGAATTGTAATTTCTCTGTATCAAGCGTTTGGGAACTCGAGAAAGATGACACAGTTCATATGCCATGTGATTTGAGTTCTCAAACATACTGCAAAGCTGATAAAATTGCACAGAAGTGGACGCATAGTGGAGTTGTACAGTACAAGTCTATATGTACAACCCATCAAGAATTTTGCGATACTATATATTGTTTTGTTTTCCAATAAAACCATTGCAATTTTTTTTTTTTCGGTATTGAGTAGCAAACACCAATCCCAACATTATTTTTTTTTTGTTAAGGATGGTTTATTTAGGAAATAAAATCAAAGTTTTAATGATTAAATCATAAAAAAAAAAAAAAAAATCTACGTGTTTGTTTGACTTGTTAAAAATTTAAAATGTATAAACTTTTATAGGCTTGTTTCACTTTTTTCTTTTTTGGCATCGGAACTCATAAATGATTTTAAAAAAGTTGTACCATACAAGTCTAGTACTCTACAAAGCTTTTCATCAACTTCATATACATCTAACACATTGTTGTTATTTCTAAACACAATAATACATTGTTAGGTAGTAAGGTACAACTGTTCCTATACACCAACAACTTTTGTTGGTTTTTGGTAATATGTTGTGTAAAACCATATTTCAATATAACCGGCAACGCATTAATCAGTTGTACATAGTCCTTAGAAAATGTACCTTGTGCATCAAGAGTTGTACATTTTACCAATTTCAGGGATAAATTTGTAGGTTTAATGGAACAGCACTTTTGGAGAAGCTAAGGGATAAGAGGGTTGTTTTTGTTGGGGACTCATTAGGCAAAAACCATTGGATTTCGCTCCTTTGTCTTATTGACTCATGGATCCCTGATCCATCTCATAAGGTTGCAGAATGGCATGGCTCATTGATTACTTTCAGAGCATCTGTAAGGGATCTGGTCTCTTTCTTCTAACACGTTGAGTACTTATACAGTTATATGGACATTTGTCACTATTGGAATTTTCGACCTACATATTTAAAAATATATGAATTTTCAGTTATTTAATTGTTTTCATAAAAAACTTGAAACAATATGATGCATACGGGTGTTTGGCCTGATTTGTCTAATTTTATTTGACTGATTGACATGAAAGGAATTCAATGCGTCTATTGATTTTTATTGGGAACCGTTGTTGGTGGAATCAAACTGCGATGATCCTGTTCATCATCGTGTACATGATCGAATCATGAAGATTGAGAGCATCGAAAGGCATGCCAAACAATGGATTGATGCTGACATGCTAATTTTTGACTCGTATACATGGTGGCTAGAGCCTAATATGACACTCTTGTAAGTCTTTCTTCAAACATAATATTAGACTAAATAGGTTTCTAGAGCTAAAAAGGGTATTTATGTCTTTTTGTTCAAAAAAAAAAGTCAGTGTGTAAGTGTCACATGTCCCACTATGTTCCGTCTTTTTGAGTCCCAGTAAAATCGGTTTCTGTGTCGGTCTTAAAAATAAAAAAACACAGTACAACTTGTTCTGTTATAAATTATCCAGCGTAACAAACGGGGCCCACATGTTGTGACACTACAATTTCATGTTTAGGTGGGGATCATTTGAAAATCCTAATAGAACTTCAATAGAATCCGGAAGGGTAAGGCGATACGAGATGGCTCTAAAAACGTGGTCAAATTGGTTGGACACTCACCTTAACCGCACCAAAACGAAAATGTTCTTCATAAGCCTCTCACCGGATCACAAAGAGTACGCATTACAATTACTTGTTATTTTTTCGACAAAATGCTAATGTGAATTTACCATTTTACCCATATTCATTATTTGCAACAACTATTTCTAGGGGTGGAGATTGGGGAAAACCGATGGGAGAAAATTGCTTTAATGAAACGGAGCCGATAAAGGAACAAGGGTATTGGGGAAAGGGAACAGATACCGATTTGATGAGAACAGCGCAATCGATAGTACAAGATCTTGAAAAGAAAGGGTTAGAGATTGAACTTTTGAATATAACACAACTTTCACAGTATCGGAAAGACGGACACCCGTCTATTTACAAAAGGCATTGGGTTCCTCCAACGGAATTGGAATTGGCGAATCCGATTCCGTTTTCAGATTGTACACATTGGTGTCTTCCTGGAGTACCTGATGTTTGGAATGAGATCCTTTATACTTACATACGTTATAAACTATAAAATTCCATTGTTTGTTGAAAAATATACATATAGAAGCCTAAAATACAATCCATACATTGAGTTTTACAAAGAGAGATTTTAGGTAGGTGATTAATGAAAACATGGTATGTACAAAATTTTCGAATGAATCAAAATGAAAGGTCCCAGTCAGCCTCCAAAAAGTCTTGTTTGGTTGTTTTGTTATACCGAATCTGTTGTTGTTTAGTGCTCTGAAATATTACCAAGTCAAATGTTTGTGGGTTAATTGGAAAAACATACAATATGTTCTTATTATCATGTTAATCACATGTAATATCTTTGTATAATCATTTTAGAGTAAAAAAAAGTAAGGGATAATGATATAAAAACCTTTAAGTTTGTAATTTTTTGTTGGTTTTATATTTTGTGGATTTTAGGTTCATTAAAACTTTTTATGGTTATCTGCAGAAAAAAAAATCAATTTTAACCTTTGTTTTATTAAAAACTTATGTTTGACAGAAATGTTCGGTTTTACTTTTTTTTATTTATTTATTTTATTTTATTTTATTTTTTTTATAAAAGCCTTTTATATTTGGTTTTCTTGTTCATTAAAACCCTTAAGTTTGTCATAAACTTGATAAATTTGTAAAAAAAGGATAAAAATTAAAAAAAATAATTGCAAATTTTAGGCATTAATAGACATCCGATGGTATTTTGGCTAAAACCAACAAAAATTTACAAATTTAAGGGTTTTTTTTATATTTGTCCAAAAATTAATTATTTTCTATCATATAATATAACAATTTCCTTGCTATTTTCTCATTTTATTTATTAGTTTTTTTACCGATTTGTGTAATGATTTATATAAAATGTCAAGTTGTGATGGTATATATATATATATATATATATATATATATATATATATATATATATATATATATATATATATATATATATAATTTAAAAGATTGACTAAAATATAAAACATTATAAAGGTATAGTTGAGGTATAAGTTATAATCTTTGTTACGATATTTTCATAAAATGGTTTTCATTTGACCAATTGTAACTGGATGTTGATGGATTACCTAGAAGGATTATTCTCTTAATTATTAGATTTGATGTATTATTTTGGAAATGATTAAAAACTGATACTTATTTGAATTATTTAAAGTTGATGTATCATTTTCTAAATTATTAAGGATTGTTGTACAAAATATTTTTATTAAAGAACATGGAAAGAAGGATTGTGCAAGGTAAAGATGCACATGGTCCGAAAGTATTTCGCACTCCATGCTAACCTTGGTTAACATTGTTTTTCTAAAAAAAATATCATCTCTGTAATTTAGTTTGTGTTAAATGACCAAGAAATGTATTTTATTACATAAAGGAGTAAAAACCGATTTTCTTTTATGTTTTTCAACTGTTATAATCGTATAACTAATTAACTTTTGTTTTTACATTAAGAAGTTAGATTTAGAGAGACTATGACTTTTTATCCTCTCATTTTGCTCTGTAAGTATTAAAGTTTGCATCTTTATGGTTCTTTCCTTCTACGTCTAGAGTTTTAGTCATTTTTGATCCCTTTTGTTATGATAATTTTTGGAGTTTGAACAAGTTTGTAGGTTGTTTTGGATGATTTTTCTGGATTCTATGGGGTGAAAAAGGTGCGTGTTAAGCGCACTTTGAACCATGCAAGAAAGCCTCAACCTTTTTTGCCTTGTTTTGGATCCAGGTTTAGTGTTTGACATGTTAGGGGCTTGCATGTTAGTGAAGTTTAGATTTTGATCCATTATACACCTCCCAAATAATGTTCAGAAAGTTATAGGTCATGACTTAATGGATTAAACACTTAACAGAAGTGGTTGTTCTGCCTAGGAGACACAACGCGGCCATCCCTTAGTCGGGACATGCATCAAAGTGGGATTCACGACTGTTTAGGATAGTAATAGTCGTGTCACGACCATAAGCTAGTCATGGCACGTTGACCATTGACCAGTGACAGTTGATCAGTTTGACTTTTGGTCAAATTTGTTAGACATGGAGTTTTGAATTGGGGTTTGACTTTTGTTTAGCAATGGTTAATAAGGTGTGTCTAATGAAAAAATGAAGTAGTTTGTTAGTGACAGTTGATTAGTTTGACTTTTGTTTAGTAATGGTTACTAAGGTGTGTTCTGGAGATGTTCGGGGTGCCTTATCCGATCGATCTGATTCCTATCCTCATGGGGGATGTTTGCGTGATTGTGGGCATGGATTGGTTGACCTGGTTCAGTTTTAT
Organism: Lactuca serriola; assembly: GCF_051521515.1. Lineage (NCBI taxonomy): Eukaryota > Viridiplantae > Streptophyta > Magnoliopsida > Asterales > Asteraceae > Lactuca > Lactuca serriola. The sequence goes on from NC_136416.1 coordinate 41,847,881, forward strand.
GATTGATTGCGAGGGCCAGCGTGTGGTAGTTCGAACCCCAAGTGGGGGAGAATTGGTTATCTATGGAGATGGCACCAGGATGGGTTCAGGGTTTTGTTATGTAGCCAGGGCTCGACAGTATATTCAGCACGGGTGTGCGGGCTACTTGGCTTATGTGGTGGATACGCATGTTAAGGATCAGACTTCAGTATCAGAAGTCTCGATTGTTAGGGAGTTCGCGGATGTGTTCCCGAAGGAGTTACCCAGTATGCCTCTCGAGAGGCAGGTCGAGTTCAGGATTGACCTTGTGCCAAGTGCGAACCCTATTGCCAAGGCGTCGTACCGCTTACCCCCGCCTGAGATACAGGAGTTGTCATCTCAGCTGTAGGAGCTGCTAGGCAAGCATTTCATCAGACCGAGCAGCTCTCTGTGGGGAGCGACGATTTTGTTCGTCAAGAAGAAGGATGGTACACACCGGATGTGCATTGATTATCGGGAGTTGAACAAGTTAATGCTGAAGAACCATTATCCCCTTCTGCAGATTGATGACCTCTTTGATCAGTTGCAAGTTGCAGGGTGCATCTTGATTCTCCAAGATAGATTTGAGGTTTGGGTATCATCAAGTCAGAGTGACAGAGGAGGACGTGGAGAAGACCGTATTCCGGACTCGTTATGGGCATTATGAGTTTGTGGTGATGCCATATGGGCTCACCACTGTGCTTGTAATATTCATGGATTTTATGAATCGAGTGTGCAGGTCGATGCTCGATCGTTCCATTATTGTGTTCATTGATGATATTCTGGTGTATTCCAAGACTAGAGAGCAATATGAGGAGCATCTTCCTTAGCTTCTGGGGGTTTTGAGGCGATAACGACTTTATGCTAAGTTCTCGAAGTGCGAGTTTTGGTTATGATACATTCACTTCCTTGGACACCTCGTTAACCATGATGAGATATTGGTCGATCCGGAAAGGATCGAGGCCGTTATGTAGTGGGAGGTTCCACAATCTCCCTCGGATATCAGGAGTTTCTTGGGTTTAGCAGGGTACTATCAGAGATTCATTCAGGATTTCTCCAAGAGGTTCCAAAATCTCCCGCGGCAACTGAAGCCATACAAGACGCGATATCCCACTCATGATTTGGAGTTGGGGTAGCGGTTTTTTCCCTCAAGATTTAGAGGCACTATCTTTATAGGGTCCGTTGTACCATCTACACGGATCATGAGAGTCTAAGGCATAGTATCAGCCGAACCTAAACATGAGGCAGCGCAGGTGGCTGGATGTATTCAAGGATTATGGCTGTGAGATCCTTTACCATCCAGGTAAATTGAATGTATTGGCGGATGCTTTGAGTCGCAAGTAGGCCAGGACTTCAGATCGGGTGGCGTGCATGAGGATATCAGTTGATTCTCTGCTTTTGGGATTGATTAGGGAGGCTCAGGCCGAGGGAGTTCAAAAGGAGAATTGGAAGCAGGAGAGGATCAGAGGTGAGATTGACAGGTTCGTCATGGATAATTGTGGGTTGTTGACCTGGTGTGGTCGGGTTTGGGTTCCAGTTTCTGGTGGGATCAGGCAAGTTGTATTAGAGGAGGCTCATAAGTCTCGTTTTTATATTCATCCGGGGGCCACCAAGATGTATTAGGATTTGAGATTGAGTTATTGGTGGCCATGTATGAAGAGGGAGATAGCTTGGTATATGGAGAAATGTTTGACCTGCAATATGGTCAAGGCTGAGCATCAGAGGCCGCATCGCAAGCTGCAACCTCTGGAGGTTCCCATATGGAAATGGGACCAGATTTTGATGGATTTTATCACCAAATTGACAAGGACAGAAAAGGGTTTTGATGCTGTATAGGTCATCGTGGATCGATTAACCAAGAGTTCCCACTTTCTAGTGCTTCGGGAGACTTCTTCGGCTGAGAAGTTGGCTGATGTGTATGTTCATGATATCGTTATTCTCCATGGGGTTCTGGTCTCCATTGTTTCAGACTGTGATGTTCGGTTCACCTCCTGTTTTTGGCAGAAGTTCCATGAGGAATTGGGCATGCGGTTTCACTTCGGCACTGCTTATCACCTGCAGACCGATGACTAGAGTGAGCGAACGATACAGAACCTTGAGGATATGGTGCAAGCCTGTGTTATCGATTTCAGTGGGAGCTAGGACTCCTACCTGCCTCTTGCGGAGTTCTCCTAAAACAACCGTTATCTCTCCAGCATTCGTGTTCCGCCTTTCGAGCTCTTGGATGGGCGGAGATTTCGTATCCCGGTTTGTTAGGGAGAGGTTTGTCACAGGGTTATAGGGCGGACCGAAGTGGTCCTGCAGACCACGGAGCTGATTCAGCAGATCAGACAGAGACTGCAAACCACTCAGAGTTGGCAGAAGATCCATGCCGACTAACGCCGATCCGATTTGGAGTTTCAGGTTGGCGACATGGTGTTACTAAAGGTCTCACCTTGGAAAAGGTGTCATACGCTTCAGGAAGAGGGGAAAATTAAATCCACGGTATATTGGGCCTTTTCAGGTGATTGCCAGGGTTGTTGCTTATAGATTGGATCTTCATGAGGAGCTTAGTCAGATTCACAGCACTTTCCATGTTTCATAGCTGCAAAAGTGTGTATTGGATGAGGATGTTGTGGTTTTCTTGGATGATATTCAGTTCGATGAGCGCCTAAACTATGTTGAGTGGCCGGTAGCTGTCCTGGATAGGAAGATGAAGGTTTTGCGTAGCAAGGAAGTACCTTTGGTAAACGTACGGTGACAACACCAGAGGGGATCTGAGTGGACCTGGGAGCCGGAGGATGAGATGCGGGAGCATTATCCGGATTTGTTCACCGCAACAGACTTCAAGGACGAAGTCTAGTTCAAGCGGGGGAGAATTATAACATCCCGATTTTCAGGTAATTCTAAATTCATCCTTATAATTCTTTTTCATGTCAATTGGTCAAGTGGTAGCACCCTTGGGTATAATTGAGGTTTGGACACGGCGTGATGGAGGCACCAACACAGCATGTCTAGATTTGAGAAGGCATGGGTTTCATCTTGGGCAACACAGTGTGTTCCCTCTTGGAACACGACGTGTTGACGGCTGGAAAGAAACCCTATTCTTCTGGGTTTTTCTCCCTATTTAAAGGTTTGTGGAGGCTAGGGTTTGTTCACCCTCAGCCCCCATCAACCCCTCAAGCCCTGAAAGAAATCCTAATCATTTTCTCTCCCATTTGTGAAACTAGTTTGGTGTTTTGAAGCTAAAGAAAGAAGAAGGTGGAAGAAGGAAGCAAAGATCCAACAAGCAAGCCCCATTCTTTAGTTTGGCACTCTTCTGAACCTTTGTAAGTGTCCAAGACCCGATTTTTATCGTTCAAAGTTGTTAGATCTTGAGTTTTGTCCCTTTTTCTCCTTGTTCTTGAATGTTTCAATGCTTGGATCTCATAAAGTTTGCAAATTTATGAATCTCCAGGTGAAGGTGACCTAGTAGTGTCTTGGATCTGATCTATAATCAAGTTTTGATGCCATGCATAGAGATTAGGTCATAAATCCTCATTTTGACGTAATATGGGTTCAAGAGATACATTGGACATGTATATCTAAAAAGCACCAACCTTTGGGATGGTTTAGGTGTTAGAATCACTTCTAGAAAGGATGGACTTCAGATCTTAAGGATTATGGGAATTTTGGTTAAGCCCTTGCATTATCAAGCTTGTGATTTGAGTTTTTGGACCTTTTTGGTAGCCGCAATGGATAAAGTTGGAAACTTTAACCTTCTTAATCACATTTTGGTATAGATCTGAGCTTTAGAGCTCTTGAAGTCGAAAATCCAGCTGAATGTATTAAGTTGTTGGAACTCAGGAAAACATGGCATGTTGGATGACGTTTTCCCGACTGTTTGGATGCTCGCGGAACACGGAGTGGCCAAGGGGAACATGGTGTGTTGGGTCAACATGGATTGTTGACCTTGACCGTTGACTTTGACCAAGTTAGACCTTAAGGGTATTTTGGGTATTTTGGGATCTTGATGGAATTAGTCACTTGGTGGATGTAGGTATTGTGTAGGGAGCTGAGATTCGGAGTCGGGTCCCATCAATTCTGTTCAGTTTATGAGGTGAGTTTCCTCACTATACTTATGGGTTTTAGGCACCAAGGCCGACCCTTTGGATTGTTATCTTGGTTTATCGTATGATTGTGTGTTGTAGTGATATGTTAGATCTGTATCCTGGTAGATAGGATGATATTATGCTTAGTGATCTGTAAGATCTATCTGTTTGTTTACTGACCGGTTATTTGTATGCTTATCTATTATATGTGCACATGTTTGGTCGGTGGCTGAGGCTTCACTGCTTTGTGCGTAAGCCGACAGGCTGGGGCATTCGACCCGATGGTTAAGGGCATATGGTATTCCATCCCAAGGATGATTAGACCCATAGTATGTTGCCATTCCAACCTGATGGATGAGGGCCTAGCATATTCCAACCTAATGGTTGATTGGACCCGTAGTATGTGGCATTCCAACCCAATGGTTGAGGATCTAAGGTATTCCAACCCGATGGTTGATTGGACCCATAGTATGTTGTTATTATATATGTGATATTTGATGTGTGTTGGTATTTTGGGAGAACTCACTAAGCATTGGGCTTACAGTTTTGGGTTATGTTTCAGGTACCTCAGATGATCACGGGAAGGCAAAGGCGTAATCGTGCACCTTCTCGTGTTTTGTTCTATGATTTTGGGAAAACTCTGATATTAAACATGTTTTGAAAACTATTTTGTAAATAATGATAATGTATGGGTTGTTTAAAAAGTTAAATTTTTTCGTGAAGTTTATGGATGCTACACGATCTGGGCTCGGAGTCACTACAAACTCGGGGTTGATACAGACCCGATGGAGCCGATTCAAAAACATTATGGACTCGGGGTTGATACAGACCCGAGACAACTATCTATTTATATATATATATATATATATGTGTGTGTGTGTGTGTGTGTGTGTATGTGTTGTATTTTGGGGGAACTTACTATGCTTCATGATTACAGTTGTTGATTTATTGTGTTACAGGTACACTTCATATGATCACGAAAAGGAGAAAGCTTGATTGTACACATCCATATGTAGTTTATTGATTTCGTATGTTTTATACTCTGATATTTTGGGATGATTGTATTTGATACTTATGTTTCTTTGACTTGATTTTTGGGAAAGCAATATTTTAACCTTAAAGAAAAATGAAATTTTTGTTTTGAAAATGGGATGTTACAAATTGGTATTAGAGCCCTAGTTTTAGGGATTTGGATGAACACTCATGAGATTCCAGACTCAAACTAGGATATGAGAATATTTTTCATAAAAACCTTTTTACTAGTAAAGAATTTTAAGGGGAAGAAAGGAGGAAGCAATGTGTATAATCAGTCGGAGCTCGAAAGTGATCTCCCAAACTACACATACTTGGGTTTTGTTGTATTTGACTTATTGCATGGAGTGATAGAAATTCATGATAGAGATAGGCTTAGGGTCCCTCTGCATAATGGAGTTGTCTGAATTGTGATGCCTTGTTCCTTGGTGATTACTTGTGTTTCTTTGTTAAAATGGAAAATAAGATTGTTAATTACTTTGTGTATGCTTTCGGGTTGTACATATTTAGGGTTTTATAGCCTTTGAATGTTTGGTTTAGCCTTACTTCCTATTCCTTGTTTGGTTGTGGACTTGAGGCAGAATCATTGATTCGACCATCAATCGAGTCCTAGATTATGTACACGTAAAGCAATTGGCGAGTTTAGTAGAGATTCTTGAGAAGTGGAGCAGTGGTCGAGAAGGAACCTAATATGAGTAGCTAGGTGCTTAGTAGTGATCTTGTAGGACCCTTAGGTGTACTTGTGTTGATACACCTAACTTAGAGAGAGTTAGCAACTTAGGACTTTGGGAGGACAGGCTGAATCAACTATGGATAGGTACGAAAGGTAGTATAGGCCCATACTACTTAAAATACAGGATCCATATGCGATTTGGGAAGAACCTTGGAGTTCTAAGGGGTTGTGAGAGTGTATATTATGTATGTGTATTATTTAGTCTGGTTATTTACCTCTTCCTTTTGTATGTTTCAGTATGGAGATGACTACCCTAGGTTCATGTTATAGCGAACCGGAGGGGCGGGTACCAGTGATGATGAGATTCGTAGGATCGTTGCCGCTGAGGTGGCTATGGCAATTAGGGAGACTATTCCAGAGATGTTTTGTAACGCCCCATTCCTAAGAGTACTTAATTGTGAGTCCCCGGGATTTAAGAGGAAAATTATTTTGGTCATCTTGTGGGAAAAGTGGAATAAAGAGGGCCAAATATGAAATTTGGGGACAAGCCGAGTACGCCCAGCGTAAGCTGGGATTACGCCCAGCGTAAGGGCGTAAGTGGATGCGGGTGCAAGGGTGAGTACGCCCAGCGTACTAGAGGTATGCCCAGCGTACTCTCAGAGTTCTAAAACCCTAAAATTAGGGTCAGCCACTATATAAGGAACATGTTGGTTCATACCCTAGCCTCCCTAAGCTCTCCCTTAACCTCAGAAACCCTAGAGATCCGTTCCACCTCCATTGTTGGGTGTGTTTGGCTTTGAAAAGCTTATTTTGGCAAAGGAGAGGCTAGAAGAAGAAAGAGGAAGTTGTCAAGGAAGGAGTTGAGTGGCTGGAGCTTGTAGATCTGGAAGGATATCATCCTTTGGAGCCTATTTGAGGTATAAAGCTTCTTTCTTGTCATTTATATTGCATAGATCTAAGTGTTATGAAGTTTTGACATCATTCTTGTCCCAAAAGTCCTCATCTTGATGCATGTTTTGAGTTGGTCGAGATTATTTGTCCTTTCAGACCTTTGGAGAGGTCTTGAGTGAGAAAAATGAGGTCCGAAGGGCTGTGGTTGTTCCATGTGTGAGATATGTAGGTCTTAATGGATTAAGACCTTGGATTAAGAGCTTTATGGACGTCCCAAGTGATAAAGTTTGAGACTTTATGAATCTTAGGCATATTTGGCCTAGGGATCTGAAGTTTGGGCTTAAGAGCTTAAGCCATTAAGTAGTTATGAGGACTTAATGAGTAGCGAAGTTACGCCCCGCGTAACATAGGAGTACACCCCGCGTAGCGGGTCAGTGCCCTGATCCCTAGTTGCGAATCAGCGAGTACGCCAAGCGTACCACGGAGGGTACGCCCAGCGTACTCCCTCTGTTGGGTTTTTCATTTTGGGCTGTTATTTGGGCTGCTGGATTTTGGGCTGTGTCTGGACATTATGGATAGAGTATTGTGGGCCCATTGGTTGTTATGGATCATGGGTCTAGGCCCATTTGGTGAGGTGGGCCCAATTTAGTAAATTGGGCCAATAGTGGGCTTTGCTTCGGACTTTTGGACTTTGGGCCATTGGTGGGCTTGAGAGCTTACCTAGTGTTGGGCTGGATTGAGTTAAGGGTAAAATGGTCAATTTACCCTTAGAAGGGTATTGTGCTTAGCCTAATGATTATTTGTGCTATGTTGGCTAGTTTGGGATTTTCGGTGAGTCGGTGATTCAAGAATCTGCTTCTTCAGTTCAGAGTTTCGGCAGTGCGAGGTGAGTTATCCTCACTATATCAACAGGGTCTAAGGCACCAAGGTCGGCCCTTTATCAGATTGAGATCCGGGTATTTGTTGTTATGATATTGCTTTGATATGTTTGCATCCTGGTAGCTAGGATGGTATATGTTAGAGACCTGGTTGAGGTCGGTATCCTGATATGTAGGGTGATGCTATGCTAGTGACCGGTTAGGTCGGTATCCTGGTTAGGATGATGATATGTTATGTGATCTGTTTGATCGGCTTGTTGACTGTGAATTGTTATATGATTGTATGTTTATATGCACATGGTTGTTTGGACTGGATTTGGGTTGAGGCGGTTCCTGCTTTGTGTTGTAGGCCAAGATACCTAGGGCGGACCGGCTGTCTCGAAGGCCCAACGAGCGGTCCGGATAGGCTGTAGGCCCCAAGAGGGCGGACCAGACGTGCCGAGGCTCGGAGAGTGGACTAGGCCGACTGAAGGCCCGGTGCGGGCGGACCAGTCATAGTCATACTGTAGACTCAGAGAGTGGACCAGGTGGATTGAAGGCCTGGTGCGGGCGGACCAATCACACTGCAGACTCGATGTATATGGCTAGACTCGGAGGGTGGACCAGGTGGACTGTTGGCCGGTGCAGCGGACCAGTCACACAGTAGACCCGAAGTGCATGGCTGTTCTGTGATCGGATATGATATGGCATGTTATGCGTGTATGGTATATGTGGTTGGTATTTTGGGGATATCTCACTAAACTTTTTGGGCTTACAGTTGTGGTTTAATGTTTTTCAGGTTCTTCAGGAGACCGTGGCAAGGCGAAGGCGTAATCGTACCGCTCCTTATGTGATGTGATTCTGGGAATACTCTAAATTAATTTTATTGAAAACCTTTTTGTAATAATTTAATGAAATCGAGTTGTTTTTGAAAAGTTTAAATTGGTTGGAAATTTTGGGTCGTTACATGTTTGGGTCTATCAAGACCGCTATGATTAAGCTGTTTTATGAGCGCTATGTTTCCATCACTAAGTTTGTTGTTGTCACAGCCACTTCAGCTGTTGCTGCTACTAGATCGTGTTTGGGTGATTCAATGTTGTATCGGGAGTTCAACAACACTAATCCTCATGAGTTCGATAGGTTTCAAGGACCCTATTATTGCAATGAGATTGGTATCTGATGTTGAGGGATGCTTCTACACTTTTTTGTGTTCGAAGAACTTGAAGGTCCGTTTCGCGCTGAACCTTCTTCGCATGGGGGCGAAGGACTGGTGGAAGTTTGTGACAACAGATTATTCTCCAGTGGAGCACTCCATTGTGCCATTGGTGGAGAGGGAGAGACTGACCCAGGAGTTCCTGTCGCTCAGGCAGACGATAGAGACAGTGAATGAAATCACTAGGATGTTTTACGAGAGGGCATGTTCTGCCCTAAGTACGCATCCTATGAGCAGGTGCGGATGAACCGATTATTGAGAATATTTAAGAAGGATATTCAAGATTTCGTGATAAATACCCAATATCAGTTATTGGCTAAGCTACAGACCCGCTGGAGAAACAGGTGAGAGAGGCTGAGGTGGAGACGCAATGGAGAGACAGAAGGAAAATACAGTTGCAGTCGATGACTAAGTGGTTCAATCTCACTGATTCGACATCAGGAGGTCATAGGACCCGCACTTGCAACAAGTGTGGTAGCGGTCATGAGGGTCCCTGTCGGGCAAGGGCAGTATGCTACAAGTGTGGAAGGAGGGACACTTTGTGAGGGATTGTCCGTTGGGTCTTCGATTTTGCTACATCTGCAACCAAATGGGCCATGTGAAGGCTGATTGTCTGCTACTTACATTGAGGCACATTCAAACGGGCTTCCAAATTACTACACCGGGTCTCATAGCCCTTGTGACTCCTGCTCCTACGGCCCTTCACATTACTAATGGTGATTAGGGGAAGGCCGAGGCCCTAAAGGCCCAAGGGAGAGCTTTTCAGTTGACAACGGAGGAGGCCAGGTCGGCGTCGAATGTCGTTGCTGGTATGTGTTCTTTTATTTTTATATTGTCTTACTTTATGCATGCTTATGGTTGTGATTTTGTTAGGTATGTTTCTTGTGAATTATGTACCTGCTTTATTGCTATTCGACTCGGGTGCAAGTCGATCATTTGTTTCAACATCTTTCGATAGAGGCTTTAGTGTTCCTCGTGAGCCTTTGGATCGATCTTTGAGAGTAGCTATTCTGGAAGAGCACATGATTTCGGCCTTTGGTGTTTACCGGGGTTGTGTATTAGAGATTTTTGGTGTCGAGTTTTTGATCGATCTTATTCCTATCACGACAGTAATGTATCTATTATTATGGGTATGGATTGGTTAAGTTTGCATGGAGGACTGATTGATTATGAGCGACAGTTGGTGACGGTTAGAGACCCCAATGGGGGAATAATATCAATTTATCGCAAGGATACTAGAGTGTGTTTTGCTTTTTATTCTTCCGCCAGGGCGAGGCAGTGTCTTCAACATGGGCGTTTGGGTTATCTTGCGTAAATGGTCAACACGTGGGCCAAGAGGAAGAATCCGGTCTCTGATTTTCCGATTATGAGGGATTTTTCCGATGTTTTTTCCAGATGATCTACCTGGTGTGCCTCTCAAAAGGCAAGTTGAGTTCAAGATCGATTTGATCCCTGGTGCTACCCCGATAGCAAAGGCGCCTTATCGCCTTGCGCCACACGAGATGCAGGAGTTATCCTCTCAGCTTCAGAAGTTGTTTGGAAAGGAGTTTATACGGCCGAGTAGTTCACTATGGGGAGCACCTATCCTTTTTTAAGGAGAATGATGGTTCACATCGAATGTGCATTGATTACCGGGAGTTGAACAAATTGACGATGAAGAACTATTACCCGCTGCCGAGGATTAATGGTCTCTTTGGTCAATTATAGAGAGCATCTTGGTTTTCCAAGATCGATTTGAGGTTTGGTTACCATCAGATGAGGGTTAGAGAGGAGGATATACATAATATGGCCTTCCGAACTTGATGCAAACATTACAAGTTCGTGGTAATTCCTTTTGAGCTCACCAACACACATACATCATTCATGGACCTCATGAATCGGGTGTGCAAGCTGATGCTAGATTGGTCAATGATAGTTTTTAGTAATGATACATTGGTATATTTTATGACCAATGAGCATCATGAGGAGCATTTATGTGAGATTCTTAGGGTTCTGCGGGTGGAGAGATTGTACGTCAAGTTCTCCAAGTATGAGTTATGGTTGCGTGAGGTTCAGTTTCTTGGACACCTCGCCAACCAGGATGGTATTTTGGTTGACACGACCAAGATCAACGTAGTTATGCAGTGGGAGGTTCCGAGGTCTCCATCTAAGATTCGTAGTTTCCTAGGGTTAGCAGGTTACTATCGAAGATTCATTATAGATTTCTCCAAGATTGCAGTTCCTCTCACTAGACTGACCAGGAAGGATGCCACCTTCTGTTGGGGGCTTGAGCAGCAGGCATCGTTTGAGACTCTTTGGCAAAAGCTCTATGAGGCGCCAATGCTTACCCTCCCTGGAGGAGTTGAAGATTTTGTTGTATAATGTGACACATCGATCATAGGTTTAGGTGTAGTACTGATGCAGAGGGGGAATGTGATCACTTACACTTCTAGGCAGCTGAAGCTTCATGAGGCGAGTTATCCTACTCATGATCTGGAGTTGGGGGCAGTAGTTTTCACTGTCAAGATTTAGCCCTACTACCTGTATGGGGTCCGGTGTACTGTTTACATGGACCACAAGAGTCTGAGATATCAGATGGATCAACTCAACTTGAATATGAGGCAATGAAGGTGGCTTGATGTAGTGAAGGACTACGACTGTGAGACTTTGTACCATATGGGTAAGGCTTATGTGGTGGTCGATGCACTGCATCACATACATTTAGTACTATGATTTAGGATGTATGTTTGAGGATGATAGTTGTGACTCCAGTTTTGGAGATGATTAGGGTTGCACAATCGGAGGCCATCAAGGAGGAGAATCAGAAGAGAGAACGAGTGGTCGGTCAGATACCAACTTTTAATTATGATAGTCGGAAATTTTGACGTTGCATTGCAGGATTTTGGTGCCTTATTCGGGTGGGACCCGACATATTTTGATGGACGAGGAACACAAATCGAGATTTTCCATTCACCCGGGTGCGATGAAGATGTATCTCGATCTGATACATAGTTACCGGTGGTCCTATATGAAGAGAGATATAGCTTGGTTTGTGGAGCGGTGCTTGACCTGCCGGAAAATCAAGGTCAAGCATCAGCGCCCTTATAGAAAATTGCAACCCTTGGAGGTCTCATTGTGCAAATAGGAGCAGATCACCACGGATTTCATCATGAAGTTACCGAAGACTACAAATGGTTTTGATATCATATGGGTGATTGTGGATCATTTGACAAAGAGTGCTTACTTTTTGGCCATTCGTCAGAGCTCTTCTATTGAGAAGTTGGTGAAGATCTATGTTTGAGAGGTGGTTGCTCGACATAGTATACCTAGATCTATCGTTTTAGACTGGGATGTTCATTTCACTTCCATATTTATGAAGATGTTTCATGAGGATTCCGGGACGTAATCATCCTAAGGGGGAGATAACTGTAACGCCCGTAGATCCGGGCTAGTCAATTTAGAGACGATAAGCGTCAAAAATGACTTTTGGATGGAAGATTATTTAGAAGGAGTAATGTTAACTAAGTTGTAGTATATGTTAAAAGGATTCTGTACATATAAAGAACGCCGAAATCCGAGTTATAACGAAGAAGTTATGACCTGTCGAAGTTTCGCGGCGGAACCGACACGGCACCGGGAAGCGTAAATAGTGAATTTATGATAGAGCGATATTTGGCCTTAGCGATCTAAATGGAAGTCATAGAATACGTTAAACCGATAATGTGCATAAAAAGACCGTCTAAATCTGACTTTGTATGAGGAAGTTATGATTTTCGAAGTTTCGACTTAACGGTACGCACCCCAAAGTTCGAATATGAGATCGAGTGGTTTCTAGTTGAAACAATCTAAACGAGAATCGGATATCTCATCGATAGTAGTCCAGCGGTAAAAAGACAGACGAAAAAGGACATCGGATGAAGAAGTTATGAATTTTAACGGACTTTTCCTGTCCCGGCCTGTTAAAAATATCACTTTTAAAATAGAGTCAAAATTAGCCGACGGAATCTAAACGAAAGTTGTAGAGTACGTTCCCGCTTACGCGTGGATATAAAGAATGCTGCAAACGAATCTTGTATGCGAGATTTATGATTTTTAGAAGTCGGAAGGTGAAATTGTGAAATCTGTTGCAAGACCGATGACGTGGCCAAACCACAGCTGTACGATGAGCTCGCTTCGGATTGCAAAACATCGCCTCGCAAATTACACCCCGCGTCCAAGGTCGGGTACGGCCAGCGTACCTCGGTCTTATGTAGTCCGAGAAGAGGCCACGCTCCACCACCGGAACCGCGCCACGTGTCTTGCCAGTTGCTCATCTTATCCGACGAACATGCCGTGTAGCCGAGGACTACGCCCATCGTACGTCCGAGGTGGCACTATAAATACCTTGCGAAGGCAGCCGGATTTCTTGCACCTTTCTCACTTCTCTCCCCTTTATCTTTCTTCTACTTGGCAAGAAATACCCCCGAAGCCCCGGTATTCATCCCGACACCCGAAGTAAGTCCCGAAGCCCTGAAGATCCTGAGAAAAATAGTTTTCGAGCCGAAACTTTGTCCGCGTGAAGCCCAGTTTTGGAGAAAACGTCCTGGTTTTATCGGAAAAGATTATTTTAGGAGACGAGGTGTTGTCCGATCATCGTCTTATCAAGTGAGTGTGTAGTTACTTTCTTCTAACACATAAATATGAAGTATTTGCTATGAAATACGTGCTATGTGTTTATATATTGTTTGTTTATTGGAGAGGAGTGTGGAATGGATGTTTTATATAGTTTTCAAATGAGTTAAACTGTATATGTATTTTTATATCTACAAATATGTTGGGTAGAACATGGGTAGATGAAATAATTGGTGTGTGATAAAAGATGAGTTGGATGATGAGACAAAGAGGTGATATAGATCTTCGGACGAGGGTGACAGGTGAAAAATGAGTGACACCTTTACCCAAGAGATGGCCCCCATCATTCAGCAGAGTAGGGATGACAACCACAGACTATTCTAGACAGACCATTAGGACACTAGCAAGCTCGCAACTTGTAGGTGTTGTGAACTTGATGTTCACTGGTGTACTCTAAAAACCCATTGGCATGTACTGAGAGAGGGGTCTCGAAAAATATATTGTTAATAAACGAGATAAACTTGTTATTAATCTGGGAGTATAGATTAAGACATAGTTAATTGTCCCTAGTCCGAGAGTATGGAATAGGCCCAGTTATTGATCCGGGAGTATGGATCAGATATACCCGATCCGGGAGTATGGATTAGTAGAGAGGTTGGTTTTAGATATGTGTGTACGGATTATGTAAAGAGATAAATTTTAGATACAAGAGTATAGATCGTGTCGTCGTGAGGATCGACGGGGTGGGGTAAGAGTTGCTTGTATATGGTGAAATTGTATGAGTTTGCGAATTATAATATATATATATATATATATATATATATATATATATATATAATTGTGGGTTGAAAACCCTATATGCTCACCAGGCTTTCAAGCCTGACCCACTTAGTTTTATTTGTATTACAGGTTATGGCACGAGAGCATAAGTTGGCTGGCATAACGAGAGATTTTGGATTATACGCCAGTAGTTATAAATTACTGTTGTAAGGTCTATTTTGTTCTGTTTATGCTTTTGGTCTGTATCGAACATGACATCCTGAATCCTTTTAATGAAATACATTTCTACGGAAATGCTTTGATAGATCTTTATCATATTTTGGGAACAAATTCCGCAACACTTTTAATCAAAGAATTACTCTGATTTTATAAAACAAAGCATAAACAAATCGGTCTTTTCTGGCTGTGAAAATGGGGATGTCACAGTGCGGCTTCGATAGCCAAATCACCTTATCGGTTAGTACCTTCAAAGATGTAGGAGTTGTCTACATAGCTGCAGGAGCATTTAAACGAGGGATTTATTCGGCTGAGTTGTCCACCATAGGGAGCGCCAAGTTGTCCACCATGGGGAGCGCCAATCTTGTTTGTGAAAAAAATGATAGGTTGCATCAGATATGTATCGATAATCAGGATCTAAATAAGTTAACGGTGAAGAACTGGTATCCACTCCTGAGGATCAACGATTTATTTGACCAACTTCAGGGTGCATCTTGGTTTTCCAAGATTGATCTGCATTCAGGTTATCATCGTATGAGGGTTAGGGAGGAGGATACGCAAAATACGGCCTTCTAAACTCATTACAGTTGTTACGAGTTCATGGTTATGCCTTTCGGGCTCACAAAGGCTCCAACAACATTCATATATCTCATGAACCACGTATGTAGGCTTATGCTGGATCGCTCTGTGATTGTGTTTATTGATGACATCATGGTCTATTCCAAGACTCAAGAACATGAGGAGCATATGAGAGAGGTTTTGGAGACTTTGAGGAAGGTGAAGTTGTATGAGAAGCTCTCTCAGTGTGAGTTTTGGTTGTGTGAGGTGCGGTTTTTGGGCACCTTGTCAACCAGAATGGTATCCTTGTCGATCTGGCCAAGGTTGAGGTAGTGATGAGGTGGGAGGTTCCGAGATCTCCATCATAGATTTGGAGTTTCATTTGGGTTGGCGGGTTATTATCGGAGATTCATTCAAGATTTTTCCAAGATAGTGGTTCCTTTGACCCCGTTGATGAAGAAGATCGTCACCTTTCATTGGGGGCCTGAGCATCAGGCAAATTTTGAGACTCTAAGACAGAGGTTGTGTGAGGCACCAATCATGACCGTGCCAGAGGGTGTTGAGGACTTTGTGGTATACTGTGATGTTTCAATCACGGTTTTGGGTGCAGTCTTGATGTAGCGTGGTCATGTGATTGCATACGCTTCGAGTCAGCTGAATCTTCATGAAGTGAACTACCCTATGCATGATTTAGAATTGGGGGTTGTGGCTTTCGCCCTCAAGATTTGGCAACATTACCTTTATGGAGTTTGTTGTACCATTTACACGGATCATAACAGTTTAAGGTACCTGATGGATCAGCCGAGTCTGAACATGAGGCAGCGTAGGTGGTTGTATGTGGTGAAAGATTATGATTGTGAGATCATTTACCACCCGGGGAAGGCCAATGCGGTGGCCGATGCTCTCAGCCGCAAGGCGGCTACCGCCCCGATCAGGGATGTATCTCTGAGGATGACTATGACTACTCCGCTTCTGGAGCAGATTCGGGAAGCGCACGTTGAGGCTATGAGAAGCTTAGTCAGATTCATGACACCTTCCATTTTTCTCAGCTATGAAAGTGTGTGGCCGACGAGACAGTTTTGGTTCCTTTGGGATATATTCATGACGATAATCACCTAAATTATATAGAGTGGCCAATCGCAATCCTTAGGAAGACCAAGGTCTTGCGTAACAAGGTAGTGCGATTGGTGAAGGTGCAGTGGCTGCACCAAAAGGGTTCTGAATGGACATCGGAACCCGAGGAAAATATGTGCAACCAATACCCTACTTTATTTGATACCGAGGACTTCGAGGGTGAAGTCTGATTCTAGTGGGGAGAACTCTAACACCCTATTATAGGTAATTTTGCCTTACTTGTTATTTTAACCTTTCAATCCCTAAATTTGATTTTGACTTGTCACGACGTGATGATGGCCGGAAGGAAATTCACATTTTAAAGGAGCTCACGATGTGATAGGGTATATGTTACAACGTACCAACTCCTGCATGAAAACCCTAGATTTACGGGGTTAAGCCTTATATAAGGGAAGTGAGGGCTAGGGTTTGCACACCCTCAGTCTCCATCACCTCCCTTTCACCTCCCTGATAAACCCTAACCACTTTTTGATCCTTTGAGTGTTGTTTGTTCCATATTGGTGTTAAAAGAAGAAGAAGCCTTGGTGTTAAGATCTTGCAAGTTACTCTCCTCTCCTCAACACTGCTCGCCTTCTAGATTTTTATGAGTCATCAAGATTCAAGATATGGTTGATACT
Organism: Lactuca serriola; assembly: GCF_051521515.1. Lineage (NCBI taxonomy): Eukaryota > Viridiplantae > Streptophyta > Magnoliopsida > Asterales > Asteraceae > Lactuca > Lactuca serriola. The sequence continues at coordinate 41,864,509 of NC_136416.1, forward strand.
TCTAGATCTATTCCCCTATCCCCTTTCCCCATGTTTGTGAAGTTTTGAGTGACAAGGTTCCATAAAGTTGGCAACTTTATGGATCCTTGGGGTCCATTTCCTTCCATCTTGTGACGTAGAATAAAAGGGACATGCATACCCATAAAGCACTGATTTTTATGTTCTATTTGGAGTAGGAAAGCTACTAGAAAAGTATGAAAATGAATGGCTGGATCGATTAAGGACTTAATGCAATTAGGAGGAAATAACGGTTCTCACGATGTGAAGGGTTAGCCATCACGGCGTGAGGGTAGATTGGGTATCCCAAGTCTTTTGTCTTGTGGTTCTCACGATGTGAAATAAACTCTGTCATGACGGGACGATTGGTTTGGGGATGATCGAGTTGAATTGGAACTGAGTTAGTGACAAGGCTAAACTCGATTTCTCATGACGTGACTAAGGGCTGGTCACGAGGTGAGGGTCAGTCAATGGATTAGTTTACTGTTTGCTTTGACCGTTGACTTTTTTACTATAGCTGACCCTTAGTTAATTTAGAGTTTTTAGGGTGTAGACACAGTGGGTGCTTCTTTATTGCGTTTAAGTGTTTTATAGTACCAATCTTCACCGTGTGATAACTGTCGTGATTTAGCTACTATCTGTGAGGTGAGTCTTCTCACTATACTCGTGGGTGGAAGGCACTGATGTCGGGCTACTAAATTATATATGTAGATGCATGTGTCTGTGTGAGTATTGCTGGTATAATTGTATCTTGTATGCATGGAGCCGATCTGGGCTCGGAGTCACTACGGATTCGGGGTTGATACGGACCCAATAGAGTTGATCTGGGCTTGGATTCATTATGGACTCGGAGTTGATACGGATCCGAGGTTGTTACGGACCTGATACTACTACGTGTTGTTATATATATATATATATATATATATATATATATATATATATATATATATATATATATTTGTGTGTGTGCTGTAAATATTGCTCGGCCGTACCTCGGCAGTTGACTGGGGTCAAACGATTAATCGGTCTAGACGGGGATTAATCGGCACCTAGACGGGGATCCTTAATTGTAAAAAAAAAACTTTAATACTCCCTATATGACTATATCCAAACAAAATATGTAAATATCCATAAACGTTTACATATTCTAGTCATCAAACATCATACAAGTGCAAAACAAGTAAACACTTCCACATAATGTACACTTTAATTTATCCAAGTTTGTAGGATCTGGGAAAATAGCAAATTCCCAAGCAATATCGTTTGAATTCCTCTTAAAACCAGTAGTTGTTAAATCCACTGATTGTGTAGCTGAAGTTTTAAATGCCATTAACACCCTTTGATCAGTGAAAATCTGAAAGAAACGGTCATGAGTCCAACAATCGGTGTAAAGGAGTGTAATTTGTTTTGAAATAAATTGTTCTAGTAATCTGAACAACAATTATGTATCTCATAATATATTTAGTTTAAAAAAGGGTTAATGACTTAAAACTGGAATGAAACATGGGCAAAAAACTGGAATGAAACAGAGGCAAAATGGTCCAACTTGTATGATCGTTATGAAACAGGGGCAAAAAACAGGAATAAAAACCCAAATCAAAACAGTTGGACCATTATGCAGCTTGTATGTTCGTTAGCATGTGCAACTTGTATGTGCGTATGTTCGTTAGCAAACCAAAACAAGAATGAAAATCCAAACCAGGAGCAAAACTTACCGATGACAGTTGGTCTAGGTCGATTGGAGAAAGAAATAACTGAGTGACAGTCGGAATTGACGGAATGAAATGTTCGGACTCGAAGGTGTGGTCAGAAGAAGCTGTAGTGATGATTAGAAATCACGATGATCATACTGATACAACACATTTATCAGGACATAAGTCGAATAACCAATAAATCGCAAAAATAAAAAATATGAGGATGTGCATATGTGTAGAAATCACGACGATCACAAGTGTTGAATAACGATGATCACAGGACATAAGTCACATACATGTGATGCGTCGTCATCCCATGTGTCGACGTCTGATGGAGAAAGCTATAGCTGGAGTCGAATAACGCTTGTCGCCGGAGTTTAATAACATTAGTGGTGTGGTCAGAAGAAGCTGCAACGATAATGAAGTTGTCACAATCGATCGTTGGAGGAGAAGAGAACGGGATGAAGGGGGCGCAAAAAAAACGAAGAAGAATGAAGACGCTATACTTCTTTTTAGTCGATTAGGTTAAGAAAAAAAGTTTCAATTTTGACTTTTTTCAATCGACTTCTGTTGACCTATTGTGACCGCCTAGACCGTCATTTTCCGCCTTTGACTGTCATTGACCAATTCCAATTAATTGCAACGCCTATCAAAAATCCTATACAGTTTACCTCCGCCAAGCGCTTAGGCGGCTAACTAGGCCGATTTTTACAACACTGATATATATATATATATATATATATATATATATATATATATATATATATATATATATATATATATATATATATATATATATGGAACTCACTAATCTTTGGGTTTACAGCTGTTGATTTATTGTGTTTCAGATACTTTAGATGATAACAAAAAGACGAATGATTGATTGTACACATCCATCTGCAGTTTATGTGATTCTACATACTTTATACTATGATATTTTAGTATGATTTTATTTGATACTTATGTTTCTTTGACTTGGTTTTTGGGAAAACAATATTTAACCTTAAATAAAAATGAAAAACTTGTTTTGAAAATGGGACGTTACATATAGGGATGTAAACCGCAATATATTCATAGACCGAGAACGTTAAAAAATGATAATAAGGAAGCAATTTATTCCGCTATTAGGAAGGGATTATTTTTTAAGTTTTATGAAAGACAAATTTTATTTATATAATTTTGTTATTAGATAGGATCCATTTTTGTATATTTATGAAACTCAGGGACCATAATAAAATTTTATGAAACACAAGAATCATTTCTGAAATTTTATGGAGTACAAGGACCGTTCCTGGTATTTTTGTAATTTGTTAAAAGACAGGATCCATTTTGTGAAATGGCCCAATAAATGATGGAATATTTTTGGACACATCAACTACCAAACTGAGTTAAATACCAAATATGCAACAAAATCTTTCATTTCTTCTTTTACCACACTCTTTTGCGAACAACTTCAATTTCAATTTTTTCTTTTATCTCAAATTCAATTAAGAAGATCATCAAGAGGATAGGAGAAAGTTTCAAAAGATTTGAAGAAGAAAAGAAGGGAATGGAAAAGCTACAAAGATTGGTTCCTGGGTATCGTTCAGTAGGGTTCATGCTTGTAATGGGAGTAACCATGGGAGTTGTTTACTTTTGTTTAGATCATAACAATGTAATAGGGTTTAATCTTATCGGAGAAGCGAATATAGCGAAGGATTATTCGTTTGAAGGCTGTGATTTGTTCAACGGGAGTTGGGTTTATGATAACAAATCGAGACCTTTGTACAATGAGCAAGAGTGTTCTTTCATGGCGGATGATTATGCTTGTCATAAATTTGGAAGAAAAGATTTCGAGTATCAGTTCTGGAGATGGCAGCCCCATGGCTGTGACCTTCCCAGGTTCTCTCTCTCTCTCTCTCTCTCTCTCTCTCTCTCGGTATATAGTTGACATATATGCATTAGGAGTTGTACTGTGTTTTGTTGTAGCATACTAGCACCCATACTATTGCAATGCTTACCTAAGAAAACTGCAAAAGAAGTTGACTCGATGCATTAAGGGGTTGTACGTTCTCTGTGGTGTGTGTTTGGGAGCTCAAGAAAAATGACAGTGCATATAAAACTTGTACTATGTGATGTGAGTACTCAAACATATAAAAGCTTATAAAACTCCAAGAAGTGGACACTATGTATTTGTTAGTTGTAAAATACAAGTCTATAAGTAGTTAAGTACACCCCATTAAGGATTTAGTCAAAGGAGAACGCGAGGTGTACATTGTGCTTTAAAAATTGTACATTTTCATCTCGAATTGTACAATTCACCAATTTCATGGATAAATTTTTAGATTCAATGGAACAGCACTATTGGAGAAGCTAAGAGACAAGAGGGTTGTTTTTGTTGGAGATTCAGTAGGGAAGAACCATTGGGTGTCGCTCCTTTGTCTTATTGACTCATGGATCCCTGATCCATCTCATAAGGTTGCAGAATGGCATGGCTCATTGATTACGTTTAGAGCATCTGTAAGGGATCTGGTCGCTTTCTTTTTTTTTTATATATTATCAATACATAAATGTAAGACATTTATTTATTTTTATATATTTGACTGAGATTCAACTGTGGCATGGAAGGAATTCAATGCCTCCATTGATTTTTATTGGGAACCATTGTTGGTGGAATCAAACTGCGATGATCCTGTTCATCATCGTGTACATGATCGGATCATGAAGATTGAGAGCATCGAAAAACATGCCAAACAATGGATTGATGCTGACATGCTAGTTTTTGACTCGTATACGTGGTGGCTTGTGCCTAATATGACACTCTTGTAAGCCTTCTTCGAGCATAAAGACTGACAGACTAGACTGGATTAGACTGGACTGGACTGAATAAGCTTTGCCTGACTATATTCGATGATCAGGATGAGAAAGACATTTATATCTTTTGCACAGACAATACCATACAAGAGATCGAGCAAAAGTATGTCCCACTTTGTTCAACATATTTGAATGGGACAAAAATGTAAATGTTTGTCCCATTACTATCCGTCTGATTTCTTATAACACAGTACAACTTGTTTTGTCATATTTTATTTTGCATAAATGGGGCCAAAACTTGGTATTTGTAGGTGGGGATCATTTGAAAATCCTAATAGAACTTTAATAGAATCCGGAAGGGTAAGGCGTTACGAGATGGCTTTAAAAACATGGTCGAATTGGTTGGAAACTCACCTTAACCGCACCAAGACTAGAATGTTCTTCACAAGCCTCTCCCCCGATCACAAAGAGTATGCATTATAATCAATCCTTAATTTATTAAAAACTATACATAATACATGTCAATTACCATATAATTAATCATATATCACTCCTTTGTTACAACTACTTCTAGGTATGGAGATCCGATGGGTGAAACATGCTATAATAAAACGGAGCCGATAATGGAACAAGGGTATTGGTCAAAGGGAACGGATAATGATTTGATGAGAACAGCACAATCAGTAGTACAAGATCTTGAAAAGAAAGGGTTGAAGATTGAGCTTTTGAATATAACACAACTTTCACAGTATCGGAATGACGGACACCCTACTATTTACAAAAGGCATTGGGTACCACCAACGGAATCAGAATTGGCGAATCCTATCGCTAATTCCGATTGTATACATTGGTGTCTTCCGGGAGTTCCTGATGTTTGGAATGAGATCCTTTATACGTACATACGCTATAAAGTGTGAAATTTGGTTGTATGTTGAAAAACTTTACATATACAAGCCTAAAATACAAACCATAAAATGTCATATATTGGGTCTTATTATCAAGAGTGATTTTGGGTAGGTGATTATTGAGCTATAGAGCATGGTATGTACACAATTTTAAAATAATTAAAATTCAAAGGTACCCCACCCCCAAAGTCTTTTTTGGTGATTTTGTTACACCAACCCTTTTGTTGTTTAGTGCTGTGAAATATTACAAAGTCATGTCTCGTGGGTTAATTTGAAAAACATATACCATATTTTTAGTATTGAGTTAATTCATGTGATATTGTTTCTATAACCATTTAATGGAAAAAAAAAAAACTATTGTCGTTCATTTAATATAACAATTTCTTACTGTTTTGTCATTCTTTATTATTGTTTACCATTTTCTGGAATTATTTATAAAAAATGTTAAGTTGTTTTATATAAATTAAAGTTATGTTTGGCGTACTAGCTGAAAAGCTAGCTGTTAAATAAAAAGCTAGCTGACAGATGAAAAGCTAGCCGATGAAAAATGACATTTGATAAAATTAACTGAAAAGCTAGCCGAAAGATATAAAATGACATAAAAGGGTATTTAAAAGAGTGTGTTTCTATAATTAATTAAGAGGTATATTTTGAAAATTTTAAAAAAGCTTCTAAAAAGCTACTTTAAGAGGGTGTTTGGTTTAACTTCTAAAATGACTTTTGACTTTTTCTTTTAGAAAAAATCAAAAAGATATTTGGGAAGATGAGAAGGACTTTTGAAAATGATTTTTCCAATAGAGTAAATTTGGTCTTTTTGAAAAGTCACGAAATCATGACTTTTCCAACTTTTCAAGAGTGTTAAACATTAAAATTACTTTTATATCTTCATTTACCCCAATAAATATGTAAACATGTCATTTTGCATGTAAAAATTAAACCAAACACTTTAACTTTTGATTTTTTTCCTTTGAAAAATTAATCCAAACACATTTTAAAAAACAACTTTTATAAAATGTCCTTTTACAAAAAGTCATTTTACAAAAAGGACTTTTTCCCCACAAAAGCTAAGCCAAACACCCTCTAAGTAGCTTTTCAAAAAGCTAGCTGATAAGCTATTTTTTAGTTTGCCAAACATGACAACTTAAAAAAGCTCAAAAAATAAGCTAGCTTATCAGCTAGTTGTGGCGTGCCAAACACAGCCTAAGAGATATATTATGTTAACTAATAGATTAATGAAAATACAGTTTTTATGTTTAACAGAGTAGCTGAAAAGTTAACTGGCTACCGATAGTTAGTCGATAAAAATGATGTTTAATAAATTTAGCTGACGTCTGAAAAATATAAATCAACATATAAATATATTTAAAAAAATATATATTTATTATAATTAATAAAATCTATATTTGAAAGAATAAAGAAAACGTTATAAGTTAGTTTAGAAAAAATTATATAGCTTTTAAAGAAATTAAGTTATAAATTATTTTATAAACTCTTTTTTTTAGCTTTCCAGACATTACTAGTTAAATAACTTGTGAAATATAGCCTTTAGAAGTAACGTGTTTTTTAATAAAATTATATCATTTTAAATTTCGAACACTATAAATATCTTTATTAAAGTTTTAATATAGGAAGTAGTACTAAATAGAAAGAAGAACTGTCCAGATCCACAGGGTTCAAGAATCAAGATTTATCCTTTCTATGCAAAATAATGTGACAAGATTCAGCCTTATATTACCATCTTTCTTTTTCTTCTTTTTCATTAATGTGATATGTTCGGGATTGTTTTCGCTTTCAAACATAAAAGTCACATCTCCATGTTTCACGGGTTTAAAAGCATCAAAACTGAACAATCAATAATATTACATCCCACAATTTAAGCATCTTATTCTACGAAGGCAGCCGTATCAATTATATAAAGTCATTTTTTTTTTTTTTTGCCTCATTCTACAAAACTAATCGGTGTTATACAACACCTTACTACACCTATCACAATGCATATTTTTATGCATAAGTACAACATTTGAAGGATTGTCTTATTTCCCGGTAAATTTGTAACACCATGTATGCATACCGTATTTTTTTTTGGAAGGATCGGTGCAGTGTTTACTGCATATTATGGTATGTGGTATAGTGGACACTTTATGGTCTTATTCGTAAAGAGACACTAACGACTTCGACTTGGTGATCGGCTTTCTCTTTTTGAAAATTGTTTAGTGATTCATTTAATATTAATCCCACAATTTAAACGACTCAAGTGCCGAAATTCATTTTTACAATTGTGTACCCTGTACAATTCATAAAATCGATAATTTTCCAAACACATACGTGTAAAGCATGAGTCCAAGTGAAAAACTATACAAATAAATAACATATATTAACAACTAGTTGTGAGACTCATATATTACATGGGTTAACTTAAAAAATAAATAAATATAAAGGTCTAAATATTTGAGAACTTTATATTTATTTATTTTTTAAGTTAACCCATGTAATATATGAGTCTCACAACTAGTTGTTAATATATGTTATTTATTTGTATAGTTTTTCACTTGGACTCATGCTTTACATGGGTTAACTGATTCTTAGGGTTAAAACCCTACTTACCCAATGTAAAAGTAAAACCAGGAAGAAGGAGATGTTAACAAGGACTTGAATGAATTAGAAAAGCTACTGGAAGGAGCCCACTCAGAAAAAACCCAAGAATTTATGGAATTCGTACCGACTCGCCGAGTCACTTTAATGGACTCGACGAGTCCAGTCGATTTGGCCAAACACTTGGCCGACTTAGATCTGCTTGTTACTAGTCCTTCACATACCTTGGATTTCAATAATATACAGGATTCTTTAGAAGAACAAACAGTAGAAAGAGGAAAGGAAAGGAGAGTCCAATACGCCGATGTAGCATGTCTTCATCCGGTTCATCTTGAAGATGGGTTAAGCACCGGAACGAACGAAGAGATAAAGGAAAGGAAGGAGGAAGCTGATCACCTATTCACCACTAAACCTAGAGCACGGACCATTATGAAATATGAAGTTATTAAATTTAAAGAGAAGGAGGTTCAAGAGTTGGTGAAAAAGAAGGGGGTAAAGAAGAAAAAGAGAAAAAGGGAAGCCCAAGCAGTTGAAGATGAGGCAATGAAAAGAAAAAGGGATGCATTAAAAAGGGCTTACAAGAAAAAGATCCACGCTTACAAGACCAAGTACAAATCACAAAACGTTAGGCGTGCATTCCCGATGCTCGAAGATGACAAAACGTAGATGGGAAGGAGTCTAGCTAATGACTCCTCAAAAAGAAGCGCTTGGCGGGAGGCAACCCGTTATATAGAGTTTGCTTTCTTTTACGTTTTAGTTTTCTTTTTATTTTCCCTTCGTTTTTTTTTAAATCTTAATCTTCCAAATCATTGGGCATGTCTGCTTGAGAGTGTGCATAAGCTAAGTGTGGGGTGAAATGATTTACAATACATAACAAAATTTTGAAAATTATGCATTTTTTTACGCGACTCGCCGAGTCTGACCACGACTCGACGAGTCCGCATGGATTTCAGAAAAGAATTGACTTCGCGACCAGACTCGCCGAGTCTGACCACGACTCGACGAGTCGGTATTATTTACAGAAAAAAAATATTTTGAAATTACTTTTACATTGGGTAAGTAGGGTTTTAACCCTAAGAATCAGTTTTCACAAACCACACTCGTCGGGTGCCGCTATTTTCATTCTCTCTCAAGCATTCATCATTCTTCTTCAAGTTCTTTCAAATTTCTCAAGCCCAATCCAAAAAGGTAACAAATTTCTTCCTATTTTCTGTTAAGAGCATGATTATAAGGCCATCCATGGTAGTAATTGCATGAAAAACCCGTTTTTGAGAAGTATTAAATTTCTAGGTTTTTGATTTTTCATGAATTAAGTTGTTTTGAATGTCTATTTTGGCCTTAATACATCAATACTAAGTGTTGAGACAAAACCCTTGAAAAAATTTACAGGTTTTATGGTCCAATTTGTAGTGACCCGTCGACCGACTCGTGCAGGTTGCGCGACTCGCCGAGTCGGGCCTGGACTCGACGAGTCCAGTCGAGTTACAGAAAGCAGACATTTTTTTTAATTATATTCTGTGTTTTCTGGGTATTGTGTGTTTATTTTGCAGACATCATGTTTAGAAGGGGACAAACTTCAAGTGGCAACCAAGGGGAGTTTCCATGGCTAAACTTCCCGCAAATTGAGTCCGCCTCAACAATTAGGAAATGGAAGAAGAAGCTATCTGATATTAAGAAGAAGGAGGTTTATGTGCCAAACAGGATTGATTGGGAGTGGCTGCAAAGTGTTCGATATGAGGAGGAATTAGCTCCTTACCTTTTAAAGGAGTTCCAACATGAAGGCCAAACAATGATCTGCGACGGGTGGAGCCGGGTCTTCCGTATACAAGAGCTGGTCTATTAAGAGCTTTGTTTGGAATTTTTCTCCACGGTGTCTTTCACCGGGGGAGTGGATGTCTTTCACCCAACAAGCTTTAGTTTTTGCCTTGGGGGAGAATTTTGTCAATGCTCGGTAGTGGATCTTGCTTGCCGACTAGGGATCTACGATCAGCCCTTGGTTTCAACAAACATCTTTCGGGCCTTTTTAGCACAAGCACATATGGCATTTCCCGATGGAGTTACAAGCTCGGGTTGGTGGAATACCATTGGAAATAAAGTTTACATCCCGAAGTCTGCACAGGAAGGGAGCATCCGATCCCCAACTCACCACCTCATTCACCGCCTTATTTCCTCCACCATCAATCAAAGAAAAGATGATGACAAGGTTTCCAATCTTGACGTCTTCTATTTATGGAGTATAATTACACCCGGCGTTTTTTGCAACATCCCTTGGTGTATAGCTTCATACCTTTCGGAGGGTGCGGTCAAGGATCGCAAAACCTCCCGTATTAATGGTGGGATGTTTGTCACCCGATTGGCTAACTCATTCGGGTTGATGAACCGCGGTGCATGGAACTTCATGACATTGATCCCGACACCTCCGTTTAATCCCATTCTTTTCCGAAGAGCACGAATTATTGAAGACTATGGTGGTGGCCATTATGCCATCCCAAATGATGACCCCGTTGTTGGTCCCGAAGCACCGGGAAGGAGGGTAAGATCAAGAAGAGAGCGGGATGTGGAGGACGAGCCGCCAGTGATTCCGGTCGAAAATGAAGACGTACCAATGGATTGATACAATGTGGAGATGAGGCGGATGCAGGATCAAATGGCGAGGGGGCTGAACTTTTGCAACCAATCCCATATACGACTTTTTGACCACTTCAATATCCCACATATTGATGGTGGAAATTACCCCTTTATTCCATCTTGGGATGAGGTGATTGCTGCGAGACGAAGTGGAGCCGGAGGAAGTGGAGCCGCCAATGATGATGAGGAGGACAAAGATTGATTTTTGTGTTTTAATTAAACAATTTTTATTTTGTTTTTATTCTTATTTGGTGTGTATGACTTGTTTGAGATTTTATTATGTTTAATGATTGTATGCTTTAGTTATTTTTCAGGATTGGATTAGGATTGCTTGCTTAGGATGTTTTAGAGTTATAGCTTGGATGTTATCACGAGTGAAAGCGAGTCAAGGAAGTGGAACTTTAACGTCAAAGTGTCGAGTCCGGTCCTTAGGGGGTATGGGTAATTGAGTCTAAACATGGGGAAGAGTTAGAGACGTTTTTAGAGGCTAAAACAGTTGCAAAATACCAAGTTTTTTTCGTTCAGTGGCCTACTCGACGAGTGCACTAAGCTGACTCGACGAGTCGCCTTGTATTTCTACATATTCTCAGAAGGCGCGCTGGTACTCGACGAGTCCACCATAAGACTCGACGAGTCGTTCAATTTTTATACCGACGGATTGCTGATTTGATGCTGCTACTTGTCCCACTTGCTCACTTATTCTTCCATATCCATTCTTCAAGATCTTACACTGATTTCCGCGTATTTGGAGCGACCCACACGAGACGAGACACCCAAGGCATGGATGAGATGTTACCATGTCTAAAGTTGATTGAAGTTGGAGCTTAAATGAGAGTGATCAACCTATCCACTGCTATCCCAGGGGATTTTGTTCCAATTCCCTCTTTAGTTTCTTTTTATGTTTTTATGCATCATGTGCAATGAGGGCATTGCATCACATAAGTGTGGGGTAGGGGGTTGGTTACATAATAGTCAATTTTAAAAAATTTTGCATACCAAAAGTATTATTTAGGACTTAATTAGAAAACTTTGGTAAAAAAAAAATTTAGGATTCGATGTTAGGATTGTGTTAATAATTGCATGATAACCCAAATGTTTAGTTGAGTCTATATACGTTCTAGTGCATTTGTGGCTTCCTTATTCTAGTGAAATCATGAGACAAAAACACGACCTTGCTCAGCTTGAGGGATGCAATATGTTTAGCAGCCTAAACCTGAAATGTATCCAGGAAAATTTTTATCATTAGCCAATAAAGGTTGAGATTGAGCGCCCCTGCTTAAGCATGTAGGGTTTTGAGTGAAAGAAAAAGTGAGGTATACATGTAAAAAAAAAGAGAGAATTACAAGAAAAGTTTGAAGAATTTTGGAGCAAATAAAGTGAAGATCAAAAGATCAAAATTCGAAGAAATCCAAAAAAGTTGAAGATGCCAAAAGTCAATACAAGTTGGTGAATTCAAAGATATCAAAGATCAAATTATCAAGGAAGTGAAGAATTCAAAAAAAAAATTTCATAGTGGTATCGAAAAATTGTAATTTTCTAGAATATGTATGCTTGGGTTGCTCAATTAAAAATACCTTGAGGGTAAAGAGGTTTTTTGAGGATGGATTCGGAGGGTTGCATAAAATGAGCATAGTTCGGGGTGAGTGGGCGAATGTTTATGAGGATTGTGAGTATTTAGAGTATGGGAGGTTTTTAGGAAAATTTTTAGACACAAATGCATGCGTTGCGGTCTTGGCATAATGGCTGGGTTAGATTGGAGTTGTTATACATAATTCTAATGTGTTAAAATTCAGTTTTGCTTGAGGGCAAGCAAAAGACAAGTGTGGGGTATTTTGATATGTGCATATTTAGTGTGTATTTAGTATAGTTTTTTATTCATATATTAGCTAAATTATCGCATATTATGGACAAAAGGTACTTAAAAGTGTTAAATTATGTTTTTCAGTCCAAATATGAAGCTCGGAAGCAAAAGGAAGCAAGAGAAGCAGTTAGGAGCTCGAGAGTGGAATGAAGAAGGAAAAACACTAAAAAAAAGCTTCTACTCGTCGAGTCAGATAGCGACTCGACGAGTCCGGTCGAGGAATCAGAAGGATAATGACTCGGGATCGCAGATAGTTATCGCAATACGGGGAATATGAGAGGGACTCGACGAGTCACCACTTGACTCGACGAGTCGGATCGCTTATTTAAAGATAACTCCACAGATCGAGAGGGGGGAGTTCTGGGACGATTCAGAAGTATCTTGCTACGATTGAGAAGCCTGAAAAACCCTAGAAGACGACAAAGGAAGCTAGAATTCGATTCCGGAGAGTAATTAAGGAAAAATTTCATCATTCCATTTATTCTTTTGTTTATTCATCATGACTAAGCAATTTGACTTTGATTGTTTGCTGTTATTTACTTTAATTATGAGCTAAAACCTTTAGACTTCTGTTTGGGGATACAAAGTTGACAATATGGTTTGATTGATTGGTAGGATTAATTCTAAGTTGGTGAATTTTTGTTATTTTAGCTTGCTAAAGAACCTTGTGTGTGAATAATAATTAATTTTCTGTTAATAGGAAGATAATTGATTAGCATGAACATCTATTGATTATTGCCCTCATATGATATATTGTGACCACATAGTTATATGTCTAGGATTAATGAATATGAAACTAGAATTAATAAGAAAATTGAGTAAATTCATGTGCAAGCTTGTAAGATGACTATCAAACAAGAGGTTAATTAAAAAGACTAAATTAGTTAACTATTGCAAGTCTAACTTAACCCGAATAATTAATCTAGTAAATATAATTAAATTAGACAATTGGCCACTGTTTGAGTTAGTTTATTTGCTAAGGATTAGGGTAGTGAACATGAACCTAATCACTTGAATCGGTAACCAACGAAAGAATTAATCCATTGCACTATTACCTTGAAAGTCAACCATAGAGTTAACCGAGTTGAACTAAACAGAAGTTCCTTTCCAATTATTGAATCTAGTTAAATCGTTATTTTCTAGCTTTAAATTAGTAATAATTAGTAAGTTTCTAGTCTTGTAAAACTAGAGAACAACCCCTGCTTTTTAATTAACTTAGATTAAATTAGTTTTTAGTTTAATTTGTCGTTCCCTGTGTTCGATACCCTGCTTATTTAGCTATACCACAATTGATAGGTTCACTGCCTTTTGTGTGTTATTTGATAATTAAAAGTAGGTTTAAAACTAGTGGGTTTTACACACATTAGAGCCCAAATGCAAAAATCCACCTAACTGAGTGCACGGGGCGTACTCGCTATTTGGCTTGTACGCTGCGCGTACAGACTTGTACTGATAGCATACAAATCTGTGACATCCCCAAAATCACGACCAAAAAAGACCGGTTTGTTTATGCTTTATAAAAATCAGAGTACTTCATTTCATAAAAATGTTGCGGAATTTGTTCCCAGAAAAACATGGTAAATACGTTATTAAAACATTTTCGAAGAAACGTATTTATTTCATTTTAAAACGTTTGGGATGTCATCGTTAATACAGAAACATAAGCATAAACAGAACTTACAATTATTTACACTAGTGATCTACATCTCTTTAAATCTCTCAGTGTAGTGTCACTTCATATCAACACCTGTGATATAAATAAACTGAGTGGGTCAGGTTGGGAAACCTGGTGAGCACATAGGGTTTTCAACCCACAATAATATAATTATTATTTTTAAACATCAAACAATCAACCCAATTACCCATTCCCGTTATCCTCACATTACGTCCCTAAAACATCTAACACAAGTGACCTAGTCAAAGGACTATCATTGGGATGGAGTATATCTGGTGAGCACACAGTTCATACAGTTCGAATAAACACACAGTTCGGTTAAACACACAGTTCGAATAAACACCTACATGTTGCGAGCCTGCTAGTGTTCCACTGGACTGTCTAGAATAGTCCGTGGTCGTCATCTATACTCCGCTAGATGACTAGATCATCAAGAACAGCTATAACGAGGCCTCTCATTATTTTATTTTGTCACACAGCAACTATTACATCTACCCATGTTTTACCCAACACATTTTGTAGATATAAAATACATATACAGTTTAAATCATTGAAAACATGTATAAAACGTTCATCCAACATAGATAGCAAGTATACAGATAATATACACACACAGCACGTAATTTATATAAAATACTTCATATCTATGTGTAAGCTGAAAGGGACTATGCACTCACCTGAGTAGGTGGTGACTCAGCACTCGGACAGCGCTTCGATACTCTCAAAACGATATTCCTTCGATAAAACCTAGTACCGATACCACTAGGGTTTAGTTTAACGATAACCGCGACAAATTAATTAGTCTGACTATTATTAAGCGTTAATAACGCTCAATATAACTCATAATAATAGCCCAAATAATTATTTTAAGGACCTAATAACATTCCTATAATTATTTGAAAGCTATATTAAAAATTGCGTAAGCGTAGCATACTTACAACGAATTTTATCGAAAACCGGAACTTAATTGGAGCAGCGTTTTGAAACCGAAAAACTCCTTTTTCTCGGGACTCCGGGAGCCTCGGGGCTTCCCTAGGGTGCTAAGGGTTTAACTAGGTTTTAGGGGACTCCAAAAGGGTTAGAGAGAGAAAGTAGTTTAGAGAGAGAAGTGAAAATGTGTGAAAAATCCGGAAGAATTCGCATGGTATTTATAGGGACCGAAGCTCGGAATTACGCTGGGCGTACTCCTCGGATAGGATCACCAGCTCGGACCCAACTGTCTCGCACCCATCGGATGGATCAGATAGGACCTACGCGGGGCATACTGCGAGGGTGGCATGTCACAATCCGAAGCGAATCCTTGATCAACAAGCGACGGCCCAGATGCAGCCATGTCATCCCTCTCGCATCAGATTTCGCAATTTCCACTCCCGACTTCTAAAAATCATAACTTTCGCATACGAGCTCCGTTTTCGACGTTCTTTATGTCCACGCGAAGGTGGGAATGTACTCTACAACTTTCGTTTAGACTTCGTCGGCTAATTTTGGCTCGATTTTAAATTTTATATTATTAACGGGCCGGGACATGATTGGTCCGTTAAATCCTCATAACTTCTTCATCCGACATCCGTTTTCGCCCATCTTTTTCTCGTTACGCTACTCTCAACGAGATCTTCGATTCTCATTAGGTCGTGTCGGCTAAAAACCGCTCAATCTAATATTCGAATTTCGGGCTGTACACTGCTAGTCCGAAACTTCGAAAAATCATAACTTCTTCATACGAAGTCAGATTTGGGCGTTCTTTTTATCGATGTTCTTAGTTTAACATATTCTACGACTTTCGTTTAGATCGCTAAGGCTAAATATCACTCTATCATAAATTCACTATTCACGCTTTCCGGTATCGTGTCGATTCTGTCGCGAAACTTCGACGGGTCATAACTTCTTCGTTATAACTCGGATTTCGGCGTTCTTTATATGTACGGAAACCTTGTAGCATGCTATACAACTTGGTTAAGATTATTTATTCTAAATAATCTTTTCTTGAAAAGTCGTTTTCGACTCCTATTGCCTCTAATTGACTAGCCCGGATCTACGGGCGTTACAAAATCCTTTAAGCCAAAATCGATATTAAGCTCTTAATGCTTAATTCCAGAAGTCCAAAACACAAATGTGAGTCCACACAAGTGTCTAGAACCACAAAGTCACTGACTTGGTGACTTTGCATGCCCCCAAAGAACCAATCTTCAAGATTAAGCGTTATACTTTCACCAAATGGACACCATCTCAAGCATGGGGGATTCCAAACCCTAAAGGAGGCAACTTTATGCATCTAGAACCTCAGAAACACCAAGAGTGGCAACTCATAGCTCCTGGAGTGGTACCAAACCAATAGATCTCATTCTTGAAGCTAAAAAAGAACCAAAACTCATACAACATAGATCTAAGCCAAGAATGAAAAGATCAAATATTTTTTTTACCTCAAACAAGCTAGAAATGAAGCACATAATCAAGATCCATAAGCTCTTCCTTTATCCACAACCTTGCACCATGTAACATCCCGAAATTCAGGTGCGTTTCATGACCCGAGGATCGGACACACCTCTAGTACCACCTTTGGAAAACCCGGAATCCGCACTAAAGAGAAGCAAAGGAAAAGCCGTAGGAGAAACCGCAACTTCAAAGAACTCACCACTCAAGAACTTGAAATCCGTTTTCAGCAAGAAGAAAGGCAGCAAATCAGGAGCATCCAGTGCCTCGTTAACAATTGAAGAACCAATTCACGAAGATATCGAGTACGAGACCGAGGAAAAAGAAGAGCATATTTCCGAGCACGAAACCGATTCCGAAGAAGAGTTAGCTATCACTATGGCTAACATCGATGAAGTCCCCATGGGGGAGTGGAAGAAAAGGATGTGTGATGACACCGGGCCGGGACTTGTGCAACCCGCAATTCCCGCAACCGCTACGTTTGAGCTAAAAGGCCATATTCTCGCTCAACTCAAGGAGATCCCTTTTTACGGGAGAGATCATGAAGACGCTTACAAGCATTTGGACGAAGTAAATGATGTGGTCGATTACTTCAACATGCCTAATGTTCCACGCGAGACCCAGCTTCTTCGAATGCTTCCTGTCACGTTTAAAGGCACTGCAAAAGATTGGTTAAAATCACTTCCTCCCGGATCGGTCACCACATGGGCCAATGTGAAAGAAGAGTTCATTGACCATTTCTGCCCACCTTCCAAGATAGCCAAGCTAAATAAAGCCATTGCCAACTTCGAGCAACAACCTGGTGAATCTCTTTATGAAGCTTGGGAAAGGTACAAGAGCCTACTTAGAAATTGCCCACACCATGATCTTAATAGCCAACAAGAGGTCTCCATCTTTTATGATGGAGTTAATGTCACCACAAGGCAACTACTCGATTCACAAGGCCCGCTCACCCGAAAGCCACCTCCAGAAATAAAGGAATTAATTGAAGAATTCTCTAAGCATTCTAGAGAATACCACAATCCGAGGAATGAAGTGAGTCGTGGAGCAGTAAACTCGGTGAACGATGGCATGGCGGCGGTAATAGCTAAACTCGATAGCCTAGACCGAAGAATGACGAAAATGGATCGAACGATCCATGCTATTAGGGTAGGATGCGAAAATTGTGGCGGCCCCCATCTTACCAAGGATTGTGATTGAGACGAGAATGGAAATAGAAAGGCTCAAGTATTCTATTCCAGTGGCGATAGATACGATGAAGACTGGAGGAAACCGAAGAAGGAATGGCTCCCATACGAAGAATATAAAAAGGCTAAGGAGGAGAAATACAAACAGAGGGAGAGGGGATTCTATCAAAAGGAAGAGCCGGTGACGGAAAAGAAGGCAAATTTAGAAGATCTACTCACAAGGTTCATAACCGCGTCCGAGAAAAGACATAATGATCACGATGTAGCAATGCAAGAAACCAGAAACATGTTGAGGAATCAGCAAGCTTCCATTCTCAACATTGAGAAACAGCTGGAACAGCTTGCACATCAAGTGAATGAAAGAAGACCGGGTCAACTTCTGAGCAATACCGAACCCAATCCAAGAATGGAGAACGTGAGCGTAATAACCTCCAGCAGTGAAGAAAAACTTACAGAAGCACTAAGGATCTCCAAGAGGAAGGAAGAAAAGGTAGAAGAATCGGAGCCAGCCAAACCCGACCCGACTCGCCGAGTCACTCCTATGGACTCGACGAGTCCATGCGAAATTGAGAAACCTATCAGTTCTTCGAAACCTTATAAGCCTCCACTGCCATACCTAACCAAAGCCATGCCTGCAGAAAAAGTTGAAGCATACAGAACCTTCATGAATCATGTTAACACTTTACAAGTTAATGTGCCATTTGTGGAAACAATACTTCAAACGCCTAAATACTTCAACTTGCTTAAGGGCCTTTTTGCACCTAGGAAGGATTTGGCAGAAGTTGCAGAAGTCTTGATGAGTGAACTGCCTAAAAAGAAGGGTGACCCAGGAAATATTGTGCTTCCGTGCCAATTTGGTAATAAAGTCTTCACACGAGCATTAGTTGACTCAGGGGCAAGCATCAATATGATGCCTTTGTCATTCTATAAGAAGTTGAATCTACCAGAACCAAAACCAGTGAATATGAAGATCCATTTGGCGGACAAGACAACAATCCATCCAAAAGGCGTTTGTGAAGATCTCCTTATAAAAGTTGACAAGTTTATTTTTCCAGTAGACTTCGTGGTTGTTGATATGGAAGAAGACCCCGAAATTCCAATTATTTTGGGGAGATCTTTCTTGAACACCGCGTGTGCTTTAATTGATATAAGTGAGTCTACATTGACATTGAGAGTGGGTGATGAGGCTGTGACGTTTAAAGCTATTCCAGAAATCAAGCAAGAAGAGGAAAAGATTGATGAAGTCTCAATGATCCAATTGGATGATGAGATATTAAAACAAGAGCTTGCACGTTTGATGAAAGAAGACCCAAGCAAGTTTGTGATACACTCTGAAGAAGAAGGAGATGTTAACAAGGACTTGGATGAATTAGAAAAGCTACTGGAAGGAGCCCACTCAGAAAAAACCCAAGAATTTATGGAATTCGTACCGACTCGCCGAGTCACTTTAATGGACTCGACGAGTCCAGTCGATTTGGCCAAACACTTGGCCGACTTAGATCTGCTTGTTACTAGTCCTTCACATACCTTGGATTTCAATAATATACAGGATTCTTTAGAAGAACAAACAGTAGAAAGAGGAAAGGAAAGGAGAGTCCAATACGCCGATGTAGCATGTCTTCATCCGGTTCATCTTGAAGATGGGTTAAGCACCGGAACGAACGAAGAGATAAAGGAAAGGAAGGAGGAAGCTGATCACCTATTCACCACTAAACCTAGAGCACGGACCATTATGAAATATGAAGTTATTAAATTTAAAGAGAAGGAGGTTCAAGAGTTGGTGAAAAAGAAGGGGGTAAAGAAGAAAAAGAGAAAAAGGGAAGCCCAAGCAGTTGAAGATGAGGCAATGAAAAGAAAAAGGGATGCATTAAAAAGGGCTTACAAGAAAAAGATCCACGCTTACAAGACCAAGTACAAATCACAAAACGTTAGGCGTGCATTCCCGATGCTCGAAGATGACAAAACGTAGATGGGAAGGAGTCTAGCTAATGACTCCTCAAAAAGAAGCGCTTGGCGGGAGGCAACCCGTTATATAGAGTTTGCTTTCTTTTACGTTTTAGTTTTCTTTTTATTTTCCCTTCGTTTTTTTTTAAATCTTAATCTTCCAAATCATTGGGCATGTCTGCTTGAGAGTGTGCATAAGCTAAGTGTGGGGTGAAATGATTTACAATACATAACAAAATTTTGAAAATTATGCATTTTTTTACGCGACTCGCCGAGTCTGACCACGACTCGACGAGTCCGCATGGATTTCAGAAAAGAATTGACTTCGCGACCAGACTCGCCGAGTCTGACCACGACTCGACGAGTCGGTATTATTTACAGAAAAAAAATATTTTGAAATTACTTTTACATTGGGTAAGTAGGGTTTTAACCCTAAGAATCAGTTTTCACAAACCACACTCGTCGGGTGCCGCTATTTTCATTCTCTCTCAAGCATTCATCATTCTTCTTCAAGTTCTTTCAAATTTCTCAAGCCCAATCCAAAAAGGTAACAAATTTCTTCCTATTTTCTGTTAAGAGCATGATTATAAGGCCATCCATGGTAGTAATTGCATGAAAAACCCGTTTTTGAGAAGTATTAAATTTCTAGGTTTTTGATTTTTCATGAATTAAGTTGTTTTGAATGTCTATTTTGGCCTTAATACATCAATACTAAGTGTTGAGACAAAACCCTTGAAAAAATTTACAGGTTTTATGGTCCAATTTGTAGTGACCCGTCGACCGACTCGTGCAGGTTGCGCGACTCGCCGAGTCGGGCCTGGACTCGACGAGTCCAGTCGAGTTACAGAAAGCAGACATTTTTTTTAATTATATTCTGTGTTTTCTGGGTATTGTGTGTTTATTTTGCAGACATCATGTTTAGAAGGGGACAAACTTCAAGTGGCAACCAAGGGGAGTTTCCATGGCTAAACTTCCTGCAAATTGAGTCCGCCTCAACAATTAGGAAATGGAAGAAGAAGCTATCTGATATTAAGAAGAAGGAGGTTTATGTGCCAAACAGGATTGATTGGGAGTGGCTGCAAAGTGTTCGATATGAGGAGGAATTAGCTCCTTACCTTTTAAAGGAGTTCCAACATGAAGGCCAAACAATGATCTGCGACGGGTGGAGCCGGGTCTTCCGTATACAAGAGCTGGTCTATTAAGAGCTTTGTTTGGAATTTTTCTCCACGGTGTCTTTCACCGGGGGAGTGGATGTCTTTCACCCAACAAGCTTTAGTTTTTGCCTTGGGGGAGAATTTTGTCAATGCTCGGTAGTGGATCTTGCTTGCCGACTAGGGATCTACGATCAGCCCTTGGTTTCAACAAACATCTTTCGGGCCTTTTTAGCACAAGCACATATGGCATTTCCCGATGGAGTTACAAGCTCGGGTTGGTGGAATACCATTGGAAATAAAGTTTACATCCCGAAGTCTGCACAGGAAGGGAGCATCCGATCCCCAACTCACCACCTCATTCACCGCCTTATTTCCTCCACCATCAATCAAAGAAAAGATGATGACAAGGTTTCCAATCTTGACGTCTTCTATTTATGGAGTATAATTACACCCGGCGTTTTTTGCAACATCCCTTGGTGTATAGCTTCATACCTTTCGGAGGGTGCGGTCAAGGATCGCAAAACCTCCCGTATTAATGGTGGGATGTTTGTCACCCGATTGGCTAACTCATTCGGGTTGATGAACCGCGGTGCATGGAACTTCATGACATTGATCCCGACACCTCCGTTTAATCCCATTCTTTTCCGAAGAGCACGAATTATTGAAGACTATGGTGGTGGCCATTATGCCATCCCAAATGATGACCCCGTTGTTGGTCCCGAAGCACCGGGAAGGAGGGTAAGATCAAGAAGAGAGCGGGATGTGGAGGACGAGCCGCCAGTGATTCCGGTCGAAAATGAAGACGTACCAATGGATTGATACAATGTGGAGATGAGGCGGATGCAGGATCAAATGGCGAGGGGGCTGAACTTTTGCAACCAATCCCATATACGACTTTTTGACCACTTCAATATCCCACATATTGATGGTGGAAATTACCCCTTTATTCCATCTTGGGATGAGGTGATTGCTGCGAGACGAAGTGGAGCCGGAGGAAGTGGAGCCGCCAATGATGATGAGGAGGACAAAGATTGATTTTTGTGTTTTAATTAAACAATTTTTATTTTGTTTTTATTCTTATTT
This sequence comes from Lactuca serriola, assembly GCF_051521515.1. Taxonomy (NCBI): domain Eukaryota; kingdom Viridiplantae; phylum Streptophyta; class Magnoliopsida; order Asterales; family Asteraceae; genus Lactuca; species Lactuca serriola. The sequence continues at coordinate 41,886,452 of NC_136416.1, forward strand.
GGTGTGTATGACTTGTTTGAGATTTTATTATGTTTAATGATTGTATGCTTTAGTTATTTTTCAGGATTGGATTAGGATTGCTTGCTTAGGATGGTTTAGAGTTATAGCTTGGATGTTATCACGAGTGAAAGCGAGTCAAGGAAGTGGAACTTTAACGTCAAAGTGTCGAGTCCGGTCCTTAGGGGGTATGGGTAATTGAGTCTAAACATGGGGAAGAGTTAGAGACGTTTTTAGAGGCTAAAACAGTTGCAAAATACCAAGTTTTTTTCGTTCAGTGGCCTACTCGACGAGTGCACTAAGCTGACTCGACGAGTCGCCTTGTATTTCTACATATTCTCAGAAGGCGCGCTGGTACTCGACGAGTCCACCATAAGACTCGACGAGTCGTTCAATTTTTATACCGACGGATTGCTGATTTGATGCTGCTACTTGTCCCACTTGCTCACTTATTCTTCCATATCCATTCTTCAAGATCTTACACTGATTTCCGCGTATTTGGAGCGACCCACACGAGACGAGACACCCAAGGCATGGATGAGATGTTACCATGTCTAAAGTTGATTGAAGTTGGAGCTTAAATGAGAGTGATCAACCTATCCACTGCTATCCCAGGGGATTTTGTTCCAATTCCCTCTTTAGTTTCTTTTTATGTTTTTATGCATCATGTGCAATGAGGGCATTGCATCACATAAGTGTGGGGTAGGGGGTTGGTTACATAATAGTCAATTTTAAAAAATTTTGCATACCAAAAGTATTATTTAGGACTTAATTAGAAAACTTTGGTAAAAAAAAAATTTAGGATTCGATGTTAGGATTGTGTTAATAATTGCATGATAACCCAAATGTTTAGTTGAGTCTATATACGTTCTAGTGCATTTGTGGCTTCCTTATTCTAGTGAAATCATGAGACAAAAACACGACCTTGCTCAGCTTGAGGGATGCAATATGTTTAGCAGCCTAAACCTGAAATGTATCCAGGAAAATTTTTATCATTAGCCAATAAAGGTTGAGATTGAGCGCCCCTGCTTAAGCATGTAGGGTTTTGAGTGAAAGAAAAAGTGAGGTATACATGTAAAAAAAAAGAGAGAATTACAAGAAAAGTTTGAAGAATTTTGGAGCAAATAAAGTGAAGATCAAAAGATCAAAATTCGAAGAAATCCAAAAAAGTTGAAGATGCCAAAAGTCAATACAAGTTGGTGAATTCAAAGATATCAAAGATCAAATTATCAAGGAAGTGAAGAATTCAAAAAAAAAATTTCATAGTGGTATCGAAAAATTGTAATTTTCTAGAATATGTATGCTTGGGTTGCTCAATTAAAAATACCTTGAGGGTAAAGAGGTTTTTTGAGGATGGATTCGGAGGGTTGCATAAAATGAGCATAGTTCGGGGTGAGTGGGCGAATGTTTATGAGGATTGTGAGTATTTAGAGTATGGGAGGTTTTTAGGAAAATTTTTAGACACAAATGCATGCGTTGCGGTCTTGGCATAATGGCTGGGTTAGATTGGAGTTGTTATACATAATTCTAATGTGTTAAAATTCAGTTTTGCTTGAGGGCAAGCAAAAGACAAGTGTGGGGTATTTTGATATGTGCATATTTAGTGTGTATTTAGTATAGTTTTTTATTCATATATTAGCTAAATTATCGCATATTATGGACAAAAGGTACTTAAAAGTGTTAAATTATGTTTTTCAGTCCAAATATGAAGCTCGGAAGCAAAAGGAAGCAAGAGAAGCAGTTAGGAGCTCGAGAGTGGAATGAAGAAGGAAAAACACTAAAAAAAAGCTTCTACTCGTCGAGTCAGATAGCGACTCGACGAGTCCGGTCGAGGAATCAGAAGGATAATGACTCGGGATCGCAGATAGTTATCGCAATACGGGGAATATGAGAGGGACTCGACGAGTCACCACTTGACTCGACGAGTCGGATCGCTTATTTAAAGATAACTCCACAGATCGAGAGGGGGGAGTTCTGGGACGATTCAGAAGTATCTTGCTACGATTGAGAAGCCTGAAAAACCCTAGAAGACGACAAAGGAAGCTAGAATTCGATTCCGGAGAGTAATTAAGGAAAAATTTCATCATTCCATTTATTCTTTTGTTTATTCATCATGACTAAGCAATTTGACTTTGATTGTTTGCTGTTATTTACTTTAATTATGAGCTAAAACCTTTAGACTTCTGTTTGGGGATACAAAGTTGACAATATGGTTTGATTGATTGGTAGGATTAATTCTAAGTTGGTGAATTTTTGTTATTTTAGCTTGCTAAAGAACCTTGTGTGTGAATAATAATTAATTTTCTGTTAATAGGAAGATAATTGATTAGCATGAACATCTATTGATTATTGCCCTCATATGATATATTGTGACCACATAGTTATATGTCTAGGATTAATGAATATGAAACTAGAATTAATAAGAAAATTGAGTAAATTCATGTGCAAGCTTGTAAGATGACTATCAAACAAGAGGTTAATTAAAAAGACTAAATTAGTTAACTATTGCAAGTCTAACTTAACCCGAATAATTAATCTAGTAAATATAATTAAATTAGACAATTGGCCACTGTTTGAGTTAGTTTATTTGCTAAGGATTAGGGTAGTGAACATGAACCTAATCACTTGAATCGGTAACCAACGAAAGAATTAATCCATTGCACTATTACCTTGAAAGTCAACCATAGAGTTAACCGAGTTGAACTAAACAGAAGTTCCTTTCCAATTATTGAATCTAGTTAAATCGTTATTTTCTAGCTTTAAATTAGTAATAATTAGTAAGTTTCTAGTCTTGTAAAACTAGAGAACAACCCCTGCTTTTTAATTAACTTAGATTAAATTAGTTTTTAGTTTAATTTGTCGTTCCCTGTGTTCGATACCCTGCTTATTTAGCTATACCACAATTGATAGGTTCACTGCCTTTTGTGTGTTATTTGATAATTAAAAGTAGGTTTAAAACTAGTGGGTTTTACACACATTAGAGCCCAAATGCAAAAATCCACCTAACTGAGTGCGCGGGGCGTACTCGCTATTTGGCTTGTACGCTGCGCGTACAGACTTGTACTGATAGCATACAAATCTGTGACATCCCCAAAATCACGACCAAAAAAGACCGGTTTGTTTATGCTTTATAAAAATCAGAGTACTTCATTTCATAAAAATGTTGCGGAATTTGTTCCCAGAAAAACATGGTAAATACGTTATTAAAACATTTTCGAAGAAACGTATTTATTTCATTTTAAAACGTTTGGGATGTCATCGTTAATACAGAAACATAAGCATAAACAGAACTTACAATTATTTACACTAGTGATCTACATCTCTTTAAATCTCTCAGTGTAGTGTCACTTCATATCAACACCTGTGATATAAATAAACTGAGTGGGTCAGGTTGGGAAACCTGGTGAGCACATAGGGTTTTCAACCCACAATAATATAATTATTATTTTTAAACATCAAACAATCAACCCAATTACCCATTCCCGTTATCCTCACATTACGTCCCTAAAACATCTAACACAAGTGACCTAGTCAAAGGACTATCATTGGGATGGAGTATATCTGGTGAGCACACAGTTCATACAGTTCGAATAAACACACAGTTCGAATAAACACACAGTTCGGTTAAACACACAGTTCGAATAAACACCTACATGTTGCGAGCCTGCTAGTGTTCCACTGGACTGTCTAGAATAGTCCGTGGTCGTCATCTATACTCCGCTAGATGACTAGATCATCAAGAACAGCTATAACGAGATTATTTTCTTGAAAAGTCGTTTTTCGACTCCTATTGCCTCTAATTGACTAGCCCGGATCTACGGGCGTTACAAAATCCTTTAAGCCAAAATCGATATTAAGCTCTTAATGCTTAATTCCAGAAGTCCAAAACACAAATGTGAGTCCACACAAGTGTCTAGAACCACAAAGTCACTGACTTGGTGACTTTGCATGCCCCCAAAGAACCAATCTTCAAGATTAAGCGTTATACTTTCACCAAATGGACACCATCTCAAGCATGGGGGATTCCAAACCCTAAAGGAGGCAACTTTATGCATCTAGAACCTCAGAAACACCAAGAGTGGCAACTCATAGCTCCTGGAGTGGTACCAAACCAATAGATCTCATTCTTGAAGCTAAAAAAGAACCAAAACTCATACAACATAGATCTAAGCCAAGAATGAAAAGATCAAATATTTTTTTTTACCTCAAACAAGCTAGAAATGAAGCACATAATCAAGATCCATAAGCTCTTCCTTTATCCACAACCTTGCACCATGTAACATCCCGAAATTCAGGTGCGTCTCTTAAACTCTTCTCATTTTCCAACTTGTCAAGTTAAACCTTTAAATGAAATGTTAAGTCAAATGAGTACGTTGGGCGTACTAAGGAGTACGTTGCACGTACTCATGCGCTTAAGTTGGACGCGGACTCGCCTAGGTACGCTGGGCATACCCAGGGTTACGTTGGGCGTAGCGGGCCCAAATGTAAACCCTAATTTGTGACTTGTGCACTATAAAAGGAATGCTAAGGCCTTATCCTCGACCACCATTTCAGCGAGTGAAACCCTAATAGAGAGTTATCCTTCGTTCCTAGCTTGTGTGTTTGTGTTCTGAGCTTCAAAGTGCCATTTCAAGGTGGTGAAAGAGAAGAGGAGGCCATTTTAGGAGCTAGAAGTTGGTTAACAAGAGTAGATCCGAGTTCTTCAGGGGTTGGACCTTCTTTATGAGGTAAAAAGCTCAAAACTTTCCTTTTCATTTGTGATTTGTGCTTCTTGGACCAATTTTTAGGGTTTTTGGTCCCAAGGTGGAGACTTTATGAGCAAATAGTCTCCATTGGCCTAGATCTGCCATATTTCAAGGTTATATGAGTTGTATGTTCATAAAAATCCAATCTTGGACGTTAATATTGAGCCATGCATGAGATCTAGACCTTATGAGGAAGAAGGAAAGGTGTTAGAGTGATTAGGGACCTTTACAGCCATGCAAAGGCTTAAAGGTTCTGACTTTATGGAATAAGAGGCTTAGGGAAAGTCAGATCTGAAAGTTGAATGAGTGTCTTAACCGTTTAAGACCAAAATGCAAGAAAAGGCTGAAACTGAGACTTACGTTGGGCGTAACTCTCAGTACGCGCAACATAAGGAGTTGAGACCCCGATTATGGATCGCCGGCGTACGCCCCGCGTACAGAGATGGTACGCGCTGCGTACTGCCTCCTGTTGACTTTCGTTGACTTTTAGGGTTTTGGTCAACATTTGGACTTTTGGGTCGGGGGGGGGGGGTAAAATGGTCTTTTACCCTTCTGTGGGATTGTAGGGATGGATTTAATCAAGCCTTTGAGATCCATTATTTACTTGAGAGTACTGTTTATGTGATTAGGCGGGGGCTAGATCAGTGTTTTCGTGTGCGAGATTATCCGAGATACCCGAGGTGAGTCTTCTCACTATACATTACCTAAAGTGGTATTTATGTGTAGACCGGAGGGTCTTGTCTACTATGTGTAAGTATGAGATTATGTGCATTTTGTTATATGTATGCCATATGTCGTATAGACCGGACCGGAGGGTCCAACGATATAGAGCGGACTGAAGGGTCCAACGATACAGATTGGACTGAAGGGTCCGACGAGCTATGACCGGACCACAGGGTCCAACGAGCTACGGGACTGGTGTGACAACCTGACACTTTTACACTGAGCAACCGATCCATATATCTATAATTCACTTGAATTTAGCATCTTTTAATAGTATATTGAGTCCGCGCTGGTGTTTTAGGCTTAATATATCATAGATATGGACCTTAGGAAGGATTAGGAAGGGTGTTGCATCACAAAATCCAGCCAAACATACCAAGAGAGGTGTGTGCGGCCAAGCCAGCCGCACACCTAGCAGCAAACCCCTCCAGCCTCACACTCAACCCTAGATAAAGTGGAGGCCCCCCTTCCATTCACTTTTGGCTGCATCCTTTCTCTATCTATACTTTCTCTCTCTAGAAAACCACCCAAAAACACCTAGAACGCTCCCAAAATGTGGAGAACACCATCATTTAGCTTGTCATAGAGGTAAAACACTTGAATCCAAGCCTCAAACTCATAATGTTCTTCATGTTCTTCATCCTATGAAGGAGTGCGGCCGCACACCTTCATCAGGAAGCCGCATACACTCAGAATACCCTCCAAAGTGAGAGTAAGGCCACATAATCGACTCATGGGATTCAAGCAAGGAGTGTACGGACGCACACACACCCTGTATGCCCGCACACTCTAGTGTGCAGCCTCACTCACAAGTCTGGCCGCATACCCCAGCCACACACTCACCTTTATGGCCATACACACACCCTAATACTCATATTTGGCCTTAAACTTGCATAGATCATTGGGTATAGAACATGGGACACTTAGTCTTAGTGATTCCAAGCCCTTAGGAGGGAATTCCCATCATGTTTAGTCATGAAACACCCTATGTCTAACTTATATATGTGTCACCATGTAATTACTAGGGGCTACGTACGTTTAGTGCATCTGTTGACACTCGACACTCATACGAATCGCATACTCGAACCCTACAATAAACTGTGAGTTCATACCCCCTTAATGAACCTTTTTTTAAATGTTTTTGCATGTTTTAGGGGGGGGGGGGATACAAGTAAAATCCTACAAGTTTTTATTTTTAAATCATATGTGATTCACCAATTATCATCAAAAAGGGATTTTTCTACACTTTTAGCTGTTTACCAATAAAACTGTTTTAGTTGATTATCAAATGCATTTTTAAGATTATATTGTTGTTAAACTATTTTCAAAACTGTGTTTAAATCATTTTTCTTTTTAAAATATATCTACACTAATATATTTATATAAGTAAGACTTGAAGGACTTAAGACCGATAGCTCGCCTTATTTCCTGTTCTTGTTTGATGTGGTCTTAGGGTATCTGTTATCCGTCCGACTGTCGTTGATTTCTTAGTTATATATCATATATATTTGTGTTAGATATGAAAGTCTTCATCTCATACAATACCTTTGTTATTCAAAGGCAGGAAGTCATACACTCTAGTTAACTATAATAGGTATAGTTAAGACTACTGCTCGTTACCTCTACTACTACTATACTCACTATAACTGCTATTATTACAATTTAATACACGTATAAGAGAACACTCTATGAACTATACAAAAAGACTACTATACTAAAATACAAAAGAATACATTAATCCAGAGTATAACACACTATCCCTCTATAAGACACTCTATCGCGCTTACATCATGTGACCAGGGCTTTCCGGAAGGAAGGCAACACTACATGTATAGATCTATACGGGGCGCACACTATTACATCCCGACTGCTAACTACAATCTGAGCCGACTAGGCCCAGGGGTGGCACTACATCACTACACTATGCATGACCAGGAAGGTCATCGGGTTCTCTATTATCATCTAGTCTGGTTACATGAGGGGTTACACCTTTATCCAAATTAATACACTAAGACTTAAGTCTAAACTAACATCCCGAAGTAAGTAACTATCTATTACTAATGGAAGTTTGCACCACTACTACTGTCAACAGGCATAACTTTTCTTCATCTATGTTACTCATACGAAATTTATTATCGTACTTTTACAACTGAAGGTTTTCAATGATAATACTTACACACAACTCAAAGGATTTAACTTACAATGTACTTTTCTAGAAAATATAGGATTTTCTAGGGATTTCTACTACTCAGAAACATAAATTTTAGTTCTTACACTATAAGTATGTAAACACTATTACACAAAAACGACACTAAATTCTTATGAACTCACCAGCTTTATGCTGATACTCGTTTTCAAAATAACTTGTATCATCAGGTCAAAGATAGACAGGTACAGGTGCAGCTTTTGGAGAAGATGGAGCACATACAAGACCCATCTTTTATTTTGTTATACTTTTGGTGTCGATTAAACATTATAAAACACGTTTGTAATTAAATTTACTATATAAATGCAATGGTTGTTGTCACTTATTTTTACTATCATGCAGTTGTTATGATACTGTGCATGACGTCCTCCACCCCAGAATGTATTCCACCGTTATCGGTTTTGGGGTGTGACAGATTGGTATCAGAGCCTTTGTTTATAGTGAATCAAGTATATCAACCTATAAAAGATATATGAACTATAAACACTTCGGGACTAAAACACTCTGACCAAGAATATATACTTATAAATACTAAAATATTTAATTAAGTATATATATATATATATATATATACATTCATCACTACAAAAGGGTCAGTATCATACTAGAACAGAGCAAAAGTATTAAGATTGTTGAACAACACAATTAAGCTTAGAGACATATTTTCACATCTATATAGATGTAGCCTGATCAACTACATTTTTCCAGGAGTGACTAGCATGCGCCTAAGAGTGATTGTGGTGTTGAAACAAGTCTAAAAACTTACCAACACTACCACAAGAACGTTAGAACAAGAATACTATAAAAGTATTCTGCATTCTACTAACTACATATGTGATAACAAAAAGGGTCGTTACTGGTAGGACAATAGTTTCCAAGTGGATACACCACGGTTACATGTGACTAGGGCGCTATAGACTCAGAATCTGTGGCCTTTGCTTCGTTTCCTATTCTTGTTTGATTGGGGATCTGAAGTTAGGGTTGCTTATTCGAAGGACTATTTTGCTTCGGTTACATGTAATTGGTATGCACTACGCAAGTATTGGGTCGACCAATAACGATGCATCTCATAAGTATCCTAGATAAGTACGTCTATTAACCTTTCTCTCCCCATTCTCGCGTAGATCGCATGATTGGATTCCACTACCCCGATGATCCGTATTATCCAAACCAAGGCAACGGAGGATGGCTCGACGAAGAGCCAGAAGATGATCACCCGATCCCTTTGGATGATCACCATGCAGAAGGCTTCTCGGATAGCTCCATCTCCGAGCCAGAAGTTAACAACCTACCCCTTGTAGCTCCAAACCCCAACCCCCGTCCGACAATTCAAGGTCCCACTCCCATGTGGGCAATAACCTTGAACCGATGGAGCGAGGAGCAGGGTCAGCCTTTACCTTACAATGGAGACCGAAGCCTCTACAACATAAGAGGGGGAGGATTAGCGGACCAGCTTCTGCCCATCATGGTCCGAAGGATTGCCAGGTACGTCGAGCAAGGTCAAGCAGCCATTGGCCGAGTTGTAAAAGTGGATACCAACTCCAATCTCAACACTGTTCGCATCCGCCAACTTGAAGAAGCTATGGATAGGACAAGGAGGACCAACGAGGCTCTGCAGCAACAGCTAGCTGCATCCCGAGCTGAATCTAGGGAACTCCGAGCACGTCAGAGAACTCATGAACGACATCTTCAGGAAGTTATGCGCCAACTAGCAGATCTGAGGGTTCGCCCAATGAGTACCCGTCGCCAGTAGAAGATGTCGAAGTATCTCACACTTTCGTTTAAGGACTAGCCTTTTCCTTTCTATGCTCAGTAGAGCACTTGTCTGTAAACAATCCTAACTTTGAAAGCACTCTAATTAGGCCTCTAGACTGCCAACATTTTCCTTTTGGTTTGATGTAAGACCTTTTGTAGGTCACTTTTCCCGAACCTGTATTACATTATTAATACCAGTAATTTGCAGATAACTACTCTATTGCTATAACTCTCTCTCTGATTTTCGGACTATGTTGATTTAGTCCATGGAACACTCTTATCATACTTGCAATAAAATCTTACTATTGTCATCATCCCTATTAACTTTCAATGAAAGATGCCTCCTCGAAAGCGCCCAAACAGAGGCAGACCAGCAACTCAAACTCCACCACCACCACCTCCTCCTCCGCAGTTCGATCCAGTGTTGTTTCAAACAACTGTGACCGCAACTGTGACGGAAGCCATGGCCCAAATGAATTCTGGCGATGCTAGTGGAGCCGAAATGGGCACCAACTCCAGACATGGTGAAATTCCCTCTCGTACATAGGGGTGTACTTATAAAGATTTCATGAACTGTAAGCCCACATTTTTCAATGGGACCAGAGGAATCCTTGCTTTGTCCCAATGGATCGAAAGAGCCGAAGCTGTTTTCGAAATGTGCTCATGCCCCGAAGAAAGCAAAATCAAGTTCGCTGCTGCCACCTTCACTGAAAGGGCCCTGACATGGTGGAATGGCCACGTCAGTTCACTCTCTCTAGTAACAGCTAATGCCATGGGCTGGGACACACTAAAGGACCTACTGAAAAAGGAGTATTGCCCTAGAGGAGAAGTACAGAAGCTTGAAGAGGAACTCTGGAACCTCAAAATGAAGGGAACAGACATAGTGGCTTATACGGCCAGGTTCTGCGACCTGGTGGCTATGTGCCCTAACACGATCCCTTCTGAGAGCAAGAAAATCGAGCGATACATCTGGGGTTTAGTGCCCCCGTATCAAGGAAATGTTCTATCTTCCCATCCTGCAACCTTTGATAGCGCCAAGGAGTTTGCCCACAGGTTGATTGATCATGAAACTCCTTCCACTCCAGCTACAACAACCACAACTGCCACTGCAACGCCCAAGTCAACCGACAAAAAGAGGAAGCATTGGGATCAGAAGAAGGGCAAGAAAACTCAACCCTCCTCCATACATAAACAAATTGTGGCTGTCCATGCTGCCACCACTCCTGCTACCCCTACACCAGCAAAAACCTATGTTGGGAACCTGCCCAAGTGCCCCAATTGCCCCTTTCATCACAACGGCCCCTGCCGTGAATTGCAATGCACCAACTGTGGCCGGAAAGGGCATACCGTCCGGTTTTGCAGATCCCAACCCAAACCTATCTATCAAGTCCCCGGTTCGGGAGTGAGTCAGACCTGCTATGGCTGCGGTGAAGCGGGCCATTTCAAGAAGAACTGTCCGAAGGCTAGGAATGCGGGAGGAACAGGAAGACTACTCGCTATTGGCCACAACGAAGCAGTAGCGGATCCCGCAGTGGTCACGGGTACGTTCCTTCTCAACAACTCTTATGCCCGTGTCTTATTCGATAGTGGTGTAGAAAGAAGCTTCATAAACCAAAACTTTAAACACTTACTAAAACAATCCCCACAACCACTAAAAGAAACATTCAACGTAGAAATGGCTAACGGAAAGACAGAAAGCTCTAACGAAATTTACATAGGTTGTACCCTCAGATTAGACGATCATTCATTCCCAATCGATCTCATAACAGTCTTGATCAAGAGTTTCGATGTCATTGTTGGCATGGAATGGTTGAGTCTTCATCGTGCTGATATTCTATGCTTCGACAATGCCATTCGCCTGAATCCACCAAATCACGAAACTCTGTTGATCTACGGAGACAAACCCAGTACGAACCTTCGTATCATCTCAAGTATCCAAGCCCAAAAAGACTTGCGCAAGGAATATCACGCCTTCCTTGCACACGATGTCGACACAAGCCAGAAAGCGAGAGATCCAAAAGACATCCTTGTTGTATGTGATTTCCCTGACGTCTTTCCAGAGGACCTTCCAGGTTTACCTCCCAAACGTCAGGTTGAATTCAGAATAGACCTAGTCCCAGGAGCTACCCCCGTAGCTAAGTCGCCCTATCATTTAGCGCCTGCCGAGATGCAAGAACTATCTGGTCAACTTAACGAGCTGCTCAACAAGGGCTTTATAAGACTGAGCTTCTCACTGTGGGGAGCTCCGGTCTTGTTCGTGAAGAAGAAAGACGGATCGTTCCGTATGTGCATCGATTATAGGGAGCTGAACAAACTCACGGTCAAAAATCGTTACCCTCTTCCCCGTATAGACGACTTATTCGACCAATTACAAGGGGCGAGTTACTTTTCCCAGATTGATCTTAGGTCCGGGTATCACTAGTTACGAGTGCTTGAGGAGGATGTTCCAAAGACAGCCTTTCGAACTCGTTATGGGCACTACGAGTTCGTAGTGATGCCCTTTGGACTGACTAACGCACCCGCAGTGTTCATTGACTTGATGAATAGGGTGTGTCGTCCATACTTAGATCAGTTCGTCATCGTCTTTATTGATAATATACTCGTCTACTCCTGGAGCGAGGAAGAACACAGGAATCATCTACGACGAGTCCTAGAAACCCTGCGATCGGAGAAGTTATACACGAAGTTCTCTAAGTGCGAATTTTGGATCCGAAGAGTTGAATTCTTAGGACACGTGGTTAGTGAGGAAGGAATCCACGTGGACCCATCCAAGATTAATGCTATCGAGAACTGGTCAGCACCGAAGACGCCCATAGAAATTCGTCAATTTCTGGGCCTCGCTGGCTACTACTGCAGATTCATTCAGAACTTCTCTCGGATTGTAAAACCTCTTACCACATTAACACAGAAGGGCGTAACATTTGACTGGGAAGAAAAACAGGAGAAGGCATTCCAGACCCTGAAACGAGCTCTATGCACCGCACCGGTATTATCCCTTCCCGAAGGGACAGAAGATTTTGTGGTATACTGCGATGCATCGAATCAAGGGCTTGGTTGTGTCTTGATGCAACGAGGTAAGGTCATCGCCTATGCCTCAAGGCACCTGAAGACACATGAGGTTAACTACACCACTCACGACCTCGAGTTAGGGGCGGTTGTATTCGCTCTGAAAATCTGGAGACATTACTTGTATGGAACGAAGAGCATAATATACACTGATAATAAAAGTCTCCAACACATACTGAACCAGAAGGAGCTCAATATGAGACAACGACAGTGGGTCGAACTACTCAATGATTACGACTGCGAGATTCGTTATCACCCGGGAAAAAACAATGTAGTAGCAGACGCTCTAAGCAGAAAAGAGTATTCTGGTCGAAGAGTCAAGTCATTAACAATAACTATCCATTCACATCTATCTGCACAGATTAAGGAGGCTCAACTCGAAGCCTTAAAGCCTGAGAATATGGCGGGAGAATCCCTGCGTGGAATGGATAAGAACTTGGAGGTCAAGGGTGACGTAGCCTATTATCTCATGGACCAAATCTGGACTCCGCGCCACGGTGGTTTCAGAGACTTGGTCATGAAGGAAGCACACAACACTCGATACTCCGTTCACCCAGGTTCAGATAAGATGTATCTGGATCTCAAAAAGCTATACTGGTGGCCTAACATGAAAGCAGAGATTGCTACCTTTGTGAGTAAATGCCTTACTTGCGTAAAGGTCAAGGTCGAATACCAGAAGCCATCAGGTCTTCTCCAACAACCGGAGATACCGGAATAGAAGTGGGAGCGGATCACTATGGATTTCATAACTAAGCTACCCAAGACAATGGGTGGGCTGGATACTATATGGGTCATCATCGACAGACTGGCCAAGTCCGCACACTTCCTACCCATCAAAGAAACAGACAAGATGGAGAAACTCACAAGAACCTACATTAAGGAAATAGTACGACTGCATGGTGTACCTGTATCTATTATCTATGATAGAGATAGTAGGTTCACTTCGAGATTTTGGCAATCACTGCAAAAAGCATTAGGGACGAGGCTGGACATGAGCACAACCTACCACCCGCAGACTGACGGACAAAGTGAGAGGACGATCCAAACTTTAGAGGATATGCTGTGAGACTGTGTGATTGACTTTGGTAAAGCGTGGGATACACACTTACCCCTTGTGGAGTTTTCCTACAACAACAATTATCATACGACCATCAAGGCAGCTCCATTTGAAGCCCTCTACGGTCGGAAGTGCAGATCCCCTCTGTGTTGGGCTGAGGTGGGTGACACTCAGTTAGCCAAAGGACGAGTTCCTGACAGCGCCCTCACAGGTCCGGAGATCATTCAAGAAACGACCGAGAAGATTGTACAGATTCGCGAACGATTAAAAGCCGCTAGGGATCGACAGAAAAGCTACGCAGACAAACGAAGAAAAACTTTGGAATTCCAGGTGGGAGACCGAGTCCTTTTGAAAGTCTCACCCTGGAAGGGCACGATACGCTTTGGAAAGCGAGGAAAGCTGAACCCAAGGTACGTAGGGCCTTTCGAGATTCTCGCCAGAATAGGTCCCGTAGCTTACAAACTTAACCTACCCCACGAGCTTAGTAACATACATCCTACCTTCCACGTCTCGAACTTGAAAAAGTGCCTATCCGATGAGACTCTTGTAATTCCACTCGACGAGATCGAAATCAACGAGAGACTCAACTTCGTGGAAGAACCTGTGCAAATTATGGATCGAGAAGTCAAGCGAACGAAGCAAAGTCGCATCCCCATTGTAAAGGTTCGTCGGAATGTCAAGCGAGGACCGGAGTTCACTTGGGAGCGCGAGGATCAAATGAAACCTAAATATCCTCATCTTTTTCCTTAGTTAATATGTAATAGCTTAGTTGCTTGAACCATAATTTCGGGACGATATTCCCCTAACGGGGGAAGGATGTGACAACCTGACACTTTTACACTGAGCAACCGATCCATATATCTATAATTCACTTGAATTTAGCATCTTTTAATAGTATATTGAGTCCGCGCTGGTGTTTTAGGATTAATACATCATAGATATGGACCTTAGGAAGGATTAGGAAGGGTGTTGCATCACAAAATCCAGCCAAACACACCAAGAGAGGTGTGTGCGGCCACACACTAGTGTGTGCGGCCAAGCCAGCCGCACACCCAGCAGCAAACCCCTCCAGCCTCACACTCAACCCTATATAAAGTGGAGGCCACCCTTCCATTCACTTTTGGTTGCATCCTTTCTCTCTCTATACTTTCTCTCTCTAGAAAACCACCCCAAAACACCTAGAAGGCTCCCAAAACATGGAGAACACCATCATTTAGCTTGTCATAGAGGTAAAACACTTGAATCCAAGCCTCAAACTCATAATGTTCTTCATGTTCTTCATCCTATGAAGGAGTGTGGCCGCACACCTTCATCAAGAAGCCACACACACTCATAATACCCTCCAAACTGAGAGTAAGGCCACATAATCGACTCATGGGATTCAAGCAAGGAGTGTACGGACGCACACACACCTTGTACGGCCTCACACTCTAGTGTGCAGCCTCACTCACAAGTCTGGCCGTATACCCCAACCACACACTCACCTTTATGGCCATACACACAGCCTAATACTCATATTTGGCCTTAAACTTGCATAGATCATTGGGTATAGAACATGGGACACTTAGTCTTAGTGATTCCAAGCCCTTAGGAGGGAATTCCCATCATGTTTAGTCATGAAACACCCTATCTCTAACTTATATATGTGTCACCATGTAATTACTAGGGGCTACGTACGTTTAGAGCATCCGTTGACACTCGACACTCATACGAATCGCATACTCGAACCCTACAATAAACTGTGAGTTCATACCCCCTTAATGAACCTTTTTTTAAATGTTTTTGCATGTTTTAAGGGGGGGGGGGGGGGGATACAAGTAAAATTCTACAAGTTTTTATTTTTAAATCATATGTGATTCACCAATTATCATCAAAAAGGGATTTTTCTACACTTTTAGCTGTTTACCAATAAAACTGTTTTAGTTGATTATCAAATGCATTTTTAAGATTATATTGTTGTTAAACTACTTTCAAAACTGTGTTTAAATCATTTTTCTTTTTAAAATATATCTACACTAATATATTTATATAAGTAAGACTTGAAGGACTTAGGACCGATAGCTCGCCTTATTTCCTGTTCTTGTCTGATGTGGTCTTAGGGTATCTGTTATCCGTCCGACTGTCGTTGATTTCTTAGTTATATATCATATATATTTGTGTTAGATATGAATGTCTTCATCTCATACAATACCTTTGTTATTCAAAGGCAGGAAGTCATACACTCTAGTTAACTATAATAGGTATAGTTAAGACTACTGCTCGTTACCTCTACTACTACTATACTCACTATAACTACTATTATTACAAGTTAATACACGTATAAGAGAACACTCTATGAACTATACAAAAAGACTACTATACTAAAATACAAAAAATACACTAATCCAGATTATAACACACTATCCCTCTATAAGACACTCTACCGCACTTACATCATGTGACCAGGGCTTTCCGGAAGGACGGCAACACTACATGTATAGATCTATACGGGGCGCACACTATTACATCCCGACTGCTAACTACAATCTGAGCCGACTAGGCCCAGGGGTGGCACTACATCACTACACTATGCATGACCAGGAAGGTCATCGGGTTCTCTATTATCATCCAGTCTGGTTACATGAGGGGTTACACCTTTATCCAAATTAATACAATAAGACTTAAGTCTAAACTAACATCCCGAACTAAGTAACTATCTATTACTAATGGAAGTTTGCACCACTACTACTGTTAACAGGCATAACTTTTCTTCATCTATGTTACTCATACGAAATTTATTATACTTTTACAACTGAAGGTTTTCAATGATAATACTTACACACAACTCAAAGGATTTAACTTACAATGTACTTTTCTGGAAAATATAGGATTATCTAGGGATTTCTACTACTCATAAACATAAATTTCAGTTCTTACACTATAAGTATGTAAACACTATTACACAAAAACGACACTAAATTCTTATGAACTCACCAGCTTTATGCTGGTACTCGTTTTCAAAATAACTTGTATCCTCAGGTCAAAGATCGACAGGTACAGGTGCAGCTTTTGGAGAAGATGGAGCACATACAAGACCCATCTTTTATTTTGTTATACTTTTGGTGTCGATTAAACATTATAGAACACGTTTGTAATTAAATTTACTATATAAATGCAACGGTTGTTGTCACTTGTTTTTACTATTATGCAATTGTTATGATACTGTGCATGACGTCCTCCACCCCAGAATGTATCCCGCCGTTATCGGTTTTGGGGTGTGACAGATTGGTATCAGAGCCTTTGTTTATAGTGAATCAAGTATATCAACCTATAAAAGATATATGAACTATAAACACTTCGGGACTAAAACACTCTGACCAAGAATATATACTTATAAATACTAAAATATTTAATTAAGTATATATATATATATATATATATATATATATATATATACACTCATTCATCACTACAAAAGGGTCTGTATCATACTAGAACAGAACAAAAGTATTAAGATTGTTGAACAACACAATTAAGCTTAGAGACATATAGTCACATCTAGGTAGATCTAGCCTGATCAACTACATTTTTCCAGGAGTGACTAGCATGTGCCTAAGAGTGATTGTGGTGTTGAAACAAGTCTAAAAACTTACCAACACTACCACAAGAACGTTAGAACAAGAATACTATAAAAGTATTCTGCATTCTACTAACTACATATGTGATAACAAAAAGGGTCGTTACTGGTAGGACAATAGTTTCCAAGTGGATACACCACGGTTACATGTGACTAGGGCGCTATAGACTCAGAATCTGTGACCTTTGCTTCGTTTCTTGTTCTTGTTTGATTGGGGATCTGAAGTTAGGGTTGCTTATTCGAAGGACTATCTTGCTTCGGTTACATGTAATTGGTATGCACTACGCAAGTATTGGGTCGACCAATAACGATCCATCTCATAAGTATCCTAGATAAGTACGTCTATTGACCTTTCTCTCCCCATTCTCGCGTAGATAGCATGGTTGGCTTCCACTACCCCGACGATCCGTATTATCCAAACCAAGGAAACGGAGGATGGCTCGACAAAGAGCCAGAAGATGATCACCCGATCCCTTTGGATGATCACCATGCAGAAGGCTTCTCGGATAGCTCCATCTCTGAGCCAGAAGTTAACAACCTACCCCCTATAGCTCCAAACCCCAACCCCCGTCCGACAATTCAAGGTCCCACTCCCATGTGGGCAATAACCTTGAACCGATGGAGCGAGGAGCAGGGTCAGCCTTTACCTTACAATGGAGACCGAAGCCTCTACAACATAAGAGGGGGAGGATCAGCGGACCAGGTTCTGCCCATCATGGTCCGAAGGATTGCCAGGACTAGGTATGCCCCGCGTACCAGGGCTTCCCCTTACACCCTTAAACACTCCAAATGCCATAACTTATTCGTTATAAATCCGATTCCAACGATCCTTTTATCCATGAAAAGGTAACGAGAAGCTCTACACTTCAATCAACTCATACCTGCCTTACCATATCCCGAACAAACTTCTGTTTTCCATAGAAGCCCGAACTGACATATTACCAAAATACCCTTTGGCTCCAAAGCAAAAACTGAATACTCGGATCATCCAAATTACATCATCCACCCCAAATGATTATAAATATCTATTCTTCAAGGGTCTCAAGTCTGCTAATATCCAATTCTTGATCACCATCCCGAAATGGGAAACGATTCGAAATAGGGTGTTACAGTTTGGGTTCCGATATCAGAGCTATGAAGGATGTATGCTATCCATAAGAAGGTCCAAGGGGGAATAAGATGCTTGAATAGGGGACACAACCATAAAAATTTAGGGTTTTGGGAACAACACGAGTACGCCTAACGTACTTAATGCGTACGCCCAACGTACTCAATGTGTACCCCCAATGTACACAACAAAATTCACGATCCTTATTGACTTACTCCCAACATACACTTCATGTACGCCCATCGTAAGGACCTATTTTGCATCAAAATTTCATTTTTAGGGTTGAAAATGGAAGTACCTGAAAATGGGTGTTACATTCTATCTGAGCACAAATCAAAATAAGTTAGACAATGAAAATGAATAGTGAGAATACCCAATTTTGACTCACTTTAAGTAATGATCACAATCATTACACTAGAATGAAACCTCTGAAATCAATATAAAACCAAGAAAATACCATAATACGTAATAAACCAATATGTATAGTGCTAACGACTCAAATATCCAAAAGAGAAGGGGTATAAGAACCCATATTCAAAATTCAAGGATATAATATCTATAAACCGAATCCAAAAGTTTAGTAATTCATAACTCACACCTAAAAATGTAATAGCTCCAAAATCCAATATCGAGCTTGAATAAACCACAATCCATAACAAAAGGAATTAATATTCTATAATTCAAAGCAAATGATTTATTAAGCCATAACTCCAGACAAAAGGTTTAATAATCCACAATCCAAATCAAAGGGTTTATTAACCCATAGTTCCCAACAAAAGCTTGAATAATACATAACCCTAGGCGTAGAGTTTAATAAAATCATAATCTAAACAAACTAATATTCAAACTCATGAATAGTATGCAGGAAACATCATATTTAACTTTTTTCCAAAACCAAACAAAATATGGACTCATGGAAAGTATGCATTTAGCACCACCTCCAACTTCTTTTTGTATAACATAACGATTAACTCAATAGGTTAAAATGGAATAATTCTACAAACAACGAATAATAATAATGCATATGCATCTATCCTAACCTGAGTCAATCTTATAAGTCCGAACTCCTAAAAATAGTGATTGTTAAATACTTTGGACTGATGAATAGTGAGCACAAAGCACAAAGCCTCAAGTTTTGTCCATCTAAACCAAACTAGGCAAGGTGAACCATCAAATAATGCAACACACGAGGTAGCGAACATTTTTTGTACACATGCGAGCTTTCTAGAATCATACTCACGACCCACATCTTGGTTATTCAAAATAAGGGATCCTAAAGTCTTGTGGCCGCTCAACTCAACCTAATCCCATATACATGTACAAATAGGATGCTTCAAAACCATTTCAAAACTATGCATAGATTTATCAAAACTATAGATATCTCAAAAATGGGTTTATGAATGAAAATAAATACCATTGGCACACATATATCAAGAAAGATCATATTATATGATATGAAACAAAACAATCATATATAAATCAAAATAAGACAAACAAAATCAAATTAATTATATAGACATGTACTCCCAATAAACCTACCTTAAGCAATAAACCCAACTTCCTTGCTCCTTTAAGGATATAGTACTTCTACCCTTCATCTATTATATAACATAAAAATGTTATATAATAACCAAAATATCTTTCCAAGGTTGGTTAACTTATTTAGCAAATTTTCTATTCTTTTCAAGCTCATACAAAAGCTATGGAAGCAACCAAAGGCTTCAAGGATGGGCTAAATTCAAGTTACAACACTTTTGGGATTCGATCAGAACCCAAACCTGCCCGGGTTGGATTTACGTTGGGTTTGAGCCTGCTTATACTTTGATCTCTCTCTCTCTCTCTCTCTCTCTCTCTCTCCCCCCCCCCAAAAAAAAATAAAATAATAAATTGTAACTTAACCGGTGATTACTAATAATAAAAATAAGTCTTAATATCATTATTTATATTAAAATAATTCATATCCTAATAAGTGTCTCAATTTATTAAGTATTTAAAGTCAAGTTTGAATGCATACTAGAATGTCATCAAGTAATACCTTAGGTTTTAGAGTTTAATTGTTATATTTAAAGATAAAAGATACTTAAACTGCTTTGAATTGAATAAAAATAGGAAAATTTGTTGTTGGAGCAAAAGGAACAAATTGGATCTGAAAAAGACGAAAAATGAAAAAGCGCCAGAAAATCGGAAAGATGTGTTGCACCCTTTAAAATACATGTTGCGCCATGCCCAAATTTAGAAAAAGATTCGAACATCAATAAGATCGTGACAAAGTTGAAAGAAGATTAGGTTAGCGTCACGAATTCTTACTCTTCTCATTGCTAAGTCCGAGAGTCTATAAATATCCGATTTTACGACCCTAGTTTAGTGTGAAGCAAAGGAGAAACCTTTGGTACGATAAATATTTGTCCAAGAACCATTTTTGGTCGATTTGAAGGCCGAAGAACACAATAGGAGCATCGTTTTGAAGATCGAAGTTAGGAAATGTTAATTTATCATTCAATTTGTCTTAGATATCATGTTTAGCTATAAATCAATGATTTTTTTTCTGTATTTCAGTTGAGATTATGGGCTAAACCCTTTTTAATTCAACTTTGACGTAGATGATTCCTAGATACTATGGGTTGATTTGTTAGATTGATTTGTAAAGTTAGATTATTTATGTATGATTGATCGTTTTACTTATATAATAAAGTTTCTATTTTTATTATCTAACTATGAGTTTATTGTAGCTTAGAGGACCACTCTGACTATATGAACTTGTATCTTAATAGTTTTTTTATCATAAATTATTAATGATAAATTGAACAAATCATAAAGTTAGATCGGAGCTTAGATTCATGAACTAACGCTTACATTGAGTTAGAAATTCGATTTTAATGACCAATTTCACATAAAATTCAGATCTATATAGAGCTACAAACCTTAAATTCAATCTAAGAGGTTGAGGTGAAGTTTTTTTTTTTTTTGTACCTTACCTCAATGGTGAAAACCTAGCTTCAATTTCCTTCAAAAACACTTTGGTTTAACTTCAATCTCTTAATCACTCATGAAATCACCATTTCCTCTCATCCCTCTCTTCTTTCGACCAGTCTAATGAATGAGGAAGAGTTAGTGGCTAGTCATTCTAAAAGTTTGAGAAATTTGGCAACTAAGGTCTCTTCTCTACTTATTCTCTTAAATGGAACCTTAATTGACAAAGAAGTTTGATCAACACTCTTATGATTCAAACTAACCCCCTCTCCATAAAATTATTGTCATTTTAGTTCTTAGATCAAGTTAAGACAGAAGGAAACAAGTACGGCTGATTGCCGTTTTAACCCTTATTTCTATATTTTCAAATTAAGGTTTAATTAAATTATCAAAATTCATAAATCTTTTTTATTGATCAACTAATGAATTATTTAATACTTAGAAGTCTTTTAAATTAATTTTTATTTTATTTAATTTATTTTTACACAAAAAAAAAATGCGAAAAAAATCAACCCAAAAAAAACATATGTAAACCCTCACCATATCTACACCACAGCGACAAATCCACCCAACATTTCCTTTCCTGTTAGAGATCCCATCATCACCACTCAAAATATTTATATAGAAAGATAATTTCTTACATACATACAGCAGAAGCACGTATTGCAAAAGAATTGAAAGTGTAAAAATGAGGAGGATAATGTGTTAGTTCATTCAAAATAATTCAACAAAATATTAACCAAACAAACAACCTACAGCAATTATAATAGTAGTACAATCAATTGCTTGACGCTTATTTCATTAAGAGAAACATTCAGTCACTTTTCAAAATCAAATAAAATACAAACATAATTTACAACAAATGTATATCCCGAGAAGAATGTGTGGCTTATTGATATTTCCTATTCCATTCAATCCTTAATTCACAAAATTATAAACCAAAGAGGTTAAAAAAACCTCATTCACTTTCACTCAGAATTGGGACAATGAGAGGATTCATCTGTGCAAGATATACAATAGCCCACCTGCACAAAAACACATTTTAGCAAATCAATGATTAAAAATTTACATATGCTATAATGTTAGGATTTGGATATATTATATAGCTTTAGGATGAAGATCAGTTTTTCTTTATAGGATAAGGATGTGATAACTGATAAGGAGGGTTTATGGTTACAAATGTATATAAAAAAGGATTAAGATAACCAAATTATTATGCTTGATTCCATTAATTGATTTGTTAGTACTTAGTAATGTATATATATATGTCTTAACATGTACAGACTTCCAATTGCTACAAAGAATGAAAGTGTTAAACTTACATCATCCAACAGCATACTGTTGCAGTGATCACCAATGTGAGGTGGAACCTGCGTTATAATTACATGTAATTGATATTAGTGGCAAACCCAATATTTTATCAATACATCAAGAGTAAAGTATTGTGAAGATACAAATCGAAACTAATAGCACAAGTTGAATGAGTTATTTGCAGCAATCTGATAAACTACATACTCGATCCCTAAAATAAGTACACGTTGATTACAGAAGCCAAACATTTCTAAGTGTACAGACAACGATCTATCATGGATTTTGAAGATGAACAAACCAATTGACTACATCATATTACGGGACAGGGATTGACAGATATGAAAGCGGGCTTATAGGTAGCATAAAATTAACAGATTCCAGAGAGTAAGTGATATTGGATAATATCAGAGAAACATACAGATTAGCAGATGGCCCTTTGTTGCAGCAGATTCGAGCGCAAAGAGACGCGATGATTCCAATAACAACGAAAATCAGGGTTGTAAGTAGAAACCCCATCGTTGTAGATCCCTCTGATGTGAATAGCAGTCAGAATCGATCTGTTGAGAGGAGAAGAAGGCGGTTGCGGGGATGGAAGCGGCGAAAATAGGGTCGGAGATGGACGGATGGTGGTG
Organism: Lactuca serriola; assembly: GCF_051521515.1. Classification (NCBI taxonomy): domain Eukaryota; kingdom Viridiplantae; phylum Streptophyta; class Magnoliopsida; order Asterales; family Asteraceae; genus Lactuca; species Lactuca serriola. The sequence goes on from NC_136416.1 coordinate 41,909,638, forward strand.
GTGATTTTTGAGGAATCAAAAATCTATCGTCGCCAAATTGATACAGAATAGCAGATCGGCTGGATCTTGCACGTTGAGCTTATTTTTAATTTTTATTAGATAAAATATGTTTTGCTTTTATATGATTTTATAAATTTTCATCGATTTTAATTAACATGTTCGGATAATAACTTGAAAAACAATAAAATTCCTTATTATAAGTTTTTGCTGTTTATTTGTGAAATTGAATGGCGGAAATTATTTTATCTTAATAAACGAGAAACCATTTGTGTAACTATCATAAAATATAGGTAAAAATTGGTAAAATTAGAGGGGTATTTATGTGTGTGAACAGTAGAAGAAAAATCGGTTCCAAGTGCCCTCACGACTCTGATATATCAAGTGTCACCGAATTATTGGTTGTGATTTTTTTTCTTATTAATTTTTTTATCATAATCTTTTTTACGTATAAAAAACTTAAAAAAGACAAAGTTTTAAATTTATCTATAAAATAAGCATAATCATAAATTTTGAAAAAATATTTGAAAATGTTTATTTTTATGAAAAAAAACTCAAGTAAGTAATTTTTCTACTCATTATATTAATAGAAATTGCAAATATAACCAAATTCTTTAACTACTTTGGGAAAATAGCCAAAAAAAAAAATTACAAATATAGTCATAATCGCAGATGGATTAAGCCCATCTCTGATTTTAGCATTCCATCTGCAAACGTACAAATCGCTAAGGCACAGTCGTGCTTTAGCGACTTGTACGTTCGTATGTGGTTTTTTTATTTTTCTATTTTTCCGTATAAATACCCATATTTTTGACTGAAATCACAGATGAATAAAGTTCATTTGGGATTTCCTCTAATTCTACTTGTGATTTTGTGTTTTTTTTTTTTTTACTATAAAATTGATAGAGTTTAATTACGAAAAAACATTATTATATATAAAGTTTTGCAAAAAATATCAATTTAATTCTAATTTATTTGGAATATTTGCTTAAAACATTTTTAATAAAATGAATTCTCCAACAAAAACTTTGAAAAATATTTGAAAAACGAAATCGTCCATAATGTCTCTAGAGAGAGAATCCTCCAAAAAGAACGTTTGAAAAATGAAAGAAAAAAAAAATTATGTTTTTATATCCCTGAAAAAAGGGAAATCACTGAGCCCATCTGCAAACGTACAAGTTGCTAAAGTACAAATGTGTCTTAGCGACTTTTATGTTCGCAGATGGACAAGTAAAATCACAGATGGACTACTAAGTCCATCTGAGATTTTGACGGCTATTTTTGTAATTTGAGGGGTTTTTTTTTTTTTTTTTTTTTTTGCAATTTTCCACAAAGTAATGAAGGAATTTGGTTATATTTGCAATTTTCTCTTATATTAATGAGTTTATAAAAATGAAATTATTCGTCCTGTTATGAAAAACCTATGAAGCACTCTTGATATTGACTAATTCTAATTAGTCGATTCAAATATAATTTTAATTTAGTGGTTACATTTTGTAAAGTGTCTTCTTGCGTTATCCAATTTGGCATTTAAAATCACACGTAAGAACCTAACAAACATTACCCTTAAGACCATTCGTTATACCCATACTAACCATGAGATACCTACCACAATACAATTTTTATTTTTAAATAAAAAATAAATATATTTTATTGTAGAGAGAGAAGAGAAAGTTAGAGAGAGAAAGAATGCTATTGGTTGTGGTGATCCATGGTATACACCACAATTTACCATGACCACCACCAACCACTAAGCATCGGGATGGTATTCGTGGTTAGTGGTTATTGCTACCTAGACCATGAAAAGCTTCATGGTATGAATACCCGATGGCCTAATGTGTGTAAATGTGGCTCTGTGTGAAACTTGCTAAGCCTCTTCACAACCTTTCTCCTTCTTCCCTTTCTCTTTTTCGCCCTCTTCATTCTACCCACCACTATAACATACTAGTGGAACATCATTTCCTATACTTCGTAAGAATCTAATGACTTGATTTTTAGTTGATGTGACACTCTTTTACATGAACGAAGTCCTTTACGTTAATGAAGTTGATATGCATTCCGTATAGCCTTAGTGAAAGAATAAAATCTATTCATAATTTAACGTTTTTTTAATATATAAAAGATATACTGATAAAAAAAATCCACAAATGGTGTTGTTGGAAATGTTGAACATAATTGAAAAATAGTGATACAAATTGTTGGACCCTTTTAATTTGGTATAGAAATTAATATTTGCAGTTGATAACAATGAATTACTTATTTATAACAACATATATTTATCAATATTTTTTAATATATAATTTTATTTTTGATTTTTAATACATTAAACTTATTTATTATTTTACTTTGTGAATCTTTAAATTTTCAACCTAAGATATTTAGTTTAATCTAATATACTTAACTTGTTTATTAAAATATAATATTAGAGACAAAACTTAAATCAAAATGTTAATTTAACTTTTAAAATGTTGAAAGGCTATTTTTAATAGTTACAAAATTAATACAGTGTTAAATGTAAAAACTAAATCGCAATGCCAATGTAACTGAAAAACAAAAAATGATCCAACAACTATTTTTAAAATACTGGAAATTTTCTAAAAGAATAGTTTCTAATTTAATAAACAACAATAGTAAAATAAATTTAAAAGTATATTATATTATCTAAAACATCAATTAATTGATATTTTAAATAATAATAAGACGAAATTCAAAATTGACAAATAAGGTATTTTTAAATTAATTAATAATAATAAATTATAACCTAAACACTAAATAAAATATTATATATAATTATATTTACACACCATAAGTATATATTTCATTGAGACGATTTTCATTTCGATCCAAATATTATGAATTTTTTACTTTTATCTTTTATCTCGTATATTATTTTCATATTTCACTAGCCTACAACTATTTTATCCAAACATCTATACAAAAATAAAAACTATAACATCTACATTTCGGATTCCAACATCTAGAAATCAGCTAACGATTACCATCTACAAGTTATCAACTAACAACTTACATTTTATTTTGCCAAACATACATGTGGTTAGTGACGGATGCACGGATGTCACTTGGAAATGGGTATCTTCATATTTATTACTAAAATGCTCTCTAAAAATCATATTTTTACTAAAAATTGTCTCATTCACACTGAATGCCGGTGGTGAAGGGGGCAAGAAGGGCCAGTGCATAGGGCCTAGTTTTTTTAAGGGACCCAAGTTTTTTTTAGTATATTTAATTGCAGCTTAAATTTTCATGAAACCCAAATTCTGATAGTCCATTAGTCCTAATCAAGAATGCTTCAGCGAAAATGGAGCACATCTATGCATCGCAGAATACCTAATTGCAATAATCTAGTAGAAGCATTGATCGTTCACGGTTCATCAATCATCGTCAATCGACAATGATTCAACATGCAGTAGTCATTCAGCCTTCAGCGACAACCCTTCAGGCACTCATTTGATTATCTGTAATTTTGAATCAAGAATTATTATCAGTTAGTAGGTAATCATAGGGATGTCAACGGGGGCAAACGGGACGGGGAGTGCATCCCCCGCCTCCGCTCCTGAAATCTCCCTGTTCCCCCGCCCCCGCCCCCGGAATGTTCAGTCTTCCTACCCCCGCCCCCGAATCCCCTTTATTAACCCTGCCCCCACCCCCGTTCGCCCGGCCCCGATTGATTTTGGGCTAATTTTTTGGGCTAAAAGAAGTTGTTATTTAGGCTAAAAGAAACTATTTTTGATGTAACAAATAATTATTTATAGCAGAATTTTACATATTAAAAATAAAAAAGTTATGACATCTTATAAACATTATACTAATAACTTAAAAACATGTTTTTTGATGAATTTTGAAAGCTCAAAATCATGGTTTTGTTTATGATATTTATATAATTAGTATATGTAAATCTATGTGTAATTTATTAACGGGGTCCCCATGGGGGTTTCAGGACGAGATTGCCTACCCCCGCCCCCGCCCCCGAAATTAAAACGGGGGTTAACCTTTGCCCCCCGGTCCCCACCCCCGATATTTTTAAAAAAATTCCCCCAAACGGGACGGGGCCCCCACAAAACTTTTTGACATCCCTACCGTAATCGATTATCAATTTATCATCGGTTATTCAGTTTAATAATTTATAATTGAATGATGAACTTGAATCATTATAGAAATCAATAATACAAATCAGAATGTTGAACTTGAATCATTACTAGTTTATCTGTTTATCATAATTCAGTTAAAATTGAATGTTGTTTACTTGTTTATTTGATTGACTGATTTAATGTTGAAATCAGATTATCTGATTGAATGTTGAAATGTTGAAGTTCGGCTCCATCTTTGATTTTTTTTTTCTGGTATATATATAGTTGAGTATTGTTAAAAACAATGAAGGTAGTATTACATTGTAGATTACTATGCAAATGATATATGGTATACTACTTCTAGTTTAAGGACAATTAAGAATTGTTTATAGTTATGACAACTTCAAAGGGTATTGCATTACTAAAAATTGAACCACTCATCAGTAAACCCAAATAAATGGCATATTAAAGTTCTCAATTGTATATCAACATATCATGTTTATTATCCTCCATATCTACTCCCTAATGGGTTTTGAAAATTTATTCATTCTGTTAATTGACTGGTGGTTACACACAAATTTTAGGTACAAGACATTCTGATTTTGTATGTTATTATAATTATTTTGTATGTTATTATAATTATTTATAACTCTATCTATGTTGGTTCAACCAATAGAACATAAAAAAGCTTTTATGTATTCATTATTTCTTGGGTTATGATTTTTTCCTTGTTTTTTTTTTTTTTTATTTTTAGTTTTTTCTTGGTCCATCTTTTTTTAGGTTTTTACATATAGATAAAAGACCAAGTAACTAAGACTTTATTCATTTTGTTTCTTTAGCTCATTGAAGATGCAACATTATCTTCCAAACCATGTTGGTTACTGGTAAGTTTTTTCTAACTTGTATGGATATGTTTCTCTATGTGAACCTCACTATGTTAATGTCTCGTGTATACCATACTCGAATAAAATAATAAAATAAACCAAGTAAAGAAACTCAAATATAGTTTTTCAACTAAAATATATCGAAATAATATCAAAATTTTGTATATCATACCCGACTTTAATATATTAAAATATTAATATAATTTCTAAATACTGTGATTTAAGAAATTGGAAGTATTACATTACATTTGCAATATGTTTCAACGTGTTTGAACCTCCCGGTTTCATTTTCTATAAGCTTTAGGTTTCCATGTAAATACGTTGAAATCTATTTATCTATTTTAATTCGTTATACGTTTGTATTAAGGGCATTTTTTTCCGATTTGTCCCGAATCCTCAGGTATGGTCCTATTCACACTCATTTTTACATTAAATAGCCCTCGTTGATAAAGAAAACATTTAGTAAAAACCCCCAAAATACTTTAAATTTTTATAATTATATGTATTTTTTATAAATAATAGACCCCGACTAAATTTCATTATGAATTCGTCATTGTCTCGGTTTTTAGATTATTTACTTTGCAAACAAAACTTTTTATTCATTGAGATCTTTCCAAAACTTTTAATCTCTTAACAAATAACAACTCATTCCAAATATAACTTAAATGATACCATCAAACCAATCAAAACTTGGCTAAGTAATTACATCGTAGACATGTTAACCATCAAACCAATCAAAACTTGGCTAAGTAATTCAAACCAATCAATGCCATGTAGAAATGATATCATCAAACCAACGGCTAAGTTTCAACTGAATTTTTTTAGAAAAATAAGATTTAGAATAAAAAAAGTATATTAAACTCAAATATAAATATTAACACTACCGATTGATGTTACATCACGTTAACCCAAAGAAATTTCTTGCTATTCTTTAGTTTTACCTCATTCTTTATGCTTACAATTGTATATGACTCGGTTCCAAAAAAAAATTGTATATGACCAATTCCAAGAGAAGTTCACCTGCCATATCTTTGCTGATAAAGGATTAAATTCGGTATTAAATTTGACTTCCATATCTTTGTTCTTAAGCTATAAGCGCTCATAAATAATCTAATTCTCATGTTAAACCAATCGTCAAACTCTCCATCTTTATCCTCTATCCCAGTAAACCTCGGCCAAATATCCTCACCGGACCCATAAATGTCGCCCTCATCACCGGCGATCCTTCCCATCACAAACCCAAAAACCATTTCCACCGGTGAATCCCATTCACCTGCCGCCGCCCCTGACTTCCGTCCGTTCATCAACCACATAACAGAAACCGTCCGCTCCGGCCTCTCCCAACACCGCCCTTGGTCGGAACTAGTTTCAGACCGTTCCACATTCTCTAAGCCTGAATCACTAACGGATGCAGCAACGCGTATCCAAAAGAACTATTCCTACTTCCATTTCAACTACCTCACCGTAGTCCTCACCTTCATTGGTGCTTCTATCTTTACAAACCCTTTTTCTCTGATAATACTCTTTGGTCTCTCAGCCGCGTGGCTATTTCTGTACCTCTTCCGTCCATCTGATATGCCGTTGGTGATCTTCGGTCGTACATTTTCCGAGAGTGAAACTCTAGGGTTGTTGATTGTTTTTAGCATTGTTGGGATCTTTTTTACGATCCTTGGATTTGTTTTGATTTCGGCACTTGTCGGAATGGCAATTGTTTCTGCTCATGGTGCGTTTAGGACTCCGGTGGATATGTTTCTAGAAGAACATGAGGCTGCCATAGGCGGATGTAGTATTGTTTCTGATTGACTGTTGTGCTTCCTCTTATTTAAAATATGGTTTTTCTATGAAGATTATCGCTTTAGAACATCCTATGATAAATAACGAGTTTGAAAAAAAATCATACAAGAGTCCGAAAATACATCCATATGTTTGTTGTGAGTTTTGTTGTTAAATGTTATATAATGCCTAATATCTACATGAGAAATTATTTTGAAATGGTTTGTTGTTTATTATTAACCTCATAAACGAGTTTGAAAATCTGAAAATGAAAAACAAGTTCCCATTTTTAACAAGAACGAGTTTGAAAATATGAAGAGATTAACGAATATTCAAATGTCTCTGATGTATTATTAAACAAAATTACACGTTATTTGTATTTTGTCATTTTGGGCCCTTTAACCTTATATTTTTAACATTTTGAGTCTAAAAATGAGATTTTTAGCCCAATGAGTTCATATTAACCAACTTGGTTATTTTTCTAGAAATGATTTGTGTGTAATAATATGTTTAACACTTGTTTCATAAATCCTAATGCAAATCTCGATTTTAAGGACTTTTTGACTAGTTTCAACACCATAATCACATAAGAACATGTAAACAAACATAGAAATCATACAAAGCATACATATACTCATAGATCTACACATTTGCTTGTATTCCCCCCCCCCCACAAAACTTATAAAAACCGAAAAATAGGGGGTATGAAGCTCACCTTTGGGTGTGGTTTCGGTTTTGGAGGAGAATGGAAGAAGTTTGATGTTGTTTTCGGCCCTAGCAACTTCTTGAGGAGATTTTCGGACTTAGATGGTTCTAGGGAGTTAGACCATAAATTTTTATGAGTTAAGATGAGAGGTTTGATAAATCAAGGAACCTAGATCATAGATTTAAGTATAAACTTACCTTGGATGGTAGTCCTTGTGAAAAATCTCCTTGGGATGACCTTAAATCTCGAAAATTTAGAAGAAGGAGGGAGGAGATGTTCTTCAAAACTTAGAGAGGATGAAATGAATTTTTTGTGAGTGTATGTGTGTGTGTTCGGCCGAGAATGAGAGAGAGGGAGAAGAAGAGAGATCTTGAAGTGATGTATGCATGGATATATGGGACAAGATGCATGGAAGACCCTTGAATAATTGTGAGGTGGCAACAAAGGTCAACTCTTCCTTTTCTTTAGGCTTGGGCCGAGATTGGAGAGGGGAGAAGAGATTTTTCAGCTTTATTGCCCCTAAGCCCATATAGGAGTTAAGTTGAATGATTGTTGGTCCTATAACATATAAGTGAGATTTTTATACTTTGTTGGGCTAGTTTAGGTTAATTATGGTTCATAATATTTAATTTATTTCATTCTAGGCCCAATATGGCCCAAAATGTTGAAATTAATGAATGTAGATCCAATTAGAGCCCATTTAAAGGTTCTAATCCCATGATAGTCAAATTGGAAGCTTATTGGTCCATTGAGTCCAATAAGGAAGTCCTAGCCCAAAATGGATCTAACAAGAACTTCTAGGGTTTCCAATTGCTTGTTGACTATTTGTAGTACTTGTATGGTGTATTAGATTGAAATTTTGTTGTCATAAAGTAAGCATCATACATGCTCTTAAGTTTTTGATTCTACATTTTACTTGAGTGTAGTGATTACAAGACACAAAATTTCTAGTTGTGACAGTCTAGGAAGTTAGGGTGGCTTTTCTAAGCATATGAGTGTGTTGGTACAACTAGCAGTGGTGGAGTTCCTAGAGACCTAAGAAAAAGTGTTAAGCTGTTCTAGTACATGCATTCGTGTGAGAAGAATCCTAGAGGAAGATTCTAGGGAGACAAATAGTGTGTGCTTGTGGAAGCACATGTATATGTGGTTGATGCCTTATTGCATGTTGGTTGTTCTGCTATAATGTTGCTTGCTTTGTGTTATGTAAGACCTATATTGATGTTAATTAAATATTAAGAGAATGTGTTAGGGTGTATACCACAAGGATTAAATGATTTTAGAATGTTTGATTTTTCTCTATTGTGTAGCTCTTCTCTGAGTCTAACCGTTGTAGGGTAGGATCTTTCAGTCAAAAAATTGCTTAATATTTGTTGCATGTGATTGCGTAAGATAGTTACTTAAGATTCGTAGAAGTTTCCTTTGCAGCTAAGAGCAAGGTGAGGTAGCGCTCCTAGTGGATTAGGAACAGTGTTAGAACGTGCTTTTATGGGATGTAAAATAACAGTAGAGCCTAGGAAATGCCTTAGTAAGTTGTTTAGTGCAAGGGTCTATGTGAATGGTCATAAGGAAGTGACTTAGGGGATCCGAGATGATTCTTGAGGAAAGTATGGACAGGTGTGGAAGGTAGTATTGGGCCCGTACCACTTGAGGCACAAGATACGTACTCGAATTGAGAAAATCATGAGGATTCGAAGGATCTGGTTGAGGGTAGATAACATGGGTTGGCATCATGATTCATTGGAGTGTGTGTTCCCATCTCAATCGGCCTTTTGGTTATCGTTGTTCATTCTGAGGACGAATGGGGTAAGAGTATTTTGGCGTTATTGGAAACAAGGTTAGCCCATGATATGGGTTAGTTATCTTTGGTTGAGATGGACAATTGTTGATCGAACTCAGATTTCGGTAAGAGTATTTTCGTATGGGATTTGTTCGGTATGCGTGGGATCATTTGGTTTAGTTTTCTACCAATTTCCGATCGATTGGTCAGTTCATTCTTCATCAGCATCTGGTAGCTGATCGAGGGTTTTCGAGCAGTACTAGTTAAAGGTGAAATTGATATTTCAACCCTCCATGAGTTTTTATAAGACGTATATCTTGGTGTCTGTGTAGGTGTGCTCTCGACTGCTTGGTTGTTGAGTTATTGCTCCTAGTGGGTTTGAGTTAGCAGTTGTATGTTGTTATTTGAAGTTTTGATATTGGAGCGACATTGTTTAGTTTTTCAGATATAAACATGGCTACACAAAGTTCAATTTAGGCAGGTCGTATCGGCTGGGTTGGTATTTCTATTGATTCGATCAGGGTTTTGCCAACATTTCTGGATAATTTTGGAATTATTCTCCGAATTTGGAAGTTTTATTGGTCTATTTGTGCATTGATGGATGTGTTCAGCTTCATTAAGGTGTGTGATCTTATTGTGATTATTGGAAAAATGTGTCAATTAGCGGTTGAGGCTTGCCGTTTCGTTGGTACTTTACTCTTTGGGTAAGGTCATGTTAAAGAAGGAACACAGTCAGCCTTAGAAGCATTGTGGTTTCTCCTGGGGAGTGTGAAATATTGTGTTTTCAAGTTGGAGCAAGCTTTCAATTGTCTATCTTGTCTATGGTTGTACATGGTCATGTTTCGTTTAATGATGTGTCGGTGGTAATGGATTATGGAAGAGTTATGTGTCACAGAATGGTATAAAGTGCTGTGTGAGATGTTGACTTGGTTCCCATGGGTAAGTGGGATGATAACAATATGCATATAGGCCCACTGGGTACTAGTCAAGAGTCTTTATGTCTTTGGTTAGGTGATGGCAAGAACGATGAGGAATTGTGAGCTTCTTATCCCAATGGTCGGATGCCATCACGCCGTGATATAAGCAATCATGGATTTCGCTTATGTAAGTAGGGTTGGAGTTATGTAGTGGGGAACCATGTATTTGTTTGTTAGTCATGTGTCATAGATGGGCGTTTGAGTAGTATAGTGGTGTCACTAGTGGCTCAGTGACTGGTAGGTTGGGTCGGGTAGTGTAGGATGTGGACTTGCTAGAAAATGCATGGTTGTATATTAGCAATTCATTGTTGGGTTTCTTCCTTGTGGATTCATGTTCATTTTATAGGAAAGTTATCATGCAAATTAAGATACCAATGATGTAGTTCATTGTAAGTCTTTTGGATAACTTAGTAAATGGTCGTGCACCTGAGCTCTTTTGAGAACGTGGGTGTCACGCAAGATTTTGTATTAACCATGGTTTCGCTCGTGGGAGCAGTTGGTTAGTCACGACTTATCAGAAAGTCAGGTGTGTAATTGAGGTCTTCAGTCATGATTTCTGAATTTGGGATGGGTTGATCAGACCCATTGTTATTTTTTTTAGATTAAGGACTTTTAGAGCCAAGTGGATTGTGGGATAGTTTAGCTTGCTTGTTTATAGTTTTCCCTTACGTTTGTATGTGAGGATGTCAACTTCAGTAATTGGTAGTCGATTCCATTCTTCAATTATCAGTGGGACAACATAAGGTAGACCTATGAGTTTTTGGTCAACAGGGTTGATGAATTAGGGTGACCTTATCAAGAAGACGGACGTGATTTTGGAATATTTAGGTTATGGACGAGGGAGTCAACTCTTCTCGATATCGATTAGTCGTTATGTGTTTGTATTTGTTCTTCGTCAGGTCGCAAATTTCTTGTTATGGATCGAATTGACTTTTGGGTTTCGCTGAAGTGTTCGTACAGAGTATTGTTCCAGTGTTGCAACGAACATGATTTTGACCTTCGGGAGTCTATGCTCGGGTTTGCCGTAGGCACCTGGTTTTGGAAATCCTTATGATTTTAGTCGCAGTTTCGGGCATTCAACGTGGCGTTGGCTCGTGCAAGAAATAAATGGAATTGGAAGGACCCACAAGGGGATTCAGAGGGTGTTTTAAGAGTAATTTGTAAAGATGAATTTCGAGGACGAAATCTAATTTAAGTGGGAGAGATTTGTAACACCTGTTTTCCAGAGTGTATCAACTGAAGACTTAATAGGATCAAACACGAGGTTTTTGGGAAAAAAAAACCCTATGCCACGATGTGGGACATGGGTTTCCACGACGTGGCCATAGTTGTATAAAGTGTGTGTCAATCTTGTGTGTTACGACATGACAAGCTTACGGTAATGACGTGGCGGCCGCTAGAGTGCTTAACCCTAATTATGGGGTTTGTAACCCGATTTAAGGGAAGTGGGGGCTAGGGTTTGCACACCCTCAGCCTTTATCACCTCCCTTTCACCCTCTTAGAAACCCTATCCTCCATTTTGACCTTGTGAGCTCTTTGTGGGGGTTTTAACCTCATGAATAAGAAGAAGGTGTCATTGGTGCATTGTTTCAGCTAGCAAAGATCTCCATCATCATGTGCTATTTCTAGACTTTTTAAGTCCTCAAGATCATTCATTTCTCATTATATCATGCTAGATCTAGGTTTCTACCCACTTTTCTCCATGTTTGGGTTTGGTTGAGTGCATTGATTCCATAAAGTTAGAAACTTTATGGATCATTGAGGTCCCTTGGTGGACATATGTTCCAGATCTAAAGTATGTTGGTGTTTTGAGCTCCATGCGTGAGATTTGGCTTTATTTCTCCATTTTTAACCTAGTTTGAGTGGTAGACTTGCATTACTGAAAAGCATCGATCTTTATGTTGTATTAGACATTAGGAAGCTTTCTAGAGTGTATGAATGAGTGGCTTAATGGAGTAAGATCTTAATCCTTTAGGTTGTGAAAACCGAGTTTCCACGACGTGGCAGTCTGCTTGCCACGGCGTAGCGACTAGTGGTTACCCGATTGTTTTGTTGAGAAGCTACCACGACGTGACCAATGGATGGCCACGATGTGGTTGTCGACTGGGGTTGACTTTGATTGTTGACTTTTGATCATGGTTGTCTTTTGGTCAATTTTAGGGTTTTAGGGTGTAGACTGGGAGGGTACTTCCTTATTGTTGTTAGGTGTCTCGTAGTATCGGTCTGTATTGAGGGAGAGTTGTGTTTAGCCGTTATCTGTGAGGTAAGTCTTTTAACTATATTACCTATGTCATAGTAGGATGCATTCTCGACTAGCTAAGTCTTATTTGCTTATTGGGACTACTGATAGTCCTCCAGGGTTGCTGATAACTCATAGTTGTTTATTTATGTTGTGTTGTATCTGATATTTTTGGGAGCTCACTAAGCTTTGTCCTTACCGTTGTAGATTAAAATGTTTTTCAGGTACTTATCGGATTGCGAAGGCGGGAATGTACACACATCAACAGATTTATGATTCGGGATTCCGCACTGACTTCCTTATAATTCTAATTTTGAATTATGGTTTCTCAACAATTTATTTTACTTGAATGCAACTATATAAAATGAGTGTTTATTCTATTTTAATATATATATATATATATATATATATATATATATATATATAGGGGTAGGATCAAATGTGAATCATAATTATTGTGTGAATGTGTGACCAAATTATAGTCATTAGATTATAAATAAATGAACGGATATGATCTTAAGGTGTATGTTATTAACATGGACTATCAATTACTATATAATTACAAATATGTTATTTTATTAGGAGAGAGAAATGATAACTATTTACATTTTAGGCAACTAACTCAAATTAATAAACAAAAATCAAATCCAATTTTATTTTTTATTTTCATTCATTTAAAGTAAATCAATTTTATTAGACTACGCCTTTAATCAACATATATAAACACATATTTTCAATCTTTCATTCTTAACGAATACAGTTTAATTCAAGGATTGTTTTTTTTAATAATTAATATTCTTAAAGAATACACATACACATGCATATGATAGAGAATAGTATATCTTTTTTTAGATAAATATATTGAAATATAATAAAAAATAAATATTATAAAATTATGAACCATTCCAATAACATAAAGCAACCATTTTATAACAAGAATCAAGAATATTTATATAAATCATTTTTGAAGAATACAGAAAGCTTCTATAATACATTACATTCTTTAAGAATATGTCATCATTCCTAAAGAATTTACGATATATATATATATATATATATATATATATATATATATATATATATATATATAATATGTATTATATTCTTGAAAAATCTATTATTATTCTTGAGGAATTTGTCAACGTTCTTGAAGAGCCTGCCATCATTCTTGAAGTATCAATTTGATGATCAATCTTTACATTTTTCCCGTTTGAACCTAAACAACAAAATCATTCCATTAAAACTTCCATTTTCCTTCTGTAAACAAGAAAAGATAAAAGTTAGAACATCTTGTACCAAGATTATATATTTTTTATTTAGTAAAAATGTTTAAATCACAGAAAAAACTAGTTTATGATTATCCAGTTTACAAATCTGGAAAGAGCATTCTGAGTGAATGCTCATTCTAAAAGAAGAGCATAATTGGTCAGTGGATTCATACAAGGCCACAACATTTGTTAAGCTTCATCACAACGAATATTGAGAATATTTCAAAAATCTCTTAATGTATTCAAATATTTCATATGATAATTTCAAACAAGTTGAATCTCTGATCAAGAAAAATAAAATAGAAAGTTTCAAACTTTTTATCTAACAATGTAAAAAAAAACCTATACACTGATTGCTTGGTGGGTTTCATGCCTCATGAAGAACATAACCGGTCTTTCTCTTGGGAGATGCACTTCCGAGGCCAAGTTCCTAGTTTCACATTTATAAATGACATGCCTTTTATTACAAAATGGAGCACCAATTATGTTCTTTCAGCAACATTTACTATCTTTATCGATATTTTTTTAAGTTTAATGAAAAAAGAATATATGCATCAATTTCTTGCTCGAGAATACCCCAGATATATGTGTATGTGTTTGTGAGGAATGTTTGAAATTTGTGAACATTTTCCACTAATCTTTGAAAAACATAATCACATATCACAGTCCTAAAATCCATGAAATCTGTTCTAAGATCATGGAATAAATCAATTCAGATTTCCAATTCGGCTGATGAGAAACATGTATTAGAAATGGAAATTCTTTTCCACAGAATAAACCAAAATGAAAGTAAATTTCCAAGATCACAAATGATTTTTACAAAATCAATAGTCACATCTCCATAATAAATAGAGTAAGATTATCTTCTGGTCGTTAAAGAACAAACCCAATTTAGATTTCAATAAAAAGATTCACAAAGAATTGGGGAAAAGGTATGAGAGAGTAGTTAGAGACCTTATTATCAGGTTCAGAAACATGAGGTCTACTTTGAAAACTTGACGATGGAGGTCTCGGAACTGCTGGAGAGTGAACTCGGTTTCTGAATTTAAGATATCGTAACCTCTATCTCTGAGCATCTATAACGGTGTTCCACGTCAAAGGTAACATATAGCAACCCTTAATTTGGTCGATCGGAGTAATGTAGTCGGCAAGTCTCCATTTGAGATAGAGTAGAGAAATTAAGCAGAAGCCGACTAAGGGTTTGGGAGTTACAAAATTATGCCTTGTTTGATTTTCCAGCGATGAACGAAGAAGATGGCTTAGGGTTAGGTTCTGACAATGGTGAGGTATTGTCTGTGGAATGAAGATGACGATGATAGGAAAGAATGGGTATTAAATTGAGATCCTGTTTTAAAGGTTTATTAATTGAATTTGGTATTTATTATAATTGATTATAGTTAAAATTACCATTATACCCTTATCAAATGATTGGCTTAGAATTGGTCACACATTCACACAATATTTAAGGGTTATATATGAACCTAACTCTCTCTCTCTCTCTCTCTCTCTCTCTCTCTCTATATATATATATATATATATATATAATAAATGAATAGTTTTAATCTCCTTTTGCCAAGTATCATTTTAACACAACACCTCATTAATATTATGTCATGTGTCATGTAGATATATTAGGTAATTCATTTCAAAATTCAAATTTACATTTTCTAATTATATATTAAAATTGAAGTTATAATAACTTTAAATTTTTGAAATATCTTTTAATTAATAATTTATTTAAAATAATTGATTAATAATTATATTTTTTTATTATAAAAGTTTAATTAATTTTATAACTGTGGTTTTCACAGGTTATAAACTAGTGTTTGTATATATATATATATATATATATATATATATATATATATATATAGGGTTAGGTTATTTTGTTTTCACTATCTATTGTGTGCCCGTATGACTGATTCTGGACCAATCATTTTAGTTATTTTAAGAAAGTAATTAATGCATATTACATGATGAAGATATAATAGGTATTAATTACATCTTCAGCATTTCATATGCATTAATTACTTTCTTAAAATAACTAAAATAATTGGTCCAGAATCAATCATACGGGCACACAATAGATAGTGAAAACATTTGAACCTAACTATATATATATATATATATATATATATATATATATATATATATATATATATATATATATATATATATATATATATATATATATATATATATATATATATATATACTAGAATTTTAGAATTTTAGACGTTACATTTTTGGAATATACTCTCTTTATGCTATTAGTCAAGTGACATTCACTTCTTTGGCTAGTATATCCTCCAACATCACATTAGGCACCATCCAGAGGTTAAACTAGTTGGTGGATATTGAAAGGCATTTAAATCTATCGGCGATTTTAAATGAAACGGAAGACATTTTTTTAGTGACAGAAAAAGTTAATTTTAAGTTAATTAGCTTTGGTGTGAATAAAGTGTTCATCTCATTGTATTGTGGTTTGTAAGATCTTATATAAGGGATTCTAGCCCAGCGGTATCAGGTGGTGTCCTCCCTTTTTGAGGTCGAAGGTTCAAGTCCCGTCGTGGACATAGATGGAATTAGGTCTTAGTTTAGGAGTAGATTAGTATATTTGTATTTGCCGGTTAAAAAAAAAAAAAAAAAAAAAAAAAAAAGTTAATTGCATTCATAAATAGTTGTGTTAGGTGGATCTTAAGTAAATTACAATAAGTTGTATTCATAAAGAGTTATTAATTTATTATATATGGGTGTTAAGTAAGAGTTGTATTTATGAATAGTCTATGCATCATTTTTCCACTCTAAAGATAACATAAAAAAAAAAGTGTTGTTTGACTGAAATGTAACAATTATTTAAAAGAAACTCTCAATTTAAAAAATGGTTATTGTACCGAACGATATTGTTAGTACGAACGATATTTTTATATCGGTTTTTCCTCATCAACAACCGACTAAAGATTGGAAAAATACTTAATTGATTCAAATAACTTATGGGTTGCTGAGAGCGTTTTACAAAAAATTACAATGGCTTATATACAGTTTTCACCGAAATGACATATCATATGCCAACACTCTTACCTAAGGGCTTCTATACCATTGGTACCAATTGTTGTTCTCCCTTTTTGAGGTCGAGGGTTCAAATCTCATTCAGAACATAAACGTTGTTAGTAGTAGGTTAGATTTGTCGTTACAAAAAAAATGGCAACACTCTTAAAAAATGTCCAGCAAAGCAAAATATGGTGTGAACCCTTAAATAAAGATGTCAACGCGGTTAATTTGCAAAATATCTTAAATTTGATTGATTTATTAAATGTGAATATCATAGTTTTTCCAAAAATTCAACAAATTATTGTGGTTTTTGTATATTGTGTCATAGTAGTATGTGATAACGTATTTAGCTTTGTAAACTGTCGTCAAGGATCAAGTGATTGTCTCTATAATTGATGCACACCCAACTTCATTGTTGGTGGTATATCTTTCATTTTAAACCAATCAATGAACGTAGAGAAGGCTGATTCAAATTGAGTCTTGGATAGTGTCGCTTTCAAGTTTTCTTTGCATTAATTTCTTATTGGATATAGGATATGCAGTCAAGTTTGCCAACAGTTGGTTTTTTGGTGGTCACCAATCAAATACTTTTATCATTTTATTGTGATTGAATGTGTATCATTTCAACCAATGAAAATAAAATTTGTTAGAAAAAAAGTTGCTTGACCATAAATTATAAAGCTTTATTTAGGAAATAACTGATGTCATCGTCAACCTCTGCCTTTTCTTTAAATTAAGTGAAGTATTTAAAAAATATATTATAAATTAATTAAATTTATATCCATTAAAAAGTATAATCAAATTATAAAATTCATATTATTTATGAACTTTATACTACGGTTAGTGGTTACAACCATTTCTATAACCATCAAACTTTGTGAAAAGCTTGGTTTTAGACAAAAATTTCATTCCAAAAGAATGTGACTGTGACACCTTTATAAAGTGTACCTAATAAAAACCAATCCCTACTCTTTCGGTTTAAAAATATTGATGTCATTGTTCTAAACAATGCATTAGTGTTTGGTCGGACGTTTTGAATTACCGACGAAAAAAATCCAAGGTGTCGTCTACTGTGTTACGCCCACTTTGTTTTCTAATGCCTTCTGACTCCCTTCCCATTTTCTAGTTGTTTCCAACCTCGCACTTTCTATTTGCAACATACATAAATTTGTTAAATGATTTAACTATTAATAGAATTTCATATAAATGATAAAATCATTATTTTATACAATATTTAGTTGATTATTAACGAAAAATTCTTATGTCATTCATAAGTCCCTTTTTGAATACTATATAAGCATATGATACTTGTGACAAAGATATCAACACCTTCTTATATCATTTCAACTTAAGGTTCTTTCTCTCGACCTCTATTTTATAACTTAAATTAACATGTTTTCAAAGTTTACTTATATGTGCAGGAAACGCGATGGAAACGCTTATGTTTTTCCTTTTATTTGTGATGTCAAATATGGTTTTGAGCACAAAGTTATCCAATGATCGACACAGTGGTGGTGGCCAACTGATGGAGCTGTCATCAAGCTACTGTTTGAGTTGGAGGTTGGCCACCGAGACAAACAACTTACATGGGTGGCGTACTGTCCCCATTCAATGTCTCCGGCATGTTGAGGCATACATGATTCGAGGGCAATATGATTCTGATGTGAAATTGATTGTAGATGAAATAAGGAACTATATCGATCAACTTGTTTTATCTGACGATGGAATGGATGCATGGATCTTGGATGTCGATGAAACTTGTCTTTCAAATCTCTATTATTATGAAGGGAAGCGGTTTGGGTAAGTTTACGTCGTTCATATGTGTTCATGCAAACTGTTTCTGATATATACATATACTTACATATCATGTATGATGTATGTATAACTTACTTATATCAAGCATGAATATTGGTTTTAGCTATATATGTTAAGTTTGTAATATGGATGTAGAGGGGATCCATACGACCCACATGCATTCAAGGAATGGGCATTGATAGGAATCTGCCCTGCGATTCCATCGATTCTGGGATTGTTTAGGAAACTGGTGGAGACTGGTTTTAAGGTTTTCTTGATCAGCGGCAGAGATGAAACGGCCTTTGGGCAAGTCACTGTTCAGAATTTGCACCTTCAAGGATTTTTTGGCTTTCAACGGCTCATTTTGAGGTAATATATTAACTATTAAGGGTGAAGAACTAGGATATTTTTTTTAGTCCAAGTCACTGCACCTTTATAATCTTTCTATATATCGAGATCATTCAGAAAAAATTTAAAAAATAGCATTTTAACTAGTCATGGCATCCAGAAATAATCACGTCAGTGCTGATTTTTAATTAACATATTTTATATAATTTTTATGATTATGACCATCATTTTAAGTTAATTTCTAAAATATGACCAATTTTAACACAATGACTGGATATTTTACGAAGTGGTTTCATGACGAAATTCTATCAAATATATATCTAATTTTGTTGTATAGTTTGTTTAGGTTCATAACATTTATCTCTATAAAATAAATCAATTTTAAAAAATATAGTCGACTTGCTTGAAATAAAGAAGAAGAAGAAGAAGTGCCCACTTTCATAATTTGAAACTAATATATCTTCAGGAGTGAAGCATACAAAGGGCAAAGTGGTGTGGTTTACAAATCAGAAATAAGAAGGAAACTGGTGGAAGAAGGGTACAGGATATGGGGAAATGTAGGTGACCAGTGGAGTGATCTTCATGGAGAATTTGTTGGCAATAGAACATTTAAACTTCCAAATCCCATGTATTATGTACCATAATTAAATACTATATATAATTTGTTATGTTAGACAAAATGATCGGTTTGTTAATCGATGGTAAGCAGTACTCTTTGGAATGGTCTGCTAGAAAAAGCAGTGGTTCCGACGTAATTTTCCATCGGAAATCCGTCCATACCGATGGATTTAATTACATCGGAAAAAAGCTTATAGGTAATTGTTTATGATGGATTCCCAATGGACCTAATTACGGATAGATTTCCATTATGACAGATATAGTTTGACAATCTTCGACTTTTTTCGATGTATTTTCGATTGCCATGGTTTAACCTGTTTTGATCATTAGGCCGGAAGGAATGAAGCATGTCATGTCATGTCATGTTATGTTATATCATTTTTGAAACCATAAAATGTTTGTCATAATGTCATGTCATTTTTGTCAACTTAATAAAAAATAATATAAAAAAATAATCTCTCTCTCTCTCTCTCTCTCATTTGAGTTTGTCATTTTGTCATGCCACCTTTCAGGCCCGGTCCTGACATTTCGGAGACCTTGTGCAAAAACTAAAGTGAGACCCTATAAAATATTTCTTGTAAATATTATTAACTACATTTGTTACTACTAATTCAAAATATAAAGTTGCTAAAAAACATCTCATAAATTCACTACCACAAAATAATGTCTTCACTCATTGGTAATCAAATAAATCTGTAAAACTGTTATAAACAACTTTAAAAAAAAGGAACACATTACTATTTTCTAAACATCGACCTTGTAGCATTTTTAGAAGAAAATTCATCTATGAGACTTTCATCTATGAGATTTTTTCTTACTTTTTTGTCAGTTT
Organism: Lactuca serriola; assembly: GCF_051521515.1. Taxonomy (NCBI): domain Eukaryota; kingdom Viridiplantae; phylum Streptophyta; class Magnoliopsida; order Asterales; family Asteraceae; genus Lactuca; species Lactuca serriola. Next base: position 41,929,990 of record NC_136416.1, read on the forward strand.
ATAAAAAATTAAAACGTTGTCTAAAATTTATAAAGAAAACAGATTTGCATTTTTTTGGATATAGATATTTTCCTTAAATTGTTGATAAATTTTAAATTTATGATTTGATTTTGATTTTTGTTGATTTTTTTTCAAATTAAAATGCATCTAAAATTGGAACCAAATGTTACCGGGCTAATTTTATTTATTGATAAAACATAAAAATAGAATTCACCAAAATACCAATACTATAACTATAAATTATCCCAAAAATCGGAGGCCCCCCATGATCGGAGGCCCGGTGCAACCGCACCACCCCAGGGCCGCCACTGCCACCTTTGAGGGGTGGTATTCGTATGGCATGTCAAGCAAATGTCATGTGTTTTTATCACCCACTCCCCCTAGCTATATAGATGAAATTACGATGAAATAACGTTAGACCATATTTGACATGGTTTGAATTTTTCTTGATGGTATTCCGACGGAGTCTAGTTCAACCATATTTGATATTATTTTACAGATCTCCAAAACATTTTTTAGTTTGAGGGATATTTCCGTCACAGATGTGTCACACAAATGATTTATTATTTGAAAAACGATAAAATTTAAATAAAACAAAAAACTGTGAATTTTTCTGCCCAAATATAGAAAAAAAAACGCAATGCATTAAACTTATAATAATATTCATATCTAACTAAGTTTTATTAATCAAAACTCATAATTCGGAAAAAAAAACATTACGATAAAAGTTGTTGATACTTTAAAAATGTCAATACAATTACAAATATTTAATTAAGTTGTATCATTAAGACATCCATAATGCATTGAACTTGATAGAGTTTAATAGATTGTCATATCATATATTTACAATCTATACAACTTTATTATTTTTTTCCTACAATGCATTAAACTCTACAAAATTCAATAGAATATTACAAAAGATAATTTATAGTATATAATTAAGAATTAAAAACTTTCATTTTTTTCCATTGAAGACTTCAATGGTCATTGAAGTCCAAATTGATTGAATGCCAAGGTGGCATCTCACAATGGTAGAGTTTCATCTATTGAAAGACACCTAGAGTTGTCACCTCATTCAACTCCCTCATTGAACTCACCATTGTGGACGCTCTTAAGGCCAACGTTTTTTCTTCAATTTGAGTCTGACACATATTTCATTGAGGTTGCCTTTGTTGCATTTGCAAATTTAATTGAGTTTGTCTTCATTTCATCAAATTTTGCATATCAAGGTGAGTTTGTTGGATGGTTTTTTATGTTTTGAACTTGTTTTCCCAGCTTCTCTACCTAAAAATGGTAGACAAACATATATAAACATATAGTTAGTAAATCTATTTCACTTTCAACCAAAATAGCAATGTATGGCTTTGGGACAATATTCACATGGAACTTCAAAGTCAACATTCTTTTATTTACTAAATCAAAATTTTGTCAACTGGTAAATGTATAAGTCTCTTATGCCATAAAAAGATATTAGTGTCATTAGACATGACATTGCAAAAAAAATAAGAAATGGGTGTGAAAGGGTACTAATTGAAATAGACATTACAGTGCTTATGTCATCCTTTTGATTTAAATAAAAGAAGTATAGTCGCTCATGATATCAACCAATAACCAGAGACCTCTTCTTGATATCTACCAAGAACAGAGACATCTTCTGAGAAAGGTCGTACAAAAAAAATTATGAAAACAACAAGTTATTTGATTTTTTTATGAAAAGTTTCCTACTAGAAAACAAATTATATTGAAAGAAAGGGACATACATTACATTATGTAAAACAATTCCCTTAGTGATGTAAATGCTTCCAACCTCAAAGGACATAGTTTTTTCCCCATTAAGAAGACTGATGTTATGGGGAAGTTTAAGTTTATGAATTTGAAACAATAAGGTTCTATTATAACTAGGGATGTAAATGAATCGAACGTTGAACAAATAGTTTGTGAACCGTTCGGTAGGAAGTTCGTTTATTTACTAAATGAACGAACATGAAAAAATGCATGTACGTTTAGTTAAATGAACGAACATGAACATTGGTCTTGTTCTTGAATGTTCGTTTATATCCATTTATTTAAGTACCTATTATGCTCATATATGTTTAATTATGTTTGAGTACATCATTACATTATATGTTTGTTTATGTTCACATATGTTCAATTATTTTTTTTAACTCTGTTCGTTTATGTTCGTTTAGCATGTTCACGAACATAAACGAATGAATATGTGCAAGAAAAATCGTTCGTTTATTTGATCGTGTTTATTTGTTTGTTTGGCTAACTTAAATGAATGAACATGAACATCGTTTAGTCGTGTTTGTTCGATTCATTTACAGCCCTCATTGTAACAAATATGATCACATCAACCATAATATATTATCCAAGAAGTCGAACTACTGATAATAAAATGGCATTTTTGTGAATTCATGCTCGAGTTATAAGGAGAAAGAGTGTTACCAACAAAATTAACACTTGAATGATTGTTGGAGTTTTGGGGTAAAACATCAGTTTTAATTCATTTTGTCCCCATATTGTTTGTATTTGAACGATTATTGATCAACAAAATGAGTTATTGATGTAGACCACTTGTCAATTCAGGGAATGTATCTTTGAAGGATAATCACATTCATTAAAAATTATTCATATTAACTGTTATAGTTCTTAGATATGGCTTCAGAGAATTAAAATCTTTCGGAAATCCAACAAGACAGTAAAACTTGTTGACTGTATGACCAGGTTTCTTGTAGTGATTATAAATTAATTTTTTCTTGTCGTCATATGTTGTTCTAGATTGATTCCCCATGCCTTATACATTCATAGACACGGACTAGACATAAAAATCAACGCATATTGTACCTTATGTTATTTTCATGTTGAATCAAATAATCAATCATAACCAAATTTCGGAAAAGGCTTCATCATCAAAATGTTATCTTGAATATCTATATAAGCGTTATTGAGTCCTAAGAGAAATTTGATCAACCCTTGATTTTGTTCGAGATCTTGGAGTTGTACGCAACACCATAAGTACATAAAGGAATTAAAGACAAAGCAATCAATTCATCCTAATTCTTCTTGAGTTTAGTGAAATAAGATGGAGGATCACTCGATCCCTGTGATAGATTCGATATTTCTCTCTGAAGTTTATAGACATTTTCTCCATTTGATTGTCCAAAAAACATCTATATCATTCTAGATTTCATATGTCGAGGTTGAATAAAGAATTGATTATGTTATGTTGCTAATCAAAACATTAAGGATCCATAAAGTAACCATGTTGTTACAATTTGCCATAACTCAATGTTATGATCCTTGATTATTCATTTTATGATTTTCCCATTCACAAAACTAATTTTGTTCTTTTCTGAAAGCGAAATCAACATTGCCTTTCTCCATGATCTGAAATTGGATAAATCAAATTCTTTTTGTAATGTCCTAAATTTCAAACAATTTTTTCTTTTTAAAACAAAAGTAAAACATTCATTTTCCATAAGATAGAAGTACAAAGTTCTTTAATACCACAAAACCAAGTCATAAAAAATGTATTAGAATCACCATAAAACAACAGAGTCTAAAACATATATCATTAGCGATGTGTATGCGGTACAGTCAAGCTAGGTCTTTCCCACGATCAGCGAAATTACCTGCAATTGGATTAATCATATATGTCATGATTATGTATAAAGGCCAAATAAGTCGTATACTTGGAGCATGTTGAATGATACCAATATAATTCGAGAACAAGTCATAGTGTGACTTGTATGGACATTCTAAAGTACTTGCGAGAACCAGAGAAATATTCCTAGCCTATGAAGTATTTGAAAGAAAGTTATGTTTAAAGTTGTTACACATATGATAAACTTCCAAACAGATTGAGATGACTATCAATCACAATCGGGTGTGTCCTCGTTATGAATGAAGACAAAAGTTACATGGATAGTGTTTCCATGTAGATTTTAATTACAGTTACACATCAGAGTTAAAGTACATTGTGGTTTGGAGAGCCACATACGAATATGCTTAACGAATAGTTTATTATGAGTATGAGTAATCCCATTATGCACGTATTAGTATCTAAGTCATATTTAGGCATCTAATACATTATCAATAGTTTTCTCTATATATGAGTTATATATATAAAACTGAAAATGTTTGTATTCGCAAAGTTTATACAAATCAATTTTGTCAAATCTACTTAGCAAAGATCCTTCATTAGCTAAAGCTTGAAAGTCAAGTCGGTGCTATAGAGCCTTGTTGATATAAGTAGATGTATTTGATTGAAATTTAGTATTTGGATATTGGAACAATACAAGCAACATATATTGTAATGAATTGATATATTGGATATGAGTCTTTCATTGAATAATTGTTGTGTTCTATATTAGCATGTTATAATACTAGAATAACTAGGCTACTCTAAATGTACATAGTCTTTCATAGTTGTGGGTTCATCTATGAAGCAAGACAAATATGAATGGATTGTCTGATTTTCATGGATATGAAAATAGCAAGAGTTGCTACCAGCTTCATAGGTACTTGGTTAGGAGAATAAGTATTGGACTTGACCCGTATCAAAATCGATTTATGGATCATAGTCATGAGTGATGTTTTGATCAAGGTTGTATCTTTGTATTCTTCGACCAGAGATACATATTTAGGACTTGAAGTGTAGGAATTTTTGTGCTTTGGCATGGTTTAACGTTGTTCTGTAAGAGGTAGTCATAAGGGTCATCGTTGGGTATGACATGAACTACGTCATGGGTGTATCTAGTCAAGATGGGATTTTTCCCTCTTATTCGTTGAGGTTTAGACATCTAAGGCCTTACTCAAAGTTAAACACTAAATGAGATTGATCATGATACATATCTCTTGTTCAACATGATGTATGAGATAAAGGAATAATTGATACCACACCTTTAGTAATAATTCTAGCTTAAAGCTCATGGATTTAGTTATCGATGAGACGGCACCCTTCATATGTTGTTAGGGGCAGTAGCTCGTTGCTAGATGTCAACTACTTTCTATGTCAGTCTGTAATGAATCATGTGCAAGTGGGAGATTGTTGAATCTATATGCCCAAGAATCATTATTGAGTGACATTGCTAATAATATATGATCATATAGGGTCACACCTTTATCAAGTTGTCACATTTTGTATATTTATATTAATGTGATTATTAATAAATAATATCAATTCTTGTATTTTAATTAGGGAATAATTATTGTTTGTGCGAAAATAATAATTATAAGAGAGTAATACTAGTAATGATTTCATATGGTGTGAGTTAATAAGTCATGCAAAACCTTTTGTTCTAGTTGGATTCTTTTGTCTTTTACAAAAAGACAAATTTATATTATATAAACTTTAAGTTTATAAAAATTAAAGAGTTCATCTTTTTTCAAGAGGTATGGCCAAAACTATGTAAGGGCATGGAAGGTTGCTTGTCAACCTCCTTCCTTTGTCCCTCATGCCTCTAAAGTAAGGTGATTACTTTGTACTATTTAATGGGGTTGTTTTTGCTTTTGCATGAGTATATAAGGAGGGCATTTGCATGAGTTTTTGGCTAGTTGTTTACTCTTTTCTTCTTCCTTTCTTCACCACGAAACAGTAGGTAGTAGAATCTCTCTACTTTTGAAGTTTGATAATTTACTTTGGTGATTAAAAGCCCTCTTGAGTTGTCTCGTTTAGTGCTTATTTGAGTAAAGCACTTAAAGGCTTAAGACACTCAAGAATACAAGAAGGAACTAGCATTCCAAGTGTCTTACTCTTTATGGTGGATACACATAGAGAAATTTTACTCTTGAATTTTTGCTATCTTCATCAACACCCCAAAACCAAGTGGGTTCAAAGGCTTCAAAGATTGTCATTCTAAAAAATATTTGGTTGTTTTTTTTTTTCATTCTAACCTCTATAAATGGATCCTTGATAGTTTGTTTTTGTTATAAACTAAATATAAACATGTTATTTTTAATGATTCCATTGATCGATTTTTATGAAAACTAACTTATATTTTGTATCAAACCTCATCACTTGTTTCTTTGCTTGTTTTGGCCTTGATTTGGTATAGGTAACATAGTTTTTCAACTTAGTGAGGATGGGGCTTTTGGGTAGTTACATTCTAGTTTATGTCTTAGTATTGATACCATTTAAACATATCGTTGAGTTATCTTAACACTTGTTTTTTAGAACTTGTTTTGATCTGGTTTATGAACTTTATTTTGATGAATGATGTTTTTGGTAATAAAAATAACATTTGTGATGTTTTCATAAAATTCAAAATAAGACTTTTGCTGACATATTCTGTTAAATAAATATTTTAAAAATTTGGGTGAAAAATCACAATGTTACATTTTAAGAGATAAAAGGTATGCATTCCGCGAACCACATATGCAAATGAATATGTGGACAAAACGTCTACAAGCTGTATAGGAACCAATTCCCAAAGCGCCTCGTAACCACAATACTGAAAATATACCAAGAAGATTATCAGATAATCTGCATAATAACTGGGAACCAACTCCCACCTAACCCTAGGGATTATGACTTCCTTGATACGCATATGGGTCCTGTGCTTTTAGTAGTACGGGCCCATACTACCTTCCACGCCTATCCATATTTGTCTCAAGTATCATCATAACACCCTAATATACACATGCATGGTGATCGCTCAGCCCTCGCTTCTGGAGAAAGACTAACTATTTCATAACTAGCCTACCGACCTCACACAACTCACCCATGAAACTTCCACCAACCCCGCAGCACTCGTGTATGCTAACCATACATAACGCTGGACCCTATAGACTTTCAAATACTTGATCCTACCCTAAGTCCTTCATCAAACAAGAACAGGAAATAAGGCCAAACCAAACATTCCCAGGCTATAAGATCTTTATTATGTACAACTATGATGCATACACTAAGCGATTACAATAATGATGTCAATTTCATATAAGGAAAACCCTGGGCTATCAGACATCATACAATCAGACAATTTTACCATGTAATTCCTAAAGATCCCTATCCTAGTACTAGCATGATGTTCTAACATATCAAGATATCAAATAACTGTATGGTATTTTAGGGTTTACTTACTGGCTCTAGCTGACAGTACACATCACATCCCCTTTACTTATTTTGAAAATCATTTGAAAATCATTTTGAAAATCTTTTCCTTGATTTGAGACTGGATTCACACAAGTGTTCCTCCAATTCACTCAAACCAAGGATTTGATACCAACTTGAAACAACCACAAAAATTACCAAAGATTTAAACTTTTTGAAACCAATCCAGGTAAATAAAATTATTCAAACACCAACATCGTTCACAAATTGTTTTCAAAACAGTTTCATATCAGAGTTCCCAGAAATCCCAAGTCATAAAATGTAAGGATGTGTACGTCACGCCTTCGCCTTTCCATGGTCACCTGAAGTACCTGAAACAATAATCAATAAATGTAAGCTCGGAGGCTTAGTGAGTTACCACCAAAATACCAACATATACAACCCAAACAAAATAATAACAAACAATATGCATAATGAGCCTTCGACATGACTGGACCGCCTCGTAGGGCCTACGGCCTATCTGGACCGCTCCTGAGCCTTCGGCATGACTGGACCGCCTCGCAGGGCCTACAGCCTATCCGAGCCGCCCCGAGTATGTTGGCCTACAGCACAAAGCAGGACCGTCTCAACCCAACCACCATACAAACTATCATGTGCACATAAGTAACATATGCTAGCATATAAATATATCAATCGACCGCTCTAATAAATCAATTAGCATAGCAACATCGTATAACCAGGATACCAACATAACAGGCCACTAAGCATACTAGCAACCTGACTACCAGAGTGCTAATCAATAAGCATAGCATGCAATAAACCCGGATACAATCCGAAGGGCCGACATTGGTACCTTAGACCCTATTGATATAGTGAGAATAACTCACCTAGCAAGTAGTGCAGAACTAAACTGAGAGTCTCCAATCGCTACCTCACCGACAACCTCGACTGTCTAAAATGACGAATACTAAGTTAGTAAGTGGGATCTCAAAATTGCCAAAGGGTCCATAATGTCCATTCCTCTAATTTGGGCCTAAGACCCAATATCAATCCACCACCCAAAGTCCATATACATAAGCCCATCAATGGCCCAATTTTCCTAATTGGGCCTTACCATAGGACCCCTTATCAAAACTGACCCAACTTCAATTATTCAGGGACCAATAAGGCCCAAGTCCAAATAGTCTAAAAGCGGAACAAACCCGAAGCCCAAATGTCAAAAGCCCCATAGGGGACGTACGTGGGGTGTACCCCTCTAGTATGCTGGGCGTACTCTTGCTCTATGTTGACCGTCATCGGGGTGGTTGACCCCTCGTACGCAAGGCGTACAGGAATTACGTTGGGCGTACGCGGGGTTTCACCAAAACCCTAATAAGTGCTTAATGGCTTAAGCACTTAAGCCCAAACTCAGATCCATCGACCAAATATGCCATAGGACTATAAAGTCTCGAACTATATCACTTTGGACGTCCAGAAAGATCTTAACAAATGGTCTTAATCCATTAAGACCTTCCTACTTCATGTATGAGACAAATCTATCTATTAGGACACCATTTTTATCAGTTAGGACCTTTTATAAGGTCTGAAAGGACAACTCATTTTATCCAAATCATAACATGCACCATTTTGGGACTTTTGGGACTTTTGGGACAAGAATGCTTCCATACAGCTAAAATGACTAGATCTATATCATACAAACATAAAGTTCCAAGCTTTTTACCTTCTGGAGCTTCTAGGATACAACACAACTTCAGATCTATAGTCTTGTTCTCCTTCTGCAACTACTTGATGCAATGTCTTCCCCTTCAAATGTTCAAAATACACACCAACTCACACTCACACACAAAACTCGGGTTTGGAACCCTTTCTGGGATATGGAGACTAAGGATAATTAGAGGAAACGATCTAAATGGTGTTTATATAGTCCCAACCCAAAATATTAGGGTTTTCACCTGACGTGAGTACGCCCAGCGTACATAAGTGTACGCCCAGCGTACTAGGGCGCGCCTAGTACGCTCAGCATACCCTTATGTACACTCAGCGTACTCCTTCCTGACCCAAAGTTGCAACTTTAGCCCTATACTTCTCATGGCTCAACTCAACCAACTCCAGGGACTACAAATGGCAAAAAAATAAAAAGAGGAGAGATTCGAAATGCAACTATGTATCTTTTGGCCAAATTGTGTATCTCAGTTTAGTCAAATGCAATTCAAGAACCTGATAATCCATTTTCCATTTTGCAGTGGGTATTTTGCTAAACCATTATTGGGTTTAATAGTTTGTTTATGAAATTATACTTAATTGGATTATATCTTTTATCTTTTGGTTTAATTTCATGCTTTCTACTTTTTGAAAAATGACTATGTTTTGTTGTAATTATTTTTATTTTATTTTTTTTTTGTGAAAGGGCTTCAAGCTAAATTTTATTGTTTTTGTTATCAATCAAGTATTTTTTTTTACATTTTTCATTTTTTACCATGGTGATGCTACAAAATGTCTTTCATATGATATCTGGTCGTATGTTGCAATACATGTGTTTGTTGAAATAACTGAAAGAGAATCTGACCATATGGTATGTTTTCTGTCAGAAGTACTGAAGTTCGTTTTAATATTTTTCATATAAAAGCGATCACACAGAATGTTATTCTTACATAATTTGATTTCATGACTACAATTCTCATAGAATGCTTTATTTCATCGCAGTTATTCTTATAGAATGAATGAATGGCACATGATGATCAAGGGCATGAAGGTTGGATGATAGTGTATGGGATGGAGATGAACAATGGTCACTAGTGAAAGCACTATTCAGCATTATATTCTGATAGAATAATTTGCAATAAAATGATAGGACAATATGTAATACTAGTATATTTTGGTAGAATATTCCGGTAAAATAATCAATAAATTGTGTTTATTTGTTGATAGTGAGTGTTTCATTATTTTAGAATATCATATAATTTTTTAAGAATATGATGAAAATTTTTAATTGTATCCAAAAAAAAATATTCTTCGAAAAGTTCATTCAATAAAAGATGTTGTTTTTTCTTTTGAAGAATGATATTATCATTCTAATAGAATGTCATTCTATTAGAATAAAATCGGGTATGATTAAAAATTACATAAGAATTAAAATTGAAGGTAATTAATTATCCCCAAAAAAATTTAGAATTTTTCTTTTTTAAATTTGTTGCAATTGACTAAAATAACCTTATAGTGAAATTTGATGGTATTTTTCACTTATTTTTAATTCAATAATATTCATTAATTATTTTTTTAAATAACTAAAATGATTGGTCCAAATCAAGCCTACATCCACACAATAAATAGTTAGAATACAATAACCTATACCTCTTAAATTTCAAGATATGACTAATAAGTTTTCTAATATATATATATATATATATATATATATATATATATATATATATATATATATATATATATATATATATATATAACATACAAAGTTTTTTGTACAAATCAATAATGTATAGCAAAATCCTTAATACTTGCCAAAATTTTGAAGACGTAAATTAAGGAAGGTTATTAAAAATTTAATTTGGAGCAAAATGACAATTTAAAAATATTAAATTCATCGATATAAATTAATTTATATTTTTTAAAACGAGACACCGATAATAAATAATTTAAATCAAATATATAAAAAAATAATATAAATATAAGTTCTAAACATAAATATTTTAATTAAAAGTAGAACTTTCTTATTACGTAATAACTAATAATAGAATTTAATAATCATTTCTCCGTAAGAAAACTATTCGTCAAAAGAGTTATTTATCGTCGTTGCTTTGCGTGAGCACACATCTAGTGTGTGTGTGTATGTGTGTGTGTGTGTGTATATATATATATATATATATATATATATATATATATATATATATATATATATATATGTCAAAACATGTAAACAACAGATCTATTCACAACATCAACAGATCTTTTATTAAACGAAGAATAAGATCCAATTGGTTTTCAAGATAATTACAACTGAAAACTCACTACATCAACACTCACCCTCAAATGTATACATAAACTAACATATTAAGACTCTACAAAACAAGACTAACAAGAACAAACCCTAAATTGAAGAAGATGAGAGAACAAGACCTCGACTAAGTGTGTGATAAATAACTTATCTGAATAACCTCCAAACCAGCTGGTACCAAAATATATACTTCGGGTAGTATCCATGAATTAAACCAGGAATATAACCGACCCATACCCATCTTCAAGGATCCGCGTGTTTGTTTCTTTGTTTACATGAAATGAACCACAGTCCTTGCACTAATGAAATAATACACAACATACCCAAATACCACAAATGTTACACCATTCTCACAATGAAAGTTTCTACAAGTTTACAGTTTAGTCCAGATTAAGAAGATATCCAATGTTAAGCTTGTCATAAATAATTATACTTTTAACAATATATAAGTGAAATATCATTTTAGGCATTTTCAAGAATGGTGATGCGCATCCTTTTACTATAAACTCAGTTACGTATTTCATATGTCTCGTATTTTTTTTCAACGATTTATATATCAATGTAGAACTTCTTCTCTTTCTATTAATTATTTAATTTTAATATTTTACCTTATAACTCAAAAAAAACAATTATTGTTTATATTTACAATATAACTTTTTATGACATCTTTTTGTTTTCTAAACAATAACAACTAATCTAAATACAAAAAATTAAGCTTATGATAAGATGGAAGAAACTATGATATATATATATATATATATATATATATATATATATATATATATATATATATATATATATATATATATATATATATATATATATATTATTTTACAGCAGTAGCAGAGGAAGTGGTCCTTTAAAGCGAAAGCATGCTTTCATCAGGAGCTTGTGACCATCATCACATCATACGCCATCATACATGCATGTGACTTCTGTTCACGGGTTCAACCAACCCTCCTCCCTTCCTTTTGTGCCTTTCTTTTATTAAAACCAATTCTTTAGTAAATTTGATTACATCACACAGAACCATCATATGATACAAATCAAAAAACACCAAACTTCAGGCCATGTCCCCCGGTATTCATTCTCCAACTCTTTGGTTACCATCGTTGGGACACTTTAGGTTTTGTATTTTACATCGACTCTGACAAACAAGATACATATATATGTCCATGGAACTTAGCCTAAAACAAGTCATTTAATTTGTCTCTAAAAAACTTATTATTGTAAAACTCCCTTCACAAGTCACACCATTTAACCTTTTATCAATGACCTTTATAAGAATGATCCTATATTCCAATCCTTGAAAGTTGAAAACGAAATCTAATATTAATCTACTCTTATTCTAATTAGACAAAATGTAATACAACCGTTTTTATGGTTACAACTTACAACTTACATATCACGTAGACAAACATCATTACTTCATTACAATCTCTCAATACCACAAAAAAACACCATAACCAAAACACCATACAACAACAATGAACAAACTCACATCACAACACCCGATTTCCTTACTAGATACCTATACGATGCCACCTTCCTTTTTCGTGAGACCGAGTTATCAACAGACAAAACCAACTTTCCGGCTTCTTTTGCAGTGTAAGAGTTGTGAACCGCTTCTTCTGTGGGCCCCATCTTCCTAGTTTTCTCAACCGCAATCGAGTAGCTTCCATTTGCAATGGGGACATACTCAGCACTATACTCCAAATCCCACCCTCCAACCACAATATCCCAAGTTATGGTTGCACCCGCCTACACAAGTTGTACCCCATGCATTAACATTTGTACATTAGTGGTTGTTATATGTTTACTTTATGTATTGCACATAGTACAATCTATCAAAGCAAGGAGTAGCTAGTTAATCATTGATTCATTGTTTATTGTATATGTAATATGTCGATGTAGGTCCTTCCTTTTCAATTACAACAATGGTACTATACTACAACTATTACCAATCCATTAAGCAAAAAAGGTACAGAAGTAAAGAAGATAGGTAAATTACCTCAATGCCCTCAATTTGAATATTAACTTTTTCTCCACCTTTGACTGTGAACTCAGAAGCTGGTTTGGGTGGACCATTGTTCAAATCACTGGGTCGACTCAGTCCACCATACTGTACTGGAACATCCTCTGGCCTAATGTACCTATAAATATAATATACAAAAAATCAAATTTAGTTTTTAATTTTTATACTGTAAAAGGGTATTTTGGTACAAGCTAACATACATGGAGTACAAAACTTGAATGCAGTTCACCCCACAGGCAAACAAACGTGAACTACCATTGTTTTATAGTGGCTTGTAAATCGTGCAATTTGAGTTGTACATGATGCAGTGAGAGTTGTACATGTCAGAAATGGAATAGTTGAAGTTGAAAAAGAATACTAACTTGTAAAGGGTTTCTGCGACATTTCCTTCCTTAGAAAGCACAAACTTGCTTTTGGTTCTTTGAGTCAAGAATGGACTGAACATGGAGTATAACATGCTGAAGTACCATGGTACATTGATAAAGATCTACACCCATATCAAAAAAGTAGAAATTAATGTTAAATAAAAATTTTGTATTTTACAAAAAACCCACAAAAAATAATTCACAGGTTTGTAATATTTTATCACTTTTTTCCAAATCATTACGTCAACATTGTACAACTCTTTTGATGCACAAGGTTTCAACTTTATCTGTCATGTGCTACACTGAGTTGTACCATAGAATTCAACGATGCACAAGCTTCCAATTTCCATTTAAACGAAAACTGAAAATCCATTGTTATGACTTAGATCGTCTACATCTGCATCAATGAGTTGTACGATAGAATACAACTCATTGATGCAAAAAGTATCAATTTTTCTAAAAATCTAACTTAAATGACTATTACTTCATGGAATGTTCAATTCTATAGCGTACATTAATAATTGAGCAAATAATTTATGCACAAGCTTTCGATTTTCCAAGAATCCGTATGCATCATTGAGTTGTACGATACAACTCACTAAAGCACAAACATAGAAAAAAATACATTTTGGGGGGAAATATTATCAAATTAAGCAATTGAAGCACTTTACGAGCAAACCATTTCTGGGTAATATACGCACAAAGCTTTGCAATTTCCTAGAACTAGTGTTCGTAAGGTGGTGTAACGTACAACCCATCAATGCACAAACTCAATAAGATAAAAGAAAAATACAAATTACGAGTGATTGATTTACCTTACGAGCAACCATTTCTGGGTAATTATCTTGGAAGAGAGATAGAATGTGATTGGAAGCAACTCTGAGCTCTCTTTTGGGCATGTCTTTAAGATCAGTAACCTGGATAATCGAATTAATCCCACCAGGTCTTAAATGGAGCATCTTGATCCCTCTTTCAAGAACTTGCACTCTCCACCTGAGAAATTTCTTCAATTTATCGTTATCTCCGAATATTTTCTCGTACATTTCTTTATCTTTGAACACGCCATAAGCATTATAACAAACGGGATGACCTTCTCTGTCGTACCCATTCATATACGCCACCAGACCTTCGAGTTCTTTAAACCCTAAATCCTCTTCAACAATGGAGTCGGCTCCGAAATCTTTCCTCCATGAAAGACACTTGAGGAGCATGTTGAGTGAATCTTGAACCCTAAAGTCTCTAGCCCTGAGGAATTTCAGAAGAATGACGTCGGATTTCTCCGTGGTGGCGGTGGGTGGAAGCAATGGGATGCCCCACATGGACGCATTGTCGTCGTCGGAGGTGGTGGTGAGTTTGTCTTTGAGTTCTTGGAGGGCTTTCTTTTCTGAAGGTTTGAGGTTGTGGAGATGGTAAGTGTCTTCTTTGAACGACGGCGTGCGGTGGGGAGTGGTGGCGGAGTCCATTAGTGAGTCCACGAAGGTTTTCTTGGGTTTTTGATCGGGTAAAGAGATGGGTGAGGGAGAAGATGAGTCCATTTTTTTTAACTGTTGTGAAGATTTGGGATTTACCCAGATGAGAGGAAGATTTTGAAGTTTTAAACAGAGAAAAAAGATGCAGAATTTGGGGAAATGAGGGAATTTGTGGGGGCTATTTGGGTAGCGTGACTAAAGGGAAAAAGAAAGAGACAGGTCTATGAATGTGATGGGTGGACTAAAGGGGTTGGAGGGACAGTCTCTATATATTATTGAGATGACATGATTAATGCTTGCGGTGCTTCTTTTTCTCTATTTCCCTGTAAATATTGTCGCTCTAAAAACTAAAAACTTAATTACTGGTTGGTATTATCAAATAAATGATTTGTTGGGGTAGCATCCAAAGTAGTTATCACTAATTTTGATATTATATAGGGAAAATACCTAAATAGTAAAAAAATGTCGATGTTTTAAAAAAATAGACATAAAAATGGGTTTTTTTTTTCGGATATAGACATGTATTTCGCGGAGCTCCGCGGAATCCACTGTATCTCCGCGGAATTGCAAAATCGTAAATAAATCAATGTATAAAAAAAAAACACTAAAGATCCATTCCGCGGAGCTAACTCCGAGGAATGAACTCATTCCGCGGAGGTAGCTCCGAGGAATAGATCTCTAGTGTTTTTTTTTTCACATCGATTCTTCAGGGTTTATATTCATTTCCCAAATTAATTATTTTTAAGAAAAAATTATCATATTATTATAATTTTTACTTGAAAATAATTAGTTGGGGAATTAATATAAACCCCGAAGAATCGATGTGAAGAAAAGAATATTAAAAAAAAAAAAAAAAAAAAAAAAAAAAAAAAAACCCTCAAGATCCATTCCGCGGAGATGACGTCATTCCGCGGAGGGTCCTCCGCGAAATGTATGTCTATAGCTGGAAAAATCAAATTTTATGACTAAATTTAGAAATTCACCCCCATTTTTTGTCTATTTGTGATATTTTCCCTATTATATAACTAGCATTCTATCAAAAAAATGTCGAGAAGGATAATTTTTTGGGTTTAGTTTCTTCTTCATGATGATGATTCTAATAACGAGTTAGTTTTGCACACAAGGTTGTCTGCGGCACAAAACATGGTACATGAGAGGCGAAAGTCCAAATGTCGAGAAGAAGCATAGAAAATGGATCACCGGAATCGAGAGACGGCAAATGAACTTTTGGTATGTGATTATTTTGCCCCTGATAGTTTATATGATCCATCGAAATTCGAAGAACGTTTTCTTATTAGTATAAATTTATTCTTACGTATAGCTAGATACTTGGAACGTAATTATGAGTTTTTCCAATTAAGATGAGATGCTAGAGGTAAACGTGGTTTTACTACAATACAAAAATATACAGTCACTCTTAGACAATTGAGATATAGCATAGTCGCAGACGTATCAGATGAGTATTTGAAAAATGTTTGAAAGGACGAGCCGAGACTGTAAATATCTTTTTTGTGGGTATGTTATAGAGCTTTACCGTGACATATATTTGCGATATCCGACTAAAAGTGATGTGGAACATTTATGTGTCGCGCATCAAGCTAAACATGGTTTCCCAGAGATGCTTGGTAGCATTGATTGTACACATTGAGAGTGGGCAAATTGTCCCAACGTGTGGTGTGGTCAATTCACGTGAGGTGATCATGAGGTGCCGACTGTTATATTAGAGGCAGTTGTTTCACAGGACCTATAGTTTTGACATGCATTCCTTGGTATGGTAGGGTCAAACAATGACCTTAATGTGCTCCAAGCATCTCCATTATTTAACAATATGTTGCAAGGTAAAGTATCAAATATGTCATACGTTGTATCCAGAGTACGCTACAATTGTCAAGTCATATTCATTTTCGGCTAATGAAAACGAGAATTGTTCAAGTTAGCACAGGAATCTACAAGGAAGGATGTGGAACGAGCGTTTGAAGTCCTCAAACAAAAGTGATACATAATCAAACATCCGGCACAAACATGGGATAGGTCAAAATTGACGAAGGTGTTGATTGTTTGTATTATTTTACATAACATGATAATAGAAGAAGAGTGTAGGATTATTTGTTCATATACCACGAACGATATTCTTAATCTACATGTAGTAATACAAGTTGGCAGCCCGGCATATTTCATAAGGGTTTTGGAAATACAAAACTATGAAAAGCATCACAATCTACATCACGATTTGACCGAGCACATATGGAAAATACAATTCCAAGGCAGGATGACAATGAAGACAACGAGGATGAGGCGGTGACGACGATGCGGATGAGGCTGGTGACGACAACGACGACGAGAAATATTTTTCTATGTTTTTTATGTTTTAAGTTTTTATGTTTTTTAAGTAATGTAATGTTTTATTTTGTATGTTTTATGTTTTTTTAGTAATTTAGATTTTAAATTTCTATGCTTTTAATTAATGAAATCTGGTTTTATTTTTCTATGTTTTTAAAATATTTATGTATGTTTTAAATTATGTTTTTTATTTAATTTAATGTTAAAAAAATGAATATTATGGTGTGGTAAGTATTTCCAATTTCTAGTGAGTTAGTGGTGGAATTGATATGACGTTGAGTTGGAGCGCTCTTCCAATGGCTTGGGTTCCAATGACTTGGGTGTGACCACTCTTCATAATCTCATGGGCATACTTTCATGGCCATTGTAAAAGGCATACTCTTAGGGATGGAATTGTTGGAGTCTCTCTCTCTCTCTCTCTCTCTCTCTCTCTCTCTCTCTCTCTCTCTCTCTCTCTCTCTCTCTCTCTCTCTCTCTCTCTCTCTCTCTCTTGTTGGCTAAGAGTTTGCCATAAAAACCACACATTAATATTATCTTGACGTGTCAATTGAAATTGCAAAAGAAATATCATCGATAGAGGTCTAAACGACGATTAATGAAAATAGTCAATTCCAACAATTTTTTGTTCGATATAAACGTACTAAAAATTAAAAATAATAACAATAATAATAATAGTTAAAAAAAAACTTACATCAACCTACGAAATATGTTAGTTGATTATTTATGCAAAGTTTATTTCAATACATAAATATATATTAGTTTTTTATGTATAATATTTTTATAAAATGTGTGCTAATATAAGTTTAAAAGTGTGTTATACATATAACATTGTCTATTTAATAATTTTTTAAAAAAAATTAATAATTAATTTAAATATATATAAATAGTTCATTTTGATATAATTTTGTGATAATATAATTAATAATATTATTGTAATTAAAAAGAATTATAATTTTATGATAATATAATTTATAATATTATTGTAATTAAAAAGAATTGAATATATATTTATTAAAAACTAAATAGTAGAACAGTGAATTTCACAATCTATGTAAGTTATAAAAATATAATATAGTACGGGGGTGGCAATCTCAACTCGAAACCGTTAAAACAACCCGAACCCAACCCAATAAATAAAAGGTTAGGTTGAGATTTTAAACTCATTTAATTAAATGGGCCAACTCGTCTAACCCGTTTATAAAAAATTAAATGAGTTTGGTTAACGTTGAAATTTCTAACTCTTTTACAACCCGCCAACTCATTTAATATTTTTAAATACTTTGTAATTTCTATTTTTTTAGTATTATTATTTAGTTAATCATTTATATTGTGATTTTTTTATTTATCAAAACCCATGGGTAACCGTCACTGGAATTCAAGTTGGTAAAAGGGATAATGGAATTGCATAGAATTTAAAAATTAAACATTTATAATATTTTATGATTGTAAACATTTATTTGTGTTTGTGTTTATAGACCTATAAAGTTATTGTTGTATAATTTTCAAACCTAAACAAGTATTATAGCTTTTAAATTGTATGTATTTTTTTATTTGATAGATTATTTGATTTTAATGGGTTTTTTTATGAAAATCTAAACGGGTCAATCCAGGTTTAACGTGTTTGGTAAATAAGTTGAGTTGGAAAAAACAATAAACAGGTCAACCCGATTTCAAACCATTTACTAAAAACGTTTTGTTTGGTTGGGAATTCTCAACCCGTTACTTAAACAGGTTGGGTTGGTTAAACATATTTAATTAAACACGTCAACCTATTTATGACCCAACCCAACCCATTGTCACCTCTAATACTAGAAATATATTTTTGGGGTAAAAAATAAAGTACTGTCGGAGATGAAATAATAACATTCATCTAATTAGTTTCAAGTCATAAAACCATAGTTTGCAAATCAAAAGTCAGTATATCCAAAAATCAAAGTATTAAACATAATCTGCAGAAATCTAAAAAAAAATCATCAACGATGAGCATGTGCAGTCAAGCTAGAGACTTTCCCCAATCATATGAAATACCTGAAAACATTAATCCATAATTATAAGCACAAATCTTAGTAAGTTCCCCCCAAAAAAATCATAAACATCACAGTAATAACTATATATGCAAGTAATAAGCCTCTTTAGCTCAAGGCCACTTCCAATCCCATTATCATTCCAACCGGGTATTCTTTGACTTACGATCTGCCCTGATCTTTTCATCAAATGTTAACGCATCGCTCTAGGAATTCGATAAAGATAACATAATTGTTATCTTTAGGACGTCCTACTTATCAGTCGTTGTTTGGCCTAGTGCCAGACCCAGGCCTCGCCCACGTGGTCTCCGCTAGGACCTTGGTGCTTCAGGCTCTCGCGCCCAGGTCTAACTCCATATGATAATCTTCGTTCTATAATAAGACAAAACGCAATTGGTCACTTCCGAGGGCGACAAGTGAAACGCTCATAGCGATGTCATCTGTCTCCTCTTCACTAATAGTAGATAACCACTAGTGGTGCACAATCCACCAATAGGACTCCTCCACGTCCTATTGGTCAAGATGGGACAAAGGTTACTATTGTGATCATGCTCAGAAAAAGTGACATGTATAAAAGAGATCTTTCTCCTCCAGGGGAAGGGATCACTTTCTTCTGACCAAAGCTAATATCCATATTCTCACACATACAGTCATGCTAACTAGACAGCTGGAGTTTCGTCCCAGGACCACCTCTCGAACGTGGTTATGGGTTCGATTCCTACTGATGGCGTCAAATGTTGTGAAATGTGCTAGGTGCTTAATGGCATCTCATGATGGTTCTAACTGGGTTGAGCCCTGTAATCACAGCAATGAAGAAGGAACATCAGTCAATGTCCAAGAGGTAACTCAGGGATGAAGCTCTGACGTCTAGTTAGTATGAGTGTATGTGTGGGAATATGGAGATTGGGTTTTGTTCAGAAGAAAGTGATCCCTTCCCCTGAAGGAGAAGGATCTCCTTTAAACTTTTCTCTTTCAGAGCATGATCCCAACAGTATCCTTTATGCCGTTAGGGCAGATAGGACGTGGAGGATTCCCATTTGTGGATCATGCGTCACTAGTGGTCATCTGCTATTTTTGCAAATGAGACATAGGACATCGCTCTGAGCGTTACACTTATTACCCTAGGAAGTGACCAACTATGTTTTGCTTATTATAGATCGGAGATTATTGTCTGGAATTGGACCTCGACGCAAGAGCGCCAAGCACCAAGGTCCTAATGTGAGACCACGAGGGTGAGGACATGGATCTCGAACTAGTTCGGTTAGCGACCATTAACTAGGTCGTCCTAAAGATAACAGTTGTGTTATCTTTAATGTATTCCTAGAGGGATATGTTAACATTAACCAACCGAGCACTGTTTGACTCACAACTTACCCCACGATCTTGTCAGCAGCCTACGAATACACATAACATACGAGCCAACAGGTAAACAAGAAATATGCCTCAATCCATAACCATAATCAAGACCCTACATGTCTAACTAAGCATACTAAAATATCATAGTAATACACATGCATCCAACACAGAGAGTATCAAATCATGACATAAGTAATATAGTGAGAAGACTTAGATGAATCAGAATTGGCAACACGAACCACCGTGAAATAAATTAGAGGTTCATACTTAACCTATATATCAATTCCTAGAAAGTTTGAAAAAAAAAGTCAAATCAGTAAAAAAAAAGTCAAGGGCTGACTGTCAACTACCTAAGTCAACAATCAACATTCACCAACCACCTCATCATGACCAGCTCCTTTGATCGTGCCATGATAACTAAATGACAATGCAGTCGTGTCTAGACCCATGTAACTCCCGCCATGACTTGCGTATCACTACGCCGCAGTTAACGGCTAAAATAACTTAATAAAATAAGATCTTAATCCTTAAACTAGTGGTTCAAAATCCATAGAACCCCTTTAAAAGAGGTCTTAAATGGATAAAGTTTCCAACTTTATCCATAAGAAGGCCTCATGCACAAAATTCTAATTCTTATGTCAAAAAATAACCAAAAATGCAACCAACTCCATGTATAACATTAAAGAGAGCCAAGGTCTCAACGTTGAAACCATAATGGGTTCAAAATATCCCAAGAAAAGACTTTTGAACCCAGAGTTAGCAAAACTCCATCAAACATCCACCAAAGGGATCAACATAACCATATAAACTCAGATTTACAAAGTATGAAGCAAAAAACTTAGAACTCGGAGACTTACAGAGGTCCAAATACTTCTCGGAATATCGATTCTCGAAGAGAAAATCACCAAGAGCAATGAACACCGCCAAAAGCTTCTTATTGGATCCAATAACCACTTTTCAAGCTCAAAACAACACAAGGTGTACAAAGGGGCTAGGTTTGTCTGTAACATTCAGTTTTAAGGTACATGCTTTTGAGGTTTTCTTTAGCATTTAGATGAAGTCATGACGTGAGCAATGCCTCTCACGTCGTAAACCAAGGTTGACTTGTTGACCCGCATTCCTTAAGTCTCACGACGTGAGCCCTTGTTGCTCACAATGCGAGAGCGGTCTGGTGACCAAAACCCTAACTTTTTTGGTATTTAATGGAATAATAGGGATAGGGTTGTCCAACCTCAGCCTTATTCACACTCTAAGCCTCCAGAAACCCAAGTATCAATCATCCTTCAGGTCCTTAGTCATTTTTGGTGCATTTTCTGGCTTGAAGAAGGAGATAAGAAGAGGAAAGAAGTGCTCTAATGGTTGAGTGGGAAAAGTAGCATCATCATCATCAACATCTCTTCTTGTTGTTGGAGCTTTGTAAGTAACAAAGGTTCAAACGTTATTGCATATTATGGATAAATCTAGGGTTTTGTCCATACTTCTTCATGTTAAGCATGCTTGAGTAAAGTAAATCCATAAAGCTAGCAACTTTATGGATTCTAAGGGTTCCTTGATCATTATATTGTCTAGATGTGGAAGTTGGTGAGGTATCAGAGTCATGCATGAGAGTTTGATGCATATTTTCCACTTTTTGACCTAGAATTTATTTGGTCTTGCATGGTGCAAGCATGAACATCAAGCAAACATTTTTATGGACCTTAGGGTTCCCCTTTAGCTTCTGGATGAGATAGATTCAATAGCTTAATGGAATAAGGACTTCAAACCTTGACTTTTGGTTTCAGACTGAAGGCACGACATGAGATATAAGGTCTCATGACGTGACATAGATTAAGCCCATTAATCGTTGAGTTCATGGAACTCAAGACGTGACTCTGTGATTCCTACGTCTTCAGGTCAGTCTAGTGTGAAGTCCATGACTGGGTTATCTGAGTCGGGAGCAAGTTGTTGGGATCAGACCTGGTCGACCCTCACGATGTGACCATGGATTGGTCACGATGTGAGAGCCGGTATTAGTTGTAACGTCTGTGTTTCTGGGTTTGCCATTTTTAGCAATGTAATAGTTTAGGTTAACCTTTGTAACCCGTTTTGAAATAATAAGAATGTATTATTTGAGTATTATGTGTTTTGTGCTTAATTGCTTAATTATGTGGTCTGATTAATTAAGAATAAAAATAAGCGTCAAAATTTAAGTGTAAAATGAACTTAATATCTTTGGTTAATGTTGTAGTAGTTGAAACGAGGTTTACGAATATATATAGAACCCCCAAATCTGACTTCGTATGAGGAAGTTATGATTTATCAAAGTTTCGACTTAGCGGTATGCAGCCTGAAATACTCGATTTGAGATCGAGCGGTTTTTAGCCGAAGCATTCTAAACGAGGATCGAAGGTCTCGTTTTTGGTATCGAAGCGATAAAAGTTAGGCGAGAACGGACGTCAAACGAAGAAGTTATGAATTTATAACGAAGTTTTTCTGTCGCGGCCTATTAAAAATAAATAATAAAAATAAAGTCGAAATTAGCCGACGGAGTCTAAACGAAAGTTGTAGAGCGTAGTCTCACCTTCGCGTGGATATAAAGAACGTCGAAAACGGAGTTCGTATGAAGAAGATATGAATTTCCGAATTTTGATAAATAAATTGTATTTATTTTTAATTGAAAAATCGGAAGCCTTATCCGAAGAGTAGTCATCGATCTGATCCGAGGTACGCGCCGCGTACTCCGAAGGTGTCGACATCGCAGCAAGTGGCTTCGGATACGTAAGTAGTGACGTTTTTCGGACCTGTACGCCCCGCGTACGTGTGAGGCTCAGCCTCTATAAAAGGAATCTGAAGGCAGCCGAGTCTTTTTCCAATTTCTTCTCTTCTCTCTCCCGTTTTGCATCGTTTTGCGTGCCAGAAATACCCCGAAGCCCCGGTATTATTCTCGAGCCCCGAGGCAAGTCCCGAGATCCCGAAGATCTCGAGAAGTGCGGTTCCCGAGTCGAAGCTCTGCCCGCGAGAAGTTCGATTTTTGTGAAGATCTTCCAGATCTGCTGAGGATTACTACTTCTGCAAGTCGTAGTGCTGTCCGATCGTCTTCTGATCAAGTGAGTGTATACTACCTTTCATAAACACGATAATAATACAAGTGCGGTTTGAGTGTATTAAGTAAATTGTGGTTTATATGTGTGAGGGTGTAGTTACTTTCTTCTAACGAGTAACTATGAAGTATTTTATACGATATACTTGTTATGTGTATATTTTGTGATTGTATGCGTGAATGGATATTCACTTTATTCTATCTCATAGATTTGAATTGTTTTCTATGAAATATGTGTTATGTGGTATGCCTCATCTGTTATGTGGAATATATATTGAATGAAAATGATATACAGGTTTCAAACTATGTATGAAAGTATATATTTTATCTACTAATATGTTGGGTAGAACATGGGTAGATAGTTGGTGTGTAATAAACAGATGAGAGGCCTCGATGTTGTTGTTGTTGTTGATCTAGTTATTCAGCGGAGTATGGATAACGACCACGGACTCTTTCTAGACAGTCCAGTGGAACGCTAGCAGGTTCATAACCTGTAGGTGTTGTGAACGATGTGTTCACCGGTGTACTCTATCCCCCTCATGGTTGCCTTTAGGATATCTATTGTTGAGGAAACCCCTTAGCAGTGATGTCCGTCCCGATGAAAAATCCTAGATTAGGTCCCTTGAGATAGATGTTATTTTAGGGACGTAAAGTGAGGATAACGGGAATGGGTAATCGGGATAGTGATTGGTTGGTGAAATTAAATATAACTTATTTATTGTGGGTTGAAAAGCCTATATGCTCACCAGGCTCCCAAGCCTGACCCACTCAGTTTTATTTGTATTACAGGTAGTGGCGCTAGGGCATAAGATGGTTGAATCATCAAGTTGTTTTGTTTACAAGTCTGTATATGTATATATTTGTTGAATGACTTGTAATGTTATCGTTTATGCTTTATGGTCTGTATCGGAACATGACATCCCGAGTTTTGATTATATAATGAAAATGCATCTCTTGATGAAATGCTTTGATAAATATTATTTTATCATGTTTTGTTTTGGGAACAAATTCCGCAACTATTTCAAAATCAAAAGGATTTACTCTGAAATTATTTAAAAGCATAAATGAAAATCGATCTTTTCTGGCCGCGATTTTGGGGATGTCACAGTTGGTATCAGAGCATTAGTTTAAGCGAACTAGGAATTTGTAGGATTTGTAGACTTAAACTTAGTATGCTAAGTGGAGATTATGAGATGTGTGTCTGATAAATTTTAGACACGAGCACTAGTTTATTTTAGGAAAGTTGCCTAAAATGCTTTTATGTGCTAAATGTTATATGTTGCCATATATGATATTGTTTGTTCGGATCTACGGTTTGTTGCCAACCGGATCTGAAGGTTTATGTGTTTAGGATTCTAAGCGTATGTATACGATATTAGAACTAGCATGTAATCGTTTGGAGTAATAAGGTGAAATTATTCGGTGTGTAGATGAAAAATGGTGAGAACAAGGAGTGGCGTTGGAAACGCAGATGAAAACAGGAATCAACCGCCAGTGATTGAGCAAATACCTGTTGTAGCAGCAGCACCAGAACCAATAACAATGGCTGCGGTGCAAGCCATGATTCGGGCTATGCTAGCCGAACAAAGGGAGGAGATGCGACAGATGTTGCATGATAATAGGGATGAACCTATCATACCTATTGAGGAACCCGAATTGATCCCCGAGCAATCGGAGGAAGGGAACAATAGTCGCATCATGAGTCAAGTTGGGACTCAAGGAGAACGAAGGAACGATCCGGAAAGGAGAAACAACAAGGATGGGTAAATGTACAAGAACTTCTTGGGCGCCAAGCCGCCAAGTCTTTCTGGAAGCCCAAAGCCTGTTGAGATAATGGATTGAATCTCCGAAATGGAGATGGTATTTGAAAGTTGCGACTGTAGCAACAAACAGAAGATCGTCTTTGCGGTTAGACAACTGAAGACTGGAGTCTTGAGTTGGTGCAAGTTGTTGGCAGATACTATGTGTGACATCCCCAAAATCTCGGCCAGAAAAGACCGATTTTCATTTATGCTTTTAAATATTTTCAGAGTAAATCCTTTTGATTTGAAAGAGTTGCGGAATTTGTTCCCAAAAACAAAACATGATAAAACATTGTTTACCGAAGCATTTCATAAAAGAAATGTATTTTCCTTATAATCAAAACTCGGGGTGTCATGTTCCGATACAGACCAATAAGCATAAACGAATACATTACAAGTTATATAACAAATATAAACATATGAAGACTTGTAAACAAAACAACTTGATGGTTCATCCATCTCATGCCCTTCCGCCACTACCTGTAATACAATTTAAAACTGAGTGGGTCAGGCTTGGGAGCCTGGTGAGCATATAGGGTTTTCAACCCACAATAAATATCATATTTAATTTTCACCAACCAACAATAACCCAATTACCCATTCCCGTTATTCTCACTTTAATGTCCCTAAAACAACTAACATAAGGGACCTAGTCTAAGAATATTTCATCGGGGCGACAACACATGCTTCGGGGGTACCTCAGCAATATAAGTCAAATAAGGCAACCATGAGGGGGATGGAGTACAGCGAATGAACACCCAAGTTCATTAACACCTACAGGTGGCGAACCTGCTAATGTTTCCACAAGACTGTCTAGAATAGCCAGTGGTCGTCATCTAAACTCCGCTAGATGACTCAATCAAACAACAACGAGGCCTCTCATCTGTTTATTACACACCAACTGTCTACCCATGTTCTACCCAACATATTAGTAGATAAAAATATACATTTGTATACATAGTTTAAAGAAAACCTGTATAGCATGCTTTAATCAACACATATATATCACATAACAGATGAGGCACACACACACATAACACATATCTCATAAAGAAATAAGCAGATCTATAAGATAGAAGAGAGTGAATACTCATTCACACATAACACAACCAAATATATACACATAGCACGTATTTTATATATAATACTTCGTATTATTGTATTTGGAAGAAATAACTACACACTCACTTGATCAGAAGATGATCGGACAGCACTACGGCTTATAGAAGTAGTAATCCACAGCAGATCTGGAAGATCTTCACAAAAATCGAACTTCTCGCGGGCAGAGCTTCGACTCGGGAACCGCACTTCTCGGGATCTTCGGGATCTCGGGACTTGCCTCGGGGCTAGAGTATGATACCGGGGCTTCAGGGTGGAATCGGGAGTAAAAATGCAGAGCTTCGGCACTAAGATGAGAAGAAATGAGCAAATAAACCCTGAACCCTCGCATCCTATTTATAGTGAAAATATCTGATGTACTCGCCGAGTAGGGGACACCTACTCGCCGAGTTGGTCCACGTGGCGGCTTTCTGGTGGTGCCACGTGTCAAATTCTGGGTGGTGCCACGTCACCCCTATCGCGTGTTAGCCTTCGAACTTAGAAAAATCATAACTCTCGCATACGAGCTCCGTTTTTGACGTTCTTTATATCCACGCGTAGGTAAAATCAAGATCTACAACTTTCGTTTAGACTCCGTCGGCTAAATCTTGACCGATCTCAAATTTAACAGTAGGAGGTGTTTAGACTGTTAAATGACCGCGAAGAATTCGTAACTCCTTCATACGAACTCCGTTTTCGTCCATATTTTTACCGTTGAGTTCCTATTAATGAGACCTTAAACTCTCATTTAGGTCGTGTAAGCCAAAAACCGCTCGAACTAAAATTCGAGTTTCGGGTCGTGCACTGATAAGCCGAATCTTAGAAAAATCATAACTTCCTCATACGAAGTCAGATTTGGGCGTTCTTTTCATTGACGCTCTTATCTTAACATATTCTACAACTTTTGTTTAGATTGATAAGGCTAATCTCGCTCTATCTTAAATTCACTATTTACGCTTCCCGGTGCCGTGCCGGTTTTGCCGTAAAACTTCGACAGGTCATAACTTCTTCGTTATGACTCGGATTTCGGCATTCTTTATATCTTCGGAATCCTTGTTTCGACCACTACAACTTTATCCAATGATATCAAGTTTATTTTAAACTTAAATTTCGACGCTTATTTTTATTCTTAATTAATCAAACCACATAATTAAGCAATTAAGCACAAAACACATAATACTCAAATAATACATTATTATTATTTCAAAACGGGTTACAAAGGTTAACCTAGACTATTACATTGCTAAAAGTGGCAAGCTCGGAAACACAGGCGTTACACTATGCCACGAGGAGAAGCCCTGAAAATGTCATGGGAGGAGTTCTTGGAGCAACTAAGGGTGCAGTATTGTTCAGAGATAGATCTGATTGATCTGAACAATGAGTTCCAAAACTTGAAGAAGGGGAAGATGAGCATAGACGACTATGCTACTACATTTACTGAGAAAATGAAGTTGTTTCCGTACCTAGTGCCAACGGAACTCTCCAAGATAGAGAGGTTTGCTAATGGACTGCCTACCGACTTTGGTCCGACAGTCAAGATGGCAACTACTCTGAAAACGGTTGTTCGTGCAGCTAAGAATGTGGAGGCCCAGCAGAAGGAAAAGGGTCTGGAAAGGATAGAAGTTGGAGAAAAGAGGAAGTTCGATGGAACTTCAGGGTCCAACAAGAAAAACAAGTTCTCGAAGTCTGGTTCGAGGGGAGGTGGAAGTGAAGCGAAGTGGTGCGACAAATGTAAGAAGAAGCATCATGGAAGATGTGAGGTGGCGAACACATGCTATAAGTGTGGAAAGCCAGGGCACTATGCCAATGAATGTACCCTCACTAAGAAAGTTTGCTATGGTTGTGGTGAGGAGGGACACATGTCGAGGGATTGCCCGAAGAAGAAGGAGGCAGCTAGACCCAACATTCCACCAAAGCCAAAGGTGAAAGCATTCCAGATGACACTGGAAGCTGCTAAAGATGAAGCTGATGTCGCTTCAGGTACCTTTCTCGTTAACGAATTGTCTGCCCAAATTTTATTTGATTCTGGAGCTAACTACTCCTTTATATCGCATGAATTTGGTAGAAAGCTAGCTTTGCCTGTTGTTAGACTAGATGATGCCTTATTAGTCGAAGTTGCTAGTGGCAAGTTTGTACATGTTAGCCATCGTATGAAAAACATATTAATTGATCTGAATGGGAATAAGTTCCACGAGGAATTATTGCCTATAGAACTTAATGGTTTCGACATCGTGCTTGGAATGGATTGGCTTAGCGCCAACGACGCCGAAATTTTATGCAAGAAGAAAATAGTCAAAGTAAACCCGCCTGGGAAAGATTCGTTTATGGTGTATGGGGACAAACGCAGAGTGAATTCTGGAATCATTTCATTGATGAAAGCAAAAAAAATGTTTGACCAAGGGGTGTACATCATATCTAGCATTCGTGATTGATGCTAAGAAGGAAAAGAAGGTGATGTAGAATATTCCAGTTGTGTGTGATTATCCGGAAGTATTTCCCGAAGATCTTCCTGGATTACCGCCTGATCGACAAGTGGAATTCCGTATTGACTTGTTGCCAGGAACAACGCCAATTGCGAAAGCACCTTATCGATTAGCACCGACAGAGATGAAGGAGCTAATGATGCAACTTCAGGAGTTATTGGACAAAGGTTTCATTAGACCTAGTTCATCACCCTGGGGAGCTCCGGTGTTATTTGTAAAGAAGAAAGATGGAAGTATGAGAATGTGCATTGATTATAGAGAGCTGAATAAGGCAACAATAAAGAATAGATATACGTTGCTAAGGATTGAAGACCTGTTTGATCAATTGCAAGGTTCGAGCTATTTCTCGAAGATCGACCTAAGGTCAGGATATCATCAGCTGAAAGTAAGAGAGCAGGATATTGAGAAGACTGCATTCAGAACTAGATATGGACACTACGAGTTCTTGGTTATGTCGTTTGGACTAACCAATGCTCCTGCAGCATTCATGGATTTAATGAATAGGGTTTGTAATCCTTTCCTTGATAAATTCGTGATAGTGTTCATAGACGACATTCTGATTTACTCGAAAAGCCAAGAAGAGCATGGCAGACACTTGCGAGAAGTGTTAGAAGTCTTGAAGAAGGAGAAGCTGTATGCTAAGTTCTCCAAATGTAATTTTTGGATTCGTGAAGTCCAATTCTTGGGTCACGTGGTCAACCAAGAAGGGATAATGGTTGATCCAGCAAAGATTGAAGTTGTGACAAAGTGGGAGCAACCGAAAAGTCCCATGGAGATCCGAAGCTTTTTGGGATTAGCTGGATATTACCGAAGATTATCCAAGGATTTTCTTCGATCGCTAGTCCATTAACAGCTTTGACCCACAAAGGAGCTACTTATACTTGGAGTGATAAGCATAAAGAAGCATTCGAGAAGCTAAAGAAGAAGCTATGCGAGGCACCGATACTTTCTCTACCCGATGGAGTTGAAAACTTCGCCGTTTATAGCGATGCGTCTGGGATTGGATTGGGTTGTGTTTTGACCCAAAGAGAAAAGGTGATAGCATATGCGTCTCGACAGCTGAAGGAGCATGAAAAGAATTACCCGACTCATGATTTGGAGTTGGCAGCGGTAGTTTTCGCTCTGAAGATATGGAGGCATTACCTCTATGGCACGAAGTGCAAACTTTTCACTGATCATAAGACTCTCCAATATCTCTTTAATCAGAAGGAATTGAATATGAGGCAATGACGCTGGCTGGAATTACTTAAAGACTATGACTGTGAGATACTTTACCACCCCAGTAAAGCTAATGTTGTTGCTGATGCTCTCAGTCGGAAAGTCAATCCTGAAAGGAAAAGGCCAAGAGCGTTGAGAATTGAAGTTGTCTCGACCATAGTGGAAAGTTTAAAGAAAGCTCAAGAGGAAGCTTCTGAAAAGAATGACCGAAAGGAGGAACGTTTGGGCAAAACGTTGGTGTTCGGTGTAAACAGCCATGGACCAAAGGTGTTCCAAGATCGGATTTGGATACCTAAGACCGGAGGAATTAGAGGTCTTCTGATGGAAGAAGCTCACAAGACCATGTACTCGATTCATCCGGGTAGCACTAAAATGTATAGGGACCTAAAACCCTACTACTGGTGGCCGACGATGAAGCTTGATGTTGCAAAGTATGTGGCTGAGTGTGTGACTTGTGCGAGAGTAAAGACACAACATCAGAAACCGTATGGGAGTTTAGAACCTTTTCCTGTGCCAATGGGTAAGTGGGAAGACATTGCTATGGATTTTGTCACTAAACTGCCCAGAACAAAGAATGGTCACGACATGATTTGGGTGGTCGTTGATCGATTCACTAAGAGTGCGCAGTTCATAGCGGCCAAGGAGAAATGGTCTATGGAGAAGCTTGCGAATTCTTACGTGAAGGAAATTGTGAGGCTTCACGGTGTTCCATTAACGATTGTGTCGGATCGTGATAGCCGTTTCACCTCACGTTTTTGGAAAAGTCTACAAGAGGAATTGGGTACCAAGTTATGTTTAAGTACAGCTTACCATCCGCAGACTGATGGTCAGAGCGAACGAACGATACAAACACTTGAAGATATGTTGAGAGCATGTACCTTGGAATTCCTAGGTAATTGGGATGAACATTTACCTTTGGTAGAATTTTCCTACAATAATAGTTTCCACTCGAGCATTAAGATGGCACCTTATCAAGCTTTGTACGGGCAGAAGTGTCGTACGCCGTCTTGTTGGCTTGAGGCTGGGGAAAAGCAGTTTATGGGACCGGAGTTGGTTCATCAAACTGTTGAAAAGTTGAAAATAATTAGGGAAAGAATGTTAGCAGCTCAGGATCGTCAAAAGAGCTATGCTGACAAGAAGCGAAGACCGATGACTTTTGAGGTTGGGGATTCAGTTTTGCTTAAAGTCTCGCCGTGGAAGGGACTTATAAGATTTGGTAAAAGGGGAAAGTTGAGTCCAAGGTTTATTGGACCGTTTAAAGTTCTTCAGAGGATTGGGAACCAAGCTTACAAGCTCGAACTACCAGAAGAACTGAATGGAATTCATAACACTTTTCATGTGTGTTATTTGAGGAAGTTCACGGGAGAAGTTCCCGACATGATTCCACTTTCGGAGTTGAGAATCGATGAGAACAAAAGGTTGATTGAGGAACCAGAGGCAATTGTTGACCGAAAGACTAAGAAATTGCGACGCAAAATGGTTGGGTTAGTGCTTGTCCGATGGAAACACACGAATGGGCCGAATCTCACCTGGGAGACGGAGAGTGACATGTTGGGTCGCTATCCGCATTTGTTTGTTGATGTGTGATTCCGGGGACGGAATCATTCTAAGGTGGAGAGAATTGTAACGTCTGTGTTTCCGGGCTTGCCATTTTTAGCAATGTAATAGTCTAGCTTAACCTTTGTAACCCGTTTTGAAATAATAAGAATGTATTATTTGAGTATTATGTGTTTTGTGCTTAATTGCTTAATTATGTGGTCTGATTAATTAAGAATAAAAATAAGCGTCAAAATTTAAGTGTGAAATGAACTTAATATCTTTGGTTAATGTTGTAGTAGTTGAAACGAGGTTTCCGAATATATAGAGAACGCCCAAATCTGACTTTGTATGAGGAAGTTATGATTTATCAAAGTTTCGACTTAGCGGTATGCAGCCTGAAATACTCGATTTGAGATCGAGCGGTTTTTAGCCGAAGCATTCTAAACGAGGATCGAAGGTCTCGTTTTTGGTATCGAAGCGATAAAAGTTAGGCGAGAACGGACGTCAAACGAAGAAGTTATGAATTTATAACGAAGTTTTTCTGTCGCGGCCTATTAAAAATAAATAATAAAAATAAAGTCGAAATTAGCCGACGGAGTCTAAACGAAAGTTGTAGAGCGTAGTCTCACCTTCGTGTGGATATAAAGAACGTCGAAAACAGAGTTCGTATGAAGAAGATATGAATTTCCGAATTTTGATAAATAAATTGTATTTATTTTTAATTGAAAAATCAGAAGCTTTATCCGAAGAGTAGTCATCGATCTGATCCGAGGTATGCGCCGCGTACTCGTGTACGCCCTGCGTACTCCGAAGGTGTCGACATCGCAACAAGTGGCTTCGGATACGTAAGTAGTGACGTTTTTCGGACCTGTACGCCCCGCGTACGTGTGAGGCTCAGCCTCTATAAAAGGAATCTGAAGGCAGCCGAGTCTTTTGCCAATTTCTTCTCTTCTCTCTCCCGTTTTGCATCGTTTTGCGTGCCAGAAATACCCCGAAGCCCCGGTATTATTCTCGAGCCCCGAGGCAAGTCCCGAGATCCCGAAGATCCCGAGAAGTGCGGTTCCCGAGTCGAAGCTCTGCCCGCGAGAAGTTCGATTTTTGTGAAGATCTTCCAGATCTGCTGAGGATTACTACTTCTGCAAGTCGTAGTGCTGTCCGATCGTCTTCTGATCAAGTGAGTGTATACTACCTTTCATAAACACGATAATAATACAAGTGCGGTTTGAGTGTATTAAGTAAATTGTGGTTTATATGTGTGAGGGTGTAGTTACTTTCTTCTAACGAGTAACTATGAAGTATTTTATACGATATACTTGTTATGTGTATATTTTGTGATTGTATGCGTGAATGGATATTCACTTTATTCTATCTCATAGATTTGAATTGTTTTCTATGAAATATGTGTTATGTGGTATGCCTCATCTGTTATGTGGAATATATATTGAATGAAAATGATATACAGGTTTCAAACTATGTATGAAAGTATATATTTTATCTACTAATATGTTGGGTAGAACATGGGTAGATAGTTGGTGTGTAATAAACAGATGAGAGGCCTCGATGTTGTTGTTGTTGTTGATCTAGTTATTCAGCGGAGTATGGATAACGACCACGGACTCTTTCTAGACAGTCCAGTGGAACGCTAGCAGGTTCATAACCTGTAGGTGTTGTGAACAATGTGTTCACTGGTGTACTCTATCCCCCTCATGGTTGCCTTTAGGATATCTATTGTTGAGGAAACCCCTTAGCAGTGATGTCCGTCCCGATGAAAAATCCTAGATTAGGTCCCTTGAGATAGATGTTATTTTAGGGACGTAAAGTGAGGATAACGGGAATGGGTAATCGGGATAGTGATTGGTTGGTGAAATTAAATATAACTTATTTATTGTGGGTTGAAAAGCCTATATGCTCACCAGGCTCCCAAGCCTGACCCACTCAGTTTTATTTTTATTACAGGTAGTGGCGCGAGGGCATAAGATGGTTGAATCATTGTTTACAAGTCTGTATATGTATATATTTGTTGAATGACTTGTAATGTTATCGTTTATGCTTTATGGTCTGTATCGGAACATGACATCCCGAGTTTTGATTATATAATGAAAATGCATCTCTTGATGAAATGCTTTGATAAATATTATTTTATCATGTTTTGTTTTGGGAACAAATTCCGCAACTCTTTCAAAATCAAAAGGATTTACTCTGAAATTATTTAAAAGCATAAATGAAAATCGGTCTTTTCTGGCCGCGATTTTGGGGATGTCACATTAGTGTTTTGTCCGATGGATTTGACTTGGTTGAATTTTTGACTTTGACCAAGATTTGATTAAGTTTGAACTAAAAGTATTTTCGGTTGTAGTTTTAGTAGTGGTCATTGTTATATGTAAAGGTGATCGGTAGAGTCGGTATTCGGAGCAGCGTGTTGTTTCAACTATTTCGTTTGTTCGTGAGGTGAGTCTCCTCATAGTATCCATGGGTCGAAGGCACCAATATTGGCCCATTATTCTGTTATGTAGAATGCTAGTTGTTATGTGACATATATGTTGGTGTGATAGGTTGGAAATACACCCTGAGACGGGGCCAACTATTGTATGATCAGGTTGAAATACACCCCAAGGCGGGGCCCACTATCATAGTATCGGATTGATATACACCCCAGGGTGGGGCCCATTATTGCATGTTCGGGTTGATATATACTCTAGCTCAGATGTCACCACAATGTGGCCAAAACGAGTCTAATTTAATATAGTTCGAAAGTTGTATAATTATAGGTTAATTAGAAAGAATGGAAATATTTCTTATAGATTATGTTACAAGATACTAAATTAGAATATATTTTCTCATACTAAATTAAATTATATTTTCTCATAATAAAAATCCAATTAGTGATACTTAAATGATTTTCAAGTATACCCAAAGATATCCAAACCGACCAAAAATCCGAAAACCCGAATTTCAATATAGGTCGGGTATTGGGTATTATTATTTTAAGGAAATACCCGATTTACCCGACCCGAACTACTCGAAACCCAAAATTCTTACCCGATCAACACCCCCAGTGACCGGTAGAGACATCATTTGGAGCAGTGATCTGTTCATCTATCTTTCAAATAGTGACGTGAGTTTTCCTCACTTTAGTTGTGGGTCGAAGGCATCGATGTTTGCTATCATGGTTGGCCACCTCATATGGCTTAAAAAGCCCTAAATCTTCCCCAAAAAGGGATCTAACAAATGAACAAGCAAGGTACAAACTTTATACCTTTCAAGGACTGAAAATGATGTACCAAACTCGAATCCTTCAGTCTCCTCTTGGTCCTTCTATGCTCTTCCTTCTTCCTTGAGGTCAAAACCCACAAAATTCACTCAAGAGCCTTAGATCTTGCACCAAAACACTTAGGGTTTACTAAGGAGGGTTTCTGGGAGCATTAGGGACGAGTGGTGACTGAATGAGATGATTAAATAGGGCGTAAACCCTCAGATTAGGGTTTTTGTCCAATAAGAGCCTACTCGTCGAGTCCGGGACCCGACTCGACGAGTCCATCACTTAAATCCCGCGTCCCATCCCACTTCTACTCGGCGAGTTGGTCCTTCAACTCGCCGAGTCCAAGGCCAAAAATGCAAAAATACTTAAATAAATTACATACCAGGAACCAGGTGCTACAGAAACCTATGTGTGTACATGTCTTAGAGATGAAGTCACACATTGACAGGTTAAGGATGTTGGGTGTCGAGATTTCAGGTGAGTTGGTTGTTGACTGGGTTCTTCAGTCACTTCTTGAATCATATAGTGAGTTCGTTAGAGAGTACTATATGATGGACCACGACGTGACCCTCATTGATTTGACCTATTTTCTTATAGCTGCTGAATCGGCAATGATTTGGCGTGTTGATCAAGCAAATTTGTCTGGTGAATCAAACTCCCAAACTTCAATGGACATCGACAACATTGGAAGTCCAGAAAGGACTAAGTATGAGATTATCCCATGTGTTGTGCCAAAGGATTCCATTTGCTTTTATTACCAAGAGAAGGGGCATTGGATACGAAGCTGCCCAAACTACCTGAGAGATCTAAGAGATGGGAGAGTCAAGGGATATGGCTCTACTTCAAGTAAAATCGATTATCTAACTCTTTTGATTTCCTATTCTAGATTCTTAATTCATGATGTGATAAGATTACATTTTGATGTATTATAGGATCAAAGAAAAGAGAGGAAGCTTAAGGGAAGAAGTGAGCTGAATCTAATCGTGAAGAAAATGGATTTCGATCGCATTGTTTGAAGATTGGATTTTTGAGCTACTACTTGGAGTTAGAATAGATTGCTTAGGAATATGTAATATCATAGTTTTTCAGTTGAATTGCATTGTAAGGACAAAGTTTTTCCGCAATATAATAAAATTTGTTTTTTGTCATATTTATTTATCCTTGCAATGGCATGTATGAAAAATTGATGTTTGAATGTTTCTACTATTAGCAGTAATGGATTTGATTCTTAATTGTGTTATTTGTGAAAATGTCGAGAATTTACTAAATATGGAGAGTTTTTCATCGCCCAAGTTTCAATTGGATAGAAACTTGGAATCATGTAACTTGTATTATGAATGAAAACTTCATATTTGGAAATTGGACTAATTCTTTGACAAAGTGTCAAGTGAAGGACTAGGAGATCAAGTACACTTGGTTGTGCGTTGGTCAAGTCCACCACAAAGAGATACAGAGTATTCATCATAATTTACTAAAGTTTAGTAAATATGATTATATTTATAAGATTAAGTGTAATTCTGAGTTGATTGAAAATGTTTCAATAAAATAGCAGAAAGAATAAGAAGAATCAAGTAGGCAGAAAGATAAAAGTTTCTCTATTCTAAGAAGAAAGGAGAGTACCTTTTATTGTGTTTTATGATAAGTCTTAATCATTAAGAACCATATCTCAATTGATCCTCTAAGTGAGTCTTAGTACATTTGTATGTCCAAGAAGAGGAATCGGGAATTGTGGAAATGGTTAAATCAAGAATTCAATCATACTTCGTTCCAATATCGAATCTTAGAGTCATACTCCAAGATTGTGAATTGAGTGACAAGTCTTAAGTAGGTTTATAACACTCATCAAATGTGGAATTTGGAAAAGTTTTCTTATTCTTGCACATTTGAAATTGGTAAGTTGTGATGTTTTGGATAAGACAAAGACCAACTAGGATCAATTTTGTGAAGTGTTTAGTCTTGATAAAAACTACACTAACTCTTGAATATTTGTTTGTCAATAAATGTATCTTGACAAGAGAGTCATATATGTCAAGAAGTTAGTGGGAGTCTGAACTGTATTGAAAAGTTCAAGAACAAATCAAGAATAAACCGATAAGTAAATCACTAGCACACGACTTGAGCTTGGCGACCTATTGTGTTGACATAATTTTGTTTATGTGCCATTCCAGATTAAGTCAACTATGAAATATGAGTTCTATGAGTTCTCAATTGGATTGCATAAAGGCAAGGCACCCTAATCAATGGAAAGTACATTGATAGGAAGGGGTGAGCTGCTCAACGACCTGGAATAAATGGTGGGCATTCGTGCTACCATGATGCAAGAAAACGAGATGAACAGGTTTAGTCCATATGAGTTGGATTTGTCACAAATATTGTCTTATGATTGTTGTTATGACAAATTCACATGGATAGGAACACATACACTTTAAAATCTAAGTGTCATAAGGTTTCTCTCCATCATTAAAATGATTGTGAGGAAATGCTTTCACTGAGAGAGATTTTAAGAAGATTGCAATTGTGAAAATTGTATTCTCAAATTCAATTATGATTATTGCATCCCTTTTCATGGTTCGAATTATGAGATTTGGCAATTGGTTTGAACATTTGGGACTCAGTAACATAAGTTCTGAATTTATTTAGACACATGTGTGAGCTTTCTAAGGCAAAGGTGTATGAGGTTAAGAAGCTTAGATAAAGGCTTATCAAAGCATCAGGTATTTAGAAATTTGAACTTAAGGAATTCAATAAGCATTGTTTTCTGGAATTTCAGATGTTTTCTAAATATATGTCAAAGCTAGTGGGAGCATAAGTGTTATGCTTATATGGTAACAATCATCGTGTTAGTGGGAGCAAGATTATTTCATGTATTGCAAGTTAGCAATATTAATTATAGAAAACAAAGATTCACTTGGCAGAGTTGTAGGGGTTGAAAATTTGTTTTGCTATAATTAAGGGAGAGAATATTATACTTCATTTCAAATATAAAGGCTTAGATTGTGAAATTTTAATCAAATTTAGTCAAATATATATGAATGTTGTGTTGGAATGCTTCAACATGAGGAAATTTTATATATGGAGGATAATTGCATTCTCAAATTTTGGTTATGATTACGACATCCCTTTTCATAATCAAAATTGTGAGAACATGGCAATTAGAAATATTATAGCAGAAGACTGGTAAAGTATCACGTCTTCATGTGAGACATTATCAGTCGTGATCTATACGCTTTGGGTATAGGATCGATTGCATATTCCATAATATTCGACCGTTCTAATTTTCCAAGTGCCTGGGGCATTAAGAGGGAAAAAGGACTAGAACGGTTTTGACTAAAATAATTAAACAACTATCAAATGATGATCTAAGGTTCACCAAGGATTTGTTGCTTGTGAGTTGTTGGAAGTATAGTGTTGGATGGACCATATCGACATTATTATGAATAGATAAGATTCTATTAAGAATGAGTTGTCATATGTCAAATATGGAAATGTTTCCATATTGGGAATTGGAAATTGAGAATTTATATCTAGATTAGAAAATTTTATGCAAAAGGATGTTCAAAGAAATGTACTTTGAGTGAGAGACATCACATCTATAGAATTGTTTGTAACAATTTCTGATAAAGACCTTGTAATTTCATTGGCCAAGTCTTGGTGACTTTTGTGCTATGACTTTGCGAAAGGATCATTGCATAAAATGTTAGAATCTAACATATTCTAGTAGTGTCAAGAACCTTATGTTCTTACACCAACGATGAGGATTAAGAATTGTGAAATGAGCATCATTGGAAAAGTTTTCAATTGATCTATTTCACAAAGCATGGACCATAGGAAACATAGTGTGCATGCTCGGAGCATGGTACAACTATTGTTGTAATTCAAGTAATAAGTTGATTTTCTGAAACAGTAAGCAATGAATAATAAGTAATCAATATGGTGTTTAAATAAAAGTGTTTTATTTACGCTCAAAAGTTTAGGGGCCATATAGGATTAACATTATTATTGCATTTCACACTGCATGTTTTGACTTCCAGAATAACTAGGTTATTCAAACATTCACAGTCGGTCATATGTTGGGAGTAGGTATATGAAGGAATACTGTCATGAAGAGTCTGTAGATTGTCTAAAGTGTTTAGACATAGCATAAGGTTGTTTTAGAGTTCATGAGTGCTTTAATAAGATTAAAGTATTAGATTAAACCCATGCTCACCTGAATCACTTCATGGATTTTACCACGAGTGATTGTGAGACGATAATATTGTATATTCTTGAAACTGAGACGTGTGAGTTGTTATTTGCTAGGCGGTTGCACATTGATGATAAGTAAACGCACCAATAACTTGGTGTTATAAAACTTATTGTTGTGTGTGATTCGATCAGTAGGTGAAAGCGAGCATTTGAGTCACAGTTTATCCATTCCTTTTACCCAAAGTAGGATAAAAGTGATATTTGTGGGCCCCTCGATGATTTAGTGATGACACCTAACCGCTTGGCCAACCCGGGACTAAGTTGATGTGTTTAATTGTAGTCTATTGTTAGTCGTCATAAATCGGAAGTCGGGAAACAGTATAGAGAGAATGATCGAAATTCATGTCTTGTGTCTATTCGATATCTTGAGAATGGAGGAATATATGATCCCTTATCTAAAGGACACGCTATCTGATAAGATCAGAGTTGACAGCGGCTTTTGAAAGCTACGATTGTTGATCAGGTTCTGAAGTTATGCAAAATAGTTATTAGACTTATCCAAGTGGGAGATTGTTGGATTAGTGTCTAAGTCCATAACTATTTTGGTACGTACTTGACCCGATTATGAGCATGGTCCTTTTGGTTTGCCTTCACCATAGCAATATGTAGGATGAATTAAGGAGAGAAAGGTTTAATTATGATTTATTAATATACTATGAGAATAATATATTAAAGGAGAAATCATATTGTTTGATTAATATTAGTCAATAATTAATTAAGAATTGATTTTGTGGCTAAAAGAGATTAATTAAACTTAAGGGACTTATTGTGTAATTATAAGATAATTACATAGATGGAATAATGGACTCCAATAGAAGTTGGAGTGGACGAATTCTATGGGGAAACCCATTAGAAATCGTCTAAGACTTCTAAAGAGGGAGTCCATGGGCTGCTTAGGGCTTAAGCAATCAGATTAGGGTTTCCTAGATGCAAACCCTAATAGCCAGCATATATAAGGAACCCTTATGGCCCCAAAAACGTGGTGAATATTTCCTTTAGGGTTTCCAGCCGTTTTTGGTGCCTCCTCTCTCCTCCATCTTCATCCAAGTTGCTTAGTGGTGTTTGTGACTCCATTAGAGGTGTAACATTTGAGGCACTAAGCTTCCAGAAGCCAAGGATTGATTGTTATTGCTATATAACAATCAAAGGTAAGATCTAAACCCTAATTTCAGTTATAGTTTATTAGATCTAGGGTTTATGGCTTTGGATTATTAATTGCATGTTCATTAAAGAAACTAGATCCAAAGCTATTAGGGTTTGCATGTACACTATATGATTGATGTATTGCTCAAAACCCATCAGAAGGATGTTCAAGGAATGTACCTTGAATGTGAGACTTCATCTCCATGGAATTGTTATGTAACAAATCTCTAGTGGAATATTTTGTAATATCATTGGCAAAGTCTCTGTAACACCCAAAAATTTCATCATTACAAAGTTTGTTTTCAAAATGTCTAATATCAGAGTTTTCCCAGAAACATAAACAAATCATGAAGAGTTGTACGATCATGCCTTCGCCTTGCCGCGATCCCCTGATGTACCTGAAACAATAAACTGAAACTGTAAGCCCAAAAGCTTAGTGAGTTCCCCTAAAATACCAACGCCATACAAATATAGCCACATCATATAACAATTACAAAACAACATGCATAATGAGCCTTCAGACTATGGGACCGCCTCGCAAGGCCTACAGCCTATCTGGACCGCTCCCAAGCCTTCGGCATGACTGGACTGCCTCGTAGGGCCTACAGCCTATCCAGACCGTTCACCGGGTATGTTGGCCTACAATACAAAGCAGGACCGCCTCAACCCAACCCCCAATCAAACAAACATGTGCACATAAATATCATACGCTAGCTCATATCATATAAAAGTCAAACTGATCTAACAAATCACGAATCATAGCAACATCCCAATAACCGGGATACAGACCTAACCGGTCACTAACATAGCATCATCCTATAACCAATACACTGACCTAACCAGGTCACTAATCATAAGCATACCACCATCCTAGCTACCAGGATGTAATCAATAAACATATCATGTCATAATCCAGATACAATTATATAAAGGGCCGGCCTTGGTTCCTTAGACCCATTGGTATAGTGAGGATAACTCACCTCGTACTATCGACTCCAAGATAAACTTAAGCTCTTGGATTGCTGGTACAACTCCACCACCTAAATTCACCATAGAACCATGCTTGTAAATTTCCAATTTCCCAAAATGTCCCAGAAGTCCAAAAGTCAACCCTTGGTCAGGGTCCAAGTCAACTGTTAAAGTCAACAGTCTGTGTTGACCTCAACACGTCGAGTACAACCAGCCACTCGCCGAGTTCCTTGCATGCTCACCAACTCGCTGAGTCACTTGAGTGACTCGTCGAGTTCCTAGTGTCAGTGGCCGTAACTCCTCGGCCAACTCGCCGAGTTTTCCCCTTACAACTTGTCGCGTTCATACATGTCCAAAGGTTGGGAAAACCCTAGCCGGCTCGCCGCGATTGACTCGCCGATCCCAAGGCAATCTTCATCGGACTCGCCGAGCCATTCATCCGAATCGTCGAGTCCATTCAGTCCTTCATCCATACAGAGGCTTTTTAAGCCATGCTAACGCTCCATATTGTAGATCCAGTCCCCCAAGGCATGTTTATCACGTAAAGTTGCAAACTTTACGTGCATGCAAGTCCCTAAAGTCTTAAAATGACAAACTAAGCTTGAAATGGAGGTTTTGCACTTAAGGAGAGTCTCATGTTTGAAAAAGTTGGGAGCTTTATGGACTTAAAGACCCAAGAGAGTTCAGATCTGAAGTTACAACTTCAGATCTTAGCTTATACACAAGCATAGATTCCAAACATACCATGAAATCCCTAAAATCCACCCAAAATTGATCTACAATGAAATGAACCAAGTAACAACCTAATACCTTCAAAAGGGTGTCAACTGGAGTAGATCTCTGCTTCCCACGAGTTTCCTTGCTTCAATTTACTTGTTTCCCAAATGTTTCTTCACAAAGATTCCTCTTCTAAGCTTTAACACACCAAAGAAACACATACACACACACGATTTAGGGTTTAAGGGTGCCAAGAAGCTATAAAGGGGAGGCTGGGGGAGGCCAATGATCCTTTAAATAGGGTGCAATACCCCGAAAATTAGGGTTTCATCTGCCAGCTCGTACTCGTCGAGTCCCCTCTTGGACTCGGCGAGTATGTCACTAAATCACGCGGACCAACCCGCTGTGTAACGCCCGCAGATCCGGGCTAGTCAATTTAGAGGCAATAGGGGTCGAAAACGACTTTTCGACAAAAATATTATTTAGAATAAATAATCTTAACCAAGTTGTAGAATATGTCACAGGGTTTCCGTATATATAAAGAACGCCGAAATCCGAGTTATAACGAAGAAGTTATGACCCGTCGAAGTTTCGCGTCGGAACCGGCACGGCGTCGGGAAGCGTAAATAGTAAATTTATGATAGAGCGAGATTTAGATTTAGCGCTCTAAACGAAAGTCGTAGAATATGTTAAACTAAGAACTTCGATAAAAAGAACGCCCAAATCTGACTTCGTATGAAGAAGTTACGATTTTTCGAAGTTTCGGATTAGCAGTGTACAGTCCGAAATTCGAATATTAGATCGAGCGATTTTTAGCCGACACAACCTAAACGAGAATTGAAGATCTCATTATTAGTAGCGTAACAATAAAAAGACAGACGAAAATGGACATCGGATGAAGAAGTTATGAGATTATAACGGACCAATCCTGTCCCGGCCTGTTAAAAATATAACTTTAAAAATAAATTCAAAATTAGCCGAAGGAGTCTAAACGAAAGTTGTAGAGTGCGTCTCCACCTACGCATGGATATAAAGAACGTCAAAAACGGAGTTCATATGAACGACTTACAAATTATAATAACATATTTACGTATTAAAATAAAGTATAAATCATATATACGTACACATATATATACATATGTATATATCATTTGAAAGGTATCGACGATGCGGTCATTATAAGACTAATGTTGAGTTCTTTCGACATTAGTTTAGTACAAATATCTTTAAATCTATTTAAAATAGTATTATAAAGGGGTGTTTAGTTGTTTATATAACTATAAGGTCATTAAGTAATTATGGGGGGTAGTTTTTGTAAATTCAATTACTATAAATAAGAGGCTTGGGCTCTCATATTTCTTGCACCATTCTCTTGATTCAAGAGTCTTTCTCTCCTTATCCCCCGAGCATTTCGGTCCCTCGTGATTCGACTTCTCTTTCTGTAGTTTTAGTATAGTAAGGTGAGCGCTGAAGCGCTGCACGAATCTTTCTTAGAAAGATTCAGCGACGAAGTTCTGCCCCTACAGAGCCCGACTCCTAGCTAAAATCCCTTGTAAGTAAGTTATGCTTACCTTATTTTAAATATAGTTTATATTTAAAATTAGTATTGTTATTATAAATTTATAATAAATATTTGAGCTATTATTATGACTTATATAAGTGTCGTTATAATATTTTTTTAACTACTCGCGGTACGGGGAATCTGGTTTAAAGGGCCGCATAGGGTTGTTGGATTTCAGAAGTGTTATATGCCAAAATGGTCCTGCCCTCCGGTGTTTTATGTCTGGCCCTTTTCTGTACATAGTGGTTGGAAAGTATTGTTTAAACACTTATATAATAATAATAATAAGACTAATAATTAGTCACGGTAAATATTAGACTAAAATCTAGTGGTAATAATACTAGGTTTCGTCGAAGGAAATTATTTTAAAGTAAACGAAGCGCTGTCCGAGTACCGAGTCACCACCTTCTCAAGTGAGTGCATAGTTACTTTCATCTTACACATAGATATGAAGTATTTGATATATATTACATGTTGTGAGTGCATAGTTACTTTCATCTTACACATAGATATGAAGTATTTAATATATATTACGTGTTGTGAGTGCATAGTTACTTTCATCTTACACATAGATATGAAGTATTTAATATATATTACGTGTTGTGAGTGCATAGTTACTTTCATCTTACACATAGATATGAAGTATTTAATATATATTACGTGTTGTGAGTGCATAGTGACTTTCATCTTACACATAGATATGAAGTATTTAATATATATTACGTGTTGTGAGTGCATAGTCCCTTTCATCTTACACATAGATATGAAGTATTTTATATAAACTACGTGCTATGTGTGCACATTATCTGAATACTTGCTGTCTATGCTGGTTGAACGTTTTATACATGTTTTAAAGGACTTAAACTGTATACGTATTTTATATATACGAAAATGTTGGGAATGAGATGGGTAGATGAATGATGAGAGATAGAAGATGACGTGAGTATACATTGGCAGCTATAGACTTAGTGCCTATGGGACAAACACCGGTAGCTATGGACTTAGTACCTTTTAGACG
Source organism: Lactuca serriola (assembly GCF_051521515.1). Lineage (NCBI taxonomy): Eukaryota > Viridiplantae > Streptophyta > Magnoliopsida > Asterales > Asteraceae > Lactuca > Lactuca serriola. Next base: position 41,974,773 of record NC_136416.1, read on the forward strand.
CTGGTAGCTATGGCTTTAGTACTTGTTGGGAATTGGTAGCTATGGACTTAGTACCTATTAGTTAGACGCTGGTAGCTAAGGATTTAGTACCTGTAGGAATTGGTAGCTATGGACTTAGTACCTATTGAACATTGGTAACTATGGACTTAGTACCTATTAGATAAAGACTGGTAGCTATGGATTTAGTACCCGATGAATAGATTGTAGCAGCTATGGAATTAGTGCTTTATGAACGAACATTGGCAGCTATGAATTTAGTGCCAGTCCCATAACCCTGGAAGTAAGGGACTTCGGAATAAACGAATGCAGGATAGATGACTCTTAGGTTAAATCCTTAAAGAGTAAAGAAGATAATGGGGATGGGTAATTGGGTTGATTGTTTGATTGAACATAATAATTATATTATTGTGGGTTGAAAACCCTATGTACTCACCAGGTTTCCCAACCTGACCCACTCAGTTTATGTATATCACAGGTGACGAAGTGAAGTGACATTACACTGAGAGATTTAAAAGAGATGTAGATCACTAGTGTAAATCATTGTAAGTTCTGTTTATGCTTATGTTTCGGTATTAACGATGACATCTCAAACATTTTAAAATGAAATAAATACGTTTCTTCGAAAATGTTTTAATAACGTATTTACCATGTTTTTCTGGGAACAAATTCCGCAACCTTTTTATAAAATGAAGTACTCTGATTTTTATAAAGCATAAACAAAATCGGTCTTTTCTGGCCGTGATTTTGGGGATGTCACACGCTGCTACTCGACGAGCAGGGCAACAAACTCGTCGAGTAGACCTTGAAAACAAAAAAATTCTTATAAAATCAATACCTGAGAATCGGGGCGTTACAGTCTCTGTGACTTTGGCGCTTTGACATTACAAAAGGAATATTTCATGTAAGTTTAGATCTAACAAGATTCTAGTAGTTGCAAAAATTTTGTATTCTTACACTTATAAGGATTAGGGAATTGTGAAATGAGCATCATTGGAAATGTGTTCAATTGATTTATTTCACAAAGTAAGGACCATAGATAAACATAGTGTGCATGCTTGGAGCATGAGATGACTATTGTTTTAAATTCAAGTGTTAAGTTGATTAGTTGAAACATTATACAATGGATAAGGTCTAGTTAATATGGTGATTAAATAATAAGTGTTTTATTTATATTCAAAAGTTTTGAGACCATATTGAATTAGATTATTCTTGTGTTTCACTTCGCATGTTTTACTTCCCGAATGGCTAGGTTATTCAAACATCCACAATCGGCCATACTTTGGAAGTAAGTAATGAGGTAAGACTGTCATGAATCTGACTGTAGATTGTCTAAATGCTTAGACATGACACAAGTTTGCTGCAGTGTTCATGAGTACTCCTGAAATAGGATTTGAGTATTGCATTAAACCCACGCTCATCTGAATCACTTCATGGATTTTATCATGAGTGATTGTGAGACGAAAATATCTTATATTCTTGAAACAAAGACATAGGATTTGTAGTTTACAAGTTGGTTGCACATTGATGATACGTAAACGCACCAGTAACTTGGTGTTATAAAACGTATTGTTGTGTGTGATTTGATGAGTAAATTAAGCAAGCATATGAGTCGAAGTTTATCCATTCCTTTTACCCTAAATGGGGTAAAAGTGATATCTATGGGCCCCTCGATGATTTATTTATGACACCCTAAGCGCTTGGCCAAGCCTGGACTGATTTGATTTGTTCAATTAGCCAGTCGTCATAAATCGGAAATCGGGTAACAAACTTTGGACAGAGAGAATGATTATAATCCATGTCTCATGTTCATAAGATATCTTGTAGAACAGAGGAATATTTGATCCCTTATCTAAAGGACGTGTTACTGATAAGATCAGAGTTCGACAACGGCTTTTGAGAACTACGATTGCTAATCGGATTTTGAAGTCGTATTTGCAATTATAGTTATTAGACTTATCCAAGTGGGATACTGTTGGATTAGGTGTCTAAGCCCATAACTATAATTGGTATGTACTTGACCCGATAGTAACATGGTCCTTTTGGGTTGCCTTCACCATAACAATTTGATAGGATGAATTATGGAGAAAGAGGTTGATTATGATTTATTAATATATTATAAGAATAATATATTAATTGAGAAATCATATTATTTAATCAATATTCATCAAGAATTAGTTTGGAATTAATTTAGTGATCAAAAGAGTCTGATTAAAATAATGGGGGCTGATTATGTAAACCAGTGATAGTTGTAGTTTGGGCTAATGTACCATATTGATAAGTGGTGGACGAAAACTCTATTAGAGTACATAAAGATTTCGTCCGAAGCCTTTCATGTGGAGGTCCAGATGTTGCTTAGCGCCTAAGAAATGGAATTAGGGTTTCCAAGTTGAAAACCCTAGGAGCCTCAACTATAAAAGGAACCCCATGGCTCAAAAAATCGGTACCCATGCATTCATAGTGAACCCTAGCCGATTTTGGAGCCTTTGAACTCTCTCTCATATTCTTCCATTGCTACTTGGTGTTTGTGACTCATTAGAGGTGCAACAATTGAGGCACTAAGCTTTTGAAGGTCAAGATCAACTAGCTGCAAGTGAAAGGTATTCTTCTAATCTTGTTTATGCTATTGATTTCGAAAATAACATACTAGGTTTAGGGTTTATGCTTTGGATTATTATTTGCATGTATAACTTTAGAAAAACCTAGATTCAAAGCATTATGGTTGTATGTACACCATAGGAATGTTGTAGTGCTCAAAACTCATCAAAAAGGACAAAATAGTCGCGAGCAACCATTCTCATGATGTAATATGATAATGCTTACGCCGTGAGATTTGTCCTGGACAGCTTTGAGCATTAAGCTCTTAATCCCTTAATCCACTCATTAAGAAGTTCTAGAGGGTCTTCCCCAACCCTAAGGGCCATAAAAATTGTAGCTTTTGATTCATGTATGGCAAATGCATGACTTGAACACCAACTAGGTTAATAAGAAGATAATGTAAACAAGGCTCATGCTTGGAGTCTAAAAGCAACACCAAACTTCATATATGAACTCATACTAAAGGGAAATGCCTCAATGATCCACAAAGTTGCTAACTTTATGGATCTCATGCATGCTACACAGCCCATCCATGAAATTGAAAGCATAAATCTTAGATCTAGCATGCATAAGAGATAAAGGCAGGAGCTTTATGACTTACAAAGGTCCAAAAGCACTGCAAGATGATGAGGTGGGAGCTTGATTGCCAAAAGGATGGACCCAATGAGTCTTCTTCTTCTTCAAAGAACCAAAAACCATCAAAAGACTTCTTCAAAGTCACTATGGAGACTAAGAACAATTTGGGAAGGAATGAGATGATGGAGGCTGAGGGTTTTCAAACCCTAGCCTCACACTTGCCTTAAATAGGGCACAAAACACGGGTATAGGGAAAATCCACTCTCACATTGTGGCAACCTACGTGTCACTTCATGAGCCATGATGATGGACACGTGCCTCAGCCCGGTGTCACGTCGTGAGCCCCCCTCACATCGTGGCTCATGTTTTTTTTCCCAAAAATTATGTCTTTGACTCCTTAATACCCCACACCGATCCATTATGGAAATCGGGTATTACAAGCCAAGAACTCTCGAGCCAACTTTTTCACCTCAATCGCATGTATATACTCTGCCCTGAACCTGAACCTGGTGTTAAAATCCTTCCAACTCATAGTCTTGATAACCATGGCTCCAAAGGCCTGAATAACCTCGCCCCACCAATCTCTGGCTCCCACACGTATAATAGAAGTTGAGAACATGGCCTTTGCCTCAGCCGGGCAAAAGCTCATCGAAAAAGCGGTCTCAGTATCAATGATCCATCATATAGTGACAATGGGCTCAATCATCCTCATGAATAGTGGATCCCCACAAGAATAGAACCCACGTTGGGAAATAAAGGTTGGTGATGCTGGTGGTAGATACTTCTATCACCCATGAATAACATGAACTAATATGGTGATAGGATACCTCTGTCTTCCCTAGATAACATGAATCATATCTCCAATTGGTTTGATTTATTTCTTTAAGTATTATCTATGCTTGAATTTTTTGGTCATCATGATGATCAAATTAGGATACCTAATTCATGGTATTTGTCCAACTATAATAAATTGTATCTAAGTGAGGTGGTGATTGGTGGTTATTGTGGTTTGTTGGTGATGGAAGGGTATCATAGAAGAAAGGAGGAAAAAGAGGAAGAGAGACTATTTTATAGAATGACAATAAATAATAATAATAATAACAAAGTAGAAAAAATAATGGCAATTTTGTCATTTTACATCCATTTAACAGATCAATATAGACGGTAATGGCTTCAAGTAGCAAGATTTAGAAACCACAAGGACCAATCATATCAATTTTTTCAAAAATCAGACAAAAAATGAAGATTAGAGCAAATCACAGGGACCAAATCTGTAATTTACTCAAAAGAAATAAAGATGCGTTCGTTTTCATTATTTGACGTACTACTTAAGAAAAATCAGGTTGCTCTTTTCTAAAATAATAGATGCTGCATCCTGTGATCCTAAGATGGTGTTAGCCTACCTCGAAACCAGTGATAGTTCCAAATAAGTGCCCTTCTCACGACTAAAGAAGAGCATCCTCAAGTTTGTTTCTGGCACAATATTCGAATCTGTTGTAATTATCGAAAATCTAAAAATCACCTAATTATTGAAAAAAATACGTAAGGGTTCAAGTTCAATATTAAATACAGATATAGATTTTAAAATAAATTAGTTTATGATTATGTCTGGCATTCTATTTTAAAATTTAATTTTTAACTAAAAAAATTTCAAAATAATTTGTTAAACTATAAGACCAAGTGGTATACTTATAAGGCTGGACGGAGTGGGTACGAGAAAGGGGTGAGGGAAGCTTCCCTCACTCCTGCACACCACTCCGTTGGTGAGGAAAAGGTGAGGGAAAAAAGTTGCGGGAAAAAGATGGGGGAGGAGGTGCCGCACTCTCTCCCTTCATGCTATTGGTCAGTTTTTTTTTTTTTAATATCTTCTTTAATATTTATAAAATTATATACCTATTAAAAAAATATAATAATATATATTAAAACTCATGATTTTTAATTCCCTACAAAATAAGTATAATATATGTATGAAATATATATTTTTTTTTTAAAATAGGGAAGGACTTCTCACCCATTCCTTGGCTTTTAGGTGAAGGAAAGAAAAATGAGGGAAATGAGGGTATGGCCAACAAAAAGTGAGGGAAGTTTCCCTCCCACACCCTCCGGTCTAACGAACTTGTTCGTGGTTTATGTGGCCACGAACAACAATTATGAACACCACCCCATATCCTTAATCGTGGAAAAATTCGTGGTCAATAGTTGTGGAGAGGACAAACCACCACGTCCAATGGTCTTTTTTCTTTCTCTATCTCTCTATCTCTTTCTACCTCTCTCTACATATTAATTAATTAAAAAATATATATTTTTTATATTAATAATGAAAAAATAAGAAGGATATAGTGGTAGGTATCCAAACTTTTTAGTGGTTGAATGTGTTAATGAGTTGGCATCCACCACTATAGTGGTTAGTGGTGTGTATAACGGATGACCTAAGACTAGAGGGATTGGTGCCACAAAAGTTTCACTCTCTTCATTGTCACGTAGGCGGCACGTCATCCTTTACCATAAAAGTGTGGTTTCATGTCACACCCAATGAGTGGCGCCACACTTGATTTTTTTTTTTCATTTTAATTAATTAAAAACTATATTTTTAATAAAAAAAAACTTTCATTTCATTACATCAAAATAAAAATAACATTACATTCCATTACTTAAAAAAATTGTAAATACTTTGAAAACAAAACACTAGAAATTTTAAACCAACAAACTTAAAAAAACATACATCAAACGATTAAAAATAAAACACACTACATGAAGTCGTCCTCCGAGAACTTGTCTTCCGAGTCATCATCGGGATCCAAATTGAGGTTAATATGTTGAATCTCGTAAATATGTTCCACCAAGTCCATACGAAGATTGTGAAATATTTCATTGCAATGAACCTCTGCTCTCTTTTCAGTGTACTCGTCGCCCTCAATTTCTATTGCTTGCGTCATGGGAATGGTTTCCTCCTCATCATACTCACATATCGTTCTTCCTTCGTTTTCCATAATCATATTATGTAATATTATACATGCATACATGACTTCATGCATTTTTTCCTCGTTGAAAGAAATTGTTGGTTTTTTCAATATAAACCAACGTTTCTTGAGAGCTCCAAAAGCCCACTCGACATCCTTTATAGCTTTTTCTTGAGCTTTCTTGAATTTTTTCAGACGAGTATCATTCAGACACGTAAACGATTTAACAAAAACTGCATACTCAAGATAGATCCCATCAACTAGATGATAACCATAATTATATGGTGTTCCACACAATTGGAAATAAGAATTCGGTGCAGATCCGCCGTATATGTTGTTAAATATAGGTGAACGGTTAAGAACGTTAATGTCGTTAAGGGATCCAGGAGAACCAAAAAAGCATGCCAAATCCACTGATCTTGTGATGCCACCGTTTCAAATATGACTGTCGGATGCCCATTAATATCACCTCGTGTAAAATGACCATGATGTGAGGTAGGATAATTTTCTCATGCCCAATGTAGACAATCTAAACTTCCTAACATTCCAGGAAAGCCATGTATGCTAGCATGGTGAGATTGCAATTTCATGATGTCATTGCATGTAGGCTTCCGTAAATATTTTGGACCATAAAACTGAATAATAGTTTTGTGAGAATAGTGTAAACTATCTCGTGCGGTCCTAGCTGACATCCTAAAACTCTCATCCAACACATCAGGAGGGATGCCATATGCTAATTGGCGAAGTGTAGCTATACATTTTTGTAAATGGGTGAAACCGGGTGTACCTCTAGAATTGGGTCGTTGCTAGAAAAAATCACATTCCCTCGTTAGATCTTCGACTATACGTTCGTACAAATGTTTGAACATTCTGAAACGCATTCTGAAGTAGTATCCTTGAAAAGTGGCATTTTCTTGAAAGTAATCTTGTATCAAACTCTGGTTTGCATCTTCACGATTTCTACAAATAAATCTTCGGGGTTCTCCGTTCAACACTGCCGGATGCGCTACTGCATGTCGCTTCATACGTTTGTCCCGCAAATTTAACTACAATGACAAAAACATCGAACATAACATCAAATTCTTTAGAAGAATCGGATGACGACATTTTTTTTTTGATTTTTTTGAGAGGTAATGTAGTAGAAAGATTAAAAAAATATGAAGGGTTGAGAGATTTATATAGAAGGTAAAGGTTAAAAGGAAAAAAAAAATCAAATTATGACCGTTTGCAACTGCCAAAAAGGTGTAGCTAATCAAAAACGTCCGAGAAGTGCTCCCTCCCACAGCTGTAGTGCGGCCTCAGCCGCACCTCTATCGCACCCAGGGGCGGTGTTTGCGCCTACGTGTCACTGGACTGCGCCCTCAGTCGCAGCCTACAAATGCTCCAAAAGGCCATAAACCACCAAGGGAATTAGGGATAGGGTTTCTATGAGGTATAAGGGTGTTGGAGGCTTGTAATGAACCCTAGAAATGACTTAGATGACTTTAAATACGAAGAAAACCCTAAAAGAATCATAGGCTTGGGCCAGAACGGCTGTCACGCAGTGGAAATCCTTGGTCACGTCGCGGTGGTCCACTAAATGTGCGTTTTCTTTATTCGTTGCTACGCCATGGGCATCCTTGCTCCACTCTGTGGCACAAAGTTTTTCCTAAAAAATCCATCTTTAGCCCTCAAAAATAAAAAGCTACACCAGTCTGGAACACGGGTGCAATATCTCCAAAATCACGATAAATTTTTCATTATTAAGTTAAGAGTAACCATTGTTTTCAAGCAAAAACCATATCAAAATCAAGTATCAAATACAAATATCCCCCAAGATTAGTGTATCATAAAATCTCCAAAAAAACACATCATCGAAGGATGTGTAAGATCACAATTTCGCCTTGCCACAAGCATCTGGCGTACCTAAAACAATAAACAGAAACTGTGTAAGCCAAAGCTTAGTGAGTTCCCCCAAGGTACCACCACACAAACATATAACAACTTGCATATTGGGTCCACAACTAACAAACTGGATTACCCATGAGCCTACAACATGAGTCTCGCTTGCCCTTCCTGCCTACATCTCATTTCCAGCTTGCTCCCGAGCCCACAACATAAGTTTGGCTTGCCTTTCAGGCCCATAACTTATGTCTGGCTTGCTCCCGAGCCTACAACATAAGTCTGGCTTGCCTTTCATGCTCACAACTTATGTTTGGCTTGGTCCCAGGTTTGCTGGCTTCCGCACAAAGCATCGTGTCCTCAACCCAAGCATACTATGTCGACATATACATAACATATAACATATATCCAGCAAACAGATAATCATATAACCAGTCAACAAACAAACATTTAGATCTAGAGATCACTACCGCATAGAAACATCCTATATACCCGGACACATATCTAGAAGATCACTACAACATAGCAACATCCTCTATACCAGGATACATAACCTAGTGAGCGGGCATTGATGCTTTCGACCCACAAGTACAGTGAGGAAAACTCACATCTCTGTCTGAAAAAGATAGCTTAACACAACATAGCTTCGTACAACAAACAGTGACCTTGTCTCAAACTATTGTCCAAAATACCCTTTGGTCAAACTTAGTCAAAACCCTGGTCAAAGATCAAAGTCAACAAATCAAGAAGTTAAATTGCAGGCTGAGTACGCCTAGTGTACTCAGCTCGTACGCATGTCATACTCACCATCCGGAAATGAGACTCCATATGAGTATGTGCAGCGTACTCATAAGTACGCCCAACGTACTCTACCAAATGACACTTTTTCCATTAAGTGCTTATTCTCTTAAGTACTTCATCGAAAACCCATATCTAGTCCCAAAACATTGCTCTAAGTCATAAAGTTTCCACCATTACGACTTTCCATAGCTAGACAAGATCCAAAAGCTAAAACCCTAACTTAATAATCCATTAAGACATCATGAATCTTGAATGAAAGGGATATAAAGACCAAGATCACGTTTTTATGGTTCTTAACAACTCCATAATGGATCAAGTTTCCAAATTTATCCATTAGGATGATCCAAACAACCAAGATCTAGATTTTAAGTCTTGAAGGGACCCTAAAATGCATCTTTCTCAACTTAATCCATCAAGTCCAAGTCTCCAACCTTCATATTAGAATCAACATGATGTATAGATGGATAAAGTTTCCAACTTTATCCATAATAACGTCTCAAGATTTCAAGATCTAAACTTTTTTACCACAAAATAACCTAAATGGCCAAGATAATTTGCATGGCTGAAAGGGAAGACAAACAATCAAAACTTTCCTAGTCCAAGAAAACATTCTAAACTGATCAAAAGGGTGTTAGAGTCCAGATCCAAAACATACAATGATATTAGGACCTTGGAGAGTAATAAAGTTGCAAACTTTATTCCCAACTCTCAATAAAAACTCATTAAAATGGAGCAAAACACCAAATACACTTAGATACTAGATGAATATGCAATAAAGCTTGGAACTTTATAACTTACAAAGGTCTAAAAGGTAGATGACAGTTGAGATCTCTAATTGCCAAGCTTCAAGGATCAATCTTACATGAAGATGTTGCTCCAAAACCACCAAAATCTCCAAAAATAGATAAGAGAGGAGAGGGGAGGCTCAAATATTGAACACGGAGGCTAGGATTTCTCCCAAGAGGTTCTATGTAACGACCCAATTTTCAAGGCCAAAAATTTCGTTTTTGAATTAACGCGTTTAGCAAACATTTTTACCACGACATTGTCAACAAACATTCATTACAAAATCATAACGTTGTCTTTCAAACCATAACATCAAAAGTATAGAAATTAGAGTACAGTCCCAAAAACTTCTTGCGGAAACATGTGTGTGTGATGTGCTGCTACGCCGCCGACTCCTTCCCCTTTGACGAAGAGGTACCTGAAACCAAAACCAAAACTGTAAGCACAAAGCTTAGTGAGTTCCCCCCATCATACCACATACCACACAATATCGTCAGTATCTTTCAACCGGTAACCTTCATCGGTATCTTTCAACCGGTAGCCTTCATCGGTATCTTTCAACCGGTAACCAGCATCGGTATCTTTCAATCGGTAACCATCATCAGTTTCTTTCAATCGGTAACTGGGGACTATTTCACCCCCTGCTACTAACATACGATCAACGGATATAAGCATACAGTCAGGCATATCCGGGTACTGACCTACCCTTGGGTCCTAAGGACCACCGTCAGGGAACTAATCCCTACCATTCACATAGCATACTACCAACACGTAACCAGACCAAGGTAATTATCACAAAGACCATTATCTTCTAAATAGCCCTTTTTGGTGGGCCGACATTGTGGCCTTAGACCCACCCCTACTGGAAGGTAACTCACCTCAATGTCATGCAGTGTCTGAATTATCCTCGGAGCACAAGTCGACTCCCTACGACTCCTCGGCCCCTACATGACAACCTTCAAGTCAACACACATCACATACAACCCTAAAAAGGGTCAGTCCAAGTTCAGTCAAAGTCAACATTCATTTGACCTTACTCGCCGAGTTGGCCTACCAACTCGTCGAGATGCTTCTCCGATCCCACACAAAACCCTGGCTCCACTCGTCGAGTCTAACAAAACTCGACGGGTTCTCCTTCAATCATAACATCGGGACCATCTTCATCCGAATCGCCGAGTTCCTTCTTGAACTCGCCGAGTTCATCTTTAACTTAAGAACTTGTCCAGTCTATGACTCGCCGAGTTGTATAAACAACTCGTCGAGTCCATCTTCAAAGATTGGGAGATTACTATGGACTCGCTGAGTCTGCTCATACCACTCGCCGAGTCCCAAGGCTTCCAGGTCCCTGTTCGTGTCTAAACCCACAAGGGACTTCCTTCCTATCATTTACCCATTCACATGAAGGATTTGGTGCACAATGGTCACCGACTCGCCGAGTGCCAAGAACAACTCGCCGAGTCCAGTCTTGACCAACTCCATATAGTCGATTTAAATGAGGTCTAACACACTAAAACCATAGATTTGGCGTCATAATGTCCATTTTATACGTAAAGTTCCAAACTTGATGCACATGCATGGGGTTTTTAGCTCAAAAACCCTTATCCTACAATGTGCATGGGGCTCTCATGGCCCTAAAGTTGGCACCTTTATGCCATGAGACCCCTCTTAAGGCCCAAATCTAAACCTAGAGTCCATATAACACTCCTTAAATCCGAAAATGGCTTGAAAAGCCCTAAATGCACCCAAGATCCACATTCTAAAGATGAACAACCAAATGAAAGACCAAAGCAGGAGCATTTTACCTTGATTAAGCTGAAAATGGAATGAGATTTCTGGATCTACAAGCCCCAAGTCGAATACTCTATCTCCTCTTCTTCCTTCCAAGCTTCACAAGTCAACGAAAGCACCAAAATGGCCTCAACACACACACACACAAACGGCTAGGGTTTCGATGTGCAGCTCTAGGAGAGTGTTAGGGACAAGGGAGGCTGAGTTAAGGCGTTTAAATAGGGTGCAAACCCTCATATTAGGGTTTTTGTCCAGACAGCACAGACTCTTCAAGTCCGGTCTCTGACTCGCCGATTCGGCCACTTAACTTTCGTGTCCAATGTGCTTTTACTCGAGGAGTTGGGCCACCAACTCGCCGAGTCCCCTGCCAAAATGCAAAATACTTAATTTTAAAAAATACGTACCAGGAACCAGGTGTTACATTCTAGATATGATGGAGGCTAGGAAAATACCCTAAAACATGAATCCTTACTTTTAAATACTTTGAAAACCCTGAAAATTCGATGGGCTTTGGGATGTATAGTTCTCATGTTGTGAGAATATATTCTCACCTCCTGCGCACTCTCACGTCGTGAGACCTCCTGAGCACTCTCACGTCATGAGAATTACTTCTCACCTCATGTGAATGGGTTTTCCCCCAATTTCACTCAAACTTCAAACAATCATAATTCTTCATTTCAACTCCGTTTTCGGCGATCTTTATATCCACGAAAAGGTATTGATGAGCCCCATACTTATATCTAGTTAATTTTAGCTTAACACATATCGAACTAAAGACCATAACTCATGAAAGAAGTCTAAAACATCACTTTTCTGATTTTACCCTTTGACTCCAAGACACAAACCAAGGCTTTAATCACTTATCCAATATTGTCATCATCCAATAAGGTCTAAACCCCATTCCCTTGAAGCCCAAGACCTTTACTAAATCCAGTTATTGTCCAGAATCTGAAGAAACTTCTCAAAACAGGATGTTTCAACGGGTGTTACACTTACAGATATAATGATTCATCAACTAAAAGAGACCCGTATATATTGTTCCTATTGAGTTTCACTTAAAAATTCAAAAATAAACTCAAGAGTATGTATATTTATTCAACAGAATCACCTGTAAGTTTTTCGTGTGATAAAATTGATCTTATTATCTCAAAGTATGCACATTTCTCCAATAGATTCAATGAAACCTTTAAAGCAATGCTTTGGTGGTTGCAGAAAAAACAATACTAACAACGATTGCATATAACTAACAAGATTCATGAGCTCAAAATATTATATTTGATAAATCGATTATGCATGTCCACATAAACGGCCATTCTTCACTCATCTCCAATTAATTTGTAGTGAATTATAGAGTGCATGTTGCTATTTCTTGTTTTTCTATCAAAGAACAACAACATATTGCTATTTCTTGTTTTTCTGTCAAAGACTACAAATTTCATTGAAAAAATATGTCAATTTTAACCTCCCCTTCATCCAAACAAAACACTTAATTATAAATGATACTAGAACTACTTACAGACAATAGTTATTTGAAGTCTGTGTCATCATAACCAAATAATAATTTTCCATGTTCTTTAGAATCCCCCTTATAAATAATATTTGAGCCACACTTTCTTGCTGGGAAAAGTCACTTTTGACTTTCTAGCTGTGAAAAAGTCACTTTTGCCATTCACCCATTTTGATTAAAATGTTGAATCAGATTATAGCTCTCAAAAAGGGATTAAGGCATTCATTGTTTTTAGTGAGGGGCAAGGCTTAATTTCACCAAAAATAAAACGGTCAAAGACACAACAGAGGGGAAAATATTATCCAAATTGAAAACCTTAAACCTATTTAGATTATTTGAACAATATCGCAACTCATCCCATGAAGTCTTGAACAATTGATGAATATAAACAAATCTTTGTTTAAAACTGCAACTTCAAAACATCTCATCAACGATACGACAAGGGTTATAGAACAAAAGCAGTCATAATTGAAGTCGTAAGTAATTACAAAAGGGGGTTTCAAACAAAAAAAAACGATTTGGGCAGTCTGATCCAACAACCAACTAAACAAGATTTGCATGATGTTTTCACATATAATTCCTAAATCAAACACATATTGAGATTTGAAAAGAAATTGACTGACCTGACTATATTGAGGCAATCTTTTCCCCGCCCTTCCCGATCTCCTTCTGTTGATCGATACCTCTCTCCCCCTTTGTTATACAATAGACACCCATGTAGAGATTTCAATTGTTCTCTCTATTTGATCTTTAATCAAACACCTATGTGCGAGTTTTTCAAAATCCTCTAAATGCTTCTTGTTTTTCTTACAAGATGGTTTAAAACACCTACAATATATGGAGTCAGGCAAATGGTCTACATAATCGATTCAAATTTTGGAGGTCCTGATTTTTTGTTGATGTGATGATAAATTAATGTTGATTTCATGGCATGTTTCATATCAAACTGGAATTAATGAAAATAAGAATTCAAATATCGCCACACAATTAGGGAAGTAGTTATGGACTTACCTTATTTCAAACTGCTAAAAAAGAAGGAACAAATTATATACTCGATTGCAAGGGCAAAGCCGGAAATTCACATTGATGTTTTGAGCGGGAAAATTCGATGAGAGGATGCTCAACAATTGCCACGTGACAACTGAGTACTATTTTATTAGGATACAAGATATATCTGATAAAAAATGTAACGACAAGAAATTACAAACCAAAATTTTCATTTTTAATATTCATAAAACATATGTCTCATCATTAAATCTCCAAAAACCAATTAACAAGTTTTCAAAACAATTGTTCAATTCCAGGATCCACAAATACAACTCCAAATCAAAAGTGTGTATACAATCACGCCGGTGCCTTCCCGCGATCCTCTGAGGTACCTGAAACACATAACACATAACACGGAAAACACGAATGCTTAGTGAGTTCCCCAAAATATCACGTACAACAATTTGTCACTCGAGGCTATACTCAGTACGACCCTCTGGTCAATGTGTCTCAGCGGGACCCTCCAGTCCCATAGCTCGTTGGAACCTCTGGTCCGGTCTAGCTCGTTGGACCCTCCGGTCCGGTCTGGTTGAGGACCCTCTGGCCTCATAAATCGTTGGACCCTCCAGTCCGGTCAGAATAGCACATAACATACATAATCACAAAAACACATAATCTCAAGCAAACACGCATGACCATCCGGTCCAAACATAGATACCACCCTTGGTAATGTATAGTGAGAAGACTCACCTCGAGTAAACTCGGACGATCTCGAACTCGAAACTCTGATCTAGCCTCCGCCTAAACACATACAAAATTCACTTCTAATTATAAATGGCTCTCAAAGGCTAGACTAGTCCCTTCCTGTATTCACTCAAAAGGGTAAAAGACCATTCTACCCCTCCAATGGTCCAAAGGTCCATTTGTTGACTAAACCCTAAAAGTCAATGAAAGTCAACCCTAAGGAGTACGCAGCGTGTACAAGCTCTGTACGCTGGGCGTACTCGGATGCTATACAAAATCGGGGACACTCGACCCTTAAGCTGCGCGTACTGGGATTACGCCCCAGTTTCACCAACTTCATGATTTTGCTCTTAATCTGTTAAGACATGAGCTCAAATCCCAGATCTGGTAACTCTAAAGTGTCTCAATCCATAAATTCGGTGACTTTAAGCCTTTGCATGGTTGTAAAGGTCACCAACACACAAATCACACCACTTCCTTCCTTAAGAAACTCACAACTCATGCATAGATCACTCTTAACGTCCAAGATTGGATTTTTATGGATCTAAAACACAATATACACTGAAAAGGGGCATATCAAGGTCTATGGAGCTCCTTTACTTATAAAGTCACCACCTTTGGGACAAAACCCCTAAAAATGGCCCATAATGCACAAATACAAAAAATGTTAAGAAAGCTTTGAGCTTTTTACCTCCAAGTGATGCTCCAATCTCTTAAAAGCTCAGATCCAAAGTGTAGCACCCGGTTCCTGGTACGTAAATGTTATTTGAGTATTTCCTTTCTTTTAGCCTTGGACTCGGCGAGTCATAGGTCCGACTCGCCGAGTGGATGCGGGACCCGGGACACGTTTAAGTTGGCGACTTGGCGAGTCCATATCCTGGACTCGGCGAGTCATAGCTGTTGGATGAAACCCTAAGTTTCAGGGGTTTGCACCCTATTTAAAGGACTTATCAGGGCCAAGCCGGCCCCCATTGACCCTTAAAGCCCTGTATCTCTCGTTCTAAGCTATTCTTTGAGAGTTTGAGGTTAGTGTGTGTGTTTTTGAAGGTTTGGAAGGAGGAAGGAAGTAGATCCAGAAGAAGGGAAGCCATCCAGGCGTTATTTGTGTTCTTCCAGCAGTTCCTTTGAGGTATAACCCGTTTTCCCCTTGATTCTATGCTTAAAACTTCATTTGGGTCCTTCTTGGTCAAATCCCCAAGCTTGTATGTGCATTGTATGTCGTAATAAGATGTTTGGCCTCTGGATCTAGGCAAGATTGAGCTCCAGGAGCTCAGATCTGTTAGCTTTATGGCCCCATGTTTCTTGTTAGCCCTAGATCTACCCTTTTGAGACATTTTGAGCCCTAAAATCCATATTGGTGAATATCCACACGTAAAGTTGGAAACTTTACGTGTGATTCGTGTCCTAGAAGTCCAGATTTGTGAATGACATGGACTGGAATCGAGCAAATCTGTGTATTTAGTGGATGCATGGCAACGACTCGGCGAGTCGTTCATATGACTCGGTGAGTCTGTTCGCGAGTCTCCGAGTTAGTCCCCTTTTCGTAGTGTCGAGTGAGCAGTGAGTCACGGGGTGTGACTCAGTGAGTCGGAAGCTTAACTCATCTATGGAGGTACTCGGCGAGTCAATGCCCTGACTCGATGAGTTCAAGGCAATCTCCTTAGATCAAGAACAGACTCGGCGAGTTGTTCATACAACTCGGCGAGTCTCAGCATAAGTGTTCTTCGGATGAAGATGGACTCGACGAGTTGTTCATACAACTCGGCGAGTCTTAGCATCGGTGTTCATCGGATGAAGATGAACTTGACGAGTTGTTCATACAACTCGACGAGTAGGATGAAGGACTTGAATATTGGTTAAGAAGGTAAACCTGTCGAGTCGTCGCCTAACTCGACGGGTAGGATCGGGATTCAGGGCAGTCGTTTGGATAGGGACTCGGCGAGTTGGAAAGCCAACTCGACGAGTCGGGTCAACTGAAAGTTGACTCTGACTTTGACTTAGGGCATGGTCAGGGGTAAAATGGTCTTTTTACCCAAAGGTCAGTGCGCAGTGTTTGATTGGGTATATTGTGGGAATTGCAGCCGGAGGATTTCCGGAGCAGCAGCAGCAGCAACAGTAGGCAGTCAGTTCCCGATCAGATCAGCAGCTACTTCGAGGTGAGTTACCTTCCAGTAGCGGTGGGTCTAAGGCCACAACGCCGACCCACCAGTAGGAGACGTATGGTAGATGATTGTCTTTGTGATATCATCTAGGTTTACTACTACCTGATATGTTATATGTTAGCATGATACGTTGTATGTGATAGTAGTCGAGTTCGGTTGTTAGGACCGAAGGGTAGTCAGACACCCCAGATACGTCTGACAGTATATGATGATATGTTTGCATGCTGGCTTGTTATGTTATATGCGATAGAGGTAGTATGAGGGGACCAGTCCCTGTGGTCGGTTGTTAGGACCGACGGGTAGTCAGCACCCCAGAATGGCTTGACACGGGTAGTCAGCACCCCAGAATGGCTTGACATGGGTAGTCAGCACCCCAGAATGGCTTGACACGGGTAGGGCGACACCCCAGAACGGCCGTACCGGGTAGTCAGGCACCCCACAATAGCCTGGCAGTATGTATGTTACGTGTTTGTATGGTATGTGGTACGACGGGGGAACTCACTAAGCTTTGTGCTTACAGTCTTCAGTTTTGGTTTCAGGTATCTCCTCAGCTAGGGGAAAGGAGCCGGCGCGGTAGCAGCATGTCACACACATACTCCCCGGTTTCCGCATTTACGAGCTTCATTGGGATTTGTACTCTGATATTTTGATTGAATGTATGAATTGGCTTTTAGACATGGTTCACTTGTGTTATGATTTGATCAGACAATGTTTTTAGCTTTTAATATTTTCTAAAGTAATGTTTTTAAAACGAAATTTTTGGTCATGAAAATTGGGTCGTTACACAAAGCTTGCACTCCAACTCTAGCTTCTTCAATGGCACCTTCTTCTCTTCAAAGGCACACAAGAACACTATCAGGCTCAAACACACACACACACAAGCTCTAGAATGAGGGTTTGGCACTCTTAGGGTTTCACTCTCTGGAAATGGTGGCTAAAAGTGAGGCCAATATGTTCCTTTTATAGGGCTCATCCCCACAATTAGGGTTTCAATCTGAACCTAGTACGCGCAACGTACACTATGGTACGCCCGGTGTACTGAGTAGCCTCCGCGTCAAGAACACGCTCATGAGTACGCCCAGCGTACTCAATTGCCCTAAAATATTTCAAGGACTAAATTTGGCAACTTAGGGAAAGGAGAAGGGCTAAGGAGATATACCTGATTTTGGGATGTTACAAAAAAGCTCCATTGCATACTCACAAAATATAAACGTATATTCTCATGCTGATCTTTAAGACATTTTCACATATTCATCAACTACATCCGATGACATGCCACAAACCAAATATCGAAGTGTCGTTCACTTTTGTATCGTAGTAAATCCTCGTGACCTCGTCTACCAACATCACACCCCAATTCAAAGGTCTCATTATTATCTTTCAAATCGTTAGCTATACGTATAAATAAATTTCGAATCAAACGATAACAACGTTTGAATGCATCGTCGTCATACAAGAAATCATCGACAAAATAGTGACATACCAGATGTTCGTTTGTAGTTTCACGATCTCTATTTAGTTATTTCCTACTTCTTAAGGGGAGGGGGGGGGGGGGGTTCAAACATTCGCCTGGTACATCAACATTATACCAGTAACTTGAAGAAAAACATTCAACATATTATCGTCATCATCTGAAGATGATGAAGAATAATTCTCCATGTTGTTTTTGTGTAAAAAGAGTGAAAAATATTCGGGTTTCGGGTTTGGACCGGATCGAACCTGAAATAATGGATTTAACCCGGACGTGACCGGAAAATAAATGTTATTTTTTAAAGTGTTGTTTTTTATAACGAGTCCATTTTTTTTCCTTAAAAGTGTTGTTTTTTATAAATGCACTTTTTTTAATAGATAGTGCATTTTTTTAATACAAGGAGCTCTTTGTTGTTGTTTTTAACAAATAAAAGTTGTTAAGTGCAGTGTTTTTTTAATAAATATTGCAGTTTTTTTTAATAAAATTACTTTTTTTTATTGTTTTTCTTTATAAATAAAAGCTTCTAAATGCAGTTTTTTAATAAACAGTGTAGTTTTTTTATTAATAAAAGCAGCTGTTTTTTGTTGTTGTTTTTTTATAAATAAATGTTGTTAAATGGGACTTTTTAATAAATAGTGTAGTTTTTTTTAATAACATTTGTATTTTTTTTTGTAGACATCTCATTTGCATGTGATCGAAGTAGAGTCCCACAACATACCGATTTCGCAGTGATAGAAGAGGTTGTAATGTTCATTGAAAAGTTAAAAACAAAAATGGAGATGATGTCGGTTTCATCAAAACCGTTGGTAGAAACCGTTTTACGATAAATTATTGATGTTGACCAACATCTAGAAACGTGTTCAACAAAAATGCATCTTTGTCACATGATCCCAGACATGCGTACCAAATACAACAAATAATGGGGTTCAATAGAAAAGTTGAAGGGTTTCACGTGTTTTGTTGTAAACAACAAAGATATGAAACCCCTTTTGCAACTCGGAACAGGATCGGGCGAAACCGTAAACAACATTTTCAAAGTCTAAACTGGTCCAAAACCTAGTTTGGTAATCGAAATCGGACCAAGAACCCATACTCACTCTAAATCAGTCCGATTTTTGGGTTAGGTAATTCACGATCTTCGGTCTTCGGGCCAGTCTAGTTCGGGTCCGGCCAGTGACGATTTTGTATAGGTGCCCATAGTGACACCGACAATACATACTCCGTCTGTTTGTAGTGGAAAAAATTTCCATTTTTTACCTATTTTTTCTACACCACAACACCTACTTCAACATCGGTAACACCTAATATGTATTTTTGCGTTCGCCCCTGGATTCGGCTCGTTGCTCATCCCTATGTAAAATTCACATTGATGTTTTGAGCGGGAAAATTCGATGGGAGGGTGCTCAATAATTGCCACGTGACAACAGCGTACTCTTTTATTAGGATAAAAGATATATCTGATCAAAAAGCTCCATCGCATACTCACAAAATAAATATGTATATTCTCGTGCTGATCTTTATGACATTTTCACATATTCATCAACTACATCCGATGTCATGCCACAAACCAAATATCGAAGTGTCGTTCACTTTTGTGTCGTAGTAAACGCTCGTGACCTCGTCTACCAACATCACACCCCAATTCAAAGATCTCATAATTATCTTTCAAATCGTTAGATATACGTATAAATAAATTTCGAATCAAACGATAACAACGTTTGAATGCATCGTCGTCATACAAGAAATCATCGGCAAAATAGTCACATACTAGATGTTCGTTTGTAGTTTCACGATCTCTATTTAGTTATTTCCTACTTCTTAGGCCGGGGGGGGGGGGGGTCAAACATTCGCCTGGTACATCAACATTATACCAGTAAGTTGAAGAAAAACATTCAACATGCTATCGTCATCATCTAAAGATGATGAAGAATAATTCTCCATATTGTGTTTGTGTAAAAAGAGTGAAAAATATTCGGGTTTCGGGTTTGGACCGGATCGAACCTGAAATAATGGATTTAACCCGGATGTGACCGAAAAATAAAGGTTATTTTTTAAAGTGTTATTTTTTTATAACGAGTCCATTTTTATTCCTTAAAAGTGTTGCTTTTTATAAATGCACTTTTTTTAATAGATAGTGCATTTTTTTAATACAAGGAGCTCTTTGTTGCTGTTTTTAACAAATAAAAGTTGTTAAGTGCAATGTTTTTTTTAATAAATATTGCAGTTTTTTTTAATAAAATGACTTTTTTTTAATTGTTTGTTTATAAATAAAAGCTTCTAAATGCAGTTTTTTAATAAACAGTGTAGTTTTTTATTAATAAAAGCAAGTGTTTTTTGTTGTTGTTTTTTATAAATAAATGTTGTTAAATGCGAGTTTTTAATAAATAGTGTAGTTTTTTTAATAACATTTGTATTTTTTTTGTAGACATCTCATTTGCATGTGATCGAAGTAGAGTCTCACAACATACCGATTTCGCAGTGATAGAAGAGGTTGTAATGTTCATTGAAAAGTTAAAAACAAAAATGGAGATGATGTTGGTTTAATCAAAACCGTTGGTAGAAACTGTTTTACGATAAATTATTGATGTTGACCAACATCTAGAAACGTGTTCAACAAAAATGTATCTTTGTCACATGATCCCTGACATGCGTACCAAATACAACAAATAATGGGGCTCAATAGAAAAGTTGAAGGGTTTCACGTGTTTTGTCGTAAACAACAAAGTTATAAAACCCATTTTGTAACTCGGAACTGGACCGAGCGAAACCGTAAACAACATTTTCAAAGTCTAAAGTGGTCTAAAACCTGAAACCCAGTTTGGTAACCGAAATCGGACCAAGAACCCATACTCACTCTAAACCGGTCCGATATTTGGGTTAGGTAATTCACGATCTTCGGTCTTCGGGCCGGTCCGGTTCGGGTCCGGCCAGTGACGATTTTGTATAGGTGCCCATAGTGACACCGACATTACATACTCTGTCTATTTGCAGTGGAAAAAGTTTCCATTTTTTACCTATTTTTTCTAAACCAACAACACCTACTTCAACATCGGTAACACTTAATATGTATTCATGCGTTCGCCCCTGGATTCGGCTCGTTGCTTATCCCTATGTAAAAGCATAAAAAAATACATTTAAAACGGTCAAATGGACACTTGGGAACAATTCCTCATTTTTTTTTCTTCCGTCAAGCTCCGTAGCTAGAACCACAACCCATCACAACCACGCCCCATAAAGCCATCAAGGGGTCATGCTGATGCACACAAATTGCACCAATCGCCCCCACCACTTTCTCATTCCGGATAGCCTTAAAAGCTGACTTGTAAATTAATGAGTAAATTACATAAATGGTCCCAATGGTTTTGGGTAATTTGCGCGATTAATCTCTAACTAATTTTTTTTAACTCGGAAGATCCTTACTATTTGTTTTTGCTACGTACTTGGTCCTTACTGTTTGTTTTTATTATGCGCTTGGTCCCTAACTTACCTAAAAAGACAATTATTTAAATAGGAAAAAATGGTGAGGTAGGTAACATAAGGTGAAGGGGTGGGTTGGGGTTGTGTTTATTTAAATAAATAAATAAGTCAATGACAAAATAGTCTTTTTATGTAAGACATGGACCAAACGCGTAACAAAAACAAAAAGTATGAACCTTCCAAGTTAAAAAAATAAGTTATAGACCAAACATACAAATTACCCTAAACCATAGGGACCATTTGTATAATTTACTCTAATTTAATTCATAGACAATTTTTATGATTTTACATTTTGCTATAACTTATAGCCTATTCTTATGATTTTGCTAAATAATATGCTATAATAACTAACTTATAAACTAATTATATTTTTACCGAAATAACCAGTATTGATAATTAATTTGTAAAATTCAGACACGGAGGCATCCGAAAGAAAACATGTAGAGTAATTTTTGTCCAAAAACGTAAAAGCTAAAATTAATTTAAACTTTGCGTAAAATAATCGTTTGTGTGGTGGCCCACACCCCATTCTTTTTTAAAATCCCATCATATATAAAGTCCAGGCCTAAATTTGAAAATTTGTCCATTCCCACTCACTTTTTCAGACCAGAATTTCTTACAGTACTTTACTTTGGTCCCATTTCTTTGAAAACTGAATCCACATCCTAAATCCAACAAACACCTTTGTCCCCCTTCCATACGCATTACCACTTGTACTCTTTGTCTCTTCTGCTTCTTCTCTTGTACTTGTCAATTATTAAAAAGAAAAAAAAAGTTGTTATCTAAATTTGTCTATATTATATATTTATATTTATATTATTAACTAAATATAAGATAAAATGTTTTATTTAGTCACTAATTAAAATGATCGTAAATCGAACAAGACATAATCAAAATATTTACATGATCATCTATCGTTATACTAAAAAGTTATATTATACTTTTATTAATTATTATTATTATTACATTTAGTATAACAAATATTACTTATCAGATTGAATAAAAGCAAATTGAAGGATACAGTCCATTTTGACCACTATATCAATATGTTGTTTTCATATGTTATTTAACCTATTGTCACGTCTATATTTCAAGTTTCAATCTCTAAAAAGTGGGATTTGACAAAAAAAAATTGTTTCATCTTTTGTCTTATCAAATAAAAATTGCATGTCTATTTTAGAAATAAGTATGTATCAATCTTTATTTATGCTAAAAAAGAAAACGATTTTTACGAAATATAAACTTTATATTTGAAATATAATAGAGATATTCATCCATTACTTTTAGTACATACACATGGATACTGCAGCCAGAAAGTAAAGCATGTTTTCGTGACAAAATAATAATTAAGAAACACACACACACATATATATATATATATATATATATATATATATATATATATATATATATATATATATCTTCAAGTTCATTTGAGACCATTCTAATTTTGTGAGACCGTGAGACCAAATCTAAAAATAATTTTAAAATGTAAATTAATGGAAAAATCTAAAAAAAAAATTTTAAATATTATTTTCGGAACTTGAATTAACTAAAAAAAATAAAAAAAATCCTGTTTTTTTTAAAATACGTGAAATATTCTAATAGAATATTACACTGTACATATTCTAAAAAATAATTTTAAAATGCAAAATAAATAGAAAAATCTAAAAATTCTTTTTTAAATATTATTTTCGGAACTTGAATTAACTAAAAGAAAACAAAAAAAAATCTCGTTTTTTTTTTGAAAAATACGTGAAATATTCTAATAGAATATTACACTGTACATATTCTAAAAAATAATTTTAAAATGAAAAATAAATGGAAAAATCCAAAAATAAATGAAAAATAATTTTCGGAACTTGAATTAACTAAAAAAAATAAAAAAATGCGTCTCACGGTCTCACAAAATTAGGCCGTCTCACATGAAACTAACCCTATATATATATATATATATATATATATATATATATATATATAGAGAGAGAGAGAGAGAGAGAGAGAGAGAGAGAGAGAGAGATAGAGAGAGAGAGAGGTAGGTAGGTTCAAATGTTTCTTTCATTTATTGTATATTTGTATGCTAGGATGTACCAATAAAATTAAGTAAAAATTAAATACATATTAAATAATATTCATAATTATAATTCATTTTTATGAAAACTAATTCGTCATTAATGCAACAGTAATATTCTTTCAGAATAAATTCGTATGTAGAATAAAGAGAGTGTATTCTTGAAAATTGAGAGTGTTTTATAGTAGAATACAATTTCGTTGTTCATATTCGATACAAATTTATTGTTTTTTAAGTGTCTGATTCCTGAAACAAAAAACGAACTCATATATAAAAATCTAGATGCGAATTCATTCTGAAAGAATGTTATTGCTGACATTAATGAAAAATATGTTTAGTTTCCATAAAAAGAGAATTATAATTATGGATATCATTTAATGTACAAACAATTATGGAAATCTTTTAATATATATATATATATATATATATATATATATTTAATTAAATAATTATTTAATTTACTAAATTCCTATTGGTGCAATCTAGCACACAATAAATGTGAGAAACACATTAACCTATATATATATATATATATATATATATATATATATATATATATATATATATATATATATATATATGAGGGTTCAATTGAGAAAAAAAAAAGGTTGGGAATGAGAGAATCATTCTCTACCAATCATTTAATCTAAGCATAAAAAGACACGATGGTAAATTTATAAATATGATAATGACCTTCAATCTCAAATACGTAACTGTAGATAATTAGATAACAGTTCAAATTCATTCATAATCGATCGTTTATCATCCAAATTTCTCCTCCAACCTTCAACAATTATCCAAATTTCTTCAATTAAACCCTCATCAACGTCATCCAATGTTTATCAATCATCGATCTTCGTCAATAACACGTTTATCAACACCATTCAACAGTTGACAACAAAAATTCGTTTTTGGTTTTTTTAATCCAACATTCAATTCTGCTTGAATACGATCATATCTTCAACATCTATGATTAATTATACTCCTAACATCATTAGATTAATATTATTGATAATCAACAAAAAATCCACTTCATATCATTCATTCAACATCGATCATCAAATAAAACTTCAATAGGTTTTTTTGACACTGTAGCACATCAATGTTTGGTCAATTTGCACATTTAGTCATTAAAGTTTTTTTGTTCTTAATTGATCCTCATTGTTAGTAAATACCGGCTAATTACCCCCTTATGCACCTGGTAAACGGAACAACCAGTGGTATTGCTTATGTGGAATAAGTTTATATTATATATGCAACACCCAAAGTTTTGAAGGCCAAGAAAGGAAAGAAAACCCTAACTTTAAGGGGGGACTCGGCGAGTCTAAGCGGGATCCGGGTCGAGGAGTAAGTGACCAACTCGGCGAGTCGGCCAAGGAGACTCGGCGAGTCAGGTCTGTTCGAGGAAAACCCTAAATTCGGGACTTGGGGTCCTTTACTGCCTCTCTAACCCAGAATGCCAAACCCTAGCCGCCATATCCATTGATTGAGCCAATTGTTGTCTTGAGGAGTGCATTAAAGCTTGGAGAAGGAAGAAGGATCTTGAAGGTGCAAGGAGGGGGCTTAAGATCTAAGATTGGGAAGATATTTCTGAACATCTGAAGGTATTAAGTCGTTTCCCCTTCCTTTAGATCTATTTTGGTTGTGAGTTTTGGGGCTTTTAGCCATGAGTAGTGATCCTTTTGAGTTAGAAGCCGGATCTGGAGTTGCTACTTCAGAGCTAAGTATATTTTGGTCTTGGAAAGCATAAAGTTTCATCCCTTGAGTTGATTATGGAGCCTCTTTGCCTTAAACCCTAGTTTATGGTGTATTTTGCCTAGATCTCCTTCTCTACACGTAAAGCTTGCAACTTTACGTGAGGAATAGGCTTGGGAAGGGTAGATCTACAGTTTGGAGTCCATGCATGACTCAAAAGTCCTCTGCATGTATAGAGATCTGAATGGACTCTACCGAGTCCTTTGAGTGGACTCGGCGAGTAGCATGAAGATTTGGAGGAACTCGACGAGTGGGATGAACAGCTCGTCGAGTCAGATGAAGTTGGGCAGGAACTCGGCGAGTTGGATGAACAACTCGGTGAGTCTGTTGAAGGTTGTCTTGGACACGGTGAGTCTGTTCTTGGACTCGGTGAGTCAGGTCACGAAACCCCAAACCCTTCGAGTTGAGACTCGAATCAGTGAGGCGAGTGGAGACTCGGTGAGTTGGACAGGTCAGCACTCGGAAATCGGTAGACTCGGCGAGTCATGGACTGACTCGGCGAGTCGAGATGCGAATGGTAGAACTCTGAACATATGAACTCGGCGAGTCAATAGGGTGACTCGGCGAGTAGGGTTGACCTGGAAGGTTGACTTTGACCAGGACTTTGTCTTTGACCGGAGTTGACTTGGTTGACTGTCGGGGGTCAGCTAGGCTAAGTGTTGCATTGATTTTGATAGCTCGGGAAGCTAGTGGAGTAGGAGTTCAGAGAGTTGCCGGTCAGCAGCCAGTGGGATCATCAGCGAGTTTAGCCAGTGCAGGTGAGTTTCCTTTTGTATGAATGGGTCTACGGCCACAATGCCCGCCCATGTAGTTATGAGTAGAAGACCCGGGGGTTAGCCCTAGGCACAGTATGCTAGTATGATATTCGGGACGAGGTCCAATGATAGAGGGCGGGTGCCCAAGGAATGGTTTATATGATAGTTTATGCTTGTTGTTTGTGTGATGCTTGTATGTGCCTGGTAGGGAGGTGAGCGTGGGCGAGGTCCCATATCTCACCAATAGCAGAGTGTGGATGGTGTTCCACATCTCAGTAGCAGCAGATCAGGGGCGAGGCCCAAGTTAGGGAAGGAGCGAGGGTGGGCTGGGCCCGTACCTCACTATCAGCAGGAGTATGGACGGGGTTCCATGACTCATCGGTAGCGGGACAAGGGCGGGGCCCAGAGATAGGCAAGGCCTTAGGACAAGATCCGTTAGAATGTGTTAAGCTTACGTGATATGATGTGATATGTTTATGTGCTATTGTATGTTAGTGGGCGAGGCCCTGTGATAGGCGAGGCCTAAATAAAACAGATCTGCATCCGAGCGGGGCTCGAAGCCAGGCGGGGCCTGGAGCGGCAGGGCCGTGGTAACGGGCGAGGCCCGAGGTAGGGGTGGGCGAGGCCCAGGATAGCGGGCGTGGCCCAGTATGTGCAATATATGGTAGGGTGGGGAACTCACTAAGCTTTGTGCTTATAGTTTTCAGTTTTGGTTTCAGGTACTTCCGGTAGCGGATGATGGAGCTCGGGGTGATCGCATGGCACACACCATAGATTAGACAGCCTGGGAATGTTTACTCTGATAACGAACATGTATTTTGGAAACTAATACTCTGTTTATGTTTTGAAATGATGAATTTGCTTAAAGTAATGTTTTATTAAAAGAAATTTTTAGTCTTGAATTTTGGGACGTTACAATATATGTCATTTATTTTATCCACGTAGGATTTAGAAGTCAAAATAAACACATTTATTGTAACATTCAAAATTCAAGACTAAAAAATTTCTTTTATAAAACATTACTTAAAACATAATAATCAATCCATAACATAATCAGAAAATTTCCAAAACATATGTTCATTATCAGAGTAAAACATTCCCAGGATGTCTAATCTATGGTGTGTGTCATGCGATCACCCCGAGCTCTTCCCTCCGCTACCGAAAGTACCTGAAACCAAAACTGAAAACCGTAAGCACAAAGCTTAGTGAGTTCCCCAACTTACCACATACTGGGCCACGCCCCCTACCTTGGGCCTCGCCCGCTACAACGGCCCCGCCGCTCCAGGCCTCGCCTGGCTTCGAGCCCCGCTCGGACACAGATCTGTTTCACTTAGGCCTCGCCCGCTAACATATAATAGCACATAAACATATCACAACACGTAAGCTAAACATATACTAATGGATCATGTCCTAAGGCCTCGCCTATCCTGGGACTCGCCCTTGTCCTGCTACTGATGAGTCATGGAACCCCGTTCACGCTCCTACTGATAGTGAGATACGGGCCCAACCCACACTCACTCTTTCCCTAACTTGGGTCTCGCCCCTGTTCTGCTGCTAATGAGAAGTGGAACACCATCAACACTATGCTATTGGTGAGATACGGGACCTCGCCCACACTCACCTCCCTACCAGGCATATACAAGTATCACACAGACAACAAGTATACTCTATCATGCAAACCATTCCTTGGGCACCCGCCCGCTATCAATGGATCTTGGTCCTAAATATCATACTGGCATACAGTGCCTAGGGCTAACCCCTGGGTCTTCCTACTCATAATTACATGGGCCGACATTGTGGCCTTAGACCCATTCACACAAAGGGAAACTCACCTGCACTTGTTGAACTTGCTGAAACCCCTCTGTTTCTACCCGACGACTCTTCTGAACTGCGGCTCCACTAGCTCACCGAGCTATCAATACCAATATGACACTTAGTCTAACTGTCCTCCGAAATTCAAATAAGTCAACTCTGGTCAAAGTCAAAGTCCTGGTCAAAGTCAACCTTCCAGGTCAACCCTACTCGCCGAGTCTGCCTACTAACTCGTCGAGTCTGCCTACTGACTCGCCGAGTTCATATGCTCAAAGTCCTTCCATTCGCAACTCGACTCGCCGAGTCAACCTATGACTCGCCGAGACCACCGATTTCCGAGTCCTGTCCTGTCCAACTCACTGAGTCTCCACTCGACTCACTGATTCGAGTCTTAACTCGAAGGGTTCGGGGTTTCGCGACCTGACTCGCCGAGTCCTAGGCAAACTTCAACAGACTCACCGAGTTGTTCATCCAACTCGTTGAGTTCCTCCTAATCTTCATACTACTCGTCAAGTCCACTCGAAGGACTCGCCGAGTCTATTCAGTCCTTCGTGCATTCAGAGGCTTTTTGAGTCATGCAGGGACTCCAAACTATAGATCCACTCTTCCAAGGCCTATTCCTCACGTAAAGTTGCAAACTTTACGTGTAGCTAAGGAGATCTAGGCCCAAAACACTCCATACTCGGGTTTAAGACAACCATGCTTCACCTACACCCCCAAGATTGATACTTTATGACTCTCTAGGCTAGAATACACTTAGATCTGAAGTAGCAACTTCAGATCTGGACTTCTAACTCCAATTGGCTCTAGGACATGGCATAAAAGCCCCAAATCTCATGACAAAAAGGAAACTATGAGCAAAGAAGTGAAGGTAATGACTTCTTACCTTCAAATGCTCTGAAAAGTCACACCAACTCTGGATCCAAGGCTTCCTCTTGCACCACTATGAACTTCCTTCTCTTCCAAGCTTCAAATCACAACACCAAGGCTAGATCTTGCTCAAAAACGGATATGGTGGCTAGGGTTCGATGTTCTGGATGAGGGGAGCTGTAAAGGAACCCTAAGGAAGAGAATGAGGTGCTTAAATAGTGCACAAAGTCCCGGATTTAGGGTTTCCCACTTCAGACCGGACTCGCCGAGTCCATTCTCCGACTCGTCGAGTCGGTCACTTACTCCTCGACCCGGATCTCGCCCGGACTCGCCGAGTTGCTCCTTGGACTCGACGAGTTGGCCCTTTAACTTAGGGTTTTCTTTCTTTTCTTGGCCTTTCTAATTTTGGGTGTTACATTTATTTAGCCAGAACACTCCTTCTTCGCTCTTCCTTTTTCTCATCTTACAATGAATATGAAGCACTAAACCTAGGGTTCGAAGTCCTTTTCTTCGATCGAAGTCAGTGAGCGCTCAACCAACCCACAATGTCTAGCTCGAGGCCAAACCCTGATGGACTCCACCCTATAGTGGAGCTGAACTTCAAATGTGTTTTTCTTAGAAATCCTTTCTCGTATAACCATGGTATCAACTTCACTTTCAATGATCACGATTTTTCTGGAATGACATACGGTGAATGTATCACCTTCCTCGAACAGTTCATGCAAGAAAGTATAAAGAAGTTATACTATTGTGAACTAGGTAAGCCCTTAATACTTGGGATAATTGTTATCACTAATGATGAAGACTATGGTGGTTTCATTTTTCAAGCATATGGGATAGATGGTAAAATTTGTATGTATGTGGACCATGATGGTCAAGGAATAGAAGATTGGTTTGGTTCTGAAATAGAAGAGGAGGATGGAGATGATTCATGCATTGATGGTGGTGAGAATAAGGAAGAAATTGATAACCTAACAGATGTGGATGTGGACTTTAATGAGGACATAGTCACTATGAATAGGATAAAGGGTGATGAATTTCTAAATAAATTTTGTGGCGAAGAGGAGGAGGGAAATGATAACAACATAGATGATGATGATGGGCGTGAAGATGATGCTAATGTAACTCAACAGCATTCCATTTTTAATGAGTTAGTTCCATGGGAAAAGCAGTTCCCAATACTTGGTATGAGGTTCAAAGATCCATCTCAATTAAAATCAATGTTATGCAACTATGCTGTTGTGAAGGGACCCAACTTTGCTTTGAGAAAAATGATAGGAAAAGATTTTTGGTTAAGTGTTGCAAGGGTGAGTGCACATTCAGGTTGTGGGCATCTTGGATGAGTGATGGAGCAATCTTCCAAATTAAGTCTTTAAAGCCAGTCCACAAATGTGCAAGGAACTACAAGTTAGGGTCCATGGTCACTTATGCTTGGATAGGGAGTCATTATACAAGAGAGTTCTTACTTAGAAAAAAGATGAGCGTTAGAAAGCTAAGAACATATGTGTCACAGAAGTTTGGTATTCATGTTAATGTTGGTCAATGAAGGAGAGCTAAGAAATATGCACTCCAACTAATAGATGGTACCTTAGTTGAACATTATGAAAGTTATGGTCGTATGTAGAAGAGATTAGGAGATCGAATCCAGGTTGCACTGTGAAGCTTAATGTAAATCTTATGCCAGATGGGAAGAACTACTTTAGTAAGTTCTATGTTTTCTTTGATGCATCGAAGAAGGGGTGGAAGGAGGGATACATGAAGATTATAGGTTTAGATGGTTGTTTCCTTAAAGGGATCTGCAAAGGGGAGTTATTATGTGCTGTTGGAAGGGATGCAACCATTAGGATTTATCCTATTGCATGGGCAGTAGTATGTGTGGAGAATAAGGAATATTGGAGGTGGTTTTTGGATTTACTCATTGATGACTTGAGACTTAACTTAGGCTATGGATACAATGTAATATCGGATCAACACAAGGTAATTTAATTGTTTGTAATTAATTTCCTTATCTATTCATATCCTTATTCACTATATTTGGAATTTGTTAACAGGGTTTGATTGAGGTTGTGAAAGAACTCCTTCCATATGTAGAGCATAGGCGGTGTGCCAAGCATATTAGCCAAAACCTGTAGGAAAAGGTATAGTGGTGTCCAATATGAAAACATATTCTGGAAGGCATGTAAAGCAACAAAAGAAGTAGATTTTAAGGTTTCCATGAAAGAGATTGAAGTGCTAGACCCAAGTGCTTATTAGTATATGAGGGACAAAGACCCCAAAACATGGTCAAGGGCCTACTTCTAACCAGGAAGATGTTGTGATGTTGTGGAGAATGGAATGTTAGAAAGTTTTAATGTTGTGATTATTGATGCTAGGAAGAAGCCAATCATCACCATGCTAGAGGAGTTGAGGATGTATATGATAGAGAGGGTGTTCAACAAGAAATGTAAGGGTCTAGGATGGGGCAACCAAATTTGTCCAATAATTAGAGAAATAGTGAATTAGATTAAGAAGGGTCTAAGACATTACCAAGTTTTACTTAGTGGACTAAATCAGTTTGAAGTAAGAGGAACTACAGATGCTTATGAGGTGGATCTTGAAGAAAGAACTTGCTCATGGAGGCTTTGGCAGCTTAATGGAATTGGTTGTGTCCATTCTGTTGCAACTATTAGTTTTATGAATAGGGATGTGGAGTCATAACTGGACAAAATGTTTAGTGGCATCACTTACATGAAGGCATAAAAGTTTAGGTTAGAACCTATGAATGGAAGTAATTTGTGGCCTGCAACTGATTATACCCCACCTTTACCTCCTGTTCGTAGAACTATGCCTGGGAGACCTGCAACTAAAAGGAAAATGGATGCAACAAAAAATCCAAACCAGTCAAGTAAAAAAATCTAAGAAAACTACCCAAACACAAAACAAAGGTAAGGAGCAGGTGAAGGTATCCAAGGCTGGGAAAAAACAAAAATGTAGCCTTTGTAAGATTGAAGGACACAACAAAGAGCTTGTACTTTGTCAAGGCCTCCTAAAATCAAAGCTAGAAGAAAAACAAAACAGGTAAATAAGTATTTAAATGGTTAATCTTTACAATTTCTTTTTAAATTTCTAATATTGTTTCATATTGGTCAATCAGGGTGTAACTGAAGCACTCAATGAGGACGATGAAGGTAATCAAGCTAATGCAATGAATGAAGGTGATGAAGTGCATGAGGGTGATCAAGCAGTAAATGATGATGGAGGAGCAGTAAATGATGGTGGAGAAGCAATCAATGAGGTGCATGTGCAACAAGACTATGATGAGGTGGAACTTACTCCTTTGGAGTTTGATACATCAACAGATGGAGAACCTAGTCAGGTTTATGTGCAAGAACAGGAGGCTAGAGAAACACCCAGTTGCAACCCTGTTTAAGAAATTCAGGAAGAAGAAATCTGAAAGGATTTTCAAGTTGAAGCTGGGCAAGAAAATTGGTGGTGTAGATACACCTGGGAATTCAGAAGCTAAACCTGTTACTCTAGAATAACTTTAAGTGTTGGATTATGTGATATGAACATGGTATGTAGTGTGAAATGATGTGTTTTGGTGTTTTGTTGCTGTTTTTATTAAACTGCTATTAACTATGTTAGTTTGTATGAAACTATGTTGGTTTATGTGATGTGTATTTTGTGTTAAATAATTTGGTTGTTATTTTGAGCTTTTTGTTGTGTTTTATTTGAAGTTGCATGCATGACAAGGACTTGTCTGGTTAAACTGCATGGCAAGGGAATATAGTGGTCCATATACCCTTACTAACCCTTACTTTTCCATATATACCCCTGCACAGAACTCTAAGCACAATGCACTTTTAAGTGGACCAAGTAAGTTCCTTATGGCTAACAATGTGGTACCCGCACTTTAATTTTTAAAAGGAGCACATGCATATTATAAAATTTAGCAAGGTATATCACAACTAGGATCTTTCATATCATTCATTGAATCTACACAAAGTCATTACAATTGTTCCCATGTACTGCCATCCCATTACATCTACATTCCATTACATCTACATTCCATTACATCTAACATCCCATACACACACACACTGATCAAACAAACATTCAACCAAAAACCTGACTATACATTACAACTAGGATCTAACCATGACCATGTACCCATACACCCATACACTTCCCAAAAAAGCAAACAAGTTTTAACATCCACCCATACACTTTCCAAAAAAACTGGTTGAAATTATATACCATCAACCATAAACACCTATTTGATCAAATGCACTTTTCAATGTCATTTCAACCACATGGCAATGACTCCATCAACTCCATCAAATGTGTCTCAAACACTTGCTTATCTGCTTCCATAGCTTGCTGCAGCTTAACCAAATTCTTTTGAACCTTCGAAACTTCACGAAACTCTTCTTTCCTTTTCAGCTCAGACCTCATCTTGCGAAGCTGTTCTTTGTAGTAACACTCCTCCATTTCTTTGTCTTTCCACATAAAGAACTTGCATTTTGAACCTTCAGCTGACTGATTTAAAGGGAAAACCAGAGTTAGGGTTAGGGTTGCAATTAATGAAAATGTGTAAATTCCCATCTCAAATTAACAAATACGGTGTAAGTAAACAAAAGGAATACTCACCAAAGAGTTTTTGCAATTCCAAAACCTGCGAGCTACATTATCGTCGGTCCAGGCAATCCTTTCCACGCTTATTGCATCTTGACAATCGCAAGGTGGACAAGTGCCATCATCACGAATGTTTCCAACGCGCAGGAGGTTGATCGATCGACTAGAAGAGGCAGACATTGTTCTGGTTATATCGATTGAGTGTAGAGTATCGGGAGGGAGGCACTGACCTAATTTGGGGTAACAAAGTATCGTCGAGGGTTCAATATAAGGTTCAATTAAGGAAGGTTTCCACGTTAAAGACGACATGGTCAAATGCTTGTCCACATAAGCCAATACACGTCAGCGATGACCCTTAAACCGGTAACATTTTCTCCCATTCCTTTAATTAGCCGGTATTTACTAACATTAAGGATCAATTGAGCACAAAAAAACTTTAGTGACTAAATGTGCAAATTGACCAAACATTGATGTGCTATAGTGTCAAAAACCCATTTAAATAGTCAAAATATCATGTTTTTAACACTTTTTGTATGCACTCCAACTGTTTGATGAAATGCATAAACTAAATTACCACGTTATATGCACATATGAATATGTTTTCTCACCTGAATCAGTATATGATTATTAGAACACAAAACAAATATGCATGTTTGTATGTTATTCATATGTGAATAACATATAAAAATTATATATATTTGTGAAAACACATTGTAATATTCATATGTGAATATACTGTGTAATATTCATAAGTGAATATAACATCCAATATTCATAAGTGAATATACTATGTAATATTCACATGTGATATACCATGTAATACTATGTAATATTCACATATGAAAATATCATCTAATATTCATAAGTGAATATACCATCTAATATTCACTAGTGAATATACCATGTAACATTCACAAGTGAATGCATCGTCTAATATTTAAATATGAATATACTATGTTTATTATATGCTATATTCATATATGAATGATACTTAAATTGTAAAAAAAAATTAATCATAATTTTTATTCATAAGTGAATAACGAATGTACTGTAGTAAACGTCTGATGCATTTTTATTCACTTATGAATAACGATAGCTGAAACTATAAAAAAAAATAAAAAATTTATTTTATTTTAAAACTATATCAATGTGGATGTCTATTTATAATGAATAAAAAATTATAAATTTTGATATATTTAAAATCATTTTTGGATAAAAATAGCTCCTTAAAAATTAAAAAAACGAAAAAAAATATGTTTTTGTATATATTAAGATAATGATTAGCATAGTTTAAAGAAACATGTTTTGTTGGAGAACAATGTGTATTCCTTTCCCATTTAAGACGGTACATTGAAGGATTTTGCGGCAAAAATAAATGATTGACTGAGAATGATTCCCTTATTCTCAACTTTTTTTATTTTCTCAATTGAATATATATATATATATATATATATATATATATATATATATATATATATATATATATATATATAAGCCTAGAAAAGCTTAAAAATATATAAAAAATACTTTGAAATATCTAATTTTTTTTTATTATATATATAATAGACGTGAGACTCATTTACTACACAAGTTTATTAAAAGTATATATTTGTGAAAATATCATAAACGTTTAACTTTTCACATCCTTACAAATTAACAATTGATTTATTATATAGAAAACTAACATGATGGTTGTCGGTAAAAACTAAAATGCAAATTAACAAATAGGGGACAAAAAATAGGGTCAATGTGTAAAATTCTTAATTGTTATTTAATGATTAAATATATTCATGTTAAAATAAGACTTAATAATGGTTTTATATATGAGTTTTAAATGCAAATCATGGAAATGATTCCATAGAATATCCCCTAAATCGATATATTATCAAAAGTTCTTGGAACATTCGAGATTTAGTGGTATGTTCCTTTTTAACCCTTAATGTGAATTCTTTTCATTTTAGTCCCTAGCCGAGTACGCTGGGCGTACTGGCTCGATTGATGGTCGCGGAGGCGCCCACATACGTTGGGCGTATGTGGGAGTACGTTAAGTAGGGCAAGCCCTAAATTTAGGGTTTGTGCCCTATTTAAACAACTTATATTGCCTTGGTTGTACCCTTTGGCCAGGCTCCACCCCTCTAAACCCTAACAACAAAACCCTAATTGCCATTTGTGAGATTTGAGGTTGGATGTGAGTTTTGGTGTTGTTTTAGGTAATTTGAAAGAAGAAGAACACTTGTAGGTTGCTTTGGTGTGGCTTGAGCTTGTAGATCCAGAAGCATCATCATCTTTGCAAGTTATTTGAGGTATAAAACTCTCTATTAATGATTTCTTATGCTATATCTAGTTTAAGGCCATGTTTATGCATTTTTGGGTCCTTTAAGCCATATTTGAGACTTGAGAGTATAGTCTACTCTAGAAGCCATGGATGTTAGATCTTAGCACCTTTGAGGTCCCTTGTCCATAAAAATGCAATCTATATGATTTATATTGGTCCATGCCTATGTTAGGATCCTTATTATGGTTTTCTTTGAGTTTTGGGTCCCTTTAAGTCATGCATGGGATTAAATTTGCCAACTTTACGTGTTAAGACACCCTTTAGGATCATATATGAGAGTTTGGCTTAGTGGCTTAACCGATTAAGTACTTAATGGGATGGGTTGGTCGTTTGTGGAGTACGTGGGGCGTACCCAGCTCGTACTGGCCCCGGAGGGAGTATGCTGAGCGTAAGTCTAAGTACGCTATGCGTACTCAATAGTTTGACTTTTGTTGACTTTCACGTATTGGGCCATATTTCAGACTTTTAGGGTTTTTGAGCCTTATCGGGCCATTAGACTTCTGACGTTGGGCCATTGCTAGGCTATGGGACTTTTTTGATTTAGGCCCATGATGGGTTTTAGGCCCATTTAAGAAGTTGGGCCATATTGGGCTTTGGGATGCCATTTAGAAATTTGGGCTTTTTGAGCAAATGGGTTGGACCTTGGTTTTTAGGCAAAGTAAGAAAAGGGTAAAATGGTCTTTTACCTAACATGTTGGACAAGTTATCTAGATTCTTGATTATGGGTTAAGACCCAATTATTAATTAGATATTATTTGATGGTGTTAGCGTGAAGATTTTTCCTGATCAGCAGGCCGAGATTTTATCTAAGAGATTCAGCAACTTGAGGTGAGTTTCCTCACTGTGTTTGATGGGTCGAAGGCACCAACGACGGCCCATGATTTGTTATGGATACGATGCTAGCTGTCTGTGTGACTCTTGTATGCGTTGTTTGTGATATGTATACCAGGCGGTGCCTGATGACTATACTATATGCTATTTATCTTTGTGATTCTTGCATGTGTTTATATGTTTGTATGTATGTTGGAAGAGACCCGATGCAAGGCGGGGCCTGATGAATGTGATGAGGCGGGGCCCATCTCATGTTATTAGCAAATCTATTCTGAGCGGGGCTTGATGCTGGATAGGGCCCGATGACGGGCTAAGCCTGTTATATGTTTGATATGTATGATATGTGGTGTTTTGGGAACTCAATAAGTTTCGTGCTTACGGTTTTCTGTTTATGTTTCAGGTACTTCCGGATCCAAGGGGAAGAGCTCGGGGTAATCGCATCACACACACCACATTGTTCTACATTTTATTTGACTCTGATGTATCTGGATGTTTTGGTTACACTTTGATTCTATTATGGATTTACAAAATACGTTTGGGGTTGATGGTTTTATTATAATTAAAATGAAATTTTTGGTATTAATTTTTGGGACGTTACAAATTTTTTGACCATCTTCTCCAACTGACACAAATCCAAAGAATATAGATAATACCCTTTTACAAGTTCATTTCGTAAAAATACTACAAAGCACACAATATCCTCTTTCTTTTATCCAATGAAAATGCCATCACTCCTCCATTTACTCCAATTGTTGCTCACACCTTTCCCTGGTCATGTTCCATTTCTGATATTTTGCGAAAACCACCCTACCCACACATGAGTATCTGAAATTTTTCTTTTTGAATCACACGACACC
Source organism: Lactuca serriola (assembly GCF_051521515.1). Classification (NCBI taxonomy): domain Eukaryota; kingdom Viridiplantae; phylum Streptophyta; class Magnoliopsida; order Asterales; family Asteraceae; genus Lactuca; species Lactuca serriola. Next base: position 42,012,408 of record NC_136416.1, read on the forward strand.
GATAATTATCTTCGTAAGGATTTTGGATTTCTTTATTGGTGGTGGTGGTGAATGGTAAAGCTTGGTGGTTATGGTTGGGATAAAAGGTGGTGGTTCTGATTGATTCCAGGTGTATGGTGGTGATTGTGGTGGCTTAGTATGATGTTAGTTAGAAAAGATGACTATAACATAGCTTACTAGTAAATCATATACAAAATAATTGAATGATAAGTTATATGCATAAAACCATTAACCTACAATTAGTAGTCAAAATTATAGATTTTGAATATCTAAGATAAGTTTAATGATAAATCATTTTTAAAAAATAACATAAAAAACCTAAATAGATATAAAAATTAATGTTTTGTTGAATTTAGATTAAAATATATGGGTAATTTCATAAATATATCATACCATATACTATAACAAAAGTGTTCAAATCTGTTTGCAGAGTTTAGGAGTATATTAAAAAATAAGTTTTGGCTGTTTTAAGATTTTTTTTTAATTATTCATAATATTAAATGCAACAAAACATAAATAATTACTTTAATCTAATAGACAAGTAAATTATAAATATAAAGTGTAGCATAAAAAAATAAATTTACTTTACTATGTTTTTATATAATTTTCAATTTTATAGTATTTATTAAATATTAAATATTAATTTAATATATAAATTAAATTATGTGAATCAAACGGTTAACAATCTATTAATAAAACGTTGTATGTATTTTAAAATCATATTACCTTAACTAATAAAAATAAATAACAACCTTAAGTCGGTTGTCATTGCAAACTGTAACAGTCGTCTTTTAATTTTTGCTTTTAGTTTTAATAAAAATCCAAAAAAAAAAAAAATTGTTTGACAAGAGAGGCTTTATCTTTTAACTAAAACAAAAAAATCCAAATCCAAAAATTAATTCAAATAGTGTTTCTTAAAAAACTTTTTTATAATTTTATCAATTGATTTAATTATATTTTTTAAAATCAATGACACACTTTTAATTTTATAAATTGATTTAATTACATTTTTTTAAAATCCATGACACACTTTTATAAATTGATTTACTTTACTACGTTTTTTTATATAATTTTCAATTTTATAGTATTTTTTAAATATTAAATATTAATTTAATATATTTATATAAATTAAATTATGTGAATACATGTATATTTTCAAACGGTTATATTATCAAACAATTTTTTAATAAAACTTTGTTTGCATTTTAAAATCATATTTATCAAGTGGTTTTGAAAGATTTTTGCATTTTGTTTTAAAAAAAAATCAAAATAAAAAAACTTTGTTTGGCAACAGGGGCTCTATCTTTTAGCTAAGAACAAAAAAAAGTCTAAATCCAAAAACTAATTCAAATGAATGTTTAATATATATATATATTTTTTGTAATTTTATAAGTTGATTTAACTACCTTTATTAAAATCAATGACACACTTTTAATAATTCATTTTATGTAATTTATATTTTTCAAAAGTTTTTAGTTATTTTTATCAAACATTTATATAAAAATAAAAACTATAGTTTTCAGCTTCTATGTGAAACACATAATTAATCAATAAAAAATTAATAATAATAATAGCGTTAAACACAAATCTTCAGAAATATAACCTAGAAATTTAGTTGATTATGAAACAAAAATGGTTGACCAAGTGTATAGAATACATAAAACACATAAAGTTGACAAATAAGCAGAAGTAATAAAAATAATGTTATAAGTAATATTACTACATAAGTAAAGTGATAATAACAGTGGCACAACGGTAAAAATAATGTTATAAGTAATATTACTACATAATAATGTCAATATTAATAATAATGTTATAAGTAATATTATAATAAAAAGATTTCAATAGCTATGCAAACAATATCAATATTAATAATAATGTAATTTATAGCAGTAACATGCATATATGTACCGACTTGTCTACTAGACTTATCATGCGGACTTCTATGAGAGCTAGTTCCCAACTTGGTTTTTCAAGTACAACTACACGTAGCTAGAGTGATCTTTTGTTAATATTACACGATTGTATTATAAGCACTATGAATAGGTATCACATTAATCTCTTTCCTTATACCTTATTAATTCATTATTATTACTTGCATGTGCTGAATTTGGTTGTATCGTCCTTCTTTCCTTAAGAAAATTAAGGGAAAAATTTAAGTCTCCTTCAATGTTCATCCTACAACACTGAGATGGATAAGATATTTACGTTCTACTCCATATATATATATATATATATATATATATATATATATATATATATATATATATATATATATATATATATATATATATATATATATATATATATATATATATACACCCTAGTCCTAATGATCACCATATATCTTCAATAAGACTTGATCCATGACCTCACAATTAAAAGGATTACTACTTATCGATAGACCAAAGACTCTTTGGTACATTCAATTCCATATTTATTATAGGTTCTAATTTTCCTGAAGCTAATGAAGTTGGAGTTTGACTAACTTTATCATCATCTATTATCTGCACAAATTACAACTTAGCAATCAAGTGTATAAAAACGTGTCTCTCAACCAAAATATTAAGGTTCAAATCAAATGGCGGACAAAAGTTATGTGTTAAGGAGTGGGAGTTAGTCATTAAAAAAAAGGTAATATCTTATTTGTCTTAGGGAATTTGGAGGGATGAATCTGTTGTGGATCAAAATAACGAAATTGTTTGGATATTAACTGAATCAAGTTTTCACTTTCCTTTGAGGGTTGGAATGTGCCTCGTCCGTAGAAAAACTGGACACTATGGTCGAGAGTGCTAGGATCGAAAGTCCGAACTTGTTGCAAATGTTGTTGAAGAGGTTGCCAGCAACATGGTAACAATATGAACCCGCGAGAGGATTTCATGATTTATTCCTTGACGTTGGTGATAGCTGCTCATGGGTGGTTTGTTGATACGTGAGCCATTATGCATGTTTGTAGGTGGTTTGTTCTATATTATGTCTTATTTTTTTATAAGTTTTTAGAAATTTAGGAAATCTCTTATCATGATCCTAATTTTGGCATAATATGTATACTGAAGTTTAAACATTATTTTAACATTACATATTTCTCGAAGGAAGTCTGAATGTTTGAACAAGTTTATTTAGATTATATAAGATATAATATTTATGTTTTTAACATTTATTTTTCAACATTTATAGGTTTTTTATACCAAAATAGGAAGCGGCTAACTCAAACATTACAAAATAGATAGAGTGGATAACCTATTGATTCATGTTCAACATTTGTAGTAACTCCAAGGCATGAGACTAATGTTTGCAACGAATGATTAATCGATTCACGAAAACTAGCCCGAAAATCCTCGCTAAAGAAGTTCCATTTCAAAAAATAAAATTAAGAAAATAAGTATACAAAATACAAATAAATAAATACGAGCTTTTAATGAGTGAACCTAACTAATAAACTAAGTATACATTCAAGAAACCCAAGAGAAAAGTGTAGCACAATAGCAGCTAAAATGGTTTCCTTTCTCATATTTTTGCAATATTTTTTTATTTTTAATATTTTGTATTAAATAGATAGTTATCATGATAAATTTTTGTTATTCAAAAGTTTCTTAGTACTTAACAAATTCAAAATATTACTTAACAAATTCAAAAGATTTTAAGTACTTAACAAACAAGGAAATTATTACTACATTTGCTACTTAATATAAATAAAACACATTTTCATATAGTCATTTTCATTTAAACAAAAATAATCCAAGTAATTTGCATTTGAGAGTGAAAATGGACACTAACTTTAATACGGCTTTAACTTTTTAATCTTCCTTGTACTTTTGACTTTGTTTAAAGCACTCAACTTTAATCATTAGCTGATGTTTTAATGGGTTAAATGTGCATGATTAGATAACATTTTTACGCATGTAATTTTTAGTAATAAATTTATAAATTAACGGTTTAAAGCTACATCTTTTTTAATCGAATATTCAAAGTTGACAGATAGATGATCGCGCATATGAAAATGTGTGTGTTTTTTCTTATTATCTACCGACATACATACATTTTCTTTTTGTTGTAATTTTTATCTACCTGCATACTTTTATGTTCAACAAAATTTTCATTATCTACCCACACACGGTTATCCTAACATTTAAATAATATTTCTTAAAAATAGTATGTAGTGACAACCATCAAAGGGGTTCTCGCCCGGTATGAGGTGAAAAGTAGGTTGCGACCGAAAATTATAATTTTAAACAAAATTATACTAATGGACTATTGTTCATGAAAAAAAATACTACAACAAATCCTTTGACGATCTATTATGTGCGTTTTAAATCTGAAAATGATCAATCATATTAATTATTTTTTTCAAAAGGACTTGTATTAATACTTTTTTGTCAACGGGACAATTTGTATAAAATTTTCTAATTTTTATTTGAATTAGAAACATCTTTTATATTATTGAGTTTAACAAAAACAACTATAACATACTATATATATATATATATATATATATATATATATATATATATATATATATATATATATATATATATATGGTTAGGTTATTTTGTTTTCACTATCTATTGTGTGCATGATTGATTCTGGACCAATCATTTTAGTTATTTTAATAAAGTAATTAATGCATATTACATGTTGAAGATATAATGAATATTAATTACATCTTTAGCATTTAATATGCATTAATTACTTTTCTTAAAATAACTAAAATGATTGGTCCATAATCAATTATACATGCACACAATAGATAGTGAAAACATTTTAACCTAACTATATATATATATATATATATATATATATATATATATATATATATATATATATAGAGAGAGAGAGAGAGAGTTTAGTTCAAATATTTCTACTATCTATTGTGTGCTTGTAGGATTGATTCTGAACCAATCATTTTAGTTATTTTAAGAAAGTAATTAATGCAGATTAAATGCTGAAGTTTTAATTAATTCTTATTATATTTTTAACATGTAATATGAATTAATTAATTTTTTTTTAAAATAACTAAAATAATTGGTCCATAACAAATCGTACATGCACACAATAGATAGTTAAAACACAATAACCTTACCCTATATATATATATATATATATATATATATATATATATATATATATATATGTAACATCCCAAAATTCAAGACCAAAAATTTCTTTTTAATAAAACATTACTTTAACCAAAGACATCATTCCAAAACATAATATGAGTATAAGTTTTCAAAACACATGTTTATTATCAGAGTAAACATTCCCAGGCTGACTAATCTATGGTGTGTGCCATGCGATCACCCCGAGCTCCTCCCTCCGCTACCGGAAGTACCTGAAAACAAAACTAAAAACCGTAAGCACGAAGCTTAGTGAGTTCCCCACCTTACCACATACCATGCAAAACCATATACTTCACATACTGGGCCACGCCCGCTATCCTGGGCCTCGCCCGCTACAACGGCCCCGCCGCTCCAGGCCCCGCCTGGCTTCGAGCCCCGCTCGGATACAGATCTGTTTCACTTAGGCCTCGCCTGTCACAGGGCCTCGCCCACTAACATATAATAGCACATAAACATATCACATAACATTACATAAACTAAACATATACTAACAACTCTTGCTCTAACGCCTCGCCTATCTCTGGGCCCCGCCCGTGTCCTGCTACTGATGAGTCATGGAACCTCATCCATACTCCTGCTGATAGTGAGATACGGGCCCAGCCCACCCTCACTCCTTTCCTAACTTGGGCCTCGCCCCTGCTCTGCTGCTACTGAGATGTGGAACACCATCCACACTCTGCTATTGGTGAGATACGGGACCTCGCCCACACTCACCTCCCTACTAGGCACATACAAGTATCACACAGACAACAAGTATAAACTATCACATAAACCGCTCCTTGGGCACCCGCCCTCTATCATTGGACCTCATCCGAATATCATACTAGTATATTGTGCCTAGGGCTAACCCCCGGGTCTTCTACTCATAACTACATGGGCCGACATTGTGGCTGTAGACCCATTCATACAAAGGGAAACTCACCTGATACTGCTGAACTGCTGCTGCTAACCCCTTTGACCGCTACCTGACCACTGACTCCGAACTGCTGCTCTGCTAGCTCCCCGAGCTACCAATATCAACATAACACTTAGTCTAACTGACCTTCAAAGGTCAACCAAGTCAACTATGGTCAAAGTCAACGTCCTGGTCAAAGTCAACCTTCCAGGTCAACCCTACTCGTCGAGTCACCCTACTGACTCGCCGAGTTCATAAGTCCAGAGTCCTTCCACTCGCGACTCTACTCGCCGAGTCAGCCCCTGACTCGCCGAGTCTACTGATTCCCGATTCCTGTCCTGTCCAACTCACTGAGTCCTGGCTCGACTCGCTGACTCGAGACTTAACTCGAAGGGTTTGGGACCACGCGACCTGACTCGCCAAGTCTAAGAACAGACTCGCCGAGCACACGACAATCTTCATCCAACTCGCCGAGTTGTTCATCCAACTCGCCGAGTTCATGCCTATCTTCATCCGACTCGACGAGCTGTTCATCCCACTCGTCGAGTTCCTCCTCATCTTCAAGCTACTCGCCGAGTCCACTCGAAGGACTCGCCGAGTCCAATAAGATCCACTTACATGCAGAGGACTTCCGAGTCATGCATGAACTCCAAACTGTAGATCTACCCTTCCCAAGCCTATTCCCCACGTAAAGTTGCAAACTTTACGTGTAGAGAGGGAGATCTAGGCAAAATGCACTAATAACTAGGGTTTAAGACCAAGAGGCTCCAAAATCCACCCAATGGCTGATACTTTACGGGATTCTAAACCAACACAAGCATGGATCTAATGTCACACCCCCGAACCAGACGGCGGAAACGTCCGGGGGCTGTCGTGACTCAATTGAATACCATTACAATGAATATACATGAAACATAACATCATACAATACCAAGCATTGGAATATTACAACTGGTAGCGTTTACATTCAGTACATAGTTTCAAAATATTACATTCCCAAAAGTAAATTGTTCGATATTAATTAAACAACAGCAAAACGTCATAGAGTACAATTCTTCCTTCACTTTATCTGTTACCTGAGAATACAAGTATTTTGAAAAACGTCAACATATGAAATGTTGGTGAGTTCATAAGTAATGTTTGAAATCCAATGTTTTGTATCGTTTTGAAAACCACCAGAAAATCCAATATTTTCTGAAAATTGTATAGTATAAAAGGTGTGAAGATCCGAAAGTATGCTTGTTTGTTTCTATAAATGTAAGAGTACGATTTGTAAAAACTCGGTATGTAATTCGTAGGTGTAATAATTGAAAATCCTAGGAAAACCCGACGTTTTCCCATTACTTTGCATTAAATAATTTTATGTTTCGTTATTTCGTTACGACAGGTGTATTCGTTGAGCTCCGGGGACGTTGGATTAATTGTGGATTGTGAATTGTTGTAAACATACATTAATGAAAATGACCAGTTGACAACCGTACAAACAATTCCCTTAGGCGTCGCTCGCACTATTCACTTAACCCAACCACCCGGACTCATGTAGCCCCACGACCGAGGGGAAAAAGTGAGTGCGAAGCCCCAGGTAATTCCCTACGTCGTTCAAGGCTATAGTGAATGCGAAGGGCCCTTAGCCCAACTCGCATTGGTGAATTCTCGACTTTGCTAGCAGTACCGAAGGACCCTTGGGGACCAGCAGCACGTTGCCATTAAAAGTCCTTTTACGCTGTGTTGGATCATGTAAGACCCAACAACTCGTAAGGTTGATGTCTTCGGGCCTAAAGATCAGGTCATTGGGCTAGCTAGGCCCAACAAACAAGATTTTACACTTTTGGGCCCAAAGATGGTGTATCGACGTCTGTGCACTCTCACGTGTGTATTGAATTCCCAAATTTTCCGTGTATGAATCGAGTTGTCGTCATGTTAGTAGTTTCGGATTTGTTATTGATTCGAGACCGAATCAATTCGTTTGATAACGATTTTTGGTGTTGTTGTGTATTGTAATTCGTCGGTAGTCGCAGTGTCAATATTTGATCACAACGGATGTATTGAATTAACATTGAAATTTTTCTGTTTACAGCCCCTCTTTATTTTGTCAATTTACTTTTTCAACCCTTTGAATAAATTAATTTCCGGTTTAGTCCTTAAACCATTTTTCTTGGCATTCTAACACCAAAACTTATTGAAATTGATATTTTTCAGCACATTTTTAGTTGAAAACAGTTTTAGTCCCTCAAAATACAGTTTTCTCGGCTGTAACCTCTCTTTTTCGCAATTTTTACACTTTTGGCCCAAATTGGAAATTTTTTGCAACTTTGGTCCTTTTTAATTATGAAAAGCATTTTTAACCTTTGAAAAGGACTTGGAACACTAGTAGTCCACTGTTTTACGGAAAAACACAGTTTCAGCCCCTCAAATTGGAAAATTTCGCATATTGGGCCCTATTGGGCCGAAAAGTTCATTTTTAGCCCATTAAGTTTAGAAATTTACATTTTAAACATTCTAAAGTGTATATTTCTGGAAAAATTCCTTTATGAAACTGTTTTGACACTTCTTAACCTCCAGAATTTGTATTTTGACATTTTGGGCCCTTAAACTTCATATTCTTAGCATTTTAAGTCTAAAAATGTGATTTTTAGCCCAAGATGTTCATCTAAACCAACTTGGTTATTTTTCTAGTAATGACTTATGTATAATGATATGTTTTAGCACTTGTTTCATACATCATAACACAAATCTCGATTTTTAGGTCCTTTTGACTAGTTTCAACACCCAAAAACACACAAAAGTATGTAAATAAACATAGAAATCATACAAGACATACACATAATGATAGATCTACACATTTGCTTGTATTCCCCACACCCCCCACAAAACTTATAAAAACCGAAAATAAGGGGGTATGAAGCTCACCTTAGGGTGTGGTTTCGGTTTTGGAGGAGAAATGGAAGAAAGTTTGGTGATTTTCGGCCCTAACACCCCTTGATGAAGATCTCGGCCTTGAGGTGTTTCTAAGATACAAGATCATGATTTCTCATGAGTTAAGAAGAGATTTTTGATAGATCAAGGAACCTAGATCATAGAATTTAGTATAACCTTACCTTGGAGGGTGATTTTTGGTGAAAAATCTCCTTGGAATGCCTTTAAATCTCGAAAATTTTAGGAGAGGGAGGGAGGAATGCTCTTCAAGACTTAGAGAGGTTTGGAATGAATTTTTTTTTGGTGAGTGTAGGAGGGTGTTCGGCCGAGAATGAGAGAGGGGAAGAAGAAGAGAGGGTTGAGTTGACATACATAGATGTATGTTGGTCCATGCATGGAAGTATGGTGGACATAAATGAGGTGGCATGAAGAAGTCAACTCCTTTCTTCTTGGGCTTGTCTTGGGCCGAATTTTGGAAAGAAAAAGAGAGTATTGGGCTTTAATGCCCCTAAGCCCAATATTAGAGTTAGGTTGGATGATTTTTGGCCCAAATAAAAATATAATATGATTTTTGCACTTTGTTGGGCTAGTTTAGGTTAATTATGGTTCATAATATTTAATTTATTTCATTCTAGGCCCAAAATGTTGAAATAAATGAATGTGGATCCAATTAGACCCCTTTTAAAGGTTCTAATCCCATGATAGTCAAATTGGAAGCTTATTGGTCCATCGAGTCCAATAAGGAAGTCCTAGTCCAAATTGGACCTAAACAAGAACTTCTAGGGTTTCCAATTGCTTGTTGACTATTAGTAGTATTTGTATGGTGTATTTGATTGAAATTCTGTTGTCATAGAGTAAGCATCATACATGCTCTTTGAGTTTTTGATTCTACATTTTACTTGAGTGTAGTGATTACAAGACACAAAATTTCTAGTTGTGACATCTGAGGTAGCAACCTCAGATCTGGACCTCAAGCTTGAAATTGATCTTAGGCATGGCTTAAAAGCCCTAAAACTCATAACCAAAGAAGATCTAAAGGAGGGAAACGAATTGATACCTTCCAATGCTCTGAAATGCTCCCCAAACTTCAGATCCAAAGCCACTCCTTGATGCTTCAAAGATTCCCACTTCTTCTTCTTCTTCTAAATCACTCAAAAATGGCCAAAAGAATAAATCATCACAATGGAGGCTTAGGGTGCGGCGTTCTGGGTGTGAGAGGCAGTAAAGGAGCCCTAGGAAGAAGATTGAGACGTTTAAATAGGCTCCAAGCCCTGGATTTAGGGTTTTCCTCGCACAGACCAGACTCGCCGAGTCCACTTGGCCGACTCGCCGAGTTGGTCACTTACTCCTCGACCCGGATCCCGCTCCGACTCGCCGAGTCCTTCCTTGGACTCGCCGAGTTCCTCCTAAATTTAGTGTTTCCTTTACTTTCTTGGCTTTCAAAATCTTGGGTGTTACAATATATATATATATATATATATATATATATATATATATATATATATATATATATATATATATATATATATATATATATTACATAAAATGATATTTGAATATAAAAAATCAAAATATGATATAAGTTTTTGTTATAAAATAAAATCTTTAGACTTGTACTCTCAAATTTAGTTTTTTCTTTGCAAATCATTTTTCCTATGTTCAAATATGGGTGACGTCTCATCAACAAACAAATTAAAATATGTTATATGTTTATATATATCATCCAAATTATCCCAAGCAAGGGATTTTTAATACTCAGTTGATTCCAAAGATCCACGAGTTTGAAGCAAGGGATTTTTAATACTCGGTTGATTCCAAAGATCCACGAGTTTGTAAAATACAGAGGGAATTAGAAATTTAGTTATTTTTTTAATGATTTTTCATCTAGTAACCAAAATTTATTTATTTATTTATTTTTAGAAAATAGCCATTGAAACTGCAAATGAGGTTAATTATCTTATTTGCGGTTTCATCACCTCGTCTTCGGTTTCGTCATAAATGGCAAAGCACACATTCGGTTTCGTCTTCTCATCCGTGGTTTCGTTACATCGTCTTTGGTTTTGTCGAACACTATAATAAAAATTCATTTTTTTAGTTGAAATCGCAAATCGGGCTACCTCATATGCGTTTCTCTCCAATTGTATTTGGTTTTGTTCATATTTTTTCGTTCATCGTTCCTGGGCTTTAATGACGAAATGCCTCATCTTTGGTTCCATAGATTTGTTTGCGGTTTTCTTCTTCGTGTTGATTCTTTTTCAAGACAAATTAACCTAGTAGTACTTGTTCAAAGATAACAAGCAATAGTTAAAAAAAAAACTGGATAAACAACAACAAAATCAAACATATCTTGAAGAAAAAATCAAAACGAAGAACGAAACCGAAGATGAGTCTATGAAACCGAAGACGAGGCATATACCGATATGTGGTTTCGTTATCGAAACCCATGAACAGTGAATAAAACCGAAGATGAGTGGAAAGGAAACCATAAATTAGCCTCATCTACGATTTCAACTAAAAATGATTTTTTTTATTGGAATATGAAACCGAAGAAGAGGTGACGAAACCACAGATGAGGAGACAAAACTGAATGTTGTTTGCCACCTATGATGAAACCGAAGACGATGTGACGAAGTCCCATATAAGGTAGTCCCGTCCCATCTACGGTTTCGGTGACTATTTTTGTAAAAAAAAAAATTAATTTTTGGTTATTAAGTTAGAACTAAGAAGTCATTAGAGAAGATGGCTAAATTTAAAATTCTTTCTAAAATTATTGTAATATTTCAGTATAAAATTCAAAGAAACATTATATCATAATTGGAGCTCTCTTTTAAGAAAGTTACACTACAAGATCTTAAAATCCCATCGACATACATATGCTTAATGGTTTATGTTATTTTTTCTTCATTTGTTTTGAGTTTGTATATTTAAATTTGCATTCCCGGAAACACTCAAACATACACCTCCCGTTTTTCTGAACATCGCGAGCAACATAGAACAAATATAGGATACACATGATGTACGGGTCAAAACTTTCCCATTGAACCTAAAAATTTGAAAACACAAAATAAGTATATTAATAACACCACTAATCAACATAAATTTAAATTAAAAAAATACCTTACTATGGCACCCATATCTTCCACCAATGGCACTATGAATCAACTACGTTGTTGTAACTCTACTGCTACTACTAGGACTCGACTGTCAATCTTTCACCATCATTAATGCAACTACATCTCCTCTGGTCTTAGTGAAAATCTACTAGAGTAGCATCTAAACAAGCAAATTGTAAATATAGGCAACCTACATTTAAAAGAAGAATAATGGTCTAAATAATTTAAAGTAGAGATACCCTTTGATATAAGGTGATATGGTATAACCATGTGCCATTATATGTTTGCCATATGTTATCTTGTACGATTGCCAATACTATTTCGAAATAATGAGTTTAGTATTTTAAAATTTATTGCATAATCTACATGAATAATTCCACAGCACGTACCATAGTAGGTATGACATGTAAGAGTTTTTCTAGAAAACACAAGCCGATTATTGGGAACATTTCTGTCAAGGCATATGGGCTTTGAATTGGGATGAATGTTTTTTGCTTTGTGGCATGTGATGGAGTGCATTTAAACTAATATGGAATCCTTTAGTGTGATTACTGAAAATTCCTCCTTATACGATAGAAGTCTATCACAATAGATGAGAAATATATGTGGATTATGTCATGTTGTGATTTGATAACTTCTAGACGAGGTAAGTAAAATAGGTAATGAACTGATTTTGTATTTTCATATTTGAAAATTTATAGGGAATTAAGAATCCAGATGTCGTGAAAGGTGGCACTTTAAATGAACATTAAGTGACCCGGATTTAATTTATAAAGAAGAGAGTGAAGATGGGTGTAATATCTATATTGAAGGCACACAAGTATTTAACTAAGGGATACCATTCCAACTTAGCATATGTGATCGTTGTCACATAAGTAAAAGGAATGTGCTTCAGAAGTAATAAGTTTTTGGGTGAAAAAAAATATAACAATGATAAATGGCATTTTGTACGAGATGTTTATATTTTGAATTTTAATGATGTCATTTGGTTTGATGAATGCATTATCACTGTTAATGGAACATATGAATTGGGTTTTCAAACCATTTTTTGAGAACTTTGTGATTGTTTTTAATTAATGTGTACTCATCTACTCTACGTCCTAGGCGGAACACGAGAGACACATGACAAAAGTATAATGCTTGAGATATTAAGCCATTTGAAATGTAATGACTTACAAGTAAACAAAAACAAGTATAAGTAAACATGATGTATCTTGGTGCATTATCTTACGCCTTATTCCCGAGTTCTACTTAAGGAGAGAAATGAAAGGATATAAAGGGAAAGTGATAAATTGATGTATCTTGTAACCGACGTTCTCCCACACCAGATCCTCCGCTATCATCTACAGCCTCATGCCACACACTTAGATTTGATTATCAAGTTTGGTTTCGATGATTTTGGTTTGGTTATGAGTTTTGATTTCACGTTTTATTTTGGTTTGGTTTTGATCTTTGATTTAAGTTCGGTTTTGAGGTTTAATTTTTGTTTGATCTCAGGTTTGATTTGGTGTCTATGGCAACGGTGATGGTTGTAAGCGGTGGCCGAAGGTAAAGGTGATGCAGTAGTGATTGTTGCGATTGTCAAATCTTTGAACCAGGGAGGATGAGTTAGAGTCAGAAATTCTTGGTTTTTTGGAAATAAATATTATATATGATATATAAAGAGCATTTAAGATTGCTTCTCAAAATGCTTATTAATTTTTTGGAAAAACCAGTAATTCTTAACTTTTTGGAAAAATCATTTTTTTGCCAATAAAGTTAGTGTTGCGAAACACTTTTTTTAATTTATTGGCTTTTTAAAAAACTAATAAGTCATTTTAAAAAACACTTTCAAACATCTACCAAGTCAATTCAGATATGATACCAGATAAATTCGGGAAAAGAAAAAAAAAACAAATAATAATGATAATCCAAATTTTAAAAAATTAAAACGAACAACAAATATTACCTCAAACTAGGGATGAGAATTTGGCCCGAAAACCCGAACCGAACCGAATTATATCCGAATAAGCAATTCGATTCGATTTTCGGGTAATTAAATAAGACTTATTCGGTTTTCGGGTTATTCGGTCCGGGTTACCCGAATAAGGGCTTATTCGGTCCAAATGGACCGAACCGAATATGAAAAGTCACATTTTTTTCTATCTGCACGATTGCTTATTCGGTCTTATGTTATATCAATCGTTACCCAAAATACTCACATAATGTTTAATGTTTAACTTATATACTTATAGATAGTTTTTTTAGGTGTTTTGGATGTTTAATGTTTAGTGTTTAATATGTTGCTTAATAACTGTATCTTAAGATTGTGGTGGTTGGATTTTACATTTTATATATCAAGAATAGTTAATCTGTGTTATTCGTGTTTATCATAAGCTATAAAAGTCATACAAAATACAATATTTATAATCACATTGTAAATGTTATTTGGGTTATTCGGGTCCTTAATCATCTTGTACATGTTATTTGGGTTATTCGGGTCGGAACGGAACCGAACCGAATAATACCCGAACCGAACCGAACCGAACCGAACCCATATTACTTATTTGGTTCGGTTTTCGGTTCATACAATTACCCTTATTCGGTTTTCGGTTTATTCGGGTTCGGGTCGGTTCGGTTCGGTTCTGACCCGAATAACATCCCTACCTCAAACCATTCTACATAACTTAGATTTGCTTTACAGCTTCAGTTAAAAAAAAAAAAAATGACTTGGATAAAGAGCCAAGATGGCATCATTTTTTTTCCCTGAAAAAGGAAATCCGCCACGTATGTGCCAGCAATGAACATCCATGGAGGAAAAGGATCAAAAACCACAACGTGGCGAGAACAGGAAAATCCGGCAATGTTGCTGACACTGAAAACAACGAGCTACGTGTTAAATCTTCCTTTCGATTTTCATCATCCCACTCGTTCTTCAGTCCCTATATGAATAAAGCAAGCAATCGTGAGGGAAATGGTTTAATTTGAGTTTCTCAGTATTGAAGAATCCATGGCGCAATCAACATTGAGAGCAAAGGAAGATGTACAATCGTTTGTACTGTTGAGTGGACACAGAATTCCCGCCGTTGGATTAGGGACATGGAGATCGGGTTCCCAAGCTTCCGATTCCGTCGCCACCGCTATTCTCGAGGTCACATCGATCATCCTTCATCCTTATTTCCAATCATGTCCTGTTTCTTCCATACGTGATCTGAACTCGATTCTTACACGACTGAAATCAGATCTCAAGTTTAGGTCACTTTAATTTTGCAAAAAAACAAATAAAATTTGATGAAACTGATCAGATTAACGCATTCTGGAGCTCTCAAAGTTGATGCAATGGTTGTTGTTCTTATTGTAAATTTAATTGCAGGCTGGTTATCGACACATTGATACAGCATGGGAGTATGGCGTTCACGACGAGGTATTCAAATCATACACTTTACATTCGTTTTTCCTTGTTAATTATAATAACAAACATTTTGAAACCTATTTTCAGGTAGGGCATGGTCTCAAGGCAGCCATAGATGCAGGAATCGAGAGGAAGGATCTGTTCATCACATCCAAGCTATGGTACACAATGAAATTTTAGTAAATTTGATGATAAATTGATAAGAATATAGAGTTTCCTTTAACATACATACATTCAGGTGTCATGATTTGTCTCCGGAAAGGGTTCGTCCAGCATTGTTGAACACACTTCAAGAGCTTCAGTTCGACTACCTTGATCTTTATCTGGTAAACTTCGTTATTCTTTTCATATTCAAATTCTATTCCATGAATTTTGTTAATAATACTTTTTACAGATCCATTGGCCATTTCGTCTTAAAGAAGGAGCCAGTAGGCCTCCCAAAGCAGGAGATGTCTTGAACTTCGACATGGAAGGTGTTTGGAGAGAAATGGAGAAGCTAAAAACACAAAACCTTGTTCGAGACATCGGAATCAGCAATTTCACGTTAAAAAAACTCAACAAATTAACTGGATTTGCACAAACAATGCCTTCCGTGTGCCAGGTTTCCATCATCTCATCTCATTTCAGAGTTCTTCATTCATCTTCTGAGCTTCAACTTTCTTCAAATCTTTTAGATGGAGATGCATCCAGGATGGAGGAATGACAAAATGCTGGAAGCATGCAAAAAGAATGGAATCCATGTCACTGTAACAACATAAACGACCTTTCTTCATTATTTTACTCTTTTCAATCATCAGCAATATCTCATTTCATGATATGTTGTAGTCATACTCCCCATTGGGTTCACAAGACAACGGGCGAGATCTGATCCATGATCCAACGGTGGAGAAGATAGCTGGGAAGTTAAATAAGAGCCCAGGGCAAGTACTTGTGAGATGGGCGATTCAAAGAGGAACAAGTGTGATACCAAAATCAACGAACGCAGATAGGATCAAGGAAAACATGCAGGTCTTCGATTGGGCAATTCCTGAACAGGATTTCAATGTTCTTAGCAGCATCTCGGATCAGGTTTGTGTAGTGAAGTAGTGATTTACTTTTTTTTTTTTTTTCCTTTGATTTTGATAGTGATATTATTATAAAATTATTATGAAATTATAAGCAGAAGCGAGTATTGCATGGTGAAGATTTGTTTGTGAACAAGAACGATGGACCATTTCGGAGTGTAGCAGATGTATGGGATCATGAAGACTAATCCATATTCCATGATGTGATGTGATAAAATCTTGAATGTAATATAATATATAGACATAATAGTATGTTTGTGAGTTGTAATATATTTTAGTTGCTTGTTATATTAGTTATTACATAATAAAAGTTGATCAACAAATTGTATGGTATGTGTATGGAATACGTATACACACGTAGCTAAATTAACTTGAAAGACAATCACAAGATGCAAAACGCCCTAGTTGCATGACTTTTGCTTTAGCTTTCCCAACTAAAAACCATATAAAGCATTAAGCATATGCCACTTTTGAATTTTGTGGCTAAGTTGATCATAAATAATACATGGGACCATTCCAGAACATCTACAGCTATACCTACATTCTTTAAGACAAACATCATATTCATTTAATCATGTAGGTCATTCCAAATCCCCTACAAAATCTTTGTTAAACCTTGCCCATAATCAGTGAAAAATCAAGAATCATATCATAACTATCAAGATATAAACATAATATGATCAAATAAAACGTGCATTCTTACAAGGCAAATCTAAATGAGGAGGAAAAAGATCTACACGTACAACATTTCATATTTTCATGTATAGTAACAAGAAAAAAAAAAGAGTAAAGTATATGAAATTACCAGTCACCAATCACCACCATTGATGAACAAGAACACCACGTTGTCTCAAGGATTTGAACAGATCCAAGCATTGTCCATAAGTTTTTTGATACTTTGGGCTTCTCACACCAGGGCAACATTTCTGCCACCGATTGTAATGGCATTCAAGAAAAACCTCATCGATTAGACAAATAGCACCAGTTTCAATTAACCTTGGGATCAAATCAAATTCTGTCCCTTCAATATCCATCTTCATCACCACAAAATCTTTTTCTGTCACTGTATTCTTCAACCACTCTGCAAAATCAAATCCTTGGATCTCATCGATTGACCCCACAATCCCACCACCTGACTCAACTGGCTGAATCCGACCCATGCCTCTACCTTTTTCAACGTTTTCATCGCCTGGAGTTTGGTTGATTTCAAAGGTTAGACTCTCGTTTTTAATCCATGCAGCGTATGGCAACAAGGTGACGCCTTTTTTTGATTTGTATTGATCGTGAAAGTGCTTATCTGCTTCAATGGCGTATATTTCGAATGTCTTGTTTTGCTTTGGATACTGTTTCTTGAACCAACTGGCAATGCTGGAACCATAGCTGCGAGAACCAACGTCTATGTAGATGTACCTTTGCTTGAAGGTGATGTCCACCATGGAAGGGAGATACTTCACATTCTGGATGTTTCTCTTTAGTGTCAGCCATGGTTTCAATGGTTCTTTTGGAATCAAAGGCTCGGCTCTCTTGACTAAATCTTGTTTATAGCCTGGAACAGAGCATTTGTTGTTTGGATTTTGATCGGTTTTTCTCCTGATTTTGATATCGTTCACTTTCTGCATCACGATTTCGTGTATTTCAGGCATATCGGAATCGAATCCATCGATATGACGTGAACGTATGAATTTACAACAATTGAATAAACCAATAAACGAATTGAAACTGTACGTATCTTTAGATGCTGTATGAACAATGAAATACCCTTCGGGTTTAAGTGTACGTTGAACTTCTTCGGCGAATTCCGCTGCCTTTTCCGATCTGTCAAACCCACCGGCGCCGGAGAATATAAAATCAAACGTGTTGTCGTGAAACGGCTGCCGGAACCCTAGCCCGTTAATTACCAGCGGCTTCACCGCTTTCTTGTATATCCCGACTGCGTCGTCGACGCCAATCTCTTTCAAAGCGTAAACGTCGTCACCGATAGGCGTTTCAACGCACAGAGCCTTAGACTTTGTGAAAAGAAATCCGTCAACTATGAGATCCTGGAACACGGTGATATAAAACATCACACGTTTCTGAAACTCTGGCGTCGAAGCAGCAGCGGGATGGAGGATAACCGAGGAAGAAGATGCATGTCCGACACCGGCAGTAGTGACGAGTTTTTGATTTTCAAACAAATTTGACGAGGAGAAAAAGCAGAATTCATCGCCGATATCGCACGATTCGCCATGGATAACGATAACATAAGCAAACCGAATGCCGAAGACGAGAAGCGAGAATAAGAAAAATCGAACCACAATGTTTCGGAGGAAGCCGCGTTTTCCGGTGGAAGTCCCCATGGAGAGAGAGATTGAATTCAGTCGGGTATGGATGAGACTAACGGGAGCAGAAACGGGCGGAGGTGTGATTAGCACCGATGAGGGTTAGGCGAGGGTTATTGGAAGAACTGAGTAAAAATAGAAGAAATTGAAGCGTAAAATGGGGATGATAACATATCATTGTTAATGGATTACTACAGGGGGGAATTCGATTTACTCAAGGATAGTTCTTCTTCATTGTTATCTATTTACTTTGATTCTCTCTTATCTGCAAAAGACATGTAGAATTCTTGGAGGCGGAGGAATCTATGAAAGAAGAAAGAAGGATTCGCGGTTTGTGAAAAAGGGAGAGAGGGAAAGAGGAAAAGAGTCGGAAGAAGACGACGTGGTGGGATGACCGGTTACCGGGAGAGAAGGTACGGCGTATTATAACGTTAAAGCGACTGATAAAAAAGGATAACGCAAAAATATCAAAATGGTACATGAAGGAAACGTGTTTTGTATATAAAGTTGAAGTTGAGGATCTTAAATGTTGAAGTTGAGGATAACGCAAAAATATCAAAAATATCAAAACTACGAAAGTTAAAGAACTTTGGTTTTTGTTCGCATAAAGTATTTATATTTGATCATTGAACTTGTTTGATCTTATTCAAAACTAGGTGTGAGTCCCGTGTATTACACCGGTTGATTAAAAAAGTAAAATATAAGATGTAGATATTAAGTATTTTCTAAAGTAAAATTTTGAAATAAATATAAACTAAATGATGAATAAATATAATAAAAAATTATTATCATGTTTTAAATAATAGTGTTGAATATGAAAGTGTAAAAATTAAGTATTTTTTAAAGTAAACTTTCAAATAAATACAATAAATAGAATAAACCACAAGGACCATTTACGTAATTTGTCTTAATTATTCTATAATAATAAAACTAATTAATATAAATTCACAAATGGAATTTATTAATATATTAATAGAAATAAAAATTCACAAATGAAAGGTTTACTATATACATTAATTGACATTAATTACTATAAGGTGGCATTTAATAGTGAAATTGAATAAAAAATGAAAAAAAAAATATAAAAATAACAAGTGGAAAAAAAATAATTTTAAAATTATAAGAAAATGACATGTGTCAAATTCAATAAGAAGTTGACATTTGCAAAATTATCTTTATTTATTAGGGTAGATAATGTAATATGACTAGTAATTAACGGTAACATTACCCTATCATGAATATGTCAAACAAATTTACCGGTCAAATATGTACGAAAAAACATGGATATATAAATATGGAAAAAATCAAAGTTCTTTATCCATTTTTGTAATATTGGGTTCTTTATGTTAAGTGCAACTAGTCATAAGACCTATTGATGATGTGACATGAAATTAGGTTGTTCGGTCTTTGTGTATGAGGAAATGGTTAGGTATTAGGCCAACCCAGTTTAGGCCCAACTAGTTAGAGATTAAGTTGTATACGCTTAAGGGGCTAGACTGTATGTGTTTTAAAGACCTAGCAACAGCCTAGCCCATGACTAGCCGAGACTGAACTGGGTAACCTAATTATTCATTGATTGTCGGAGGCACAGTCCCTACGACGGTTCTTGTCCAATATTACCAAAATGGATAAGAGACTTTGGTTTTTGTCCATATTTAGGTAAGCATATTTTTTTCGTGCACATTTGACCAACAAACTTATTTGGCCCGTTCATAATAGAGTAATATTATCTTATTTTGAACAGGTCAAACAAGTTCAATGGTCAAATGTGAACGAAAAAAACGTAATTACCTACATGTGGACAAAGACCAAAGTTCTTTATTGTTCTAGGTCATTAACCCTAAACAATATCTACAAGATTACAATACATACAAGGATGTTGATTTACCTTATATCTTAAAATATTTTTAACTTGTCAAATGATCTATGGTTTTATATACTTTACATATCTCCCGTGAAAATGCAAGCACAATTAATGAAAACTCGATGCAACCCAAGTGAAATTGAACATGGAAAAAGGGTGATCAACACCTCTGGTTCCAATGCCACCCAACCTACCATATTCTCTAGCCAAGCAAAGCCATAAATAGAAACTCTTACGTCTTGTTCCCGAGTTCTACTGAAGGAGGGATATTGATGGAAATGGAGAGAAAGTGAGGGATGTTGAAGGAAATTCGTGTTCCCGATTTTCATTAATGGAAGGAAAGTGAGGGGAATGAAAGGATTTTGAAGCCATAATTTCCTTCCAATTTGGGCGTATTTATGAAGAAAGTGAGGGAAAGAAAAAACTTTAAGTTATTTTCTTTTCCCTCTGAACTCGAGAACACAAAAACTTAAAATTTTCCTTTCATTTCTTCCGAACTTGGGAATACGGAATAATTTTTTTTCCCTTCCCCTCCATTTCTTTCTGTCAATATTTTTCTTCTGTGTCCTTTATTGAATTTACAAAAAAACTCGGGAACAAGGCGTTAGGGTGCGTTTAGTTATGAAAATTTATTTTCGTTTATCTAAAAACCGTTTTTAGAAAATAGAGTTAAGTTTTCATTTTTAGTTTTAATGAAAATTTTAGAAAACACATTTGGTTGATATCAGTTGAGTTTTCATTTTCTGTTTTAGAAATTTTAAAAAAATATAGAAAATTATAAAAATCACTTTTATAATTTACATACAATTTGAAAAACAGAAAATTTTCATTTTCTTGGATTTTTTTTGAAAACTAAAACAACCAAACGCGTTTTCAAAATTTTCATTTTCATTTGAAAATTTTCATGGAAAACTAAAAATTTTTCCACAACTAAACACACTTTTACATTATTTAGTTTGCTACTCTTCTTTAGTTTGCTATTGGTGGCGCCGGCGGTGGTGAGCAATCAAATATTTGAACGTTGAGAAGAGAGTCTTAGATTTTTTAATACAATTCCGCGAAAACAAAGACGGATGTAAGACGTTCTATTAGTAGTTGTTTGGCGGTATTGGTGATGCCCTCGTAGTAGCGAGTTTGATTCAAGAGATAGGGGTGGATGATGAGGGTTGTGGTTATGGAGGGCTTGTGTAGTTTCAGAATCCTTGTGGTGTAGTGATAGAGATCAACGGGTGCAGTGGCGCCGTGGCGGCGACATGAAGGTTGTGGTGATGGAAGGTTGTGTGTGTGTGTGTGTGAGAGAGAGAGAGAGAGAGAGATTGTGCTTTCCAATGGTGCCATTTTCGAATATTGTGTTTTCCGGTGAGAGAAAGGAGAACGAGATGGAGGATGGTGATAGTAGCTCGAACAAGAGAGAGGAGAACCATGAAGATATTATTGGTTAGACCATGTTAGGAAAAGTAAGGGAAAAGTTCAGGTGGTGGGGCGGACGAAAATATTTTCTAAAATAAATTTCATTAATAGAACACTGAAAGAAATATTTTAAGGATAATTTGGACATCTTGTTATAGTTAGGGATGAAACAATAGGGTTTATTTGGTTCCTTTTCGTAACAGTTTTTTCTAAACCCTGTTTTAGACTTTTAGACCAGTTGCATGATTTTTATAGGTTCAAGCTGGACCTGTTTTTGCAAAGCCAAATTTATATCCATAGGCCCATAGTAGCCATCACAGGCCTAGCCCCGATTTTGTGCAAGTCTGCTTTCTGTTTCAAATGTTTATACCAATATGCTAAATTTTATCAATGTTATCATTAAAATTTGCATATTTCACTATTCCTTTATACACATACATTTTGTACTAATGTACCCATTGTCAATATTAGCTTAAATAAATAAAATGCCATGATATAAATTATAATATATCGAGCTCTATGAACATACAAATATGTATAGTATCTATCACATGGATACATATATTAAAAAGTCAAACATGTATCAAATAACTTTCATACAAATGTCACATATAGATTTTCTAAAGATGTTCATACAACACATGATGAATGTTCAACATCTCTCCTCCCACTGAGTGCTACAAACTTATCCCTAAACATCAAAAGGGGACATTTATCAACCAATCTTGACCCTTCATAACCTTCTTTAAGAAAAACACTACTCTTTGCACCTTTATTAGTAATGTAAAACAAACCATGATGCTTAATTAAACAAAGCAACAATCTAGCAGGCAATCTCAATTCTGAATGAAACGCTTCCAGCTGTGCAGAAGTCAACCTTTTCTCCATAGTCAAACTAAGAACCTCATGAAGAACTCCAACCACCCTCTTCCGAGCTTTAGGATCAGAAACTTCAAATCTTTTTGCATTCAAATAAGGAGAAGGAAAATCCATCTTTTGCCATTTTTCAAGTTCTTGAAGATAACTCATGTTTGGTCGAAACCCAATTGGGAATTTTAAATGAAAAGCAAAAGGGCCATGAAAGTTTCCATCTTTTGAAATTCGTGCCCGTTTCAGCTGCCCGGAACTGCCCGAAATTCTATCTTGGATCAATCTTTCCTCTCGGGCAGTTATCGCAAGGGAGGAATCCCATGTTTCAAGTTCAAGATGGGGAATCCCGCGTACTTCTTTTACAGAGAAAAATTCGGGAAATTTTGGGATTAAAGATTTCTTGAAATCAGAAGGTAAACCGAATTCGGGTTGAATTAAATCAATGGATTCAAGTGGCAACCTACAATCAACTGACAACATTAATAGTTTCTTCAAATTGTTGACTAAAATGGGTTCCATGAGTTCATTGGCTAGAGATTCTTCAGAAGCAATCTTTTCAGCTTTTTTGGTAAGTGAGACTGCAGGTGGTGTTTTGTGACCACTGCTGACGTGGAATATTAATGGGTATTTTTCAATAACAGCTATGAAATTCCATTTTTGAATAAATCCCACTTCTTTTTCGAGGTCTCTGAGAAGTAAAGATTGGTTCTTTTGTGATTGGATGATTGATTTGAGCTTTAGGATGACATTGGGTTTCTTTTGGAGGTCCATGGCTTTGTCTAGTTCATGGACTCTGTGGTAGATTTTCTTTTTTGGTCTTCTTCCTCCACAGGTTTTGTGCATGATTTGAATCCACATAAAACTTGATTTGTTGAAAGAGGAATTGTCCCAGATTTTGTCGTATAGGGAAGATGTTAAGGGTTGGTGTAGACGTAACAATGGTAAGATTGAACTTCTTCTCATATTTGGTGAAGAAACAGTCTATGAAGCAATATGTCGAACAGTTGGTGTGCACAACGATTGCAAAGAGAAAATGTTGGTTTTCTTCACCTGACAAACATAAAACCAGTGGCTAAATTTTAACGATTAATGCCGGTTTTCATTGCCAAAAAAGTAGAAGTAGCCCAGTGAGGAAAAGGAGAAGAATCGATCAAACTTGCATAGAGTAAAACCACTTTCCATCGTGAAGATACATTCGTTTTGTTAAGAAGCTAAACTTGCGTAGAGTAATATGCTGATTCCTGCAAAAAGTTGATGTTTTAAATATGAAGAAACATAGAAAATTAACTAAATACATGAAGAGAAGAACTCCAATTATATAACAAGAGTTTCCTCACGGTTCTTTTTTATTTAGAATCTTTTAAACAATCACATTTTGTCATGGTCCTGAGGCACTCGTTTGGTCACACCGATTTCATTGCCATACAAAGTTCTAACAGGAATTTCATCAAACAGCTTATGTGCATAACCCAGGATGCTAAAAGTCACTTTGAGAAGTAGGAAAACCAATTATAAATCGAAATATAAGCACTGAAGCATGAGAATTGAAATGCTTACTTGGAGTTCTTACTAGAAAATTAATTGGTTGGCGGAAACCATTTGATCTGTTTGTTTAAGATTTTCGGCCTTCCATGAATGAAGATTTATTTCGATAGTTTTTATTTCTCTAATCCGTGTCTTCCCAATTGGTTTTCTGATTTATCTTTTCCCGCCTCCGATGGCTACCTACCTGCCTAGTGCCTACCCAAGTGAGCAAAGATAAAAAATTTGGCCCTAACTCTCATTGCCCACAACAATTTACCATTCAATGAGTATGAAGGAGCCGTGGGTAAGTCAATTGTCATATGCTTTTAACCCTTCAAATTTAAACCTTAAACCGATATACCAAAAAAACCCAAAAAAAAAATTAATAATAACAAAAATCTTATTCTCTAATCAAACTTGTTAGAAGTCTTTTTTTTTTCACCGTGTTTGTATCGTATTTCACAAAAATCATCATCAAAGCCAACAAACATACCCGATGTGGAGAATCAAAATCAGAACCAGAATCGAAATCAGAATTGGAATCACACAACATGGTATAACGTCGTAGGAATCCTTTGAAGTTGGAATCGTGGTATAATGTCGTAGGAATCCTTTGAAGTTGGAGTCATGATATAATGTGGTAGGAATCCTTTAAAGTTGGAGTTATGAAGACATGACAAAAAAGATCCTTAGGATTATAAGGCTCCCGTTTGGTTTTTCCGTTCCTTGATTTCATCAACATGGCTAGTAACAAACATGGTGATCGGTAAATATCTAATGAAACAATTTTCTCTAACATATATATATATATATATATATATATATATATATATATATATATATATATATATATATATATATATATATATATGGTTAGGTTATTTTGTTTTCACTATCTATATTGTGTGCATGTATGACTGATTCTGGACCAATCATTTTAGTTATTTTAACAAAGTAATTAATGCATATTACATGTTGAAGATATAATGAATATTAATTACATCTTCAGCATTTAATATGCATTAATTACTTTCTTAAAATAACTAAAATGATTGGTCCATAATCAATCATACATACACACAATAGATAGTGAAAACATTTGAACCTAATTTTTTTTTTCTCTCTCTCTCTCTCTCTCTCTATATATATATATATATATATATATATATATATATATATATATATATATATATATATATATTACTTTTTACTATAATTTGTTATTTTTGTAAAACATGTATGAATTGCCAATAAGGATCTTATCATCATTGTATATAGGATTACTGGCTTGGAGATTACTTTTATTTTCCGTTGGTGATCAAGTTTGTTGTCTTAGATAGTTAAATTGTGATCATTTTACAATTCTAATAAACAAACAATAACATCCCAATTTACAAATGGAGATCATGACATACCTATTGATGTAAACAACATCATCAATTGTGCCGATGACAAATAGAATAAGACCATCCGTTATACTCACCACATACCACATATGTGGTGGGTGCCACATCAACACCACATTTTACTACCACTAACATGGGATACTTATCACTAAACACACCACTCCACCTCATTTTTTTATTTAAATTTAATTCAAAAATACATTAAAATCATTTTTTTAATACTAGTTTTCCATTAAATTAAAATACCAAATTACATTAAATAAAAACTACATTAATTGAAATTAAAAAAAGATAAAAATAACAATCAAAATAAAAATTACATTAGTTAAATTAAAAAAAATAAAAAAAAAACATTAAAAAAAACTAAAAATTCCAACCATAAATAAAATAAACTACCCCCTACGCCTACGCCGGACTCGAACTGACTCTTTCATTGCTTGGAAAAGTTCCAAGTCTTCGCCCTTAAAGTCGTCCGCTTTCATTTTTAAGATTTCCATATCGGTTTTTGTTTGGAGTGTCTCTTGTGCCTCTTGAAATGATGTCTGTGCTTTGATCATTTTTTGTGTCATCCGAGTCATCACCTCGGCCTTCGTTTCTTGAAGTTGCACATATCGATCAAATTTATCGCCAAACATATCCATAACACTAGAATTCGAAGATGTTGACGCTGCTTTTTTTGCTTTATTTCTTCCAACGGGCCGACGAAGAGGTTGGTCGTTTTCAAGATCTATCGGATCGTCGTTGATGTCGATGTGTGTTCGGCCGTCCGATTGTTGAGAAGTTCCATCGGGGTTTCTCGAACGCTTTGAACCGGAAGATTGGGAACTTCCTTCCGTTTTCTCTTTCCATTTTGGGGCGTCTTTCAATTTTAGCCACGGTTTCATATACGGAAAAGCTTTGCGTGTTGGCGTTGTTTTCTCAAATTGGTCCATGGCTGCCTTGAAAACATCAAAATCGTTCGAGCCGCTTTTGCGTATGTTTAGGAGGTTGTTGTAGATTCCTCCAAACTCGGTGCATTTTGGTCGAATATCTCGCCATTTCGATGTAATTTGATCGACATTTTGAGTTTCACTTCCCATTAACTCGTAAAAAATGGCTCGGACTTTTTCCCAAAAACTTTCGTAAGGTTGGCTATCTCCTACAATTGGATCTTCGGAAGCCGCCACCCATGCCTCCGCTAACTTTTCTTCTTCTTCTTTTGTCCATGGGACCCTTTCTTGGGTGGTAGTGGGTCGGGCCGTTTTTTTTTCCTTTTTTCTTTTTTGGTTGAGGTGGTGGTGAAGGTTGTGTTTCCGGAACAAAATTCGGCGAAAGTGGTGGTTGTGAGCTTGGTGGTTGTTGTTGTTGTGACGATTGTTGTTGGAGTTGTTGTAGTTGTTGGAATTGTTGAAATTGTTGGTATTGTTGTTGCAATTGTTGTTGTTGGAAAGCCAGAAAAGGTTGATATTGTTGTTGGAAAAGTGGTGATTGTTGGATAGGGGAACCACTTTGAAGTAGATTGAGAAAACCGCCTTGAGGTGACTCCATAGTCGGGAATTGGCGAGGTGTCGTATCTAACGCAAAAGCGTTATCGGGTTTGCGATTGCTGTAGTTTGGAGGGGTGTTTTGGTTGGGATCCATGGTTTTTGGTTATGAAGATGTTGTGTGTAGTTTGTGTATAAAGAAAGAAAAGAATGGTGTAAAAATTAAGAAGTTAAGGTGTTGTATTTATAGGTAAATAAAGTGGGTAATTTTTTTTAACCAAATTAGCCGTTCAACGGCTAGCAGCAACGGTCAAAATGGGGATTCGATTTGATTGGGCGTTTACATCCGTTGTGTGGAACACGAATGACTACGAGCACGACCTACCATGAACCACTGGAGCGGTGTGCACGTCCGTGGTTCGTGGCCACCTCAACCACGAAGTGCCTCGTGGTTAGTATACCATACGGCCTAAGGGAAGGGGCCGACAACGCATTTACGGACTCTTTAGCCACGCCAATTAGCATGACTTTTTTATTTTGTTCTTGGAATCATGGCCATTCTCTCGGGGTACAAATTAGTAAAGCAAAACTATGTCTAGGTAGCTTTCTATTTTTTGTTGTTTTCGGATACATGTTTATTCCATTTGTATTGGGGCGTTTTTACTTACAGGGGCGGAGACACTAGGGGCGGAGACACTAGGGGGCTGTTGTATGCTTTGCCCCCCTCAATCTCATTTAAAAGAATAGCTATGAAATATATAAAATTCGCCTACGAGTTGTAACGACTCGTCTCTGGTATGTTGCTTCCATGGCATTTAATTAGAAGTTTTCAAGAGGGACTCGGCGAGTCTATAGCCCGACTCGCCGAGGAGGACGGGATTTTGTGCACGTGTTAGTCGGCGACTCGGCGAGTCCATATTCGGGACTCGGCGAGTCTGCCTGCCAGGAAGAAACCCTAAATCCCCGGTTTGCTCCCTATTTAAGCAATGTTATGTGCCCCGAACTCGCCTCCTTCACCCTCAGAGAGCTGTGAGAAACCCTAATCCATCCTTTGAGTGATTTAAGTGTTTTTGTATGGATTTTGAAGGCTTGAAGAGGAAGAAGAAGAAAGGAACAAGGAGAAGAGGTGTAGAGCAAAGATCCAAGGGCAAAATCAGAGTTCATTGAGGTATTCTTCGGATTCCTTCTGTTTTATGCTTTAAACCTCCATTAGAACACTTCTAGGGCTAGTTTGATGTATTTTCCAAACCCTATAGTTGTATGGATGCCTTAATAGGTCGAGATATCCTTAGATCTGTTCATTTAGGAGTTGTAGAGCCCGGATCTATTGCCTTTTTGAAGACACTTTGCATGAGAACCCTAGATCTAGCCTTTATTATGCTTTTTGAGCCATTTTATCTTCATGGATGCATATGGGCACGTAAAGATAGAATCTTTACGTGCTAATCGAGTTAAGGGAGCCCAGATCTATAAGTTTTATACACTAGATTCAAGCAGAATCGAGTTTAGAGTTGCTGCATGCAAGCGACTCGGCGATTCGGAAGAACGACTCGGCGAGTCCCCGATTTTCCCTTTTTGAGTGATGCCGAGTGGGGACCGGTGAGTAGTAGAGTGGACTCAGCGAGTTGAAGGTCAGACTCAGTAATGGAGGGACTCGGTGAGTTGCTCATACGACTCGGCGAGTCGAAGGCAATCTTCTTAGCTCGAAGAACAACTCGTCGAGTTGTTCATACGACTCGGCGAGTCGGATGCAAATTACCTGAGTTTAGATTCGAAAGGGAACTCGTCGAGTTGATGCCATACTCGACGAGTAGCAGCGAGTAGGGTTGAGAAGTGAGAATAGGGACTCGGCGAGTTGGCGGCCCAACTTGGCGAGTCAGGTCAACTGTAGGTTGACTTTGACCAGGAGAGTTGACTTTGACCAAGGGTAAAAGAGTCATTTTACCCCAGTGCAGTGATTAGCATTTGATTGAGTGTGTTATGGATTTGTAGCCGGGGAGATACCGGAGCATCAGCAGTTAGCTTCTAGAGCCATACACACAGCAGCCAGTTCACGAGGTGAGTTTCCTTCCAGTAGGAACGGGTCTAAGGCCACAATGCCGGCCCGTTCAGTTAGCAGTAGTTTTTGGGCTTCGGTCCAATGCAGTAGTTTGTATGTTTGACGCCTCCGTGGCTCAGACAGGAGTTATGTGCTTATGCTAATTGATATGTGATGATATGACCAGTCAGCTTCGGATTTCGGTCCGATGTAGGGGACAAGGTCCCAGTCAGTCTCAGCTTCGGACTTCGGTCCGATGGAGGGGGCAAGGCCCCAGTATGTGCTTTATATGTTATTGCATGGTATGTGGTAGTTTGGGGGAGCTCACTAAGCTTCGTGCTTACAGTTTCAGTTTTGGTTTCAGGTACTTCCGCAAGCAAAGGGAAGAGCTCGGGATGATGACATCGCACACACCACAACTTTAGTTTTGTCCTGGGAGTTGATTCAGTTTTTGATATGTTTGGATACAGTTGTGATACAGCTTTCTCACAGTATTTCATTATGGATTTTGAACACGCAGCATATGGTTTTTTTTTATTATGTGATACTCAGTTTCATGGTTTTGTTATAATAAAATCGAAAAATTTTTGGGTAGTATTTTTGGGTCGTTTCACGAGTAAATACTTATCCCTCATGTGTAGTTATTAAAGTGAGCCACCCAATTATTTTTATAAAATCAATTGTTTTATGAGAAAACAATGAAGTTGTGAGACTTATGACCAATTGAGGCCCACTTTTGTCTAAAATCACACTGCCTCTACTCCAAATATTTTTATTTTAATGGCCTATTAATTTTATACCTTATTCTTCATGTTAATTGGTCAAGTCTTGTTTCAGTTTGTTGCTAAATTGACATTCTTTACATATCCTATAAACATTTTTAGTAAAATTCAATATATAATAAATTATTTATAATTTAGTTTTTCAAAACACAATATAAATTCAACCAATAAAAAAACCTTAAAAATAGCTTTTTAATTTGATCTTATAGCGTAACTATTTTTATTGAGGATCAAATTATGAGTTATTGGCTATATTGCTATTTCTAATCAATAAAAACATAATTTTTTTAATTCTTATTGTATATTTTATTCTTTTGTAACTTGTAACTAATACTTTAATTACAATTAAACTTAAAGTGATATACTACTTTGTATATTTTTAAAAATTTTATTTAATTGCATTCTTCTAAAATGGAATATAATATGATATTATCTATGTTCTAACTAGTTCTTTTTCAAAATAATAGGTTAACGGAAGACAAATATCATTTTGATTGTTTGAAAATTTTAAAGATTGTTTTTTACAAAGATCGATATAATTCTTATTCAATTTCCTTTTGAATTATACAGACTCTATTATGATATTTGGATATAAAATTGTTTTAATATCTAATTACGATATAAGCCCCCTTTATCTTAATTTTTTGGCTCCGCCCCTGTTTACTTAGTTGGTGGAACTATACACATGTAAAATTCGAACTAAAGAAAAAGAATGTCAACTAGTGAGACATTCGTTTTATCTGCAAAATTTGTTGTTATTCTGTTGTCAATTGACATTAACAACAAATTACCATATGACTTCAGCCGTTGCTAATGCCCAACACTCTAGTAGTCAATAGGATTAGTTTTGATAATTCATGAATGCTTATCTAGGTTGTCGCTGTAAATCAACATGTTATCAAAAAAGTCGGTAAAAATTATATAATCCATGAAAACGCAAAAATATGGTAAAGTCATCCTAGGGGTCCCCACCAATAACATGTAAAAGTAAATCACAATGTATCAACATGCAAGGAAAATGATGTCCACATTTGAAGCCTAGGATTTTCACATTCTAACGGTTAAACTAACACAGATAGACCTATTTCCTAGAGTATTATACAATAGATACAAGATACAAACGTAATCATGATTTTAGTCTAAAAACGAGTTAAAATGAAGTCAATTTCGGGTTCTTTCTTAGTAGTTGACACTAACGCTCCGGTGCTAGATTCAGATACGATTTTTCAGAATAACTATAATTTTTCGAGTTCTCTAATGCTTGTAGAATATGAGTTTGACTACCGGTGAAACCCTTCCTACCATGAAAGTTATTTGAGTAGTTTGGTAAAGGCCTAGATATCACGACCCCACAATTGTTACTAGTTGTGGCTGTGGTTGTGGTAGATGTAGATGTTTGGCTGATGGCGTAATTGCCACCACGACGTGGCATAGGCACGCTATGGTTATGTCTGGCTTCATAGGTCGTGATCACGGACTGAAAATCATGTGAGGCTCGTTCGACGAGCTTTCGTACTCGACACCCTATGTATGTGCATTTGTAGTAGCTTCTTGGATTCATATTTCCTTTAACTACTTTTTGCCCGTATTTTCTCCATTTGTATCCATCATCAAGTATATCAATATCACTTTTGGTTTCAACAACTAGTCTTGGTTCTTCAAGCGTTTTACTCAAACTAGAAGAGATCGCTTCACTCTCAACCTCATCTAATTTCCTGCAAAAGAAAAAGAAGAATATCATATATGTGACTCAGTTTTCTTAATTGTTATTTATTGGGTATCTCTCATTTACATTTTTTCTCTCATACCCATTTAAATATTAATTTCCCATCACATCATAACAATAAGGTCTTGAAATAACATTTACATTTTCTCTCTCATATCCATTTAAATATTAATTTCCCATCACATTATAACAATAGGGTCTTCAAATAAAATGTAATCGTTATCTTCACATTATAACAATAGGGTCTACAAATATAAACTACCTTAATGGTCTCACCAACCCAATGGTATTGTCAAACATGTAAAAGATACATCACAATATCTTCGGAGTAAGGAAATAATTTGAAAACTTGAACTTGTACTTTACTTTATCTTTTTATTTATGGATTTTCATAACATGCAAGAGAAACTGATATATATGTAATTAAAAGAAATTAAACCTTACCATCTTTTAGCCTCGGGCTCATTTTCATGATCAATTCTCGATTTGCAAATCAAAGATCCAAGCTCTTGCTCGTGTTCTATGAAGGAACATTCAGAATAGGGCTGGAAACGGTTTGAATGCTCAAATATTGTGTTGTTAAACGAGTTTGAGGAAGATTTCTGAAAGTTTGTAGGCATTGTATGATTATGTTTTTCTTTGTAAATGATCTTGGTGATAAACCCATTCAAGTCCTTCTCTACTTTCTTCTTCGTTGGACAATTAGGATAAGTACACTTATAATAACTTTGAGGATTATTGCTTCTTTTGATTTGTTTTTGACCATATTTTCTCCAATTGTAACCATCTTGATATCGGTTTTGCTCATTAGTAGCTTGAATTGAGTTAAAATTACTATGGCTTTGAGGTGACTGTATGGATTTTGGTTCAGTTTTGCCGATTTCTATCGAGAAGTCAATTGGTTTCTGTTGACTTTCAACATTCCAATCCAGAGCTTGACTCTTCGTAGATTCTTCCTGCTTCAAAACAAAAAGGCAACAAAACATCAACACCTCTTAAATCTAATTCTATTAACATTGCACAATTCTAAGTAGATAAACTGAAAAAGAATACAACAATTGACCAAAAAAGTCAACATGCCGATATACATATTAAGAACTCAATTTACAACCGTTGACAATGTTGCTATAAAAAATATAAAGAAAGCCAAACTACACACATACCTTCTTGTTTCCGGAAATGGAAGATGAGGTAGGCCATATTTGAGATTGAAAATTTAAATTAGTATCATTTGCTTTTTCCTCCTTGAAATGAAAATCAGAATAACTCCCTGAAGATGAAATAATCTGCGACAATAACCAAAATCAGAAACTACCCATTAACCTAATCACATCAAAGATCAATACTTTCTTTATAAAAGGAAAACTTACATTGGAATTGAAGGAGAAGAAAGGAGAATCCAAGAACTGATTTGGGTTTGTAGAGGTGAAAGGAGAAGTATAAAACGGTGTAATAAAAGACTGCCTTGTACTTTCAACTCCGTTGTTGAACTCAAACAAATCCCACTTCCGTTCTTCGTTCTTGTTGTCATTCGAAACAAGACTTCTTGAAGAATTGTCAAAAGAAATTCTTGTGTTTAATCTTCCACCGAAAGAATTCATGGTTGTTATTTTTTGTATTTACTTGTGTAAAACAGAAAAGTCTTGATATGATCAGCAAAATAGTCAGAGACCTAGTAAAACAAAGAGAGATATGTGCATTATGTTTTGGGATTTTGCTTTTAAATGATTTGAAATTGCGGGGGTTTGTTGGTTTCTGGGAAGGTGAGATTTTGTGTTAACTTTTTAGCAAGTGAAATAAGAACAAGAAATTTGACCGTTGACAAATTCTCTAAGTCAAACTTGGACTTGGTTGCTTAGCTAGAATGGGTGAACTGAAGAAAGAACCCTCGTCTTTGGGACCAGTTCATGATCATAGATTTGATTTTAATGATTGTTACAATTAGAACGACAGAGAACTGTGACAACTGTCCGACTACAACCCACATACGGGTTAATGGTACGAGTGTTTTTGAAAAAAGTTAAACTTTATCCACTTAATAATGTGGTGCACTTTGACTTAGAAAAAAAATAGTTTTAAAGAAAACCTAATATCTTGAGTGTTTATATGTGTTCGTCAAGAGTATTTGAAAGTTTTTGGTTTTTAATGAAAACATAAATTAAAGAAAAAAACTTTGTTCCATAATACAAATTTAAAATTGTGTTTGACGCCACAAAATTATCTTATTTTTCAGAGTACAAGGTATTTCAAAATTTTCAAATATATCCTAATTTAAGAGCAATTCGTTATTTACTCCCCAGATTGCTTCCCCTATTTGATGGTTTTTGGTTTATGTTGGTTAATTTGATTTTTTTTTTTGTTTTTTATTTTTGTTTTTGTTATTTAGTTGTTTTTTTCTATCTTTTTGTTCGTTCAAACAATTATTGTGTTATTTTTTTTAGTTCAAACTATTCATATGTTATTTTTTTTTTCGTTCGGACTATCTTTGTGTTATTTTTTTGCGTTTGGAGTATCATTGTGTTTTTTATAGTCGAATATCATGAACTACTTCAACTTTGTCTTCTACCAATCGTTCCTACATATTAGTAACTCCGAAATGGTCTATATGGATTTCAACACCATATTCATACGCAATGTGCCAATGCCTACGTATTCGGCATGGTCAATGTTAATTTGAATTAACTTCAAACCTTCTGAAAATTAAATATCAAGAATAAAATCATAAAGTTTATCACAATTTTCATCTGTGCATCTTTAACTGAACGCATAACACTCATCATTATCCATGCCGATGAAATCAATGTTAACCAGCTTATTAGGTATACCATCAGTGTATATTATTGGGTACCTGCTAAAGATACCTTGGAAGTATAGATCTACGATGGTGTATATTGCCATTTTTCAAGTGTAGAAGAAAGAAATTGGTGAAAGGGTTTCCTGATGAAGGAAAATGAGAAAGGAAAAAAGTAAGCAATTTGTTCGGTACATCTCCTTTAAAACCTAAACCGACACAATCAAGATCCTACATGTAGCATAATAAATGATTTGGCATAAGGGTAACCATTTACCCTTCTTTTGTAACACCCTAAGTTTTTTTCAAATTTTTTTCAAACTCTTTCAAATCTATGGTTATAAAATCTTGACAAAACTTCAAAAATGGTCCATGTGGTTTTCGAAAATATCAAGTTTGGTCCCTAATTTACAAAAACCTCACGGGTCGTCCCTGTGGTTTCAAAACTTTTAACATTTGGTCCTTTCGGCTAACTCCGTTACCATTTAGCCGTTAAATCAGGGGCATTTTTGTCATTTCACTGCACAGGGACCATTCATGAGGTATTCAATTACTTTTTTTAAAAATAAATAGATAAATAATATTTAATATGCAATGGGTCCCACCCCTCTCTCTCTCTCTCTCTCTCTCTCTCTCTCTCTCTCTTTCTCCGCCAAAATAATAAAGGACCATATTAACCCACCTCCAATGCCATCAACATTGCAGCCTTCCCCTTCCTTCTCGTCGTGAATCGCCGGATGCCAAAATAACCGGGCAGCAGAGCTGCCACCCACCATTGGCAAAACCCACTTCACACCGCCACCGCAGTGAATGTTGGAACACCCCTACTCTGACCATCTACCATCTGACTTATGGGTTTTATGCATAAGAACAATCCTATGTGCTCATACAAACCCTAATGCTTGGATCTAGGTTTCTCTATTGTACATGCTTTGAATCCAAGACTAATAAACTTATATCTAACATATTATAAACTGAATTAGGGTTTATAGAATTACCTTTGATTGTTATATAGCAATAACAATCAATTCCTTGCTTGGATTGGCTTCAAAAGCTTAGTGCCTCAAGTGTTGCACCTCTAATGGAGTCACAAACACCTTATGCAACTTGGATGAAGAGGAGAAGAAGAGAGGCTGCCCAAAAACGACTAGAAACCCTAGAGAATCAGTTGTCCACGTTTTTGGGGCCTAAGGGGTCCTTTATATACTTGTGTGGGCTGCTAGGGTTTCAGTCAAAACCCTAATGGATAGCTTAAACTCTAAGCAGCCCATGAAACCTTCTGGATAAGGCCATGGACGAAAATATGATGAGCTTCCATCATAATTTCGTTCACCCCTTACTCCTTTAGCATTCCTTAGCCCAATAACTCAATTATCCAATAATTGCAGTCCAGTCCCCTGAATTTAATTAATCTCTTTTAGCCACAAAATTAATTATCAATTAATTCTTGACTAATATTAATTAAACAATATGATTTCTCCTTGAAAATATTATTCTCATAATACATTAATAAATCATATTTAAACCTCTCTCTCCTTAATTCATCCTACATATTGCAATGGTGAAGGCAACCCAAAAGGACCATGCTCATAATCGGGTCAAGTACATACCAAAACAGTTATGGACTTAGACACTAATCCAACAGTCTCCCACTTGGATAAGTCTAATAACTATTTTCCGTATGACATTAGAACCTGATCAGCAATCGTATCTTTCAAAAGCCGCTGTCAACTCTGATCTTATCAGATAGCGTGTCCTCTAGATAAGAGATTATATATTCCTCCATTCTCAAGATATCGTATAGACATAAGACATGAATTTTAATCATTCTCTCTATACTGTTTCCCGACTTCCGATTTATGACGACTGACAACAGACTACAATTGAACACATCAACTTAGTCCCGGCTTGGCCAAGCACTTAGTGTCATCACTAAATCATCGAGAGGCCCACAAATATCGCTTTTATCCCACTTTGGGTAAAAGGAATGGATAAACTTCGACTTAAATGCTTGCTTGCATTTATTGATCGAATCACACACAACAATAAGTTTTATAACACCAAGTTACCGGTGCGTTTACTTATTATCAATGTGCAACCGACCAACAAATAACAACTCACACGTCTCGGTTTCAAGAATATACAATATTATCGTCTCACTAATCACTCGTGATAAATCCATGAAGTGATCCAAGTGAGCGTGGGTTTAATCCAATACTCTAATCTTATCAAAGCACTCATGAACTCTGCTGCAAACTTGTGCCATGTCTAAACACTTCAGACAATCTACAGACAGATTCATGACAGTCTTTATTCATACCTACTCCCAACGTATGACTGACTGTGGATGTTTGAATAACCTAGTTATTTTGGAAGTCAAAACATGCAAGCTGAAACATAACAATAATACTTAATCCTATATGGCCCCAAACTTGTGAGAGTATATAAAACACTTCTATTTATCCACCATATTGATCACTCATTATTTATCATTTAATGTTTCGGATAATCAACTCATTACTTGAATTACAACAACAATTGTCCCATGCTTTAAGCATGCACACTTTGTTTCCTATGGTCCATGCTTTGTGAAATAAACCTTTTCAATGATGCTCATTTCATAATTCCTTAATCCCCATTGTTAGTGTAAGAACACAAGGTTCTTGCCACTACTAGAATATGCTAGATTCTAACATTTTACGTAACGATCCTTTCGCAAAGTCATAGCACAAAAGTCACCAAGACTTGGCCAATGAAATTACAAAGTACTCTATCGGAAATTGTTACAAGACAATTCCATAGACGTGAAGTCTCACATTCAAAGTACATTCATTTGAACATCCTTCCTGCATAAAAGTTTCTAATCTAGGCATAGACTCTCAATATCCAACTCCCAATATGGAAACATTTCCACATTTTCCATATGACAACTCATTCTTAATAGAATCTTATCTATTCATAATAATGTCGATATGGTCCATCCAATACCATACTTCCAACTACTTACAAGCGACCAATCCTCAGCGAACTTTGGATCGTCCTTTGATAGTTGTTCAATTATTTTAGTCAAAACCAATTCTAGTCCTTTTTCCCTCTTAATGCGCTAGACATTTGGAAAATTTTAGAATGGTAAATTATTATAGCATTTGCAATCGATCCTATACCCGAAGCGTATGGGACACGATTCATAATGTCTTACATAAAGATATGATACTTTACCAATCTTTTGCCATAATATTTTATGTGTCATGTTCTCACAATTCGAACTATGAAGAGGGATGCCGTAATCATTATCGAAATTTGAGAACACACAATGTACCCTTTGACTGAAGATATTAAAATTTCTCAATCTAAGCTTTAGATTTTGAAACGATGTATAATATTCTCCACTACTAGAAAAAAGGCCTTTTACGACGCTCATTGCGCGTCGTAAAACGCTCAGACGACGCGCAAATGCGTGTCAAGGAAGGCCCTGTCATAAAGAGAGACGACGCGCATTTACGACGCGCATTTACGACGCGCATTTATGACGCGCATTTACGACGCGCAGTTACGACACGCAATGCGTATCAAGGAAGGCCCTGTCATAAAGGAAGACGATACGCATTCGCGTGTCGTAACCTTACGACGCGCGTGTTAATGACACGCAATGCGTATCAAGAAAGCCTCTGTCAAGAAAGGCCATGTCATAAATGAAGATGACACGCATGTTTGCGTATCATTATTTTAAATGTTAAAAAAAATTTATTTTTTATAGATTTACTAATTTTCAAATTAAATTTGCATTTAATGCCTCACAATATAAAATAAAATATCATATACAAAAAATATAATCCATTTCATAAAATTTAATGTCATACAAATAAAATACCATAAATAACAAAGATAATTCATTTCACTAATATGTCAAATACAAATAATTCATTTTAATTAAAAAAATTACAAATTAATATCACCGGTCACAATGTCAGTCTGCAAAACATTAAAAAAGTTATTCTACAATCTATATATACATGAAGGAAAAGATCATACTATCCATACCAATGCATAATCCTTCATGAAGCATCTATACACCAAGCCAACGAGATAAGAATTAAAGACACAGTGATGCATTATGAAATCAAATAAAAGATAAGTTAAAATGATGAACAATGAGAGTTCAGGTTAAAAAACTTAGTCAAACAGTAAAATGATTGATGAAAAGTACCTTGAATTTCATCTGCTTCCTCTTTTTCTGATATGATCAAGCCATAAGCTTCTTATATGTAGTAAATTTTGTCCCTACTATCGAAAATATCTCATTTCAAGCTCTGATATAACAAATTAAAATAAAAAAATGATCAAAATTATGTGAATAAATTAATTGAATTGTAATAAAAACTCACCAAAATCAGTAGGTTTCTGATCTTGTCTGTGGTTATGCCTAATTTCACAAAATCTTGAAAAGACTTGGTTGATAAGGTGATCTTCCTGAAGTTGGCCCTTTCCGATTAAGAAATATCTCCTCTGCCAAATAGCTTCCCTATTTCCCACACCCTACACCAAAATAACGATAAACAAAAAATTCCAAAAGTTTAAGAAATCACAATGCTGATTGGATTGGATGAAAGCATGAGTGGTTCTAGGAATCAAACCAAGCTTCCAATTAAGAACATCTAACCAACCCTCAGAGTCAGCTTGATCCCAAGGGCGGACAAAGTTATCAATCAAGGATATTTGGGCTGATCAAAGAGAAATCACTATGGACCAAACTGAGTACGGATTATCAAGTTTCCCAGGTCAAGCAAGAGTTTTGTGGGATGAAGATTGTCTGGACAATATTCAGTTGGAATGGTGATCTTTGGGGCTGCTATATCCAAGTCCAAGAAGAACCTAGAAGCAAGTTAACTCAAGTGTCACACTTTGCTTTGTAAATGAAGCATTCTTAGTTTATATGAACTGTCTATGGATGTATAAGTACAACAACAATCACGTTATAGTTATAAGAAACATGTGCATAACCACATACACCATTATGATACATCCACATCAATCAACAACACATAACCATTCAAAAAAATAGATGGTATAATTAGAAAGAAAAATGGACACGCCTATCATCACCTGATGCAGCAGCTGCAGATGCCATTACTGCAAGAATGTTGGCAGTTTTTTTACCCTTCCAACCGCCCAGATGCAAAGAATGCTCTGTATCAAGCGACTATTAAGCAAGGGGATTTCTTGGTCAATCGTATTCAGAATCTCTCTCGTGTTATTGATCTTTAAGTCTTTCTTTCTTTAAGTCTATCTGTAACCTCTCCTTCTTTCCTTCCTTCTTTCCATTTTCCCCAATTCAAGACTCCTCCTAGTAACAGCAAGACTTTTCAAATGTAATAGTTTGTTTTAAGTATTATGATTTTTATTGTGTATCATGATTCTTATGCAACATGAAAATTTTATATACCATTAGATTAGTATTTAGTAATATTGATTTTGAATTGTTGATTAGTGAGGTTAACAATGATTTCCATAAGCAATTCCATTTTTTTCATACCAAACCAAACCACTACTTAAGTTTTCATTAGGCTGACCTGTGTTGATTTTCCATGTGTTGTGAAAATTATGTTTCGTTTTGCACATTTTATAGTTTTCACAGAAGCAGAGTAATGGCCACCACTAGAGATAGTGATGGTTTTTTATCGATTCCAAGAAGGGAATAACAAAAAATCTTGGATTGGAACAAGAACAACTTATATTAGAATGAATAATTAAAATGAAATACAAAAACTTTGCAACACAAGGAATATAATGGACTCTGTAGTTTTGATCAGCATCATTTTGAGCTTACTCAAAATACAACAGTCCTGTTGTGTTGATAAGGTAGAACGCGTAACTCACAATATGACTTGATTGCCTTCATAAGGCATTGTTTTTCAAGATTCTCAGATTTCTGAATAAAACTCAGCAAATTATCCTTGTGCGAGACTCTCTCAACCTGCAAACCCAAACAGAAACTATTTG
Organism: Lactuca serriola; assembly: GCF_051521515.1. Lineage (NCBI taxonomy): Eukaryota > Viridiplantae > Streptophyta > Magnoliopsida > Asterales > Asteraceae > Lactuca > Lactuca serriola. The sequence continues at coordinate 42,053,096 of NC_136416.1, forward strand.
ACTATTCACCTTAGCATATATATACTGCATACTACTGATACTGAGAAACTTAAAACTCTTTGATTACCATCTGCTCAATGATTGGCCCCCCATCAAGCTCCTCCGTGACAAAATGGGTTGTGGCACCAATCAATTTGACCCCAGCTTCAAAAGCCTGTCATTCTCCAGTAAAAAACATAAAAACATAAAAAGCTTAAAACAGAATTTGGAAATTAGAACACAGAACCTGCCTGCCTAGATGGATTTCCTCCCTTGAATGATGGCAATAAGCCATGATGTATGTTGATCACATCCTTCCCATATCTTTTCAAAAAGTTTCCAGACAACACTTGTCCTGGGTAAATAAACAAATAAGAACTTTTTCCCAATCCTGCTGCTATACTACTACTAGAAAAACATTTACCTGCATGTATCTAGCAAGGACCAAGAAATCTGTATCTTCAACCAACCCCAATATCTCATCTTCTACATTCTTCTCCTTTGACTTGGACAGATAATGATATGGAATCTCATGTCTTTCAAGGAACCACATCACATGGGTATTCCCCACCCTATCATGATTGCTGTTCAAAATACAGACATATTATACACATCATTTACTGGTCAAAGATAACAAATAAAAAAAAAGTTCCATGCTTTACCTGATTACAGAGCTTATCTGAACCGGAAGTTTTCCATCTTGCCAAGCATGCAGTAGATCAACAAGACAATGGTCCTGCACCAGCAACCTCCTTACTAATGTAATACTATTTTTGGTTTTCACTAACAATTTTTTCTAGAAAGAAGAAGAAGAACCTGCTTAGAAGCAAGAAGAGCAATTTTATATTTGGGGTCTACAGAAGGCACTCGAACAAGCGATTTAACTGCATTGAACATCTTTGATAGGTCAAGGAAGTCCTCGTTCATTTGCTTCCGCTGCCATTTAATTGGGTCGAACACAAACTCACTGAAACACAATTTATTCTTACTTGTTACTTATCAACTGCATGTCAAGTTCGGATTATTAGTAGATTAATATACTTGCACTTGTAAAACCAACATACAGGGGAAAAAATCCATTCATTGATTGGGATAAAAAAAAGAAAGATGCCCAACGTATACAGGAGAAAAAATCCATTCATTGATTGGGATAAAAAAACATACAAAAGAAATATGAACCTCCTTTGAAGTCATTCCACTGGACCAAGAAAAAAACCCTAAATCTTCTCATTTTCGGCAATCGATTGTAATAATCACATCAACATGGCACCTCCGACTCACCACCACCGTCGATGAAGACCAATCGGGAAATCGAAGCAGATCTTTACCATTTGCGTTCATAAGAGGTCGGAGTGGATATTAGCGAAAGCAGCGATGGTTGTTAGGTTCGATTCTTTCAAGTTTGAATCAGAAAATGAGAAAGAGTTAGGGAAATCAAGAGTGCAATGCTCGTCCTTGTTAGGTTGAAGATGAAAGATAGATAGAAGATAGAAAAAAAAAGGCGGGTTTTCAAAATTTTGGGGATTTCATTTCCCCCCTTGTCTACTAAAAGCGCGTTTCATTAAAATTATAAAGTGACAGGTACAAACGACGCGCGTTTAAGATAAAGCGCCCTCCGTGTTTTTAATTTTTTTTCTTGAGACACCAAATTAAGGGCACGCAATAAAGCGTGACGTAAATCCTTAAATTTTTTGGAGAGATGACACTATTTTAAGGGCACGTCCTTTTGCGTATCGTTAATTATCGCGTGTCGTAAAAAGCGCGTCATTAAAGGTCTTTTTTCTAGTAGTGCTCTCCCTTAATTATATCAAAACAACTTTTCAACCCATGCAACTTTGCAAATTGAATCTTTGTTTTTCTATAATTAATATTGCTAACTTGCAATACTTGCCATAATAATCATACAAGCATAACACTTATGCTCCCACTATCATGATGATTATCATATAAGCATAACATTTATGCTCCCACTAGCTTTGACATGTATTCAGAAAACAAATGAACTTCCATAAAACAATGCCTATTGAATTTCTGAAATTCATATTTCTAATACCAGATGCTTCAATAAGCCTTTATCTAAGCTTCTTAAACTTATACACCTTTGCCTTAGATAGCTCATATGTGTGTTTAAACAATCTAGAACTTATGTTACTAAGTTCCAAATGTTCAACCTAATTGCCAAATCTCACAATTCGAACTATGGAAATGGATGCCATAACCATAATCGAATTTGAGAATACAATTTTCACAATTGCTATCTTCTTAAGATCTCTCTTAGTGAAAGCATTTCCTCACAATCATTTTCATGAAGGAGGGAATCTTATGACACTTAGACTTTATGGTGTATGAGTTCCTATCCATGTGAATTTGCCAAAAACCAAGGTTTGCGACAAATCCAAACTCATATGGACTGAACTTTCTTAATCTTGATTTCTTGCCTTATGGTAACACGAGTGCCCACCATGTCTTCCAAGTAGTTTAGTAACTTATCCTTACATATCAATGTACTATCCATTGATCAAGTTACTTTGTATTTATGCATTCAAATGAGAACTCATAGAACTCACATGCACAATTAACTCAATTGGAACGACATAGAAAACAAAATAATGTCAACACGATAGGTTGTAAACCTCAAGTCGTGTGCTAGTGATGATCGATAGGGTTTATTCTTGATTTGTTCTTGAAACTTTTTCAAAAACATTAAAACTCCCACTGAACTCTTGACATATATGATTCTCTTTGTCAAGAAACATTTCTTGACAATCAAATATTCAAGAGTCAGTGCAGTTATTATCAAGACAAGAACACTTCACAAGTTGGTCCTAGTTGGTCTTTGTCTTATCCAAGACATCACAACTTACCAATCTCAAATGTACAAGAATAAGAGATTTTCTTATTCTACATTTGATAAGTGTTACAAACCTACATAAGACTTTTTCACTCAAGTCACAATCTTGACTCTAAGACTTGATATTGGAACGAAGTATGATTGACTTATTGAGTTAACCATTTCTACAATACTTGATTCCTCTTCTTAGACATGCAATTGTACCAAGACTCACTTAGAGGATTTATTGAGACATGGTTCTTAATCTTTATGACTTATCATAAAACACAATAAAAGGTACTCTCCCTTCTTCTTAGAAAGGAGAAACTTTTATCTTTCTGCCTACTTGATTCTTCTTTATTCGTTCTACTATTCATTGAAACTCTTTCAATCAACTTAGAATTACACTTAATCTTATAAGTATAATCATATTTACTAAACTTTAGTAAATCATGACGAATATCTTTGTCACTCTTGTGGTGGACTTGATCAACGCACAACCTAGTGTACGTGATCCTCCTAGTCCTTCAATTGACACTTTGTCAAAGAATTAGTCTAAGTTTCCCAAATGTGAAAATTTTTTCATTCATTATACAATACATATTGCATGATTCCAAGTTTCTGTCCAATTGAAACTTGGGTGATGAGAAACTCTCCTTACTTGGTAAACTCTTGACACTTCCACAATTAACCTAATTAAGAATCAAATCCATTATTGCTAATAATAGAAACATTCAAACATCAGTTTTTCATACATGCCATCGCAAGGATAAATAAATAAGATAAAATCAAAATTCATTTTATAGCGGAAAACATTTGTCCTTACAATGCAATTCAATTGAAAAAACTATGTTATTACATATTTCTTAACAATCTATTCTAACTCCAAGTAGTAGCTCAAGAATCCATTCTTCAAGTAATGCGATCGAAATCCATTTCTTCATAATTAGATTCAGCTCACTTCTTTTCTCAAGCTTCCTCTCTTTTCTTCGATCCTACAAAACATCAAAATGTAATCTTATCACATCATGTATTAAGAATCTAGAATAGGAACTCAAAAGAGTTAGATAATGGATTTTACCTGAAGTAGAGCCATACGTCTTGACTCTCCCATCTCTTAGATCTCTCAGGTAGTTAGGACAGCTTCGTCTCCAATGCCCTTTCTCTTGGAAATAAAAGCAAATGGACTCCTTTGGCACAGCACATCGGACAATCACAGACTTAGTTTTTTCTGGATTTCCAATGTTGCCAGTGTCCATTGAAGTTTGGGAGTTTAATTCACTAGACAAATTTGCTTGACCAGCACGCCAATTCATTTGATCCATCATATAGTACTCTCTAACGAACTCACTATATGATTTAGGAAGTGACTGAAGAACCTAGTCAGCAGCCAACTCGCTTGAAATCTCGACACCCAACATGTTTAACCTATCAATGTGTGACTTCATCTCTAAGACGTGCGCACACACAGGTTTCCCATCTTCGTGTTTACTTGCCAAAAGGGCTTGAGTGAGCTCGAACTTTTCAAGCCTTTGAACTTGTGGGTCAGGGAGAACAATTGGAGGAGGTGGAGGAAGTGAATCATGACTCTCATTTCCTTGATCGTATCTTGGAACGTCTTCTTCATTTGGAAAGCTTGTTCCAAAGGATTTGGGAAGACCATTGTAAGATGTAGACATCTACAAAACGGGAGAAAATTCAAGTTAAGATGATTAGAATTCTTGATGCAACACCCAAATGAAACATCAAGCTAGGATCCAACACAATACTCTACAACCTAGAAAAGGGATGCCGTAATCTAGTTGCAAAATATTTGAAGGTAGGTAAATAACGATTTACCAATTTCCACCATGAAAAACGAAAAGGAAGATTAAGTTTTAAATGAATTGAAACTCCTAGATCTTTTGAGATTCATTGAACTTTTCAATGGCATGTTTAATCTCGATTATGCCCTACTATTTGTGACTGGGATGCCGAGGATCACAAACAAGGTGTGAATAACCATACGAATCACGTGGTGCACCCAATGCTACAATCACCTAATCAATGTGCCGGTTAGCCACACACGCTCCATTGATCTATGACAAACATCGAGTCACCCTTCGCTACCAATGTCATCCCTAAATTAGTGTGCCGGTTAACCACACACGCTCCACTAACGTTTGACAGGGGTACGAAGTGTAATTCTATGGATTAGCATACAATTTCACATTTTTCCTAAAGTAACTATGATTTGGGAATTTGAAAAAGCATTTAGTTACTTTGTACTTCATTATACTTATAATGGAAGGTTTCTGTCCTATCCTACCCGTTCGGCTAACGACCCTCCACTAGTCAAGAGTGCGGTGGGTAAGAGTGGATACCCATTCAATCGCCATTTTATGGGCAATTTCCTTAAACACCCCTTATAGACCAGCTTCGTGAATGAGGCCTACTAACGGTAAGACTGACTGTTTACTCATACATATATAATACTAGAATTTTAATGTTATATATAGTATAGGGTGTATTTTACACTTTTAAAATACTAGGTGGTTTAATTTAGTGAATTATACTTTTAATTAAATGTAAACCAAAACTTTATGGATTTATTAAATCACTTTTAATTATACACGTTAATTAATTAATAAAACCATAAGGGTGAGATTTGAACTTTTCAAATTACTAGGGTTTTTGAATTTAACATTTCAAAATTAAAATTTTAATCAAATTTTAAATCCCAAAACTTGAGGGCAAGTTTTGAGACATTTCAAAACATTAGAGTTCAGAATTTAAATGTTTCAAAATTAAACCTTTTAATCAAAATTTAAATTCCAAAACTTGAGGGCAAGTTTTGAAACTTTTCAAAACATAAGGGATCAAATAACAAATAACATAAATTAAACAATTAATTTCATAATTATCTATATTTGACCTAATCTTATTTTAGTCACTAGATAATTACCAAAAAATTTGAAATAATCCATATTTATCATATAAACAACCAATATTTAAAAGATTTGAAATTATCTATTATTTTGGCAAGGATAATCATTAATTTAAGATAAAAATTGGATTTTAACTTCAAAAAACGAATTAAACATCAAATCCAACTCAAAACAGCAGTTAAATCCCGAAATTCCCTCTGTCTGACCCGTGGACTCGCCGAGTCAGGGACTGGACTCGCCAAGTCAGACAGACTCGCCGAGTTCATCCACTGACTCACCGAGTCAGGTCGGGCAGAGGCCAAAAAATCATTTTTCAGTAAATAATTCAACATAGCATCACATACAACTGAAACCAATCAAGGCTCTCATACCACTGATGGGTTTTATGCATAAGAACAATCCTATGTGCTCATACAAACCCTAATGCTTGGATCTAGGTTTCTCTATTGTACATGCTTTGAATCCAAGACTAATAAACTTAGATCTAACATATTATAAACTGAATTAGGGTTTATAGAATTACCTTTGATTGTTATATAGCAATAACAATCAATTCCTTGCTTGGATTGGCTTCAAAAGCTTAGTGCCTCAAGTGCTGCACCTCTAATGGAGTCACAAACACCTTATGCAACTTGGATGAAGAGGAGAAGAAGAGAGGCTGCCCAAAAACGACTAGAAACCCTAGAGAATCAGTTGTCCACGTTTTTGGGGCCTAAGGGGTCCTTTATATACTTGTGTGGGCTGCTAGGGTTTCAGTCAAAACCCTAATGGACAGCTTAAACTCTAAGCAGCCCATGGAACCTTCTGGATAAGGCCATGGACGAAAATATGATGGGCTTCCATCATAATTTCGTTCACCCCTTACTCCTTTAGCATTCCTTAGCCCAATAACTCAATTATCCAATAATTGCAGTCCAATCCCCTGAATTTAATTAATCTCTTTTAGCCACAAAATTAATTATCAATTAATTCTCGACTAATATTAATTAAACAATATGATTTCTCCTTTAAAATATTATTCTCATAATACATTAATAAAAAATATTTAAACCTCTCTTTCCTTAATTCATCCTACATATTGCAATGGTGAAGGCAACCCAAAAGGACCATGCTCATAATCGGGTCAAGTACATACCAAAACAGTTATGGACTTAGACATTAATCCAACATTGACATCGTCCATCGCTCTTCCCTCTCGTCATCCTCGCTGAGCAGAAGCAAGAAGGAAGCAAGAAAGGCAACCGGAGCAACCTCCGACCACCACTACATCCTCCATCTGCTGCTGCCACCATGATTCCAGCCGCCACCACCACCTTCTACTGCTTCAATCGATTTACAATGCAAAATTACCTTTTCTGGAAGGATCTTGGGAGGATTGGTAGAGGACTAAAAAGCATAAGAATGTGAGGAGTGGGATAAGGTGAAGGGAATGATAATGGATAAGCAGAGCACCTACAATTCCTCATGCCTGTATCCAAGTCTCTTATAATTTTCCCTTATTTTAATTCTAACTCCTTAATTTCTTATTCCCATCTCTATACATGTTCATCTATTTGCTGAATTGGATGTCTCTGGACAGAAAATTGGAATTGTATGCTTCCATTGGTGATAACTCTTACTAAATAAATCAGAAAATGAAGGAGGAGAACAATGCACTCCAGGTGCTCGATGAAACACCTGAAAGAAATGTTCCTTCACAAAACTGAAAGTGTATAATTTCACACCTAGAGAAGAAGATTGGCTCTCAATTCGAACAGGCCACACTCCATGGGTTAAACCTACATGGACTATCCATGCACTATCTCATTGGTTTAGCCCATCCTAAATAACCATGGATCATTATCCCATACTATAAGAATCATTGATTTACATAATCAATCCCCATATATTTAATTATTCTCTTTTGATCACAAAATTAATTCCAAATTAATTCTTAACCAATACTAATTAAATAATATGATTTCTCAATAAATATATTATACTTATAATATTAATAAATCATAAATAACCTTATTATCAAAAGTCCATCCTATCAAATTGCACTGATGAAGGCAACCCAAAAGGACCATACTACAATCGGGTCAAGTACATCCCAATTATAGTTATGGGATTAGACACCAAATCCAACAGAAGGCGGCAGTCACCACCTCACGGTGGTGGTTATGAATTTTTTGATTATTTCGTCACCAGTTACAATTATACAACACAATATCTCAAAATACACACACACACAATAATATACACACACAACCACCCTTGTGGTGGTCGGCGGTGTTACAAGGTAGTAGCCACCACCTCACGGTGGTGGTGGTGGCTTTTCTCGTGAAATCCGGCCAAACAACACACAACATGCACATTAGTAGTAGAATCACAGACCCACACGTCCTTTCTTGGAGATCTGGATGCAACCACCCACCTGGTGGTGCACGGTGACAACATCAACAACACTAGCGGTCGCTAATGGAAAGAAGAGAAGAAGATGGTGGCAGCGGATGCAACAGTGGAACAGTGGTGCGTCTTCAACCGATGGTGGTGGCTCCTCCACGGTTTTCTTCTCCAGCAGGGATAGTCGCAGCGTCTGGCGATTGACGCTTCTTCGATCGACAACAACCGCAACAGTAGGGCGATTGTGACTCGTTCCTACTCACTTCCGACCGAAATGACGACATCCCACGTCGGTCTCCGTCTTCAGCAACTACGGAATAGTAGCAGTAGCAACACTCAACATGGTGGTGGTTTTTCCGACTCCAACAGCTGTGGCGGCGTCGGTGATGAAGGGAGGCATAAGGGTGGTGGTGGCAGCTGATGAGGTTACCATTAAGGGTTAGGGTTTGGGAAGGTGACGAGTTTATATACCCGGTCACATACAATTTCCCCCATAATTACATTTCCAGCCCCTCCTTATCAATTTCTTTCAAGATGAATCCATACTTTACCCTTTTAGCCCTCAACATTCCAAATTCATTTCAATTTAGGTCCAATATTTACCAAACAGCCCTCCGCTTTGAGAATCTTTTGCAAAACTAATCCATAAATTACCTTTTATTCATGGAATTACACTTAGCCCCCAAAAATCAAACTTTTGACATGTTCAGCCTTTCCTTCTCTAAACATTACAATTTAAGTCCCCATTTTACTCTTTAGTCCTTGCTTTCTAAACTTTATTACAATAAAGACCCCAAATTTCTAGGAATTATGTTCTTTAGCCCTTATGACACACACTGGTAACTTATTACGAATTTAGGGCCACTATTCGTTTATTAATTTTTATCCATTGATGTATTTATTTAATTTCAAACGGAGTGTTACAAAGAGATAATAGTATTATGTATGGTCCCTACGATAAATTTGGTAGACGATTTTCTGCAGCTTTATATACAAGAACTTTATCAAATTTGGAGAAGTATGATAGAGAATGGCTAGTATATTCGAAAGAGCTAGATAAGGTATTTTATTTCTGTTGTAAAGTGTTTAGATCATCTTACATATAGGGTATTTTGGGTGTCATTGAAATATTTGAAGAATTTGACCCGATTATCAAAGTGCATGTGCGATGGATCACAAGTGAAGGGCTTCATGTGCATTATCTTGGCCACCTAATCCAAAACGAACTAATAGCTTTGCTAGCTGAAGAAATTAAAAAAAGAACTTATCAAAAAGACAAAGGAAGCAAAATACTACTCAATCATACTTGATTGTACTCCCGATTCAAGTCATCAAGAACAGATGACTATAATAGTGAGGTATTTAAAGTTATCATATAATTCTATTACTATCGAGGAGTCCTTTTTAGGTTTTTTGAATGTTGATGATACATCTGGAAAAGGATTATTTGATATTACACTTGAGGAGTTAAAGTCTCTTGGTCTTCAAATTGATGATATGCGTGGTTAAGGCTATGATAATGGATCAAACATGAAAGGAAAACACCAAGGAGTGCAAAAGAGATTTTTAGATATAAATCCTAGAGCATTTTACACTCCTTGTGGTTGACATTCTCTTAATCTAACATTATGTGATATGGATAACAAGTGTGTTAAAGGAAAGAACTTTTTTGGATTCATCCAACGTATTTATACTATCTTTGCAAATTCTACTAAGAGGTAGGAAAATCTGACAGATAATGTTAAAGCTTGGAGTCTTAAGTCGTTATGTCAAACTCGTTAGGCAAGCCGGGTTGAGAGTTTAAAGGCTATTAAACCAAAACTTGTGTATGTACGGGAAGCTTTATTTCAAGTTGGAGAAAAATATAATGATGCTGCAACTGCAGGTGAAGCAACTTCACTAGCAGAAAAAGAACTTAGTGACTTTGAATTTTTGGTATCAACCGTTGTTTTGTATGAAGTACTAAACTGTGTGAATATTGTGATTAAGAAGTTACAATCAAATGCTATTACAGAAATAAACAAATTGATTGGGTACTTCAAGGATGATAGATGATCTGGTTTTTAAAAGCGATTGTTGAAGCTAAGGAGATTGTTATTGAAATGGGTATTGATCCAATATTTCCACAAAAAACGTTTGATTGAAATGAAAAAAAGGTTTGATGAGAGTTCAAGTAGCGAAGAAGTTTAATTTACACCTGAAGAGAATTTCAGAGTCAATTATTTCTTATACATTGTTGATCAAGCTATTTCTTCTCTTGAGACATGATTTGAACAATTCAAAGAGTATGATAAAGTATTTGGTTTTTTTATTTCCACATAATTTGAGGGGAATTGAAGATAAAGATCTTAAGTTATATTGTCATCGTCTTGAAAAAGAACTCAAGTTTGAAGAAAGATCGGATATTGATGCCGAGGAATACGGAGTTGAAATTATTTGAGACATTGGAAACCAATGAATTTAACAAATGTTTTGAAGTTTTTGAAAGAACTTGATTATTTTCCAAATGCAAGCATTGCATATAGAATATTGTTGACTATTCAGTAACGGTCATATCTATAGAAAGGAGTTTTTCCAAATTGAAATTTGTGAAATCTTACTTACGCTCCACAATGACCCAAGAAAGACTTAGCGGTTTGGCGAAGATATATATCGAGAATGAAATCTTAGAGAGTATAGACTACGAAAAGTTGATCAACAATATGTAATCAATAATGCTAAGAGAGCTTCAAGGATTGTCGATTAGCTGTTAGGATATGTTATTAGGGGTCGTTTGATAGTTGCTAACTGGGTTAGAGCTGACCGGGTTAGAAGTTGACTGGGTTAGAAGTTCTGATTGTGTCGACATCTGACTGAGTTTCTGTTGTTTGATTATCTTTCTAACTGACTGTAGTGAATGATGAACAATGACCATATTACCCTTGTACGTTTTGGCCCTCACTTCCTCCGCCTTGCAAAATACAAAATCGAGGTTTAATCAAGAATTGAAGTGTTATAACTTGTCTTAGTACCTATGATCAGATCTAATTTGGCTGTAAATGTTTACCACATAATACCTTTAAAGTAAAACGATGACAACAGATCATGTTAGGATTCATTTGTTTTAAAGTAAAATGATGACAACACGTTTGGTATGCAAAGCAAGACCAAGTTAAGCTAGTTTTCTGAAGTGTATTAGGAAATAGATATTTAGGATTCATTTGTTTTAAAGGCTATGAATATTATAGTATTGTTGATTACTATGCATCAGTTAACCCCCACAAATGCATCAAATCTTGTACAGTACGAATATACCAGCAATTAGAACAATCTATACTAATTAGTCACTCTTATAAGCAAATAATCGAACACTTGCTGTGCACTTTTTTTTCCTGCTCATACGACTACTACGATTCATACGAAACCATTTCCTTTAAAATACAAAATCGAAAATTCATAGAAAAATCGAAAAGGAACAGCAAAAATAGAGCAAATTGGGAAATATATTCGCCTGGTCAGAAGAATGATGGTCTCCGGTCGACTGGTCAGAGGAAGACGACGGGGCGGTCGCCGGTTGCAGTAGGTCGGAAGGTTTATGCAACAGTATGGAGATAACGTTCTTTCTCTATGGAGGCGGAGGAAAGAGACGGTGAAGAAAGGAGGCTGCAAACTAGGAAGGGTCGATGGAAGAAGGGAGCGTCTATCGTTCACGATGGGGACAAAATGGGGAAGTTTTCCAGTCAGTCACCTTCTTACTTAGAACCGAATCAACCAATTTTCCATGACCGAATCAGAACATTGGACAGGGTCATACATATTTAGCCCTTTATCAAACGGGCTGACCGGACCGAGTCAGCCAAAAGTGTTGACCGGACCTAATCAGCTACATATCAAACAAGCCCTTAGTCATTAAAATACTATGATTTCGCTATGTTTATTGCTATAAGGTTTATCGTCATTTTAATAAAAAATTAGTTTATGTAATTTAATTCGTTACAGTGTTACACGTTAAGGCCTAAGAGCCTTTTTTATCCGTTTCGTCATGGGCATTTGAATCCTCAGAACCGGCCCTATAGTTGCCCTTCAAAGTTTTTGTCAACAACAATATCAGGTCAAAGCATTAGGATTAATAAACTTGGACTTCAATGTATCGGATAAAAATAGAAAATGGCAACGAATTTGACTATTTTGACCCTGCTCGAAAATTATTTTTTAATAAAAGCATGAATTTGTTGTTCCTAAAACAAAGATATAATAAACATAAAGTCATTGTAACAGGGGATTAAAATCTAATAAATGCCAACAAATGTGTCTGTTTTACCCCTCCTCAAAAACTAATTTTAATTATATATATATATATATATATATATATATATATATATATATATAGGCTTAGGTTATTTTGTTTTTACTATGTATTGTGTGCTAAAATGCACAGATCTGGACCAACGGATGATATTAATCAATGGACATGATTTGAGAGTGTATGGTATTACAATGGAGTAACATGTACCATATAATCACACAATTTTTAGCAAAAGGGTATTTTGGACAATTAACTACATTTATAAAAGGAAATTTTCGAATAATTAGGGATTATTAATTCTCCTAATTTAAAAAAAATCTGAATTTTTTAATTAATTCAATTTCATTTTTTACCAATTATGTTATGTCAGAATATTTTTTGTTAGAATGATGCTCTTTCAGAATTTTATTCTAATAGAATATTATTTTGTTAAAATGATGCTCTTTAAGAATTTTATTTTAATAGAATATCATTGAAGAAAAACAAAATTTTTGAATCATATGTTGAAAAATAACAAACATTATAATATATTCTTATACATCCGAACTTAAATACAAATTCATACATATTCCTACAGACTAAAAACTTTATACATTTTAATATAATTATACATATTCTAAAAGAATATCAAGTTCTTCAACGCCTTCTTCCAGCCATTCCTATCACAAATACAACAAAAACTAATAATTGTTAAAAACATGTTACTTGCAATTAACTATCACTTAATATATTATGGTAGAATAAATAGAATATGACAGAATACATATAATACATTCTGGCAGAATACATCGATTTTATTCTGGTAGAATACATAATTTCCAGCAACATATTTGATTTAGAATGCATACCACAAAGTTCAAAGAGTAAATTAATTTGTATTGATGAAAAATAAAAAGGCATAAACAACATAGAATTGTATTCCATAACCGAAAGAAAAAAATATATGTCAGACTCAATAAAGCATAGAAACGTGGTTTTCATATAAGATTTGAAAACATTATTTTGTAAGAAAGAAGAGCATCCACATAAGAGAAATTGAAACTCATCAACTTGAACACATGAATAAAGAATGTTACTTACATTATAAGGCCCTGATATAAGAGCTGGAACCATACGAACTTACATCTTTTTCTATGCTTCCTTCTAACTTAAAGTGACTCATTAAGCAAGAAAGAACCAATTTTGGAATAAGTAACTGAAGTTTACTGAGGCATATTAACAAACAGTTGGTGTGCAAATCGGAATATCTTCAATTCCACCAACAGGGATGCCATTGTTTATGATATTCTTCTATATCTTTGAACCTAAAATCAAGAACTAGGAATTTAGAGAAAAATCGAACCATATAAAAATCTCAGCTGATTGGAATCGAGAATTTACAATTTATGGGGCTATCCTTGTCACTCTACTTTCTTCCAAATACCCACAATAAACATGATACCTGAATAAAGAAGATAACATGATACCTGAGATGCCATTTATGGTTCGTGGAGGGAAAACGAAGCAGAAGGGTTGTTGCAAAAAAGGAGCGGACCTCTCTTCTCACTGGTTGTCTTCTAGAACTCCGACAGGTAGAAGACAGAATAAGAAACAGGGACATACAATATTTACCAAACGAGTAATCTGCCTTAGACCTTCCAACCTTTCTTCTCTCCGGTTGTCTTCTACAACTCCGACAGGTAGCTCCGGCGAGTTTCTCGATCTCGCCCTCTCTTCTCGCTGGTTGCTAAAGAAGGCTGCAAAAAAGAAATAGATGTGCTAGGGTTGGAACGGAACAATATGCACGCCTATAAACGAGAACACAAATGACTAGGTCAAATATATTACTTGATTTCCTTAATTGTAAGATTTAAATTAAATGATTTCCTTAATTAAAAGTACAAAATGTCCTAAATACCCTTTAATGATTTATTATTTCTTGAATTCTCATTGGTGCATTTAGGCACACAATACTTGCTAAAAACATTTGAATCTAGCTCTCTCTCTCTCTCTCTATATATATATATATATATATATATATATATATATATATATATATATATATCCCTTGCTCCAAAACTACTTAATTAATCATATTATTAGCACAATATTTTTTCTGCCAGATTATCTTACTTTTTGTTTGACTTTAATAACATTTTCAGGAAAATGTCAACACGAATTGAAGTTTAAAATAATAGCAAAGTTTCAATACCTACTCTACAATAACATCTACTTCTGACTAAGAAGTACATTTTTATTTTTACGTGGGTATTGAAGGTTTGTCTGCGTTATTCAGTGTAAATATCATTTAAATAAAAAAATAGTTTTCATTTTGTCCACTTATTGGACATATATGCCCTTACACATTCAAGTTGACATATTTTTCCCTCTGGTTCTATTTTCCATATCTGATATGCACAGTCAAATTGGCATATTTTCTACATATTGGACACAATTGCCCTTACATAGTTAAAGTGATATATTTTCCACCTATCGGAGGTTTTACCCTAAAATACATTAATGTGTTACTTTCGGTTGTTATAATTCTTTGGAACAAATAACATTGTACTTTAGTAAGTCAACTTTTATTTTTCTTTTTTTTCATTAAAACATAAAAATAAATACTATTTAATGTTTTTTTCCCAAATGAAAAGCTAAAGGTGCACCAGGAATGGGAAAATAATGTTTGGGTTTATTTAATATGGTAATGTACTTTTAATTGTTATGAAGTTAAAATAGCTATTTTAATGTATGTTAATGACTTTTAAATTGCTATGGTAATGTAATTTTAATTGTTATGTTTGCTAATGGTGTAATCCCTATTTTAATAAAAGAATAAGTTTAATCTCCTATTGACAAGTGTCATACAATTAGAACACCTCATTAATGTTATATATCATTTATCATGCCACTTGTCAACCTATTAATTATTCATTTAAAATTTCAAATTTTAAAATTTTTCATTCTAATTACATTAAACTAATAATTGATTCTTTTATTTAAATTTCAAATTTCAAATTTTCTCACTCTAATTATATTAAATTAATAACATTAGATTGAAAAATAAAATAAAATTAATACATATTTTAAGATGATATAACTTCATGTATTTATTTAAATCAACGATTATAATTATATATAACTAAAAAAATATCTCTTAAATAATAATTTATTTAAAATAATTAATTAATAATTTTGATTTTTTATATGAAAGTTTAATTAATTTTATAACCGTGGTTCTCACAAGTTATAAACTAGTACATATATATAATTCTATGTTTTTTATGTGTTCTCCCACGCGGGTCATAATCTAATTGGATATTAATGCAAATCAAAATTAATATTTGAAATTTCCGATTTAAAGTGGAATCTATTTTTATAGGGCTTTTATATCCAGAAGTTAGATTGAATATTTAATAATCCAGATTTATAATGGAAAATTAAATGTGGCAAACATATCCGGAATTTTTAAACTAATAAGATGGTTATACCGGAAAGATTTCCCAACAAATTTTAGGAGAAAAATATGGAAAATGTCATTATTCAAATTGCGGCCAATAATTCAACTCTATATAAGTTACGGTGAAAAGTGAAACCACACAATCAATTTATTTTGAGTTTCGACTGTAATGGACGGCAGAGGAAACAGAACACCGGCTATCGGCATCGACCTCGGAACAAGCTACTCATGTGTCGCTGTTTGGAAGCATGATCGCATCCAAATCATCCCCAATGATCAAGGCAACAGAACAACACCCTCTTGTGTTTCTTTCGTTGATGGAGAACGTCTCATTGGCGATGGCGCCCTGAACAAAGCAGCCATGAACCCTGCTAACACTATATTTGGTAAACTTTTTTCTAGTTTTTATTGAATGCTGTTATTCCTATTACGATTAAGCATATATCCAGCAGAAGGAATAGTAAGAAAACAGCCAGTATTTCATGAACAAGGTTTAGCTTTCATTCCGATCGGAACTGGGAATGTTTGTTTGCGTATTCTGCTGCATATTAATTACTTTTTCTTTTAATATCAAACAATTAACTGTGGATGTACAGATGCTAAGAGGCTGATTGGAAGGAGATTCAGTGATTCCAAAGTGCAGGATGACATCAAATTGTGGCCTTTTAAGGTCATAGAAGGGCCTTCCGACACACCAAAGATTGTTGTCTCCTTCAAAGGTGAAGAGAAGGAATTTTTGGCTGAAGAAATTTCATCCATGATTCTTGGGAAGATGAAAGAAACTGCTGAGTCATACCTTGGAAAAGTTGTAAAAGATGCTGTGATAACGGTTCCGGCTTACTTTAACGATTCACAACGCCAAGCAACAAAGGATGCTGGAGCTATTGCTGGACTTAATGTCATTCGCATCATCAACGAGCCTACAGCAGCTGCAATTGCTTATGGTCTAGACAAGAGGTCTGATATTATTCGGAAGATCAATGTGCTTGTCTTTGATCTGGGTGGCGGCACATTTGATGTCTCTCTCTTGACCATTGCAAAAGGGAGGTTGAGATTTGCGTGTGAGAAAGCAAAAAGAATTCTCTCATGCAGTACTCAGACTTCAATCGACCTGGATTGCTTGCACGAGGGGATCGATTTCTCTATGAAATTCAGCCGAGCAAAATTCGAAGAGCTCAACATGTGTTTCTTCAGTAAATGCATTGAGACTGTAGAGACTTGTTTAAGTGACGCAAAGATGAAGAAATCGTGTGTAAACAGGGTGATTCTTTCCGTTGGGTCAACCCGAATACCAAAAGTCCAGAGTATGTTGCAGGAATTTTTTGAAAGGAAGGAGCTATGCAAGAGCTTGAACCCTGATGAGGCAGTTGCATATGGTGCAGCTGTTATGGCTTCAAAGTTAAGTGGTAACAATCACAAGAGTTGTCGAGATTTGTTGTTATTGGATGTCACTCCTTTGTCCCTTGGTGTAGATGTATTAGGAGACATATTTGATGTTGTGATCCCTCGGAACACTCCAATGCCTACCAAAAAATCTAAATTTTACGTTACAACTCAGGACAACCAAACTTGTGTAACTGTTAAGGTGTATCAAGGTGAACGAACCAGATCTACTAGGGATGAGCAAAAGGACCGAACCGGCCGGAACCGGCCCGAACCGGACCGGGGAACCGGCTTCGGCCAAAATCAAAAACCGAACCGGCCCGGCGGTTCTACCGGTTCTTGTCGTGTCTTCAAATGTTGGAACCGCTCCTTGAAAAATAGCATCATACGGTTCCGGTTTTTGCCGGTTCTACCGGTTCCGGTTTCTACCAGTTCCCGGTTCCAAAAATCCACAAAAATAACGTCCCGGTCCCGGCCCGACCGGTTCTATCGGGTTCCGGTTCCGGTGCCGGTACCGGTTCCGGCCGGTTCCCCGGTCCATATGCTCATCCCTAAGATCTACTGATAACCATTTGTTGGGGAAGTTCAGAATTTCTGAAATACCACCCGCTCCAATTGGAGTTATAAAATTTATGGATACTTTTGAAATAGATGCGAATGGTATCCTCACAGTCACATCGGAGATAATATCAACTGGTAAGACAGAGAAACTAAGGATTGCCAATGAAAATGGAAGACTCTCAAAGGAACAGATCCAAAAAATGGTAAAAGATGCTGAGAAGTATAAACAGGAGGACAAAGAATACAAAAAGAAAGCAGATGCACTTAATGCATTAGATGATTGCATATACAACATGAAGAAAAAGATAAAAAATATGGCGCATGGTAAGAGCTTGAGGGAAATGGAAAACGCCATTACTGACATAACCAAGTGGCTGGAGCATAAACAAACTGCATCTATTGTTGAGATTCAGCGCATGCAGAAACATCTGGAGTCAGTAGCGGACTTTAAACAAAATGTGAGGGATAACACACATGATTTTAAGAGTAGTACATCTAAAAAATTACACAATGCCGGGAAATTCTTCAAAAACTTTGTACTACGCTAAAAAGTTTAAAACCGGCCCCAGGTCTATATGCATGGAAGAGTTTTAGGTACGAAATATATAATGGTAGTGACATTAGTGAAACTGAGGTATCTTAGTTTTTATATAGTATTTTCATTAGATGTTTAACAGTAAGGTGCAAATTCTTATAAACCAATTAAAAATGCTAAACCAAGAATCATTTCGTAATTGTCTCGTCGTTGTGAAAATAAATTAAACATAAATTTTTGAATGCTATTTCAGTTGCTCACACGCAATGTAACTTGATTATGTGAAATTTTGTTTTTTTGACAATTTTGACTACCATCTACATAAGTTGATTGTTTAGTTGATAATATTTTACGGGAGCTGATTCGTACACAATAAGTTTTTGCCATATACAACAAAATTTTTAAAATAGACAATTTTACCGTTTCTCCCTTTTACACTCTACCCCCCTCCCATTCTAAACCCTTCACCACGTTTCCCACTCCTACGATTGGGATACGGCTCTTATATTCAACCATTGCCTCACCCCCTTCTCCCATCGTCGCCTCCCTCTTGATCGGCTACCATCGCCGCCTTTGACTTGCTCAACAGTTATAGCCGCCTCCTACTTTCTCCACTGCATCGCATTCGTCCACCAATTGCCCCTGGCATGCTCCACAGGTAAGCGCTAATTGTGTTTTTTTTTTCTAAAATTTTGAGCGTTTCCTATTAAATTCTGATACGTAGTATTTTTTCATCCTGTTGATGCTTATGATAATTTTATCAATACTAAACCCACATAATATGTTGCGGTATTGATTTAAATGCTCCTGTTTACTAATGTTCCTGCTGATAATGATTTTATCAATATTATCATCTGTTAATGCTCCTGTGTGTGTGTGTTAATGCTCGTGTAATTTATGGTGAAGTCTCACGTGGGTGTTCCTTGAAGAAACAATATTTTTGCAAAAACAATAGCTAGCATACGTTGTATTTTTTTACATCCTATTTGTTAAAGGCTACTCATAATTATTTGGTTCATTCAATCTTGAAGGTTTTCTTATTAAATTAATTTTAATAATTTTCATGTTTTGGGTTTAGTATTGACAGCATACGCAATCGAATATGTTTTGAAGTGTGGTTCCAAATAAACTGGTTTGTAATTAGTTAATGATGATCTGCTTATTATTTAATTGCTTTCTAGATTTTATAAGAATGTTGATTACATAGCTTATTCATGTTTTGTGATTATATGTTACTAAATTTCTTAATGTGTATGTGATTATCTAATAGATGACAACAGAATCGAATACTGCGATGCAGCAAGAGGAAAAAGTTTATTTAACTACTTCGAAATTTGACTCTTGTGATGCTTTAGTAAAAAGTGTTCGAGAGTTTTATTATTCTAAAGGATATGGGATATCTATTCGTGGTTCAAGACAAGACAAACATGTTATTTTGCAATGTGACAAAGGTGGTTCATATCGAGATATACGAGGTATTTCAAGCAAACGGAAAAAAACTACTAGATCCCGTTTAATCAATTGTCCTTTCAAGATTATGGGCAAAAAGTGTAGCGATGGACCAGATGGTGCTTGGATTTTTAATGTAAAGGACCTGTCACATAACCATGAGCCATCTACCGACATCTCCGGGCATCCATCGTTTCGTCAATTACCACCGGAGAGCATAAAAAATGTTAAAGAAATGACCAAGAATTCCCCCAGGGCAAATTCTTTCATCTTTGCGTCAACAGACCCCATATTTACCAACAATCTCCAGAACTATATATAACGTGAAGAAAAAAATACGAAAAGAAAATTTAGGGAATCAGTCCATGATCAATGCATTATTTAAGGAGCTTGAAGAATGTGGTTTTACATATGACATTTCACATAATCCGGAGGGGTATATATCTCGTTTGTTCATTGCACATCCTTTGTCGATTAAATTGATAAAAGCCTTCTCTGATATCTTTGTGATGGATTGCACCTACAAAACCAATAAATATAACATGTCACTCCTTGATATCATTGGTGTTTCATGTTTCAATACATCATTTTATTCTGGGTTTGTTTTCTTGGAAAGAGAAGATGAAGAAAATTATTCTTGGGCATTACGTGCATTTAAGGAGATTATCGGACATGGTAATCAACCGTGTGTGATTATGTCAGATAGGGAATTGACGTTAAAGAATGGCATAAAAAATATTTTTCCGACAACAACAAATCTTTTATATGTTTGGCATATTGAAAAGAACGTATTAGCCAATTACAAAAAGTATTTTGGACCGATAAGTTCTTGCACTGGCAACCGATCTTCATCAAGAGCTGAAGGTGCTCATGCCAAACTTAAGCAATATTTGCAAGTTTCTACAGGAGATTTAAGGGAAGTGAAAGAGAAAATTTGTCTTGCAGTTGAGCATGAATTTAATGAGATTAAGGTCAAACTCTCAAGTGAGAAACTTCAAGTTCCTCACGATTGCAATATGTTATTTTTTAAAGAGCTTCTTTATCACATTTCTCACTTTGCCTTAAAGGAGATAAATAAGCAATATCTAGCTACAAAAGAGGGTAATGTTTACATTTTTTATTACCTTTATTATTGTGTATTAATCTTTATCATTTACTAACCTTTATTAATTATTTGGTATATTTTTTAGGTAGTATAACTCCATGCACCGCTACCTTTATAGCAACTATGGGTAGGGATGAGCATATGGACCGGGGAACCGGCCGGAACCGGTACCGGAACCGGAACCGGCACCGGAACCCGATAGAACCGGTCGGGCCGGGACCGGGACGTTATTTTTGTGGATTTTTGGAACCGGGAACCGGTAGGAACCGGAACCGGTAGAACCGGCAAAAACCGGAACCGTATGATGCTATTTTTCAAGGAGCGGTTCCAACATTTGAAGACACGACAAGAACCGGTAGAAACCGGGAACCGGTAGAACCGCCGGGCCGGTTCGGTTCTTGATTTTGGCCGAAGCCGGTTCCCCGGTCCGGTTCGGTTCGGGCCGGTTCCGGCCGGTTCGGTCCTTTTGCTCATCCCTAACTATGGGTCTTCCATGTGCTCACAAAATAAAATATTGGCAAGAAACTACTTTTTCGTTGGATTTAATCCATCCTCATTGGAGGATTGACACACTATCGCTAAATTTACAAAATGATTTGCATGATGAAGGAACCGGTAGATTCAATGAGTTGCTTAACGAATTGTGTTTGGCGTATCAAAGGTGGCCCTTAAACAAGAAAGAACATGTATTTTCAGTGATCACTAAACTTGTGAACCAATCTGATACCATTTTTGAGCCCGTGATTCAACGACCAAAAGGAAGACCTCCAAAATCAAAAAAGAAAAAAGGAATAACTTCCACAACACGAGATCCTTCAAGATTTGAGTTGATGGAATCATCACAGAGACGCAATAAAGTGGATAGTGAAAACAACACAATCGATTTAAACGTATATCCATTAGATACGTTTGATTTGAACGGTCTTTTTTGAGTTTGTCATTTTTTTTAACAACTAGTTCTTTATATTTTTGATTTGGATGGTTGTTTAGATTTCTATTTGGACGGTTGTTTGATTATTTTTAGGGTAAAAATTTGGACATATAACTAAGTTTTTGACTTTAAACGTTATTATTAAGTGAAATATATACGACTGTTTTATATTTTCTATATTTATGTGTGACAAAAGAAATCTAGGGATAAAAAAGTATGTTTTTTTAGTGATAGGAGGTAAAATGTAAAGTTTGGTAAAATAGATACAATTGAAATTTGGAAATTTTGCAAAAAAAAATGTTATATATGGTAGAAATATATATATTTATATAGTCAAGGGGGTAAAGTGTAAAGTATGGTAAATTAGAGGAAAGGGTAAACTTGTCTATTCATAAAAAATTGTTGTGTATGACAAAAATATGTTGTGTACGAATCATCTCCCATATTTTACACAACACATTTGATTCTAGACTTTGAAGGTTTATGTTTCCAATCAGAGTGCTTAAATGTTCCAACTAAGCTCATGAGTCATGACCTAACAAGTCGCTATGATAACTTTTAAGCAGTGATGTATCTAGGAATCGAATAGATTGGGGGCACAAAAATTTTCTAATATTGTTTTCCGAATCAAGTCAAAACTCATTTAAATACGAGTAACAAGTTACATTACAAAAGTTCAAATACATATCATAAGATTATAATTGTCCTCTATGAGTTGCCATTTTTTGGAAACGATCCATTACAACTTTATTTGTAAGATTCACTAATTCTTTCTTTTTCAATTATACAAATCAAAGAAGCATTCAAAAAATTATCATCGATACGGTTTCTCAAATCCGACATCACAAGCTTCGTAGCAAATTCATCATTATCGACTTGTTTTCCAATATGATCTGTAAATAAATAACAACACAAACAAAATGCTTTATTCTTCTTAACATTATACTCTAGCTAAGCACCATATTGATCAAACCATGTAGGGATAAAACCTCTTAACTTCTTCCTAATTTTTGTTTTGGGAATTTATGGTCGTGGGGTTGACAAGGTACCTTAAGCCAATAACAACGTTGTATTTCATCTCCTTGATTAACATTATAACTCAAGATTCTTGGCCTTTCGGATGGATCCGAAGGAAGATTATCCATATCAACTACATTAATAGGCATTTTATAATTAGATGTACTTTGAGGAAATGGAACATAAGTACCAATATCTGGAGTCGAAGTTGATGAAGGTGGAGATGGTGTTTCCTTTTGGTAGATGTTATCTTGTTGAAGTAATTTTCCATATTTCTGTCCAAAATGAAAATACACACAATATCAATTAATCAACTAATTTAATTTTCATAGACTATATAAAATTAAACATCTAATCTAACAAATAACATATAAAAACTAAAAATATAAAACTTAATAAATTACAAGCTCACTATGTTAGTATTCCAACTTTCAAAATAAACATTAAAGGTGTCATAAATTAAAGATAAAATTCACAATTTATAAACTAAGTTAACATTGTAACTATAAGCACATATAATTAGAAGTTTAGTGTTTGTAATCTTAAAAAACAAAAAATAAGAGTTAGGTTATAAAATTATCTAAAAGAAAATTTAGAAGAATTGAAATATTCAATGTATTTTATAGCCTACAAGCTTGGAATTAATGATTTTGGTAGTTGTCCTTGGTGAATGAGAGTGATGACATAAGAGGGAAAAAATCGTTGTTGCTTGGCAGGACACAAGTAAAAGGCAAGAGGCAAGGCAATAATCTTTTTTGTTTCTTTCTCTACGTGTTGCCGAAAAAGTCAACTATAAATAATCATAATGAGTTGTGGTGGAGTTAATGAATATTTTGACCCAATGCCCCAAAAGTCTTAGTCCAACAGCTTAAACAAAAAAGTAATTATACAGATGGTCCTTGTGGTTTTTGATAATTTATATGTTTAGTCCTTAACTTATTTTTTTTAACTTGGGAGACCTTTAAAGTTTTGTTTTATTACGTCTTTTTGTTTGTGAAAACTCTGAAATGACTGTTATATCCTTCTTATTTTATCTCTCTTTCATCAGACATCAAGAAATCAAGAAGTACAAGAGCCCTAAACCACCATTCCTAAAGCCATTGTCATTGCATCTTTCTTTTCTCTTCATCATTCTTTTTCAAGAAACAAAGGCTTTGCTTGATTTCACAAACCCTATAGCTACAACCGTAGGTACTTTTCAACTGAATCCATATCAATTTTTCAGAAACCAAAATAAGATAAATCAAGATTAGCAAAACTCCATCGCTTGTGATGTGAATCGACCCTGGCCTCTATCGTTAGCAAACAATTTGTAAAGAGAAATAGAAGAACACTAAGACACAGAGGTTTTCGATTTTGGTTGCATCTGATGGTAAATGAGAAAGAAATAAAGTAATGGCGGAATCAAAGAAACCTAATCTTTGAACCCGCTGAAATCGAACCCCAACAATTTGCAGAGTGAAATAGAAGAACCCATTGAATTAAAGAACCCTAACACCTAGTTCCCGAGTTTGAACAAAGAAAAGAAAAGAAAAGAAATTAAGGAGAGAAAAGAAGAGAAAGGAAAGGAAAACAAAATTTATTTTGTGTTCCCGAGTTGAAGAAAAGTAGAAGGAAAATTAATCATTTTGTTCTTTCTTTCCAAATACTTCCAAATCAGAAGTAAAGTTAGGAGGGAAAGTGATCTTTCTATTTTCCTCTACTTCCTTCCATTTTCTTCATTTACACCTCGTTCCCGAGTTTAACAAAAGAAAAGAAGAGAAGAGAAAAGAAAGTCACGAGAGAAAAGAAGAGAAAGGAAAGGAAAACAAAATTTTTCTTTCGTGTTCTCGAGTTGGAGAAAAGTGGAAGGAAAATAAATCATTTTGTTCTTTCTTTCCAAATCCTCCCAAATCGGAAGGAAAGTTAGGAGGGAAAGTGATCCTCACATTTCCCTTCACTTCCTTCCACTTCTATCCTTTAATGAAACTCGGGAACATCAATCTCTTTTATTTTCCTCTCATTTCATTTTCTTTCTCTCATTAAGTTGAACTCGGGAACGGGGTGTTAATGAAACTCGGGAACACGAATTTCTTTTTTTTTATTCTCCTTTCTACTCATTTCATTTCTTTTCTCTCATTAAGTTGAACTGAGTGTAACGGTCTAAACTATTAAAATCGAAGAACCATAATGTTCTTTTGTCAAGAACTTCAAAAAAAAAAAAAACGGTCTGATTTCACTCTAATAAGTTTGTTGCTATTACTTGGGTCTGTGGAGAATAGTTCTTGTTGAAGCTTCTAGTGCAGATGAGTTTTTTTTGTGAATAGATCGCATCTTGTTTTATATATATATATATATATATATATATATATATATATATATATATATATATATATATATATATATAGTGTATGAGTTTTTTTGTGAGAATAAATTGTATATTGGTTTTTTGTTGCAACACTTATATTTGAATTAAACAATTAAAAGTCAATTGTATTTGTTTTTTTTGGGGGCAGGGTAAGGCGGCAGTCCTATCGGGGAAGACAAAGGATGTGGAGATGGTTAACCGGAGGTAAAGGAGTCGACGAAGAAGGTAATGCAGTGGGAGTGGGATTGTGGACTGAGCAGGGGGATTGGGTGGTGGGATCAATGGTTGTATTTATTATTTAAATATATATTTAACCAAATAAAAATATAAAACAAATCTAGTAAGGGTAATATTATCATTTTAGATATGATAGAGACTAAACACGCAACAAAATGAAACCATGAGAATCGTAAGAGTTAAAAGTTAAGTTACGAATCAAACATGCAAACTACACCAAACCACATGTACCATTCATATAGTGTAATTTACTCTAAACGAAAATTAGGCTGGGGCGTGTGTGTGTGTCTATATATATATATATATATATATATATATATATATATATATATATATATATATATATATATATATATATATATATATATATATATATATATATATATATTATTTTGTCAAAAATTCAACCTAGTATAATGTAAATTTTTTTGATTCATTGGGGCACCTCCCCTTCCCTTGAAGTTACGTGTGTCCCTACTTTTAAAATTGAGTGATCAGACAACTATATTTTTTTCTTGTGTATATCCACAATGGAGTTGAAAGAAAGTTGAATGCATTGTGAGATGTTGATTCGGCAATTTGTTGAATAGAGTGTAAGGTAGCGTTTGGTTTGGTTTGGTTTGGTTTGTAGGATTCGAGTGGGTAGAATAGAACAACCATTTCGGAGAGGCTTTAGGGCATAGATTGGACTAGATCACAATGAGATATTGACTAGTCAAATGATACTAATTCTTGGTGACATAATTTTAATTATTTAAATTTGAACTGCATCTTTATTCTTTTTTTATCTTTTTAATTACATTATTTCATATTTTTCTTATTTATTTTTTGAATTTCTTTCCGTTAATTATATTATTGGTTTATGGGAAGGTAAGATTTTATGCTGACTTTTTTTTACCATGTTAAAAATGAACAAGATATATGATAGTTGACAATTTTCTAAGTCAAACTTTGACTTGATTGGTTAGCTAGAAAGGGTGACCCGAAGAAAGAACCCTCGTCTTTGTACCAATTCATGATCTCAGACGTTTGATTTTAAAGATTGTTAATTTCTTACAATTAGAGCCACATCCGACATGAAACTTCCGACTACAACTCGTTTGTTGGTGATGTGTGTAACTGTTTGTGTGTTTTATGCAATCATAAAACGACATGAGTAACAAGTTGTGTGTTTTTTGCATTCATAAACCAATTTTTTTTTCTAAACTAATGCAAATTTGATAAAATACAACCTAGTACTTTTGATTAAGAATAATTGTTGTTTAGTGCATTTATTTCTATCGTTTACTTGGTTAAATTGCTTTATGATAAAAAGTTATAATTACAAATCTTTGTTGTCTACTAAGTTAAGTACAAATATCTGGTATCATCGGCCCTAAACCACTTCGAAGAAGGCTGCAACTGCGTCGGGGCCGGTCTCGACTCCCTCATCTGCAAATCAATATCAATTCTCATGCCGCCTAGTGGCCTCCTGCATCTCCAACAAAGTATCGTAGCGCTGGGTAGAAACAAACTGTCTGATCTCAGTCTTGAGCATGCTCAAGTATCAGGTCATCTGAGCCTGCTCAGATGCAACAAATTTAGGACATAACATAGCCCTCTCCGTAAACATCTTAGTGATCTCCGTCACCGACTCAGAACCCTGCCTCAAATCCAAGTACTCTCGGTCCAACCTCTCTCGCTCCACCAACGACACATATCGGGAGTGGAACATCTCCAAGAATTGCTCCCAAGTCACAACATCTCTCTGTGCAGCAGAATATGAACTAGTGGCAAGCGTCCACCAATCCTTCGCTCCGATCCTCAGGAGGTTCAGAGCACACCTGACCTTCTGGTGAACTGGGCAAGAACAGGTAAAGCAACATCCCTCCATATCGGATAGCCAGCTCATGGATACAATTGGATGCTGAATCCAATCCCAGTCATAGTGGTCTTAATAGACCCAAACATCTCCGAAGTCTCGATACTGGAAAGCCCTCCCAGCGCCAATCCCAATAGCCGCCACGGCTGCAATGGCTGCAGCAACAACAGTCTCAGACAAAGCAACATAACGCTCATTGAAGTACTCAGTCATAGCGGTCTTAATAGACCCAAACATCTCCGAAAACTGGGCTCAGAAGAGAGTAGTAACCTCCTCATGCATGATCGCCCTGATCCTGTTATCCAATGCATCCGACTCATCCGGACGGCCAACTCTTGATCCCGAACCGGATCCTGTCTCAGCTCGACGCGTAGTCACCATATTGAAAATAAACCAGAAGGATATTATATAACATGCATATCATAATGGGGAACCAACTCCCAACAAATCCCTAGGGGTTGTGACTTCCTTGTTACACGTACGGGTCCTGTGCTTTCGGTAGTACGGGCCCATACTACCTTCCACACCTACCCGTATTTGTCTCAAAGGGTCATCACAACACCCTAACAATACTCAATAACATAAACATACACTCAATCCTCACATCCTAGAGGAAGGCTAAACATCTCGATACTGGCCAACTGACCCCACATAACACATCCATGAAACTTTCACCAACCCTGCAACACTCGTGTATGCTAGTCATACATAACACCGGACCCTATAGACAGACAAATATCTGATCCTAACCTAAGCCCTTCATCAAACAAGAACATGAAATAAGGCCAAACTAAGAAACTACTGTAATGATGTCAATTCCATCAAAGAAGAACCCTATGCTATCAGTCATCATATAAAATCATGCAATTCTATCATGCAAAATCCTGAAGATCCTTAGCCTATCACTAGCATGCTGTTCTAACATATCACAATATCAATACCAGTGTGGTATTTTGGGGTCTACTTACTGGCTCCGACTGATCGTCCACATCGCATCCTCCTTTATTATTTTGCAAACCATTTTAAGAAAATCATTTTAAAATCTTTTCCTTAGTTTGAGACTGGATTCACACGAGTGTTACTCCAATTCATTTAAACCAAGGCTTTGATACCAACTTGTAACATCCATAAAATTCATGAAAATTTTTGAATTCTAAACAGCCCAAAAACCATCATTCTTTTCAAAATTAGTTCAATATCAGAGAAATCCAAAAATCATAAATAAAACATGAGGAGGTGCACGATCGCGCATTTGCCTTACCGCGATCCTCTGAGGTACCTGAAACATAATCCAAAACTGTAAGCCCAAAGCTTAGTGAGTTCCCCCAAAATACCAATACATAACAAATAGCATAAAATACAAAACAACATACTGTGG
Organism: Lactuca serriola; assembly: GCF_051521515.1. Taxonomy (NCBI): domain Eukaryota; kingdom Viridiplantae; phylum Streptophyta; class Magnoliopsida; order Asterales; family Asteraceae; genus Lactuca; species Lactuca serriola. The sequence goes on from NC_136416.1 coordinate 42,081,745, forward strand.
GCCCAATCAACCAACGGGTTGGAATACCCCAGGCCCCTCAACCATCGGGTTGGAATGCCAACATACTATGAGTCTAATCAACCACTGGGTTGGAATACCCCAGGCCCCTCAACCATCGGGTTGGAATGCCAATCTATCATGGGTCCAATCATCATCGGGATGGAATACCCTAGGCCCTCAACCATCGGGTGGGAATGCCCTGGTATGTTGGCTTACACACAAAGCAGTGAAGACTTAGCCACTAACCAATCATGTGCACATAATATAGATAACCATACTATTAATTAACTAGCAAATAAATAGACAGATCTTGCAGATCACTAAGCATAACATCATCCTATCTACCAGGATACTGATCTAACAAATCACTATAGCATAACCTACACAACAGGATATCAACCCAAGGGTCGACATTGGTGCCTTCGACCCAAAGTACAATGAGGAAAACTCATCTCACAATGTCGAACCATACTGAAAACCTCTTGTTGTTGGCTTATGAAAAATCCCAAACTATCACGGCAAAACAAACATCTAATTTAAGAATTGGATTACCATCCTTGACTAAGGATTCATACTTAGGTAAATGTCCACTTCACTCTTTCCCTAATTGGGCCAAGGCCCAAGTCCAATTTTTGATCCAAAAGGCCCAAATTACTTGAAGGCCCATAATTGGTCCAATTTCCAAATTAGGCCCAAACTTCTTATTGGGCCTTATCATAAGGACCAACTCTCCAAATTGCCCAAAACGCTCATACATAGATACTCCAATGAGGGCCTAAGCATTCAAGCCTAATAGGTGGCCCAAAACTCGAAACCCAACTCAAAAATCCAACAAACGACATATGTTGGGCGTATACCGGAGGTACGCAGGGCTTACGCAAGCCTCACATTCACCACCATCGGGGTGGCTTACCGAGTACTCGGGGCGTACCCTCGTAGATCCCAAAAGTCCATTAAAGTGCTTAATAGCTTAAGCACTTAAGCCCAAATTACATATCCAAGGTCCAAATACTCCCTAGAGTCATAAAGTCTCCAACTTTATGAGTTTACACATCCATAAGTTCTTAATACAAGGTCTTAATCCATTAAGACCCTTTTTCCAAATGCACGAGACATTTCTAGCCATTGGGAGCTCATTTTTATGACTAAGGACCCTTCCTAGGGTCTAGAAGGACATCCCAAAGCGTCTAAAACCAAGCATGCACAACAATGGGACATTTAGGGACAAAAGAACATCATAAAGCTATCAAGATGAGATCTAAGCAAACCAAGCATAAAGGTGGCAACTTTTTACCTTTTGGAGCTTCCAAAGAAGATGATGATCCAAGATCCACAAGCTTGCTTTCCTTCCTAGGCTCCTTGATGCACTTCCTTCTCCTTTAAGCACATAAGTAACACACTTTAAGCTTAAAACACTCTCTTATGGAGTTAGGTTTGCTAAGAATGACTCAAGGATGTGGAGGCTGAAAGAGTGAGGCTAAATGACCCATAAAGGTGATTAAATACTCTTCAAACCCTAAAAATTAGGGTTTCACCTGGACATTAGTACGCCCGACGCACATATGTGTATGCCTATCATACTTGGGTGCAGCCTAGTACACTTAGCATACCCACATGTACGCCCAACGTACTACTCCTACTCCCAAAATTACCATTTTGCCAGTAGGGCTTCTTTGGGCTACATCTTTATACTCCAAGGACCCAAAATGACATATTTAAAAACTAATGGAAAGATTTGAAAGTACCTGAAAGCCCAGGGTGTTACAATTTTTTTCGTTGGTTTTAACTGTAGGTCACCAGAAGCTTTGAGAATCAGTGATGCGAGTCTTGCACTATACACATGATGATGTGCTTTTTTTTTTTTTTTTTTTTTGCAAAATGTGATCTTTTTTTATTACAATTTAGGTTATGTATTTTTTGATATTGAATGGTTGTGGGAGAAGAGTAATAGTATTTTGTTGATATGACATTTAATTTTAAAAATGAAGATTGGTTTATGTTTTCTTATTGATTTTGTGTACATTAACTACAAACAATATTGTAAGTTGTTTTTTAAGCTTGTTGGTTTCGAGATTAACATTTAATAGTATGTGTTTTTGTATTTCCTTTAGCTTTCATATTCTAAAAAATATGAACAATAATATCATACTTTCAAAAAAGAAAAAAAAATCTGAATCTATATGTTTCATGTTGCTCATGGCATGCCATTAGAAAATAAAAATGATCTATGGTGCATAAATGTTAGTCATGGATTCTACAAGTGATTAGTTATGTATGTAAAGTTGCAAGAAAACAAAAGGGTAAATTTGTCATTTTTATCATTCAACACAACTGGTGAGAGAAATAATCAAACAACATAAACTCAGTCAGATGTGGACTCATTCAGAATTTCTAACTCAGTCAGCTTCTAACCCAATCAGCAACTCATAACTCTTTTCATTAACTTCCTCCCCGTCCCAATTTTAATACCAAAAAAAAGCGGAACACAACTCATAACTCTTTTCGTTAACCTCCTCTCCGTCCCAAAACCTTTTGAGTTTCCCCCTATCTTTAAACTCTGAGATTGAGAAATCCCTTCCCTGATCCCGCTTTCCAAATCACAACTTGAAATCGACCATGTCAGATCCTTTGTCGTTGCTAGAATCGACCACCGAAAACGACTTCATCCTACTCCCACTACCCTTTTCCACCATATCGCATGCTCCTGATTTCATGGATCTCCCTCTACCCGATTTGAACTTCATCACTCTTGTTCTAGTTTTCTATGAATATGACCGAATAAACGTAGTTGATCATATGGTTTTTACTTTTTACCACGTTACGTATTCATATCCTATCTTAGGAACTTGGACCTAGGTTCGTTTGAAACTATACGTTTAAGTTCAAATAATTTTTATGAATGCATTTATAACTTTCATTCAATATAAACTATAGTGTTTAAATTCAAATATTTTTATAAATGTTATAATTTTCATTTGACTGCTTTTATATATATATATATATATATATATATATATATATATATATATATATATATATATATATATATATATATATGTATAGAACAAACTAGCTCATAATGGTAAGATTTCGATCGGAATTTGATCCTATAATTACACAATCTTATGGAGCAAAAAACAATCATAGGTAAGATATTGATCTTAACAACTTATTTTTTACTTTATATAATTTGAATCCATAAAATAGCAATGATGCTAAAAGAACAACTCTTTTATAGAACATAAAACTTTATGTATTCTTGATCATCCATAAAAGACGGATGGATGGATTGATTGATAGGTAGATAGTGATAAATGGATTGATGGATGGATAATGGATGACATAAGACTCATGTTGATGAGTTCAAGCTAACTTGTTAAGTCGACCTAACTTGTTTGGTTAGGGCCGACTTCAGTTAATTTGGACAATGTCGACTTGGGATGATCGGTCAGCTTAAGGCCTAAATTTTTTTGTAAAAGTTTGTGTTACTGTTTCATAACTTATGAAAACCGCAATTTTCATTATCTTATCCAATATTTGGACAACAAGAGTATAAATACTCATAAATAATACACCTTAGACTTTTAAGATGTCTAAATAATCCTTACACAACTATGGTACATTGTTTCCTCTTAATTTTTGTCTAAAAAACCAAAGTGCCTTTTATGAATTATATTATACCAAAATCGTATTAGTTAATGCATATAACTGAATTGTCAATTAAAGACAGTGAACATTACAATATATCCACGAATATATAAACGTACCTATTTGATTATCAAAGTGACCATATTTTCCTCCACAATTCTAGCAGTTAGGAGTCTAAAATTATTATAAATTCGTGTTTTCCATTAAACTAAACATATTCGAGTTTTGATTACACTCTAATAAATAATTAAATATTAAATCTTCAAAGAACAAATATTATTCTTAGGCGCTTGTCCTTCTCTTACAAGTTACAACCAGCCATTGTGGTTCGTAAAATATAGTGGCATTAACTTGATGATCAAATTATGTTCAATAACGAATAATTTATGTTTGGCAAGAATGACCATGTATAATAAATATGATTTGATGTTTCATAAATACTTTTTTTTTGAAGATAATAAAAGAAATTCAAAGGAAGGTAAAATGTATTATTAATGTAATTACGCAGTGATGTTCTGAAGAAGTGATCAAGGGTAGTGGAAAGGGGTGTGGTGCTGTCACTTTGCTAACAGAACCAATCATCTTTCAGAAAAGCTTGTGTAGATAAAGACAAATTTAAAGAGCTTCAAGATCAACCCATCATCACCATACACCCATTCACCATGTATATATATTTACATGTAATGTAAATCGCTCGATCATTCCAAACCGCATTCTCTCTCCCTCTTTCTTTCTCTCACACGCTCTTTCTCTGTGTCGATCTGTTTCAAAAGATTAATCAATGGCGGAGCAAGGGCTGTATGACTTCTTAAAGCTGCATTCTCCGGCGGCTCAGCCTCATCCTCATCCCCATCCTCAACTTGATGCTAAGCAACCGAATCAATCTTCCAGACTCTTCCGTTGCCTCTACTGCCCTCGCCAGTTCTACACTTCTCAGGCATTGGGAGGACACCAGAACGCCCACAAGCGTGAGAGAGCCGCTGCCAGCCGTTCTTACATGGGCACCGCCGACAACCACCTTCCAAGCACAGTATCCACTTCCACCGCGGCCTATACCAGCTGGTTCGACCACCCACTTCAAGCCGACGCCACCACCTCTCTGGTCTTCCATCATATCACTCCTCCACCCACAGACAACACCACCGACGTCCTGGATCTGACTCTCCGGTTGTAAACGTACGCGTAGCATCACTTTATTATTAACACATTCTAATCTTCTTCAAGTCTGTCTTACATATATGCGGCTAAACTAGATAGTGTAGTTGTTCAGGGAATCAAATGTAGTTGATATATATATGTTTAATTCCTTCTTTTTAAGTTCAGACATATTTATTTGCACTCACTAAACTTCTTTAAATTCGTCTGTGTTCATCCATGGAGTTGCTAGGTAGTTATTTCACTTGCTCATATAATTACGTAAAACGTCGATACATCCTTCTCCACTTGAACAATTAATGATCTAATATTGTTTCATTTCTTCTTTTGACAATATAAGTATATCCTTTTAATGGAAACGCTTTATTCTTACCGAGTTGTACATTCTAGCTTTTAATTATGAACATCCATATTAAGATAAAAGATGTATCTCAAAAATTAAATTCATTTTTCTATATCTAATTTATCATTAATTTCCCTTAAATTGACTGTTACGTATCGGATAAAAATAATCATTTCCAGAGTTATTCTTACAACCTTTTTTTTTTGTTTCCTTTATATTTTCTGTTATAATAATAATAAAAAAAGGTAACTATATATCTTGTTCCTAGCTAGCCAATAAAAGGGAACAACCGGGAGTTAAGGCCGACAAACAAAAATGTTTATACATACAGCTGCATGGTACATGACATACATGATACATGATCGATCGATGCATGCGTAACCTTTTCTGTTAAGACCTTGCGACGTCGTATGTCCCGTTCCACTTATCACATATATGTACGTACGATCTCTCTCTCTCTCTCTCTCTCTCTCTCTCTCTCTTCTCTCTCTCTCTCTTCTCTCTCTCTCTCTCTCTCTCTCTCTCTCTCTCTCTTCTATATATGCCAAAACAAGGGGAATAGAAAATAATCCAAATTTGATCCTTTTAGTATGCATGTATATCACGCACATCGTTATACCCTTTCTCAATTTTATTCATCATTTATATGAATTTGTATAAACCAAGTCAAGCATTACACAGTAAAATTTATAGACATGCATGAGAAATGATCATTTTGTCCATGTCTTCTCCATTTTATTTATCTCATTGTGTCAACAAATCCTAATTTAAAACATCATTTAATTAAATTATCAAAACTATATCTAGAATAAAGAAAACCATAATCAAGATTAAAACATATTGAGCAAAATGAAGGTCAATCAAAATTCACTATGTTATGATTTTTTTATGACACTTTGCAATCTCCATTTTTTTAATAAAATTGGCAGGTAAGTGATGAGAATTAATGGAAGGCATATAGGTATACTCCATGTTTCTGAAGTAGTAATCATTTAAGTTTGAGAGCTTGAAATAGAAATTTGAGTTGAAAAGGTTTGACGTTTATTGATAGATTCACAATCCTAGCTGCATAATTAGCTCCATATCCAACTCCTCAACGACCATTGTATTTAAATAAAAATATTTGTTTTCGGCAAAAGATTTCTGATTTAGCTTTTGCTTTAGTTTAATTCTAATTTTGATTTTATGATATGTTTATATGTTTGAAGCAAGGTTGTAAAAATCGTTCGGCGGTAGGTCCGGATCAAGCGATTAATCGGTTTGGCGGGGGTTAATCGGGGATCATAAATTACTAATATAACGATTTTAAAACTTAATATATCATAAGAAAAAATATTATTTGAAAATTTGAAATTATGAAATATTTGGTATAATATTTGAAAATTTGAATATTTAAAAATTTAAAAATTTGAAGTTTTGTAAATTTTTGTGTGATATTTGAAAATTTGAAAATTTGAATTTTTTGAAATCTTCCCGCCAAGGACTGCCGAGGACCACCTAGCCCGAGTTTGACCGATATTGACCAATTTCCGCCAAACACCCCTAATCGTAATCAGTTGCAGACCGCCTAGCGCCTAGGCGCCCCTAGGCGGCTGCCTAGGCCGATATTTACAACATTGGTTTGAAGTCGCAGGTGTTATTGATTAGAGTTTAGGTCCGAGCCCTTTAGGATTTAGATTATGTCTCTTATGTATCCCTATTTATATGAGATTTAACCTCACTATTTATTAATGAAACATTTTATTATATAACATGGTATATGAACTCTAGGTTAAAATCCTATTGCTGACCACAATCCGCTACCGCCACCCTCCACCTCCGATGACATTCTCTCATAATCGTCGGAGGTGCCTTCATTATGCTTCATATTCCCTTCGTTTGTTTTTTTCCTCCTAAATAATAAAATAGCCACCGACACCAAACTAGAGCTCTTACATCGACTTCTTCTATTTCCTCGTTTGCTTATGTCTCATCGCTGGATGGCTCCTGCCTCTAAGCTCAGGGCTTCTTCAAAATAAGTTGAAGGAGATTAAGAAAATGGAGAAGACATGGACGAAATGATCATTTAAAATGAAGTTAACATACAACAAGAGTATTTGGATGAAACAATATCATGTTCTATAGGTTAAGTATAAACCAATTAGGATTAGTTCAGATTAGGATAGCTGGCAATCCAATCGTTTATGATTTGGATCATTATTTGAATGTATTTAAATTCTAGATTATCCTTATTTGTAGGCGTGTTGTATATATACCCATTGTATATCAATAAAGAAATCAGATTGGTGTTTAACCTTTATGGTATCAAAGCTTGCAGCTTGATCCTTTGATTCTCTCATCCCTTTCTGTCGATTGCATTCTTCTTTTTGAACACATCTTCTTTCTAAAGCAAACATGCTTGGACCCGATGATACCCCCAAAGCACCAGAAACCCCCAAATTCCCTGGTGATTCGTCTAAAAAATCAACATTCCATCATGCCTTCGTTGTCACCAACATATATAAAGAATGTTGTCCCACTTATCCTCAATCAAACTGATGATCGATTTGCATCATGGGTTCAACTCTTTATGTAACGTCCCATATTCACAACAAAAAATTTTCATTTTATTAAAGTAAAGTCTACCAATTATAAATCCATTATGAAGAAAACCGTTTATCTCAAATACATTTATTGGAAAACAGAGTAATATTAAAGTGTGGAATCATCATTAATACTGATGAATGTGTACAATCATGCATTCGTCTTTCCATGACTACCGATTATACCTGATACAATAAACAACTGGGTAAGCACAAAGCTTAGTGAGCTTCCCTCAAAATACCCCATACGATAAACATACAAACATGCATAACGGCCCACAATCATCGGATTGGAATGCCTAGACTCAATCAGTCCACGGACTGGAATGCCAACATACAACTGGTCCAATAAGCCATTGGGCTGGAATACCTAGGGTTTGTTGGTCTACCGCCTCAACCCAACCGCTCTTCCCGAGCCTTCGTGCCTACGACTTACAGCCGTCCCGCACTGGGTATCTTGGCCTACAACACAAAGTAGGACCGTCTCAACCTACTACCACCATATGTTGACATATAAACAATCAATGATCAAGTAGGCATAGAATACATGCAAACATCAATCATATAACTCAGTATCGCCTACTAGTCCTCTCTTAGCACATTGTCCTGCTACCAGGTAGCCTCCATGAAATGCGTAACCATAAGTAACTAGAGGTGAGATAGCCACCCTAACAAATGATCCTACTCTAGATCCACAACCAAACAAGGAATGGGAAGAAAGCCTAGATCAAGAGTTCTCAGACTATTCTACATGACTACATACAACGCCTAGGGCACACCACTAGATGATGACAAGCAAGTACATGTAGACATATAGATCTATATATCACTACCGTATAACAAAATCCCATATACAAGGATACATATCTAACAAATCACTACAACATAACAACATCCTATATACCAGAATACAGATCTAACATATCACTACAAAACATCAACATCCTATATACCAGGATACAAATCTATCAGATCACTACAACACATCAACATCCTATATAGTAGGATACAAATCTAACAGATCACTACAACATAACAACATCCTATATATCAGGATATAGATCTAACAGATCACTACAATATAGCAACATCCTATATACCAAGATACAAATATAACAAATTACTACATTATATATAACATCCAAAAATTTAAGACCAAAAATTTCATTTTAATTAAGTAATTATAAAACCAATAGTATGAAAACATCCACAGTGTCAACCCATATCAAAAACCAATGCATCAATAGTCAAAAACATGTCGTAATAAAATAACATCAGAGTATAACTCCCAAAGATCTTGTGTGCGAAAACCATGGTGTGATGCGCAGCAATCCTGTCGGCTCCTTTCCTTTCGAAAAAGAAGCAACTAAAACCAAAACTGAAAACCGTAAGCGCAAAGCTTAGTGAGATCCCCCCATCATACCACATACCATACAAAAAATACATTGCCAAGCATATGTGGGTGTCGGCCTCCCCTTCGGTCTATTTCAACCGGATACTGCCGAGCATATCTGGGTGCTGGCCTCCCCTTCGATCTATTTCAACCGGATACTGTCGAGCATATATGGTTGTTGGCCTCCCTTTCGGTCTATTTCAACCAGATACTTGGTCTATTTCACCCCTACCACTACCACATAATATCGTAACAAATAAACACATAAAACATAACAAATAATGGCATACCACATAATTATCACAAACACAATCATATCTACAACAAACAACTACTAATGGGACAACATTGGTGCCTTCGACCCACTCATACAGGAAGGTAACTCATCTCGCACTGATAAAGTCCTGCGGACAAAACCCTAGCTATTGGATGATAGATTACCGAACTATCAACATCAAAACAACACCCCAATTAATAATTGGGTTCCAATACATAACCATAAGTCCATGTTTGGGGTAAAAAGACTACTTTACCCCCAACCTAGATTGATCCCAGCCCAAGGCCCCAAACACACTCTGAAGGCCCAAAAGCCAAATAATGAACCAAAGCCCAACATATGGCCCAATTTTCCAAATTGGGCCTAAACCCTTCACATGGGCCTTATCTTAAAGCCCATCCAAATTCCCTAGTCCATATACTTGTTATTAGATGGCCCATCAAGAATCCAAACATCTAGGCCCAACAGAAAGGTCCAACTCAAAACCCAACACAATTAGGGTTTTCACATAAAATGACGATTAGGGTTAATTAAAAACACTTAAACCATTAAGGGTTTAATCCATTAAGTCCATCAATCTACTAGGTCAATCATGTAGTATGGTTGGGCTTGAGTCATAATTCCAATCCAATGGTCCAAAATGCGGGTCCCGACAATCCCAAAACTAACATATCCAAAATTAGGGTTTTCTAAACCCTAATTAGGGTTTCCAAACCAATCGCGTTCCAATTAGAAATTGGTTAAATTTTTAGGTTAATTAATGTTAATTAAGTCGGGCACCACCCACTACCACCTCGAGTAGTGGTGGTCAACAACGGCTCACGGTGGCGGCTACCACCTCGTGGTGGTGGTTATAATTTTAGACTAAATATGTCTAAGCATCTCAAGTAGAAATCCAATCACACACAATACACACCACCACCCAACACGGCAGCTGGTGGCGGCAGAAGGCAACAGCAACCACCTCACGTTGGTGGTGGTGGATTTCGAGTCAAAATCTGATAACCAATGTACATACATCATAATGTACAAAAAGAAACGCACGCACACAATAAAGTACACACATGCACGCTCAGCCACCCTTGTGGCGGTAGGCGGTGGTCGGAGGTGATAGCCACCACCTCACAGTGGTGGTGTTGGATTTTCTTATGAATTTCGGTCAAGCAAACACACATACGAGATGCACAATAGTAGCAGAAGCACACACACACACCCAACTTAGCTCGGAATCTGAACACAACCACCCACCTGGTGGCGTATGGCAACGGCCTAAACGGCAGTAACAACAACGCTAGTGGCGGCTGGCGATAGTGGGTGTAATAGCTGTTTGGGCGGAGGCGGCGATGCAACAGTGGGAGAAAAGGTGACAGAGAAGGGACACGACCGGCAATGGCTTCGTAGTCATGGAAGTGGCAAAAAACACTCGCAACTTCTTTTCCCGACCATCCCTGCTTAACATGACGTTGGGTTCAAGGTATTTTGTTTTCGCCAGTAGCGGAGGTAGCACTACGATGTCCAGTGGCCCATGGTGGCGATGCAATTGGCGGCGGCAACTGGGTTTGAGAGAAGTGAGGGTGGTGGTTGATTCTCACGATTAGGGTTAGGGTTACGGGACACATGGGTGACGAGTTATAAGTCCCATCTAATTTCAAACATTAGTCCATATAACACTTTCATCCCCTCATTCTCGTTTTATTTCCATTCAGCCCCCTCCAGCTTCCAAATCTTTTCAATATAAGTCCAAAACTACAAAACGAGCCCAATTGGTTATTCTTTATCCATATGCTCAAATATTCTTTACACCACGAACCCCGAAAGCACTCTTTAGACCTCCAAAACTAATTATAATGGCAATTACACACTTTTTCACTAAACTATTTTATTTGAAATGTATATCGAAAAAAATAATACTTAAAACACATTCTCGGATTTTAGGGTTTGTCTTCAGAACGAGGTATTATAGTACATCAACATACTAAATACCAACAATCCAAGGAATGCACAACCATAAATACTCAGAGGTGAGATAGACACCCGACCAGGTGACCCTACTCAAGAGCCACAACCAAACAAGGAACAAGAAAAATCCTAGATCAAGAGTCCTCAGTCTATCCTACATAGCTATATACACTCTCTATAGTACCCCTCTACTAAAAGATAACGAAAACTAGTGGGCCGACACTGGTGCCTTTGACCAACGGGTACAATAAGGCAAAACTCAACTCTATAACGTCCCAAAATTTTAAGCCAAAAATTTCATTTTCATAATAATAAAACCATAACCATAACGTGTTCATAAAATCGTAAAGGAAAATCAGAGTATATCAATTAATCATCTCAATTCATCGGAGTCAGATAAAATGTAAATTGTGATGTGTGCGATGCGATCACCTTGAGCTCTTCCCTTTTGATTCGGAAGTACATGAAACATAAACAGAAAACCGTAAGCACAAAGCCTAGTGACTTTCCAAAAATACCTCATATCATACATATCTATCACCTCAAGGATATGTCGGGTCTATTTCACCCCCGAGTCTATTTCAACTCATGCGTCGGCCCAAGGCTATACCGGGTCTATTTCACCCACATGTCTATTTCACCCCCCGAGTCTATTTCAACTCATGTGTCAGCATAAGGATGTTCCGTGTCTATTTCACCCCACATATATATAGCAAACTGGCACACATGCATATAACACATACAACAAGAGTCACAAATACTACAAGCATATAACATATCATACTGTCCTACAATATAGTGAGCAAACTCATCTCAGTCTGTTGTCTGTCAAACAAATGATCGGGCTGCTAAACCGGGAAATCCTTGCGCTAACCAATAAAAAAAACCCCAATTAAAAATGGGCTATAAACCATAACTAGGAATCTAGTTCATTTGTCCAACACCCTGGGTAAAAGACCATTTTAGCCTTTCCTCACTTGTGCTAAAGCCAAGGCCAACCCAATGGCACCCAAAAGCCCAATATGACCTAAATTCATAAATGATGCCCAAAGCCCATTATGGGCCCATTCCAAGAAGGCCCATAGCCTAAAAATGACCCAAAATAAAAAAAGACTAGTGGCCCAACAAGGCCGAAAACTCTAATATTCCAAATATGACCCAAATCGCAAAAGTCAACAAAAGTCAACAGATGCTGAGTATGCTAAGCATACTCAGACTTACACCCTACGTATGCCACCTTTGGCCAATACGCACATCGTACGAGCTGGTACGCCCAACGTACTCCACGGCAGTCCAAACTGGCCATTAAGTGCTTAATGAGTTAAGCTACTAAGTCTACTTCTCAAATCTGACCCTAAATGATGTCTTAATACGTAAAGTTGGCAACTTTACTCCCTTGCATGTCTTAACGGGACCCAATACACAATAAAACCCATAATAACAACCCTAACTCATGCACGGTCCAAAATAACACATCAAGGTTGAATTTTTATGCATAAGGGACCTCAAAAATGCTAGGATCTACCATCTCTAGATTCTGGAGTAGCTCATACTCTCATGCATGACTTAAAGGACCATAAATAGCATAAAAACAAGACCTAACTAGATCTTATCAAAAGAACCATCAAATTAAGGGCTTTATACATCCAAAAGCTTTCCAAGTTGGTGATGATTCTGGATCCACAAGCTCTAGCCACACCAATGCAACTTCCAAGAGTTCCTATTCCTTCAAATCACCAAAAACACCTTCAAGGTTCACTTCTAAGCTCCAAACACTCAAATGGAAATTGGGGTTTCATTCTTAGGGTTTGGAGAGGTGGAAGATGGTCATAAGAAGGTCCATGAGTGTCTTAAGGTGTTTAAATAGGGCACAAACCCTAAAAATTATGGATTGCCCCTGCTGGTCGTATGTCTTGCATACCTCCGTGTACACTCAACATACGTGGGTGACTCCGCCATCATTCCATCGAGCCAGTACGCCCAGTGTACTCCTAGCGTACGCCGAACGTACTCGGCTAGGGACCAAAATGAAAAAAACTTTCAAATAAAGGACAAAAGGGGAAATACATGAATGCAAATGTTACAATTCTCTCCCACTTGAATCAGGCTACGTCCTCGAAGTCCATCGCTGTGAACAATTCCGGATAATGTTCCTTCATCTCGCTTCGGGCTCCCATATATATTCTGAACCCTGCAGTGCTGCCATTGCACCTTTACCAGATCCACCAACTTGTTTTGTAGAGCCTTCGTCTTCCTTTCAAGGATGGCAATCGGCCTCTCGATATAATTCAGATAATCATCCACCTGAATATCCTCTAATGGAACCACCGCAGAATCATAAACCAAACATTTTTGCAACTGAGATAAGTGAACATGTTATGGATCCGACTAAGCTCTTTGGGAAGATCCAAGCAATAAGCAACCTTGCCCACCCAGGCCAAAACCCTGAAAGGAACGATATACCTGTGGCCCAACTTGCCCCTCTTCCTAAATCGAATGACACATTTCCAAGGTGAGACCTTCAGGAGAAACATATCCCCAACCTAGAACTCTAGATTTGATCAACTCTTATCGGCCTAGCTCTTTTGCCGACTCTATGTTGTCTGAAGTCTACCCTAAACCTGCTAAACTAACTCAGTAGTCTTGAGTACCACCTCAGTACTAGGAATGGAAAAGGGGCGGGTTCGGGGCAGGGCATGGTTTCCTAAACACGACTCGATATTTTTCGGGTTTCTTATCGGGGTGCCCCATTTGGTTTCGGGTATCTTATCGGGTTTATAACAATTCATAATGAAATATTTATTTAGTTTTAAGTTACCCCAATGTCTTATAGAAAATACGTGTTCTAGCCTCCCTTTTAAATTAAAAATATAATACATCGCTTTAATAAAATAATTCGGACGTTATATTAGAAATTATTTTATTTAAGTTTAGTGTAATGCGTCAAAAAATAAAAAATGATCATTCTAACTAGATTGTTAATAACTAAAAAGATTATTTGATTTATGTTTAGAGTATTATGTCAACACCTAAAAAATGATCATTCACACCAAATTTTTAATAACTTAAAAAATTGTCCACATTAAGTATTTTAACTTTGAATGCATGCAATTAACATCGAAAGGATTCGAATATATATATATATATATATATATATATATATATATATATATATATATACACACACACACACACACACACACACATATATATATATATATATATATATATATATATATATATATAATTGGGTCGGGGCGAGGATAACCCACTCCCTGCCCCTAACCCGATAACAACCCGTTACCTGACCCGAAATGATCAGGTTTTGGGTTTCCCCGTCGGGTTCGGGCTTTTTTTCCATCCCTACTTAGTACTACCTATGACTCGTTGACCAACCTCACCCCAACATATCGGGGTCCTACATTTCCTCTCATAGAGCATCTCAAAAGGAGGTCGATCAATGCTGACATGATAGCTGTTGTTATACGAAAAGTCCGCCAAAGGGAGATACATATACTAACTCCCACCGAAATCCAATACGCATGCCCGAAGCTATGAAGCATATCCTCCAAGGTCCGGATAGTTCGTTCACTCTGTCTGTCAGTCAGCGGGTGGAAAGTCATGCTAAAATGCAGACTAGTACCCAACTCCTCATGAAACCTCTTCCAGAACCAGGAATTAAACCAAACATCCCTGTCTGAAACCACCGAAACTGGTACCCTATACCATGTCACAACCTCCCTGATGTAGATGTCAGCAAACTCTCCACAAAGATACTCTCCTGAATCGGAATGAAATGCACGTTCTTGGTCAATCGATTCACAATGATACATATCGAATCCACTATGTGTGTTGTCCATGGCAACTTCGTGATGAAATCCATAATAATCTCTTCCCAATTCCAAAAGGGAGTGTCTAACGCTTGCATCTTGTCATGAGGTTGCTGATGCTCGGCCTTGACTTACCTGGATGTCAAGCACCTCTCCACATACCAGGCCACATCTCGCTTCATGCATGGCCACCAATAATCGGGCTGGAGATCCTTATACATATTTGTCACTCTAACATGATTATAGAATCTCAACTTGTGCGCCTTCTCCATCAAAACTCAGCGTGCACCACCCAAATACAGAATCCAAACCCTTCGATGAAGGGCCAATAACCCCCGGTTGTCATAATCCAAGGAAGCCACCTGGCCCACAATACGCTCACTCTTCAGGTGTTATTCCTTCGTAACCTCAACCCGACCCTCTCGGATCTGCTCTAAGAGTGCAGTAATCATCCTTATCCTTAAACACATATCCTGATTGGAGCTGTGACCACCTTGCGACTAATAGCATCAGCTACCATGTTGGCCTTCTCCAGGTGATAAAGGATCTTACAAATACAATCCTTCACCACATATAACGAACCCCATAGAGGCAATGCCGCCAAATCTTGAGGGAAAACACCACAGCCTCCAACCCAAATCATGCATAGGGTATTTTGCCTCATGAGGCTTCAGCTGCCTTGAAGTGTAAGTTATTACATGACCCCGTTACATCAACAGTGCACCCAATCATGTGATAGACACATCGCAATAAACCACGAAATCATCAACACCCTTTGGTAGGGTCAAAATCGAGTCAGAGGAACTGCTATCTTGGAGAAATCCTTAATAAATCTTCGATAGTAACCTTCGAATCCAAGGAAACTCCGAGTCTTAAAAGAAGACCACAAAACCTCCCACCTCATCACTGTGTCGACCTTGGCCGGGTCGACCAGGATACCACTCTGGTTGACATGGTGCCCCAAAAACTGCACCTCGTTCAACCAAAAATCACACTTGGAGAACTTCACATACAATCTCTCCCTCCTCAGAGTCTCCAATACCTCCCTCAGATGATCCTCATGTTGTTCCTGGGTCTTGGAATAGACCAATTTGTCATCAATAAACACAATCACGGACCGATGCAACATAGGCCTACATACACGATTCATGAGATCCATGCGTGCGGCTGGAGCATTGGTGTGCCAGAATGGCATCACCACAAACTTATAATAACCATAACAAGTATGAAAGGCTGTTTTCTGCGCATCTTCCTCTCTAACCCTCATCTGATGATAACTCGGATGCAGATCAATCTTGAAAAACCAAGATGCACCCTGAAGTTGGTCAAATAAATTGTCAGTCCTTGGGAGTGGGTAATGGTTCTTCACCGTTAGCTTATTCAACTCCCGGTTGTCGATATACATCCAATGTGACCCATCCTTCTTATGCACAAACATGATCGGCGCTCCCCATGGCGAACTACTTGGCTAGATAAATATCTTGTCTAATAGCTCATGCAGTTGTATAGACAACTCCTGGATCTTTAGAGGTGCTAACCGATAAGGTGCTTTGGCTATCGGACCCGCACCGGGAACCAATTCAATCCGAAGCTCCACCGCGTCTCTGGAGGCACTCAGGGAAGTCATCTGGGAACAAATCCGGATATTCCTAAACAAGTGGTACATTATCCACAGTCGCCTTACCCTTCTCCCTGGTATCTATAATATAGGCGACAAATCCGGAACAACCCTGCTGATGATAGCGCCTGGCCCTAGCTGCTGAACATACAACCGGCTCGTGCTGAACACCCTCTCCATGAATCACCAAGTCTCCCCCACTTGGGGTCCATATACGCACCAACTGCTGCTAACAATCAATCATTTCCCCATTGGGGCTCAACTAGTCCATCTCCACGATGACCTTGCTCTCACGCAGGGGAATAGGAACCAAATCAATCGGATACCGCTCACTGAACATCTCCAAGACACAACCCCGATGAATCCTAGATACTCTCACATGATAGTCATCAATAATCTCAACCTCTAATGGACAATCTAGTTCCCTTAGAGCATCGAAAAACCTCTTGTTGAGTGCAAGAGATACAAAGGATTGCGTAGCCCCCAAATCATACAATACCAAAGAACAGATACCATTCACAAGGAACAATCCTAAAACAAAAAACTCAGATATAAGTATAAAAATAAACATAAATAAAAAGATAAGGAGGAGATACATACTCATCACCGCATCAGGTGCTGCATGTGCCTCCTCGAATGGCAACTCAAAAGCCCTACTCTTGACAACAGGTGCATCTGCCTTGCCCTGGAGGCCATCAGTACCGAAGCAGGTGCTGCAACTGGTCCTGCCGCTGCTAGACTCAGACAATCAGCCTTTTTATGACACCTCTGATTGTAATGGAAGCAAATCAGAATCGATCCTTGGGTAATGGCTCTACAATCCTGACTACAATGCTCAGTCTTGTCGTACTTATAGCAGCTTGATCCACCACCACCCCTACTAGCTCCATCGTGTGTCTTGTTGCACTTGCCATAGCAACCCCGACTTTGTTGTCCTCTCGATATCGAATCAAAAACCTTGGGCCTCTTTCCCGTACCCTCTGAACTATGAACCTGATTTGTGTAACGTTGTAAAATTTCAAATAAAATTTCACATTTTAAAAACACTTTATCTCACAATATTATAAAACTCATTGTTTCATATATCCAAACATAAGTAAAAATCCCAAGATCATATCATATATAAAACTCCGCGTGTGTGTGTACTGATCAAACCAGCGCCTTCCCACGATCCTAACTAGTACCTAAAACGCATAACACAAAACACTGTAAGCATGAAGCTTAGTGAGTTCCCCAAAATACCACACATAACACATACTAGCCACTCGAGGCTATAACTCTGTGGGCCCTTGGGCCCTAACTCTGTGGACCCTATGGTCCTAGCTCTGTGAACCTTCTGGTTCGAACTCTGATATACACTGATATACACACAACATAAATCACATAGAAATAATGCAGTGCAACACATCACATAAATAGCATACAATAACTCTGTCACATAACTCTAATTACCACTCACGGTAAAGTATAGTGAGAAGACTCGCCTCGCTGGATGTCGGATAATCACTCGTGCTCGATTCCCCGACCTATCGTCCTCCTATATCATAAATACATCTCTAATAAATACTTTCCTGGCTTATTTTGACTAACACTATTAAGTCAACACTAGTCAACCTTGGTCAACACTGGTCAACGTTCACCCTTTGACCCGACTCGTCGAGTCATGCATAGACTCATCGAGTCCATACGTGAACTCGAGTCCTTTGAATCCTTTTTGACTCACCAATTCACTCAACCAACTCGGTGAGTCATCCACATATCTGAGTCACGGGACAACCCGCTTCGACTCGTTGAGTCTGCTCATGGACTCGGCGAGTTCATTTCATGTACAACCTCAAACAACCTTCTGAGGCCAGATCTATTCCTCTAACCCTTAGATCTAACCTTCCCAAGTTCAATAATCACGTAAAGTCTCTATCTTGATGCACATGCAACATCTATATGACCATATATGATGATTTAGCCCCAAATACCTTAACCCAAGGTCCTAACCTCCATTGTTCTTCATAAAGCTTGATGAGTAAGGCTCTTTGGACCTCTATGGATCCAGATCCAAAGCCTCATCACCAGAAAGGGACTATTTGGACATCAAATCAACCTAGAAAAGGGCACAAGATACCCTAAATCCATATATTCTTCATAAAACAGAAGAAGAGTCGAATTAATACCTCAAATGCGATGATCTTAGCTTCAAATCCACAGAATAACAACCTCCTTTGCTTCCCCTTGGCTAGGACCTCCTTCTTCTTACTAAACAACACCACAAAGGTCAAGAATGGCTTCCCTTCTCTCTCAAAATGCTCAAGCACTCTAGGGTTTCTCTCTGGGACTGGTAGCCGCAAATGAAGGCCATAAGGGCCTTTAAATAGGTCCTAGACCCGAGAAATTAGGGTTTCATTCGTCAGCTCTGACTCGGCGAGTCACTCCCTTGACTGGTCGAGTCCCCTCATTAACCACGTCATCCATTCGCGACCAGACTCGACGAGTCTGAGGACCAACTTGTCGAGTCACCTTACATAATTAAATAAATACAACATAAATCAATACACCTGGGAAACTGCGTGTTACAATTCACCCCCACCAGAATCAGACTTCGCCCTCGAAGTCTCTTTCCGCAAATAACTCTAGATACTGCTCACGCATCTCTAACTCCGACTCCAGGTCAGCTCGGAACCCTTCTGATGTCCTCTAATGGAACCACTGCCGACTCATCGGCGATACACTTCCTCAACTGAGACACGTGGAAGGTATCATGAATCTGACTCAACTCCGCAGGTAGCTCGAAACGGTACGTTACCCTGCCCACCCTGGCGGTCACCCTGAAAGGACCAATATACCGAAGCCCCAACTTGCCTCTCTTCCTGAATTGGATTACTCCTTTCCAAGGAGATACCTTCAGGAGTACAAAGTCACCAACTTGAAACTCGAGCTCCGAGCGACGCCTGTCGGTGTAGCTCTTCTGATGACTCTAAGCCATCAGTAACCTCTGTCTGACCTGCTGTATCTGCTCAGTCGCCTGAAGTACTATCTTTGTACTACCCATCACACGCTGCCCGACCTCACCCCAGCAAATGGGAGTCCGACACCTCCTCCTATAGAACAACTCAAAGGGTGGCATACCAATGCTCAAATGATGGTTGTTGTTATAGGAAAACTCAGCCAAAGGTAAATATGTGTCCCAACTCCCTCCGAAGTCCAGTACACATGCCCGAAGCATGTCCTCGAGCGTCTGAATCGTCCGCTCGCTCTGCCCGTCGGTCTGTGGGTGGTATGCAGTGCTAAAATGCAGCCTCGTACCCAACTCCTCATGAAATTTCTTCCAGAACCTGGAAGTGAAACACACATCTCGATCTGAAACGATCGAGATCGGTACTCCATGGCACGATACCACTTCTCTCATGTACATCTCTGCCAGCTTCTCAGCGGAAGAACTCTCACTGATAGCAAGAAAATGGGCGCTCTTTGTCAACCTGTCCACGATCACCCAAATTGCATCGACACCTCTCGCAGTCCTTGGTAATTTGGTGATAAAGTCCATGGTAATATGTTCCCACTTCCATTCGGGAATCTCCAAAGGCTATAACTTACCATGCGGACGCTGGTGCTTGGCCTTAACCCTGCGACAGGTCAAACACCTCTTTACGAACCATGCAACATTCCTCTTCATACAGGGCCACCAATACTCTCCTTTCAGATCCAAGTACATCTTAGTGGCCCCGGGATGGATCGAGAACCTCGATCTATGCGCCTCCTCCATCAAGATGGTACGCGTTCCGCCCACAAACGGTACCCAAATCCGACCCTGAAAGGTCATAAGCCCTCGGTTATCGGTAATGAACTCTGATACCTGTCCGATAACCCACTCTCTCTTACAGCTCTCCGGTCTCACGGCCTCAGCTTAGGCCCCTCGAATGGTGTCCAACACCGGAGTCATCACTGTGAGTCTCATACAAACGTCTCATATCGGAGTGCCCTCCGCCCTACGACTCAGGGCATCGACTACAACGTTAGCCTTGCCCGGGTGGTACAGGATCTCACAATCGTAATCCTTCACCACATCCAACCATCTCCTCTGGCGCATGTTCAGGTTGGGCTGATCCATCAAATACTTCAAGCTCTTGTGGTCCGTGTATATGGTACACCGGACTCCATACAGATAGTGACACCAGATCTTGAAGGCGAACACTACTGCCCCTAGCTCCAGATCGTGGGTGTTACCTCCGGAAGAGCTAACACCGGGGCTTCGCACAATCTTTGGCAAAGTGTCTCGAAGGAGGCCTGCTGTTCTAGGCCCCATGAAAAAGCATCACCCTTCTGGGTCAATCTGGTGAGTGGCACGGCAATCTTGGAGAAATCCCTGATGAATCTCCTATAATAGCCAGCCAACCCTAGGAAACTCCTGATCTCAGTGGGGGATCTCGGCACCTCCCAACTCATCACTGCCTCAATCTTGGCCGGATCGACCAATATCCCATTCTGGTTAACAAGGTGCCCAAGGAACTGGACCTTTCGTAGCCATAAATCACACTTGGAGAATTTGGCATAAAGCCTCTCCGATTTCAAAACTCCAAGGATCTCCCTCATATGCTCCTCATGCTGCTCTCTGGATTTTGAATACACCAATATATCGTCGATGAACACGATCACCGAGCGATCCAACATCAGCCTGCACACTCTGTTCATGAGATCCATGAACGCCGTCGGGGCATTGGTGAGCCCAAAAGGCACCACCACGAACTCGTAATGCCCGTAACGAGTCATGAACGCTGTCTTCTGGATATCCTCATCTCGCACCCTCATCTGATGATATCCAGACCTCAAATCGATCTTGGAGAACCAAGATGCTCCCTATAACTGATCGAACAAATCGTCAATCCTCGACAACGGATAACGATTCTTGACCATCAACTTGTTCAACTCCCGGTAATCAATGCACATCCGGTGTGAATCATCCTTTTTCTTGACAAAGAGGATAGGCGCTCCCCATGACGAACTGCTCAGCCAAATAAACCACTTCCCCAGCAGCTCCTGAAGTTGCGAGGATAACTCCTGCATCTCTGGAGGTGCAAGGAGATAGGGCGCCTTGGCGATAGGTGCTGCCCCCAGAACCAAATCGATTCGAAACTCTACCTACCTCTCAGGAGGCACGCCCGACAACACCTCCGAGAAAACATCCGGGAACTCTCGCACTATCGGAACCTCATCAACTGACCTCGGCCTCTCTGATTCAACCCTCGTATCCATCACATACGCTACAAACCCACTACAGCCCCACTGTAGACTCTGCCTCGCTCTAGCGGCCGAACAAAATGCTGGCCCATAACGTGTACCCTCGCCGTACACCGTAAGAACTCCCCCACTAGGGTCTCGTATGGTCACCAGTTGTCGCTCGCAGTCGATAACCGCTCCAAATTTGCTCAACCAGTCCATGCCCACGATGACACAGACATCTCCCATCGCAATAGGAACTAAATCAATCGGAAACTCAATGCCGAAAATCTCGAGTACACACCCTCGTATCACCTCTGTGGCATACACCGCCCTCTCGTCAGCTATGGAAACTCTCAAAGGTCGACTCAACGCCTCTCGACTAATACTGATGTGCTGACTAAAAGCTAAGGATACAAAAGACCGACTCGCACCCGATTCAAATAACACCAAGGCAGGTACAGAACTCACAAGAAAAGTACCTACACATAACATAATATAAACACAATATCTCAATCATCAAAATAAATACATGAAAGAATACATACCAGCCACGACATCGGGCGCTGTGCGGACCTCCTCCGCGGTCAACTAGAAGACTCTCCCTCGTGCCTTCGGTGCCTCGACCTTCACTGGATGGCTCTCGATAGCTCTGATAGTAGCAGGGGCAAATCCCTGAGGTGCTCCCTGTGCTGATCCCTGCAGCTGCGGACACTCTGCCTTCTAGTGTCCGGTCTGGTTGTAGTGGAAACAGACTGCGAATCCCTTGGGGGAATCCTTGGCCATATGCCCCTCTTTGCCACACTTGTAGCAAGACCCCGATCTGCAAACCCCATCATGACACTTGCCGCACTTGCCACAAGTGCGGCCCTTCTGTTTCCCTGATCTGGGATCGGCGGGCTTGGCCCGCTTAGCTTCCGGCTGAGACTGTGCCGGTCGCCGATCCCTCCCCTGAGACTCCGCCTCTTCCCTAGCCTGAGTCTCCAGCTCTATCTCCCTCTTCCGAGCATTTGCCTGAAGCTCGGCAAATGTCCGGTACGACGAGTTCGTCGCGAACTCTCGTATATCCCTCCTCAAAATGCTCAGATATCGGCTCATACATGCCTGCTCGGAGGACATGTGCTCTGGGCAGAACATCGCCCGCTCATGGAACATCCTCGTAATCACTGTAACGGACTCAGTACCCTGCTTGAAGGTCAGAAACTCCTAGGCCAAACGCTCCCTCTCCACCTGGGGAACGTACTCATCTCGGAACATAGCAGTGAACCTCTCCCAGGTCACTGCAGCAAGCTCAGCAAGAGAATAGTGTGCCGTCACAAACTTCCACCAGTCCTTCGCTCCCAAGCGAAGCTGGTTCAGCACGAACTGAACCCTCAAATGCTCTGGACAAGATCACGTAAAGAAACACCCCTCGATGTCTGAAATCCACCTCATCATCGCAATCGGATCCTGCGTCCCATTAAAATCTGGTGGTTTTGTGTTGCTGAACTCCCGGAACAGCAACACATCACCACCCTGCGGTCTAGCCACAGCTACAGCTGCAGTGGCCGCAACAACAACAGCATCAGAAAGAGCAGCATGTCGCTCATCAAAAGTCTCTATCAGCGTAGTCTTGATAGACCCAAACATCTTTAGTATCTCTTCCCTGATGGCCGCAACCACCTCCTCATGAATAATCCTACTGCCTACACCGCATCAGCATCCAACCCAAGTCCTCCTCCCAGAGTACCAAGTCCCAAGTACTCTACTCTCTCTAATCATATGCTACTCACTACCAGATCCCTCATAAGCTCCTCGCTTCTATCTAATCACTCTCAAGCATCCCTAGCAGCAAAACTCCTAGCTAGACTAAGGCATCACAAATCAGGCCACTCTAGTCCTAATAAGAATACCTAGTCTACTCTAGCATGCATAATATAACTCATCATACATCATAGCATGACATATCTCATAACATGTAAGGGTATTTTGGGAAATCACCGTTCGTGTGCTGACTGATCGTACACACGGCTCTGATTTGTTTGTTTCAAAACTATTTTACTCTTTCATAATTACTTTATTATCAAAAAAATTCCTCAAATCCTCAGTTTGAGTTCAGATACGCCCGAAGGTGCATCCGGGTCCCTCAAACCAAGGCTCAATACCAACTTGTAACGTCGTAAAATTTCAAACAAATTTTCACATTTTAAAAACACTTTATTTCACAATATTATAAAACTCATTGTTTCATATATCCAAACATAAGTCAAAATCCCAAGATCATATCATATATAAAACTCCGCGTGTGTGTATGCTGATCATGCCGACGCCTTCATGCGATCATCATTAGTACCTGAAACGCATAACACAAAACACTGTAAGCACGAAGCTTAGTGAGTTCCCCAAAATACCACACATAACACATACTAGCCACTCGAGGCTATAACTCTGTGGGCCCTTGGCCCTAACTCTATGGACCCTCTGGTCCTAGCTCTGTGAACCTTCTGGTTCTAACTCTGATATACATTGATATACAGACAATATAAATCACATAGAAATAAGACAAAATTACAAAAATGGTCCTTGTGGTTTACTAAAAGTCACAAACTTAGTCCCTATAATTTTTTTGATGCAAATGGTCCTTGTGGTTTGCAAAACTTGCAGAGTTGGCCATTTTTACTAACACCGTTAGTAAAATGCCGTTAGGGACTGAATTTCTAAGGGCATTTTCATCTTTTCAAGTATAAAAGGACTGAATTCGTGACATTTGATAAACCACAAGGACCATTTTTGAAGTTTGTTTGAAAAAACATAATTAATTGTGTTAATGTCAGGGATTGAACTTGGGACATCTAGTAATGTGGTCAACGACTTTGCCACCAAGCTAGGAGGAGGATGATGTTTCTCCTTCGGATTTAATCAATATAACAATAACCAAACGAATCATTTTATCATTATTTTCACTATTATTAATATAAATATTTATTATTATTATTATTATTATTATTATTATTATTATTATTATTATTATTACATAACTATATTTTATAAATGTATAAGAACTTATTTATATATATTTAAAAACATGATTTTTTTTTATTTAAAAAAATATATTTCTATCTTTAAAACCGTATTTATATATTTAATATTATATAAAGACGCTTCATGATTTATAAATAAGTTCGTAAAGATATAAAAACATATGCATACATATTTATTCATTTAAAAAAATATATGTATGCATTTATACATATTTTTATCTATTTAAACATTTGAAACAAATTTATGCATATTAAAAACGTTTTTATATGAATTTATATAATTTAGAAAAATATTAGTATGTTTATATGTTTTTAAAATGTATTTATATGTGTTCACATATTTTAAAACATATTTACATGTTTTTAAAATGTATAAATACATATAAATACGTATCAATATGTATATAGATTTTTAAAATTAATAATTATATATACACACATTTATATGCCCTTAGTAACTTATTTATATATTTTGAAGCGTTTTACTATAACTTTAAATATATAAATATGAATTTATAAACAAAAATAATGTTTTTAAATAAAAATAATAATAATATATAAAAATAATGTTTTTATGGAGATATAAATATGTTTATTAAATATTTATACATAAAACTGTATTTATACATTCATAAAACTGAATTTATATTATAATAAAAATAATAATATTATTAATAATAATAATTAAAATTAAAATTCAATTAAAATCAAAATTGTTAATAAAAAAAGAAGAACGACACTTTATATTTACTATTGCCGATATATAAGCACAAGTTCATTCTTGTCTTGGTGGAAAAGGGTTGTGTCTGTTTGCGAGAAGACCCGGGTTCGAACCCTACCTCCTTAGTTTCTTGACTTTTTAAGGCAAATAACAAAAATGGTCCATTTGGTTTGCTAAATGTAACGAATTCAGTCCCTCCTATACTTGAAATGACTAAAATACCCCCACATTGGATGTACTAATGGCAATATTTTAACGGAGTTAGTAAAAAGGGCAAACTTTGCAAGTTTTGCAAGCCACAAGGACCATTTGCATCAAAAAATTTGTAGGGACTAAGTTTGTGACTTTTAGTAAACAACAGGGACCATTTTTGTAATTTTGTCTAGAAATAAGGCAATACAACACATCACATAAATAGCATACAATAACTCTGTCACATAACTCTAATTACCACTCACGGTAAAGTATAGTGAGAAGACTCACCTCGCTGGATTTCGGATAATCACTCGTGCTTGATTCCCTGACCTATCGTCCTCCTATATCATAAATACATCTCTAATTAATACTTTCCTGGCTTATTTTGACAAACACTATTAAGTCAACACTGGTCAACGTTGGTCAACCTTTGACCCGACTCGTCGAGTCATGCATACACTCGTCGAGTCCATACGTGAACTCGAGTCCTTTGAATCCTTTCTGACTCACCGAGTCACTCACCCAACTCGGCGAGTCATCCACATATCTGAGTCACGGGACAACCCGCTCTGACTCGTCGAGTCTGCTTATCGACTCGGCGAGTTCATTTCATGTACAACTTCAAACAACCTTCTGAGGCCAGATCTATTCCTCTAACCCTTAGATCTAACCTTCTGAAGTTCAATAATCACGTAAAGTCTCTATCTTGATGCACATGCAACATCTATATGACCATATATGATGATTTAGCCCCAAATACCTTAACCCAAGGTCCTAACCTCCATTATTCTTCATAAAGCTTGATGAGTAAGGCTCTCTGGACCTCTATGGATCCAGATCCAAAGCCTCATCACCAGAAAGGGACTATTTGGACATCAAATCAACCTAGAAAAGGGCACAAGATACCCAAAATCCATATATTCTTCATAAAACAGAAGAAGAGTCGAATTAATACCTCAAATGCGATGATCTTAGCTTCAAATCCACAGAATAACAACCTCCTTTGCTTCCCCTTGGCTAGGACCTCCTTCTTCTTACTAAACAACACCACAAAGGTCAAGAATGGCTTCCCTTCTCTCTCAAAATGCTCAAGCACTCTAGGGTTTCTCTCTGGGACTGGTAGCCGCAAATGAAGGCCATAAGGGCCTTTAAATAGGTCCTAGACCCGAGAAATTAGGGTTTCATTCGTCAGCTCTGACTCGGCGAGTCACTCCTTTGACTCGTCGAGTCCCCTCATTAACCACGTCATCCAGTCGTGACCAGACTCGACGAGTCTAAGCACCAACTCGTCGAGTCACCTTACATAATTAAATAAATACAACATAAATCAATATACCTAGGAAAATGGGTGTTACAATTTGGCTTCCTCTTCTTCTCCATCTCTAAGTCAATCTCTCTCTTTGGCTCGCGTTATCATATAATTTAGTGCCTTGCAACTAGATCGACTCACAAACTGCCTGATATTGATCCTAAACATCTTATGGTATCTCGCCTTCTTTATCTCCTCGTCGGCCACCAACTGTGGAACGAATAATGCCCTCACATGGAACATAGTAGTGATCTCTGCCACCATCTATGTAGTTTGGAGAAGGTCTTGAAACTCCCTCACCAACTGCTTGACCTCAATCATAGGAGCAAACTCAACCCGAAACATCGTCACAAAATCCTCCCAAGTCATCAACTCAATCGCCTCGCCTTCCATGGCATGTCCAACCTCCTCCCACCGGTCTCAGGCTCTATCTTTTATAAGACAAGATGCAAGTCTGACCTTTGCCTACTCCAGGAAAAGACTAGATCGGCAAGCATTCCCAACGTCTGCCAACCAACGCCAGCTCGTAATCGGGTCCTTCTTCCCAAAGAACTTCAGGGCCCTACATGGCCGGAACTCACGGGAAGTCAAAGAGCAGGCTCCCACCATCTCAAAATGAAAAGAGCCCAAGCGCTCATCCAGAATCTCCAGAATACCCTCCTTGACTATGAAAAACATCACATGAGTTTGCTCAAAAATATTATGGGTAATCTCTGCTGAAATGAACTCCCACATCTGATCATCGATATGTTCGGCTCCAGAGCCCGAACCCGAACTCTCACCGGCACCAGAGCCACTACCAGAACCTCCTCGAGTGGTCTCCATTGGAAATCCACTCCCTTATTCATCAAATGAGTAAGGAGTACAACAATCTTGGAGAAATCCTAGATGAATCTCCGATAATATTTCGACAAACCCAAGAAACTCCTGATCTCTGAAGGAGATTTTGGAACCTCCCACTGCATCACGGCCTAAATCTTGGCCGGATTGACCAAAATCCCATTTTGGTTAATGAGATTTCCCAGGAACTGGACCTCTCGTAACCAAAACTCACACTTCGAGAACTTGGCATACAACCGTTCTCGCTTCAACACTCCCAAAAGATCTCGTAGGTGCTCATCATCCTGCTCTCTGGTCTTGGAATAGACCAAGATATCATTGATAAAAAAGATCATTTATCGATCGAGCATTGGCCTGCATACCTGATTCATCAAATCCATAAAAACCGTAGGCGCATTGGTGAGCCCAAATGGCATCACCACGAACTCGTAATG
Organism: Lactuca serriola; assembly: GCF_051521515.1. Taxonomy (NCBI): domain Eukaryota; kingdom Viridiplantae; phylum Streptophyta; class Magnoliopsida; order Asterales; family Asteraceae; genus Lactuca; species Lactuca serriola. The sequence continues at coordinate 42,110,277 of NC_136416.1, forward strand.
CCCATAACGAGTTTGAAATGTTGTCTTCTCCACGTCCTCCTCTCTAACCCTCACCTAATGATACCCCGACCTCAGTTCATTCTTGGAGAACCAAGACGCACCCTGAAACTGATCAAAGAGGTCGTCAATTCGCAGAAGTGGATAACGTTTCTTCACCGTCAACTTGTTCAACTCCTGGTAATCAATGCACATTCGGTGTCAACCATCCTTCTTCTTGATAAACAATATTGGTGCTCCCCGCAACGAATTGTTAGGTCTAATGAACTGCTTGCCTAGTAGCTCCTGAAGCTGAGAGGATAACTCATCTCCAACGGTGCCAAACGGTACGACACCTTGCCAATCGGAGTTGTACCTAGCACTAGATCAATCCTGAACTCCATCTGCCTCTCAGGAGGCACACCGGATAACTCCTCCGAAAAAACATCAGCAAACTCCCTGACAACGGGCACATATGAAACCGAGACCTACTCCCTAACCTGAGTATCAACCACATAGGCAAGATAACCCATATGATGGGTTTTTAGCATAACTATAAATCCTATGTGTTCATGCAACCAAAAATTAAGGATGTAGGTTTTCACTAGTTGAACATGCAAACTTGAATACAAAAGAGAAACCCTAATATGCATCTATAAAAATCGAAAATAACCTAATACTAAGGTTTAGATTCATACCTCAATTGTTATGTAGTAATAACAATTAGTCCTTGTAGTTCTTTAGCTCTTGAAAGCAAGTGCCTCACATGTGACATCTCTAATGGCTCGTAAACACTCTTTGCAAGAGGATGAGAGGATGAGAGGAGAGAGGATGAGAGGAGAGAGGAAGAGATAGACCAGAAATTAGGCTATGCTAGGGGTCTATGCATGGGGGGCCTAAACTCCAAGGGGTTAGGCTCCTTATATACTTGAGGTGGCTCAGTCCCAAAGCTAGGGTTTTCAGGTGGAAACCATAATTTTCTGATTAAGGCCTAAGCAGCCCATGGACTCCTTAATTATAAGCCTTGGACGATAACTTGTAGGGCCTCCCTGTAATTTTCGTCCACTCTTATTCAAGGGGTCCAAGAGCCCAATTTCACAACTATTAATTAATTGTAAAACAACCCCTATATATTTAATTAAATCCTTTAATCCTAAAATTAATTTCTGATTAAATATTAATTAAAAAAATATGATTTCTAATTAATATATTATTTTCATAACATATTAATAAATCATTCACATCAATTTATTATTCCAAATAATAAATTCAACTTCTCTCCAAAAGTCATCCTGTCAAGTTGCAAGAGTGAAGGCAACCCAAAAGGATTTAGGCTTCTATCAATTCAAGTAAATACCAATTATAGTTATGGGCTTAGACACCTAATCCAACAATCTCCCACTTTAATAAGTCTAATAACTATAATTGCATGTACAACTTTAAAAAATTGACTAGCACATTGTAACTCTCAAAAGCTGTCGTCGAACTCTGACCTAGTCAGTTACGTTTCCTAATATAAGGGATCATATAATCTTTCATTCTGCAAGATATCGTGTAAACAAATGGCATGGAACATAATCATTTTCATTGTCTAATAGTTTGTTTCCCGATTTCTGATTTGTAATGACAAATAACTTAATTGAACACATCAATTCAGTCCTTATCGAGCCCGACACATAAGTCAACACCAAATCATCGAGGGGCCTAAGATTTTGTTTTCCCCTTAGGGCAAAAAGACTAGATAAACTTAGACTTATATGCTTGTACTATTTACTCATCAAATCGTACACAACAATACATTTTTAACATCAAGTTACTGATGCGTTTAAGCATTATCAATGCACAACCAACTTGTAAACAACAACTCATATATCTCGGTTTAAAGATTATACGATATTATCTTCTCATAATTACTCATGATAAATTCCTTGAAGTAATTCTATAAGTGTGGGTTTAATCCAATACTTAAATCTCCATTTCAAAAGTACTCATGAACGTTGCAGCAAACCATTGCTATGTCTAAGCTCTTAGACAGTCTACAAGCCAATTCATGTCAGTCTTAATTCACTACTTACTTCCAAAGTATGATCGACTATGGATGTTTTGAATAGTCCAATTATTCGGGAAGTAAAACATGCAAAGTTGAAACACAAAGATAAACAATTAACAAAAGATAGTAAACAATACTCATAAATAAATCTCCATTACTTAATCATCAAATGTCAATTACATTTATTTGTTACAAGTTTCTAAAATATCACTAAAACTAATATCATCCTTCAGACCAATGCTCCTCGCATGCTGAACATGCTTGATCCTACTCAGACCCTATGTGAGGGGATCTGTAGGATTCTCTTTTGACGATACCCTCTTAACGACAAGGAGTCCTTATTCTACTCAATGTCTGATAAAATGATATTTTCTCTTGATCTGCCTAGATCTTCCATGATCTCTTGGCTCCTTGATTAAGGCAACCCCTCCTTCATTATCGTAGAAAACCTCCATCGACTCCTTAATGGATGACACAACTCCAAGGTCTCCAATGAAGTTGTTCAACCATATAGCCTCCTTTGACGCTTCGATCGTTGCGATATATTCTGATTCACATGTGGAATCAGCTACGGTCTCCTACTTGGAATTTTTCCATGTCACCGCTCCTCCATTAAGTGTAAACATCTAACCAGACTGAGAATGGAAGTTGTCTCTGTCTATCTGAAAACTGGCATCGCTATAACCAGTAACTCTCAAGCCATCGCTGCCACCAAGCACAAGGACCAAGTCCTTAGTTCTTCGTAGATACTTAAGAATATTTTGACCGCTATCTAATGAGCTTTACCCGGATTTCCCTGATATCAACTAACCATGCTCAAAGCAAAAGCCACGTCAAGGCAAGTACATGTCATATCATACATGATCGAGCCAACGACAGAAGCATATGGAGCTCGACTCATTTCTGCTATCTCTGCATCGGTACTCGGACTCTTATTCTTACTCAGTTTGGTATTACTCTGGATGGGTAACTCTCCCTTCTTGGAATTCTCCATGCTAACGCTTTAGCACCTTATCCAAGTAAGTACTTTGACTAAGTACAATTAATCTTCTACTACTATTTCTCAAAATCCTTATTCCCAGAGTATAAGCAGCCTCTCGCAGATCCTTCATAGCGAAACACTTTCCAAGCCAGGACTTAACTTCCTGCAAGGTTGGATCGTCGTTTCCTATGAGTAGTATGTCATCAACATACAATACTAGGAAGCTGACTATACTCCCACTAGCTTTGACATATACACAGGACTCATCTTCACTCCTAGAGAAACCAAATTCTTTGACTTTCTCAAGCGGACACAATCTATTGGGGTACTTAGCATCCATAAAACGCTCTGGATGATTCATGTATACATCCTCAGCCAACTTTCCATTAAGGAAAGCGGTTTTGACATCCATCTACCATATTTCAGAATCATGAAAAGAAACAATGGCTAACATAACCCTTATAGATTTGATCTTCGCCACTGGTGAGAAGGTCCCATCATAGTCAACCCCCGGGGTTTGAGTAAAGCCTTTCGCAACCAGTCATGCCTTGAACGTGTCTACCTTTCCATCCATATTGGTCTTCTTCTTGAAGATCCATTTGCACCCAACTATCTTTCGACCTGGTATATTTTCAACCAAGTTCCAAATTTGATTGTTATACATGGACTGGATCTCACTGTGCATTGCCTCTTTCCATTTGGCAGACTCGGGGCCTGCCATAGCTTCCATGTAGTTAGCAGGTTCATCCAAATTTACCAGTGTACTATCAATGATAAACGTATAACCTTCTGCAGTTATATGGAAACCATATAATACAGGTGGAACGCTAACTCTACTAGAACGTCTAAGAGGTAATGACTCGTCAACGGGTTCAATAGGAATTTCTTCCTCAGGTTGAGCGCTAGTGTTATAGGTTCCTTCATTGTTTGATTCTTGAATTTCTTCAAGATCAATTGTACTCCCACTATCTTCTTTGCATATGATTTCTCTCCCTCTCCCTCTCTCTCTCTCTCTCTCTCTCTCAAGACTCCCCTTCGTGCTATAAAGACCACGTTTTCACTAGGTCTGTGGAACAAGTATCCAAAGGACTTCTGTGGATAGCCGATGAAAATACATCGCTCACTTCAAGGTTCAAGCTTGTCGTGAGTCTCTTGTCTAACAAAAGCTTCACAACCCCAAACCTTGATATATGCCAACGAGGGAACCTTCCCTATCCACATCTCATGAGGTGTTTTGGCAACCTTCTTCGTTGGTACTAGATTAAGGATATGGGCGGTAGTCTCTAAGGCATACCCCTAAAATGATATTGGAAGAGAAGCCCGACTCATCATGGAGCGAACCATGTCTAACAAGGTTCGATTATGCCTCTCACCCATACCATTAAGTTGTGGTCCTAGGAGGTGTTAATTGTGAAATAATTCCACATTCCTTGAGGTAGTCGTGGAACTAGATACTAAGATACTCACTACCTCTATCAGATCTGAGCATCTTCATCTTCCTGCCCAGTTGATTTTCGACTTCATGTTTGAACTCTTTGAACTTTTCAAAGGTTTTTGACTTATGCTTGATTAAGTAGATATATACATATCTGCTATAATCATTAGTAAAAGTCACATAAAATCGATTTGCATCCCTTGTGGTGGATTTGAAGGGCCCACACACGTATGTGTGTATGAGATCCAACAATCCTTCACCTCTTTCACAAGAACCAATGAAAGGTGATTTAGTCATCTTTCCAAGAAAACAAGACTCGCATGTATCATCCGACCTTAGATCAAACGATTCCAACACTCCATCCTTTTGGAGTTGGGCAATGTGCTTCTTGTTGACATGTCCAAGACGACAATGCCACAAGCATGCTTTGTCTAAACCATTAGACACATCAATTTGTAACACACCATTTCCTAAATTTTCTACAACTATCATAGTTTCATATACACCATCACAAGGTAATGCTTCAAAATAAAATACACCATTATAATTAATAAGCATTACTAACACCATTCTCGTTATTAAAAGAATATCTGAAATCTTGTCTGTACAAACCATGAAAATAAATAATATTCCTCGTAGTCCAAACACATCCCATTACTAAACATTTAAGAATAAACGTCAATCTTAGTAACAGGCGATGATCTCCTATTGCCCATTATCAGGTTCATCTTCCCACGCTCCACATTCCTACTTTCTTTCAGTCCCTACAAGCTAAAGAAAATATGAAAACCATATCTTGTATCAAGGACCCAAGAATTAGAATGCGATGAGTTTTTTGATTGAATAGTGTAAATACCTGCCGAAGTAGGCTTGATCTTGCCATCCTTAATATCCTGCAAGTATTTGGGGCAACTTCTTTTCCAATGCCCCTTGTCTTGGTAGTAGAAGCACGTTGCCTCTTTTGGATCTGAGGTAGGAGGGGGAGTAGTACTGGATTTTCCTTTGGATCCACTACTAGAAGACCCTTCATAGGACTTTCCCTTCCAGTTCTGCTCTGAGGGAGCTTTCCTCCTTTTCCCCTTCCCATGTCTAATAGCCAGACCTGGAGCGGCAGCAGTAGGAGTGGATTCAACACTTTTTCCCTTTAATCCACTTTCAGCGGTTCTCAACAAGCCTTGAAGTTGACTTAATGTGACTTCCTATTTGTTCATCTTCTGATCAGATCATGATCTTCCCCTTTTTTATTTAATTTCAATGTATGTGGTTTGTTATGGATATGCAACAAGTTTATTCATACTTCCGTGGTAGTGGAAAAGTTGCAGAGATGAAATGTGAGGCTACAAGGTCAACTCTGATGGCAGCATTATGACGTGCATGATCGAAGACAAACACTTTTCAAGAACTCTTAACACATGTGTATATATAGTTAGATGCTAAGTTAGTTTCAATTTTTAATTTATTTGTTGCAAAGATTTAATATTTTTATGGTAATTTCGGGTCATGTTAGAAATCTTAGAACTTGTATTCTACCACATGTTTATACAGTTAAATGTAGAGCTCTTTGTAATTATTGAAACCCAAGGTAAAGTCTTGTAAAATGTAAACTTGTCATGAGAAAAAGGAAAGAGAGAAACTTAGGTGCAAAAAATGAAAAGTTGTAATAATTCGAAGCAGAGAGTTAGAAACTACTTTTTTATAAAAGATTACGTACCAAAAGTGTAATTGACATAAATGCCCCTAATATAAATGCCCTTTTGAATTTTCGAAGCAGAGAGTAGACTGTTACTGGAAGAAAAGCAAGGACTGAAAATGGCCAACCAATAATAACTCCAGTTGCTGCAACAGCAACAGCCATGGCATGCATCCCAAAAAGAAACAATGCTGAAGAGAGAGAAATTGCATACATAGAAAAAGAACTTGGCAAAAAACCTGTAAAAGTTATGAAAAAGACTTAATATGAAAATGAAATTAGATTGATAATTCTTGCATTTGGGAACTTACTTGTGCTAGCAAAAAAGCAATCACTTGTTAAGCATAAAAGGGCGAGTGTGTAACAAGCAAGGCGTTTCCCATACTTTCTAGAAAGTGCTACTACTAAAGCAGCTTCAGATATGACAGAAAGAAGGCCAAGAAAGATTCTCACATCATAGAATACTCATACCTAGAATGTGATGAAGAAATCATTAGATTGATTATGTTAATGGAAGTAGAAATTAACAGGGATATAAATGGAATTGGAATGATTATAGAAAGTGTTGAATTGTATTACTTTTTCCTCATCGAGCCAATTATACATCTGTGAAGCTGGCCAACCCACCATATAATGGAACAAAATGTAGAGGTATGAATGCATTGCAAACTGAGAACTGCAATTAACAGATAATTTATATCAGAGTTAAGAAATCATGGCTGAATTTGCAGAATGGGGATAGAACCTCCATGGAAGAAGTAGAAGCATGGCCTCCCCCAAATCCAAACAATAGCAAAATCTTCTTCTAGAATGAGTTCCCATGAGCCTAGGAAGAAGGTAAGAAATATTTTAAGTTAATTGTTTATTAGATAGAAAATTTTATATTCTAATGGAAAAATAAGGACACGGACATTAGCATGGCCTCCCCCAAATTCAACTTGTTCTTAATAACAAAATGAAGATTCTACAAAGAATACGCTTCACAAGTTTTGCTTCTCCAAATAACCAAGTTTTGATTACATGTAATCCTCTTAAACTTGCAGCTAGTACACCAAAATTCAATACATGGACCAAAGTACCCTTTCCTTTTCTTTTTAAACCATCTTATGAACTAGATGAAATTTAAATCACTGTAATAACATTTTTGATCTTTTTACATTTTATAGATCTCTGGATGCTGAGTTGCTGACATATAATTAAGACTATAAGATCTTTGTGAATGATCTTTGGATAACCTAATACATATACAACAAAACCATAACATCTTATTCAATAACAAAAAAAATTAGTTATTGAGAAAATGAACTTACAAAATTCATGCAAGTTAAACCAAATCACGGGATGGTCTCATCATCCACCAAATCCAGTCCTACCACCTGTATTGTATTTATAATATTGTTAAAACATTACATTAAATAAAATAAATCAAATTCAAATTATGTGACATGTTAAGTTTGAGTGGTGTTACCTGTTTCAAGAATGCATGCAACTGGGGATGTGAATCTGGATTGATTATAACCTCAAAGAGTGGAAGGAAGACATTATCCAGAATGGTCTGAAATGATGTCACGATACCCATTTCTTTGTATATGTTGTAAAGCTGGGGTAGCTGAACAACACAAAGTATGCATATAAATTATAATGTTAGTTGATATTAAAGTATAAAGATTTGGTGAAAATGAGTATATCATGTATATGTATCATTGTATTGTAGTAATACATCACCTGAATCAACCAGACAACATTCTCACCATATAATTCATTGTTTACAATCCAACTTGCCAAATTGTCCCACTCACTTTGCTTGCTTCCATATATTGATATTCTGTATTCAGCCATCTGTCAAAAGGAAAAAGCTTTAAGTCTAAGTGTCATAGATGAATCAAAACAGATAAAGGAATGTGTATATATATAACATGAAAATGAAAACTATGAAAATTGAAACCCCTGTAGCTCAAGATCTTTAATTGGTTTGCGTACAAAATGTCAATGTTTAAAAATTCTAAACAAGTGAGCTCTTGGCCATTCCAGAGAAGTCGTATCACAAATATTTAAACCCAATTCATCTAGGCTTCTTTCATTCCTATACTGTACAATAACATTATAATAAAAAGAAATGGGATACCTTACAAGTAAGGTTAACATGATAGAGGAATTGCTCCATATATTAGAAAAATCAAGAAATCAAAGGAAAAACATGTTCAAGAAATAAACCAATCAATAAACATCTCGTTGGGGAATTTCATCGAGCACTTGGTGCTCATCTAAAAGCAAAGGTATTAGCAAATGTACAACCTTTTAATCACAACCAAGGACACTGTAATTTCGTCACAAAACCAATTAAAAACCAAGTTAAGAGTGAAGCAATAAATTATACTGGAATTGATTTGGAGCCTTCACGATAACCTTCAATGTTTGACTGTAAAATTAGCACGAAAATTATGAAGAACGAGAACATCTTCAACAGAAAACATAGACGGAAACGTATACGATTTGTGTTCTTTGAAGTTCTGCGATGGATTTTCAAGATCGGAGAAAATTTTTATTAGAAACTATGAAGGGAGCTGATGGTGGCGTGAACAAGGCTGCGACCACCGTGGTTGTGATGATGGAGTGGAAATGTACATATGAACGAGCTCAATATTTTTGGGGGTAAACATATTCATGTCTAAAATGAAATAAACAATGTACAAGCGAGGATGTGATACTTGCACGTCAGCAAGGATGCAAACCTGAAGCGGACCCTCAATTCTTAACTTCACGCCGGAGTACTTGATCTGAGACACGATCTAGGTTGCGTTATTCCTTTAGGATAAACAAAAGGGATTCGGTAGTGGTGGAGGCAGATTAGGGTTTATAGAGAAAAGGAGAAGGAGAGAGTGAAGGTTGTCGGCTGGTGGCATGCTTGCCTTGATCGACGTCGACGACCGGGAATGGCAAGTAACGATGGTCAAAGTGCAATGGAAGAAGTAGGCGGAAGTCAATGTCGGGAGGGGGAAGGAAGGAGCGTCGATAATTAGGGCAAGAGGGAAAGGAAGAAAAAGGAAGGCGGAGATTTTAATTTTTTAGGATTTCATTTTCCCCCCAGCTATTAAAGGATGGAACGCGTGTGTTCATTAAAATTTATAAAGCGACATCCTCAGATGATACGCATTTCATTATAGGCGCCCTCCGTGTTTTTTTAGACACTAGTTTAAAGGCACTCAAAAATGCGCGTCCAAAATCCTTAAAATTTATAGAGAGATAACATTATTTTTAGGTCACACGTTTTTGCATATCGTAAATCAATGCGTATCATAAATTGCGCGTCGTAAAAGATTGTTTTTCTAGTAGTGGTTAGTGTGCTATTGTGAGATGTTTGAAGTTAGTTTGGAAATTTACGTTGACAGTAGCAGTTCTGTCTTTAGTGCATTTGGATTGAGGTATACATGCGTTGCGAATGTTGATTGTAGTTGTAATTGACCTACATGGTGATGATAATTATTTTTTATATGACAAAATGATTAGTAGAATAGTGATTACCTAGAAAGTTGACAACTTTGCATGTTGTAACTACAATTACAGGTGGTTGTTTGGCATTTTCTCTTGTATTTCTGTTGAACCTGTTAACTGTTGATGCTGTTTTTGTGACAATGTAACTCTCCTTCAATGTTTGCTAAAATTAAAAAAACGGATTACTATTTATTTACTTTTTTGTTTTATGAGGAATAAGTTATGTTTTCTAATCAGGTGAAGACGTTTAATATTTTTTCGATTGCTTGGGTGTGGGTTTGTAAAATGAACAATAATAAACATTAGTACTGAAGTTTGGTAATTTTCCCCTTCGGACATCTTTACCCTTATCCCAATCCACAATGGTAAGACATTTTGTTTTTTATCTTTAAATAAAATGTTAAAAATATTAAAGTATTTTTAAACCACAAAAACAAAGATAAATAAATAAATATATAATAATAATAATAATAATAATAATAATAATAATAATAAGATGATTTTATATAATTTAGATAATTGTTTTTAAAAAATAAAAATAATTTTATAAATAATCTATATTAATTCTATTAAAATAAAGATAAAAAACAATTATATATATATATATATATATATATATATATATATATATATATATATATATATATATATATATAAAATAAATTGTTAAAAAAAAAGGTAATTTGATCGTTTTATATGGACTAACGACCACCAGTGTAATTTTCACAAACCATATAGATATAATCTATCAAATTTTAAACTTAGGGATCAAAACTGAGAATTTGGCCAAATTATAGGGACCACTTCTATAATTTACTCATTATGTTATTTCATTTTATAGGATTGATAAGAATCGTACATCACAAAGACTTATAAATGCTGTAGATTTTCTTATATATAGAAGATCACGGTAGTAATCCTATTCCACAAACAGAAAAGCATGAGAAAAAGCAAAATATCAGAAAGCTTCACCTGAGCGTTCATGAATTTAGAGGTACAACTGTTCAGTGCGTTTGTGTCTTCTTATATTAATTTCGTTTTAATTTGGTTTCACAGCACAACATAGTAACCTAAGGAAGGGTGAACCGGATGTGCAAGTTAGGTGTTGTTTGTTTTTTCGAAATAAAAATGTATGAATTCTACAAATCACGTCTGCAACCTAATGTAGCAGAAGATGTGGACCAAATGGTTGCAACCTGTTATAAGAAATCTGTTTGTTTTTTTAACTTCAACAGACTGCTGCAATAAACTGAAATTTAAGTACTATTTTTTAAAACCAAGCCTAACGCTCACAAAAATTTATTTAGGTGTTGATAATCATACAAATGGCAAAACCAAGTATATATTAATGGGCTAATGATCGATCTAGTTTTCAAGAATGTAGTTAATTTCATGACAAAATTGCAAGAATGGTCCCTGTGGTATGTCAAAACTAGCAAGCGTTTGAGCTTGCAAAGATGGTCCAATAGTTTGGTTTTGTTGCAATTTTGGTCCAATTTGTTTTGAACTTTTTTGTATTGACGATTTTACCCTTTATTATTTTATTTTTCATTTTTGTTTTATTACAACAATTAAAAAACTATTAAAAATAAAACAAAAATAAAATACCTCTTTCTCTCTCTCTCTCTCTCTCTCTCTCAATTGGTTTCAAATCGTTCTTTACTTGTCATTCGTCTACAATGGCTTAAGCTTTCCAAATTTATTCCCCTTCACCAACGTCCTTCCACCGCCACCAGAGAAGACAACTTACCACCACCAGAGAAGATAACTTATTGCCTAGCAATCAGTCGCGGTGGTGATTTCGGTTTCCAGAGGCAAAGACGAAGATGGCGCTGGTGGATTCCAGTTTCCGGTAACATTTGGAGTTCACCATGTACAAGATCAACGGGGTACGAGGTCGAGTTGTAACAAATCTGTTCGTCGTGTCTCCTTCTCCCTCAACCATCATCTTTTTCGAGTAGTGGTGGTTGTTCGTATATATTTCGCACCATGTGCAAACCCACCAAAGATCCAACCTTTGTTCATGACTGCACAACCCTTGTATTTCTCTATTGCAAAAATCAATTCCAACATCATCTTTGTGATACACTGCCATCACCCTAATCTCCAATCGGTAATGTGATTTTTTAGGATTTGATGTAGGGTTTTTCTGGTCTTTTCCATTTGTAATCAGGTCTTTTGGGTTTTATGAAGGATTTTTATAACCAAGGTTTTGATTTCTTTTCCTGGTTTGATACAGGTTGTTATCTAGGACTAAAAGCAAGTCTTTTATTTAGGAATTGATGTTGTTTCTTAGAAAAATGGTTTGGGTTTCTTTTTCCAGTTTGATCGTTATTTTTCTTGGTATTAAGTGATAGTTGGAGTCTAAATTTCGTTCAATCTATTTTTATTTTCAAGGTTTGATTCAAGTTTGATTTTGGTTTGCTTTTAATTTAAAGTTTAGGGTTTCCTTTTGATTTAGTGTCATTAGATTTGGTATCCGTGATTATTAGCGGTGTTGTTGGCCGACGGTCGGAGTTTGTTTCAAGGGTGGTGATGTTGGACTGCAGATTAAAGGGGAATGAAGTTGGATGGTGGCCAACAAGAGAGAGAGAGAGAGAGAGAGAGAGAGAGAGAGAGAGAGAGAGAGAGAGAGAGAGAGAGAGAGAGAGAGAGAGAGAGAGAGAGAAGTATTTTATTTTTGTTTTATTTTTAATAGTTTTTTAGTTATTGTAATAAAACAAAAATGAAAAACAAAATAATAAAGGGTAAAATCATCAATACAAAAAAGTTCAAATCAAATTGGACCATACTTGCAACAAAACCAAACTATTGGACCATCTTTGCAAGCCAAAACGCTTTTGGACCAAACTTGCTAGTTTGACATACCACAGAGACCATTCTTACAATTTTGTCTAATTTCATAAATAAGTTGAATAAGTTCTTATCCACAGTTTGACTGGAGTTGGGCTTGGTGGGCTTTTCGATGCATTATTGGGCTTTACGGATCCATCAACGGAGATTTGGGTTTAATATAAACTAAGGTTGGAAGGTGTGGTGTTACTCTTACTGCCTTTCTCTTGGATGTGGATATCATAGCAATCATTTTAATTTTTATACTTTTATAATATAAATCAATTTTTTAATATAAAAAAACATATATTTCATTACTTAAAAATAAAAAGAAACATAACATTCATTACTTCAAAAATATATAAAATAAATAAAATTAAAATAACTAGAAATTTTAAACCTACAAACGTAAAAAAACAAACAACAAACAATTAAAAAAACTAATTAACATAATATTATTTAAATTCGGCTTTCATCGTCAAAACAATTTCAAGTTTCTCATGCAAAATAGAAAAAAGAATATATATAATGCAGTACCAACACGAGCATCCAATGTAGTGTTGGAGCTCGTTGCAGTTTATTTTATTTCCTTTTTTTATTAGTTTATTTTAGAAAAAAGAATATATATATATATATATATATAATACAGGGTTTTGGAGCTCGTTGCAGTTGCAGTTTGACTGGAGTTGGGCTTGGTGGGCTTTTCGATGCATTATTGGGCTTTACGGATCCATCAACGGAGATTTGGGTTTAATATAAACTAAGGTTGGAAGGTGTGGTGTTACTCTTACTGTCTTTCTCTTTCTTTCTCTTGGATGTGGATATCATGGCAATCATCTTAATTTTTATACTTTTATAATATAGATCAATTTTTTAATATCAAAAACATAGATTTCATTATTTAAAAATAAAAAGAAACATAACATTCATTACTTAAAAATATATAAAATAAATAAAATTAAAATAACTAGAAATTTTAAACCTACAAAACGTAAAAAAACAAACAACAAACAATTAAAAAAACTAATTAACATAACGTTATTTAAATTCGGCTTTCATCATCAAAGCAATTTCAAGTTTCTCCCTGGTCATATGACTTGTGTCTATCAACTGTAATTTCACGTTACTATCTCTTTGTTTCCTACGTTCTCTTTTGGAAGCAAAAAAAAAAAAACCATTCTTTCTTTTATAGCCTTTGCCTCGTCCCCGATCACTTTCTAATAGACCTGGCAATGCCAGACTCGAATACACGAATTTGTGAGAGACACGACATGATACGAATACATCTTGAAAATTGTGATAAAACTTAATTCTTATCGTATAATCGTACCGTGTCAAATTAATGGCTGACACGTTTTTCATGACATGAATACACAAATTGATAGCCTGCCATGTCTACTTTCAAATCATATGAATCTACCTCTTTGTATTTGTCTTTGTCTTTGTGTTTTTCTTTGTCCCTTCCTATTGGTTGGGAAGGTGGTATAACTCGAACGGGTTCATCATCGTTGAAGTTGATCCCAACACGAGCATCCAATGTAGTGTTGTCGGATTCGGATGTTCTTGAGCATTTTGAATCACTATCGATATGTTCGTCAGATGTTTTGCTCTTTTTCCACTTTTGGCTATCTTTCACGACATTCCAAAACTCAGTAAACTTGAAAGCCTTCCTGTTTTCTTGATGGTACACTTTTAGAGTTTTCTTTAAAATCACATCATCACTCTCCATTTTTTCATTGACATTTCATGTTGTTATACAAACCATTAGACAACATGACTCTATTGTTTGTCTTCCCCCATTTGGAATAGACTTGGTCTTTTGAATGATACTATGTTCGCTTCATTCTTTGTGTGACCTTTTTGTAACTCGCCTCCAAAAACGGTCATGTTTTTTTATTTTTATTTTTATTTTATTTATTTATTTATTTTTTTATCTTTTACAGCCTTCGCATCTTTGGAAACATCGATCCATGCTTACACCAATGCTTACACTTCTTCGGGTTCCCATGTTTTGCCTGCCGCCTTCTCTTTTCTTTTATTTTGTGCTTTGGTGGGTTGGGTTTTTTGAACAATTTCAGGTTCGAAATCGGAATCGAGTGCTTGAGTTTCTTAAACAAATTCAAGTTGAGATAAAAAATCAAATGGATTAAAGTCAGTGTCGAGTACGATTTGTCCGTTTGTGGTTATGGGTATTGTTGCGGATAATACGGTAACATATTGTCATAGTGATAAACAGGGGTGAATAAATCGGTTGATCATAAGAAGGTCTTGGGGTGTTTCTAGTGGGTGTTTTTTGGTTGTTTGAGTTGTTGGAAGAAAATATCTTGAGATTTTTTAGAGAAAGGTATAGAAAGATAGAAAAACTTATTCGGGTGTGGTAAATTAAGGGTTGTGAGGTTTTATTTATAGGTACAAAAGGAAAAAAAATTATATTTTAAATTTTTTACCGTTCAAACATTGGGAGATGAAAAACGAAGAGAGAGAGAGAGAGAGAGAGAGAGAGAGAGAGAGAGAGAGAGAGTATGGCCAAACCGCATTGAAAACCGCAAGGTGGAGGTAGTGTTCCCATGGTCCACCATGGCGAACCGTGTCCACACCATGAAGCCTAAGCAACCAAGTCCAAGTTCGACTTAGAAAATTAAAATTGTCAACCGTCATATATCTTGTTCCTTTGCTAGACAAGTCAGCATTACCTACCCATAAACCAATATATAATAACCGGAAAAAAGAAATTGTGTAACATGGATATGGGACAAAAACTGATATATCATGAACATGAGGCAGTCTCAGTCTCATATAATCCAATGAATGGGTGTGGATAACTGATTTCCAGGCGGAGTGTGATCCACCCTTTTAGGCGGGAAAAGAATTAGTCCCATTTGACTTATAGTCATTTTGACCTAATCCAATCTGTGCAAATCACATTTCCAAAATGGATCAGTTGTTCTATAAACTTCAGTTACTACGTACCAAAAGCTACCTTACACTCTCAATTCAACAAATTTCCAAATCGACATCTCACAATACCTTCTACTTTCTTTCAACTCCATATATTGTGGATATGCACAAGGAAAAAAAAATGTAGCTGTCGCTCAATCTTAAAAGTGATCATCTCCACTTGTTAGGCCATGAACTCAATTGAAAATTTTAAGCACTTGGATTTCGAAACATAAATCATGAAAGTCTAGAACCAAGTGTGAAGTGTGTTGTGTAAAATATGATAAATTAAACAATCAACACATATAGATGGTACTCAACATTTTCTAAAAACAAAATTAACAAAATCAAGTACCTTGCGTGAGTAGTTGAATTAATAGCATTCCATACTTCATGTTTTGGTTCACAACTGATCTGACAAATACATGAGTTTAATTACCATAAATTCTTGACTAAAACTCATCCATGTATATAGACTCCAGATGTTCCTTCATGCGCTGAACCTCATCAACAGATGCAGCTTTGTTTTGCTCGATCCATTTGGTCGTGTCAACAATGGCATCCTCCATTTTCCTCAACCTCCTCCTACCTCTCCCTCTCCTCATACTTTTTATCTTATCATCCATCTTGTATATGTAATCCATCAATGCATTCAATGCATCGACTTTCTTTTCATATTCTTTGTCCTCCTGTTTATACTTCTTAGCATCTTCTATCAACCTCTCAATTTGTTCAGTTGAGAGTCTTCCATTTTCTTTGGTAATTGTGAGTTTCTCTTTCGATATCTTGTCATTGACTGTTAGGATGCCATTGACATCTATTTCGAAGGACAACTCAGGTTTTGCATCTCCTTTTGGAGATGGTGGTATTCCTGAAATTTTGAACTTCCCCAACAAATGGTTATCTGTAGATCTTGCTCTTTCATCTTGATATACCTTGATATGGGCGCTGGATTGATCATCCTTAGTAGTAGAAAATTTTTTGGATTTTTTCGTAGGTATTAAAGTGTTCCGTGGGATCACAACATTAAATACTTCTCCTTTTACTTGTACACCAAGGGACAAAGGAGCGACATCCAATAACATCAAATCTAGACAACTCTTATGATTGTTACCACTTAACTTTGCAGCCATAACGGCTGCACCATATGCAACTGCCTCATCAGGGTTCAAGCTCTTGCATAGCTTCTTCCTTCCAAAAAATTCCTGCAACATACATTGTACCTTTGGTATTCTAGTTGACCCACCAACAAGAATCACATTGTTTACATCAGATTTCTCCATCTTTGCATCGCTTAAACAGGCCTCCACAGTTAACTTGAATGCACTTATTGAAGGAATCCATGTTCAGCTCTTCAAATTTAGCTCGAGTGAACTGCATAGAGAAATCAATACCCTCATGCAACCAATCTAAATCTATTGAAGTCTGAGTAATGCATGAGAGAATCGTTTTTGCTTTCTCACAGGCACATCTCAATCTCCTCAATGCTCGATAGTTCCCTGTCATATCCTTATTCCATCTCCTTGTAAATTCCCTAACACAATGATCCACCATGCAGTTATCAAAATCCTCACCTCCCAAATGAGTGTCACCTGCAATGGATATCACCTCAATCGTACCCTCTTCTGCAATGGTCAACACAGAGACATCAAAAGTGCCACCACCCAAATCAAAGACAAGCACATTGATCTTCCCAGTAATATCAGACTTATTTTTTACACCATAAGCAATTGCTGCTGCTGTAGGCTCGTTGATGATGCGGATGACATTAAGTCCTGCAATGGCTCCAGCATCTTTTGTTGCTTGGCGTTGTGAATCATTAAAGTAAGCTGGGACTGTTATCACAGCATCTTTTACAACTTTTCCAAGGTATGACTCAGCAGTTTCTTTCATCTTCCCAAGAATCATCGATGAAATTTCTTCAGCCAAAAATTCCTTCTCTTCACCTTTGTAGGTGACAACAATCTTTGGTGTGTCGGAAGGCCCTTCTATGACCTTAAAATGCCACAACTTCATGTCTTCCTGCACTTTGGAATCACTGAATTGTCTTCCAATCAATCTCTTTGCATCTGTACATCTACATTTAGTTAATTAAGCCAATATATGTGAAATTCTGAAAATCAACTATACCAATAAAGATTTTGATTCTTTAATTAAAGTAGCTATAGAAGTATATTTCTTACTTGATATTTAAATGACATATAAGTAATATGCAGCAGAATATATATACAAACAAATTAAAGATTAAGTAGCTAGGTATCCAAGTTTCCAACGGAATATAAGCTAAACCTTAATTTTGATTATAGCAAAATAACGTAATCGAGACTTGCCACCATTCTCAAAGAAAAGCAGTCATGGTGTATTAAGTTTGATGTTTAGTTAGTTTTTCATCAGACTCAAGCACACTGATACCAAAAAATCTTACAACCTTAAAACCCCAAAATGGAGAGATCGGTGTAACATTGCTTTAAACATTAGTGCATAACCATTAGGATCCAATAATTCGGTAGATTTGAATCTAGTTCACTTTGCGTAAGTTTTATTCAGGATCAATTTTCTGAAGATCTAACACTGCTTTTGAAATCCAGTGTCCAGTTTCTTACTGTTGCTTCTGCGGTTCTGCTGGATATGGAAGTTGCTTATGCTTAATCATAATAAGAATAACCACATGCATGCATTCAATAACAATTAAAAAAATGTTTACCAAATATAGTGTTAGCCGGGTTCAAGGCCGCTTGGTAATTGGCGCCATCGCCGATGAGGCGTTCCGAATCACAGAAAGCAACACAAGACGGTGTGATTCTGTTGCCTTGATCATTGGGAATGATTTCAACGCGTTCATGCTTCCAAACGGCGACACATGAGTAGGTTGTTCCGAGGTCTATTCCGATCGCCGGTGTGTTGTTTTCTCTGTCGTCCATTATAATCAAAATTCAAAATAAAGTAATTGTGTGATTTCACTTTTCACGTAACTTATATGTGATAATTGCATGGGTTATCTAACTAACTTATATATATTAAAGGCAATTGATATTTTATAAAACTGTACTATACTGTGTTTAAGAGATACACATGTTAAACTATATCTGTAACTAAAATAGACTTATATTATCCCAAAATGTATTTTATCCCTACAAGGATTAAAACTCAATAATGATAAATTACCCAAATAGCCCCTTGATTATAAAGCACTTAAGCACTTAGACTGTGCTGTGCTTGGCGTGCTACAGTTAACTTATAAGCGAGTTTATTTTTTGAGCTTTTTTAAAGTTGTCATGTTTGACAAACCAATAAGTAGCTTATAAGGTAGCTTTTTAAAAAGCTATTTATACAAGCTTTTTATGAGTTTTTTTAAATTTTTTCATATATACCTCTTAATTAATTATAGAAATGCATTCTTTTAAATGTCCTATTTTAGTCATTTTATATTTTTCAGCTAGTTTTTCATCTAGTTTTACCAAACAACAATTTTTATCAACTAGTTTTTCATTTATCAACTAGCTTTTTATTTAACATCTAGATTTTCAGCTATTAGCTAAATTTTCGGCTACTACGTCAAACATAGCCTTAAGCTTTTAGTTCCAATTGTTTTGAAAATATAGAGTACAAACAGCCACACACAACATAAAATTATTCAATGCATGAATCGTTATTGTATGATCAAGGTGAACAAGAATACTAATTAAAATGATGAGAGAGGAAACAGAAGAACAGCCAAGGATGTTCAGCAGGAGACTAGAGACTGAGATTATCCCAAAATATATTTTATCCCTTTAAGAATTAAAACTCAATAATGATAAATTACCCAAATAGCACCTTGATTATAAAGCACTTAAGCTTTTAAATCCAATTGTTTTGAAAATTAAAAGTACAAATAGTCACACACAACATAAAATTATTCAATGCATGAATCGTTATGGTATGATCTTGGTGAAGAAGAATACTAATTAAAATGATGAGAGACGAAAGAGAAGCACATGCCAGGATGTTCATTAGGAGACTGATGCTCCATCAACAAAAGAAATCGAAGTTCTTAAATACACCTTCAATAAAAAATGTTGAGTTTTATGTAAAAGTCAAACAAAATTCACCTTGATTTGAGTAAGAAACTTAAGTCTTATTTCATTCTAAATTGTACATTATTCTGGTGATATGTTTAGTGACTTTTTTTTTGTCTAGAGGGTTTTAATGATTTCTTGCACTAATAATGAAGTTGGATTTTTTACAGAATTTCCAATGAAAATAATCTTTTCAAAAGAAAATGATGAATACCAACCAAACATACCAAAAAAACCAGCTTAGGCTGCAAGGAGTGAGGGTTGCCACCCTCGCTAGCAAGCACCAAACAGCCACCCTGGCTTGCGCCAAGGGGCTTGCCAAGCAAACCACACCATGGTTAGAGAGAGAGAGAGAGAGAGAGAGAGAGAGAGAGAGAGAGAGAGAGAGAGAGAAAAGGGGTGTTGTGATTGGTTGATGTGTGTTTATTTATTTATTTTTTAATTTTTTCCCCAAAATCAAACTTATTAAATTGACATACTACCATTGCCCAACTTTTTTCGCTAGACATGATAAGCTTATGTGGTTTTAAAAAGAAAAAACTAAAAAAGTCTATGTAAGAATGTGCTAAGAGTGTTACCGCCTTAGCGACACACCAAACAAGCGACAAAATATAACTATTGGAAATATCGAACAAAATACTTATTGATTTTTTTAAAACGTAATTCAGTTGGAAATAGTTTGTCTTTCATAATTATAATTATTATTATATTGCTATTATTAAAATATATATTATTACTATTATACAAAATTGTAAAATTGGTCCATGTGGTTTGCAATTTTTCTTTGATTAGGTCTACAAACAATCCAACTTGTAGATTATGTCCCTATTGACGACTTTCATTGTGGTTTTGGTCCAGCCACTTAACACCCGTTAGATAAGGTCTGTTAACCTCTTTACATGCCTTTCATGTGAGGGTATTTCAATCATTTCAAGTGTAACGAAGTCTCATCACCCCTTACCCACATAATGTTTTAGTAGTACCTATGTTTCTAATCATAGTCCATATGTTTTCCTTTCCTTCTTCAATCACATTCATTCACCCCAGAAAACCCTAAAACAAAGTAAGATCATAGTTCAATGAAAATGGTGTGGAAGATTCGTCCATTAGGTTAAAACTACAACCTCACAAACAAATATGGTAAGTTCATATATATCCATAAAGTACTTGAAAACCCTTTTAATCGACTATAAATATCAAAGGTACTAACTTATATTTAATGGTTTTTTTGTTTTATGTTGAAGGTTTTATTATGTTTTCCATAGAATTTCATCATGTTTGGAGGTTCACTAAGTTTCCAAACATTAAATATCTTGACGGCGAGTTTCAGTTCACCGATTTCATTGATATTGATAGGTTGTTTGTGCATGAGATGTACTTAATAATATTTGAACTAGGTTACAAAGTCCCTACATTATATACTTCCATTTTAAAATACAATGTAAAATAATGAACTTTAGACTAAGGGCTTTAGGGATGATGATGATGCCCTCAATCTTAAAAAATATATGGGAGACAACAAGGTCATAAGGGTGTACACCGAGCACAGGTCTAAAAATTAAGTTACTTATTTATGTATACCAAAACATCTAAAAAGTTAATTATTGAGGAAGCAGTCAACGAGGAGGTTAGAAACCATGAAACAAATAACATACCAAACCAAATAAAATAATATCCAAAATAGAGCAAGCTATTACTGATGGGTTTTATAGGTTAAAAAAACTATGTGCTTGCAGAATTTCACTTAACACTTAAGGGACCATACAACCTAAGGGATCTATGTCATACACTTTGAATGTAACATACTATGAACAACAAAACTAATATGAACCCTAATTGAAACCCTAATATAGTCAAAAGACAAGAATTAGGGTTATATACCTTTGATTTGTTGTAGTAAGCAAATCACTTTAATCCTTCCTTTGAAGAGCTTGGAAAGTTAGCACTAAAAGGATGATGCATCTAATAGCTCACTCCCAAACCCTATAATTAAAAGAAAATTGAAAAGAGGGGAGGAGAAGTAAATTTCATTCCCAAGCCTTATGGGAATAGCATGAACAAAAATTCCATGTCTTGTGGTCCTATTTATAGTGTAGATGAGTTGTAGAAAAAAGCCAGATTTGAATTGATTAAATAATAGATTTAATCATAATTCAAACTCTTTCCTTATATGTAATCAGGAGGCTTATACAACCCCTAGAATCCTTGCAAAAATCACCCTCCTCTATATAGTTTCTATAATTTTCCTTCCTTTCTCAATTATGAACAATTACAATTCAACCCTTAAACCTTTAATTGATTCCAATTAATCTAGAATTAATTCCAGATTAGTTCTTATTAATAATTAATCAATTCTAATTGATTTCACATTTGTTTATCAATCATATATAAATTAACAGATCAGTTAGTTAACTATTAATCTCAAATTAATTTATTAATCACATAACAAATCAACAAATCAACTTTCCATTTCCAATTAATATATTAATCACGTAATATATTAAAAAAAATCATAGAATTTATTAATCATATAATAAACTAATAAATTTATCTTCTCTTTACAAATGTCATTCTAATCAAGTTCTAGTTATGAGGGTAACCCAAAAAAGACTTTGCCTCTAATTACAAGAATATGTCAATTTAGTTATGAGCTTAGACGCCTTAAGCCAACAGTTTCCCACTTGGATAAGTCTATAACTATAATTGCAAGTATAAGCTTGAAATAAATAGAAAAGTATGATTTCCAAAGCCACTGTCGAACTCCGACTCAAATCAAATGTTGGCCCTAAGATAAGTGATCAGTTATTCCTTCGTTCTACAAGATATCGTATTAACAGAGTCATGGATTAAATTATCAAACTCATGTTCATTTATTCTTTTTCCTTATTTCCCGATTTGTGATAGAATTTAAACTACACAATTGAACACATCAATTCAATGCGGACTAGGCCTAGTTCATATAGATCAACTCAAATCACCGAAGATCCTACACATATCGCTTTTCCTATTAAGGAAAAAGGAATGAATAATTTTTTACTATATAACTGTAACCTTTACTCACCAAATCATACATGACACTACATTTTATATCATGTTACTCATGCATTTTCGCAATACCAATGCACAACTGACTTATAAATTACAATTTATGTATCTTCGTTTGAAGAATAGAAGATATTATCATCTTAGAATTACTCGTGATTAAATCCATGAACTAATATCTAAGTGTGGGTTTATCCAATACTTAAACTCCCTATTTTCAAAGTACTCATGAAAATTGCAACAATTCATATGCAATGTCCAATTCGTATATCTACACATCGATTTATGATAGTCTTAATTTACTACTTCCAAAAGTATGAACGACTATGGAATTTTGAATAATATTTAAAGTACTCAGGGAAGTAAAACATGAAAAGTGAAACACAATAAAAAAAATAATTAACGATTGTAGTATACCCATTAAATATAAATAAATCTCTATTATTTCATCACCATAAAAATTATGAATTTATTCATTGTATACTGTTTCGAGTAATCTACTAACCACTTGAATTAAATAACATCTGTCACGCCATGTTATAAACATGCATACTATACCTCTTGATGGTCCTTCCTTTCTGACCAGATCGAATGGAAATTACTCCAATGATGCTTATTTCATAATTCCAAGTTCTTATCATTATCTAAAATGTAGTGGAATTCCAAATTTATCACTTGGATCTTCCAGATGAGCTCAGTCAGATCCATAGCACATTCCATGTCTCTCAGCTACAGAAGTGCTTAGTGGATGATTCTGCAGTGGTACCGTTGGAGAATATTCAAGTGGACGACTGCCTAAATTATATTGAGAGATCGGTGGCAATTCTTGACCGGAAGACGAAAGCCTTGAGAAACAAGGTTGTTGAGATGGTGAAAGTCCAATAACAGCATCACAAGGGTTCAGAATGGACTTGGGAGCCGGAAGATGAGATGAGGGAGCATTATTCGGAGTTATTTGGAGCAGTGGACTTCAAGGAAGAAGTATGATTCAAGTGGGGGAGAATTGTAATTCTTGAAGTTGGTAAGTTTCACATTTAATCTCTATTTTAAAAAGTTGACAGTTTGGTCCTTTTGGCTAGTACGCGTGTAACGCTTGGTTCCGGTATGAGCTTATTTCTACAAATTGTTTATATTTATGTAACATCCTAAAATTTAAGAGTGGGTTCTTAATTTAATAAAGTAAATAAATAAAAAATGATTTATATAGTTAAATCATCAAGGGATAATCGTATTGTTAGTTGATATGAAGTTTGGAAGTTTAGAAGGGAAGATAATAACACTTTAGAAGTTAAAGGGGCAAAAGTGTCAAATTAGAAAAGTAAGTTGACCAAAAGGGTTAACTTAGTTATTGGAAAGGACTACAAAAGTTATATAATGGATGGGGAAGTGCTTAATATGCTAAAACTTAATTTAAAATCATAAATAATGAAGTTTGGTGGGTTTTGGCCAAAACAAGTAAACTTGAGGGGCTAATTGTGAAAAGTGGGAAATAAGATGAACACTCCCTTCTTTCTCTTCCAGTTACGTATTGGGCATGCTAAAGAGCTTCAAATGACAATTTTCTTCTCCTTTTCATAAAGGGTTCGATCAAAGTGAAGAATGAAACAATCAAACAAAGGAAAGAAGGAATCAAGGCTTGAAAGGTAAAAATGTTCTCATTCTTTAGCTTTGAATTCGAATTTGTGAAGTGGGTCTAAACCCCAATGTCGAAATTAGTATTATTCTTTGATTAGGGCTTGGTTTTTGAACCTCCCTTGAGTTGTTTTGATGACCCCAATCTCAATACAATCACCCCGTTGATGGATTTGATGATTTGGGTGAAAACCCTCATGAACCCTAGAAACCCAAATTGGGTATTTTGCAATTGATGATGAAATTTGATTGTATTCTATGACCTAGATGTTGTTTGATGACATTGAATCCAATTAGAATGCTCAAACACATTGATGATGGTAGAATCATGTATAAGTTAGGGTTGAAATGGTTTTGGGGACAATATGATGAAACTAATGGAGTCCTTTGTAGTTGAGAGATTGATGGGTAAAGGAAGTTCATAATTATGAATGGATACTCTTGGAATGATATGAAATCAAAACATAATGTGATTACTAGATTCCTAGATTGATATATTGGATTATTGGCCATAAGGGCATTTTGGGGAATGTATTGATAACTACATAATGAATCACATCTAAGAAGTGAATGACATTCATTATATGAATTGACACTTTAGAGATGGAATTAGAACATAAACATGAAGGATCTCTTGAGCTATAAATGGTTCTAATGATTGTTTTGACCCAAGGGTAGTTTGGGAACATGGAATGGAATTGAGGATTCCATAGTTGGATGAAGTACTTCCAATGAGATAAATTATGGTTCAATGTACTTAAGGGAAAAAATTATGTTTTACAAAGATGAAATGTTTTTGGTAAAAATATGATAAATGTTTTGGGTCACAAACCCACGTAACTCACAAGACATTATTGTCATACGTATCTATTTTTAATGCCATGTATCTCAGGTTACCTTTAAGGAGAGATGATGATAGATGGAAGTTAGAAGTCAAGTGATAGAGTATGGAGTGGGACTTGTTAAGTTCAATGCTAATTATATTGATGTAATTCTTATTGGCTTGCTATGGTTGTATTGATGCTTAATGGTAGCACCCAATGTTTTAAATTTGTAAATGTTTTTGTGGGACCGATTTTTGTTAAATGTCGGTTAAGACCCGAATGTTTTTGAAACCATTGCATGAAAAAGTTTTGACAAAAAAATTTGGGGTGTTACAATTTCCTTTGGGACTTGGTGATTTGGAAGCTTCAACATGGCGTGTCAAGATGACTTTGGCCGCGAAAATTAATGAACCAACACGGCAAGTCGAGGTGTGTCAACTCGGCGTGTTGGTGGCTGGGAAGGAAACCCTAATTACATTTTCATGTTTTGGAAAATCAAAGGAAGCTTAAAGAAAGAGTATGCTGATTTTGATTGCGAAGATGGATTTCGATCACATGGTTTGATGATCAGAATTTTGAGCTGCTGCATAAGAGTTATGATATATATTGCTTAGGAATAGACAACAAAATGTTTTTCATAGGTATTAGCATTGTAAGGATAAGTTTTTCCGCAAGTTTTAAAATAAAAGAAAATTTTTGTTTTATTTATTTTAAGTATCCTTACATTGGCATTTGTGAAAAAATTGTTGTTTATATGTTTCCATTGATAAGCAATATTGGTAAATGGATTTGATTCTTTCATTTGTGGTAGTATCATAATTTACCAAATAAGGAAAGATTCTCATCACCCAAGGTTCAGTTGGATAGAAACTTGGAATCATGCAACTTGTATTGTATGATGAATGAGAAATTTTCATCTTTGGGAAATTAAGACTAATTCCTTGTTCACATGTATATGTGAGTCAAGTGAATGACTAAAGGATTGGGTACACTTGGTTCTGTGCTGGTCTAGTCCACCACAAAGGTTGATAAGATCATTCGTTATGATTTACTACAGTTTAGTAAATATGGTTATGCTTACAAGTGTAAGAGTAATTCGGAAACATTGGAAAGGTTTCAATGTAAGGCAGAACGAATAAGAAGAATCAAATTAGACAAGAAGATAAAAGCTTCTCAAATCTGAAAAGATGGGAGAGTACTTTAGTATCATGTTTTATGATCATCTTAATGATTGTGAGACCATGTCACAATTCATCCTCTAAGGACATCTTAGTGCATTCTTATGGCTAAGAAGATGATTCATGAATTGTGGAAATGGTTAAATCAAGAAGATGAGTCATACTTCGTTCCAAAGCAAGTCTTAGATTGTAACTTAAGTGGCATAATCTTAAGAAGGTTTAAAATACTTGTCAAATGTAGAGTAAAATGTTTTCTTACTCTTGTACATTTGAAATTGGTAAGTTGTGATGTTTTGGATAAAACAAAGACCAACTAAGGCCAATAGTGTGAAGTGTTTGTCTTGATTAGAATCCACAATATCTCTTAAATATTTAGCAAGAGAGTCTTATATGTCAAGAGGACAGTAGGAGTCTAAAAGATCCTGAAATAGTTTCAAGAACTAATCAAGAGTATTGTTAGTCACTAGCCCATGACTTGAGGTTTGTAACCTATCGTGTTGACATATTCTTGTTTCTATGTCATTCCAGTTAAAGTTGGCTATGCTTGTGAGTTCTATGAGTTCTCAATTGTTTGCATAACAACTTGGAAGCAATGGTAGATCCTTGTGCTGACGAGTGGCAAGAAAATGAGATTGAACAAGTTCAGTCCATTTGAGTTTGGATTTGTCACTAACCTTGTCTTTTGATTATGGTTTTGACAAAGTCACATGGATAGGAACACATACACCATAAAATCTAAGTGTCATAAGGTTTCTCTTCGATTCATGAAAATGATGGTGAGGAAACGCTTTCACTAAGAAGATTTTAAGTAGATAGCAGTTATGATATTTGCATTCTCATATAGTTAGTGGAGCGTGTGTGGTTAACCGGCACACTAACTAGTGAGAATTGCAAAAGGTCTAGACAAACATGTGATCTATCTAAGGAAAGGTGTATGATTTTGATAAAGTCTTATCAAAGCATCTCGTATCAGAAATCTGAACTTTGGTAAGAAAGTCAATAAAGTATTGATTTCAAGAAGTCCAGCTGATTTCTGGATACATGTCAGAGCTAGCGGGAGCATAAGTGTTATACTAATAATCACCATGTTAGTGGGAGCATGATTATTATGTTAAGTTTTTCAAGTTAGCAATGTTAATTATAGAAAACAAAAGTTTCAATTCACTTTGAAAAGTTGTTTTCCTATAATTAAGGGAGAGGATTTTATACTTCATTCCAATTCTACAAGCTTAGATTGAGATTTTAATTAACTTTAGTCAAGGATATATATGAATGTTATGTTGGAATGGTTCAACATAAGGAAATTCTATATATGTTGCGTTCTCAAAATTCGATTATGATTACGACATACCTCTTCATAGTTCGAATTGTGATAACATGGAAAATAAAAATTTTATAGCATGAATCATGTCCCATATGCTTTGGGTATAGGTTTGATTACATGTGATATAATATTTATCCATTCTAAATTTTCCAAATGCCTAGGAAATTAGGAGGGAAAAAAGGAATAGAATTGGATAGGACTAAACTGATTAAGCAATTGTCGAGAACAATCCAAGGTTACCAAAGATTGGTTGCTCAAGGACAGTTGGAAGTATAGTGTGAATTTTAGAAGGACCATATTGACATATTCTGAAAGGATGGAACTCTTAATCATAAATGATAGTCAAGATGGAATGCGGAATTGTTTCCATATGTGGAAGTTATTCTTTGAATCCGTGTAAGATTAGAAAACTTAATGTATAGAAGGATGTTCAAAGGAATGTACTTTGAATTTGAGATTTCATTTCCATGGGATTGCTTTCCATTGGAGTACTCTGTAATGTCTGTTGCCAAGTCTTTGTGACTTTGTGCATAGTCATTACAAGGGGATCATTGCATATAAGTTTAGAATCTAACAGATTATAGTAAATGGAAAGAGTTTTGTATTCTTACATTTACAATAAGGATTGGAATTGTGAAATAAATATCATTGAAATATTGTTAATTGATCTATTTCACAAAGAGAAGACCATATGTAAACATAGTGTGCATACTTGGAGTATGACATAGCTATTGTTTGGATGAACATAATATGCATGCTTGGTGCATAGCATGACTATTGTTTCAATTCAAGTATTAAGTTGATAAATTCAAACAATAAATAATGAGTAATCAATATGGTGCTTAGATAAAAGGGTTTTTCATTACACTCAAGAGTTTGGGACCATATAGGATTAAGTATTATTCTTGTGTTTCACTTTGCATGTTTTCACTTCCAGAATAACTAGGTCATTCTTCCCGGATGACTAAGTTATTCAAACTCTCCACAGTCAGTCATACTTTGGAAGTAGGTATTGATTTAATACTGTCATGAACTTGGCTTGTATGATTTGTCTAATGTGCATTAGACATAGCAATGGTTGCTGCAACATTCATGAGTACTCTTAAGGCCTGAGTATTGGATTCAACCCACGCTCATTTGGATTCACTTCATGTATCTTATCATGAGTGAATCGTGAGACGATAATATCTTATATTCTTCAAACCTAGAGATATGAGTTGTTGACTATGAGTTGGTTATACATTGATTGCACGAAAACGCATTGGTAACTCGATGTTATAAAACGTGCCTTTGTGTATGATTCAACAAGTAGTCAATACAAGCATATGAGTCAAAGTTTTTCCATTCCTTTTACCTTCGGGATAAAAGCGATATATGTGGGCCCCTCGATGATTTAGTGATGGAAACCCTAAGTGCTTGGCCAAGCCTGGACTGATTTGATTTGTTCAATTAGTCGGTCGTCATAAATCGGAAATCGGGAAACAACAAATGGAAAGAGAGAATGATTAATCCATGTATCAGTCCATATGATATCTAGAATGGAGGAATATATGATCATTTATCTAATGGGCACGTCATTGATTTGTTCAGAGTTCGGCAACAGCTTTTAAGAGCTACGATTGTTGGTCAGGTTGTGAAGTTATACTTGCAATAATAGTTATTAGACTTATCCAAGTGGGAGATTGTTGGATTAGTGTCTAAGTCTATAACTATAAGTGGTATATATTTGACCCGACTCGGCATGGTCCATTTGGGTTACATGGCATCGAAACATTTGGGTAGACCTTTTAATGAGAAGAAGATATTTGTGACATATTAATATATTATAAGTTCTAATATATTAATATGAAATCATTTTATTTAATTAGTATTGATCAAGAATTAATTTGGAATTAATTTAGTGATCAAAAGAGACTAATTAAATATATGGGGAGGGTTTGTGTAAATCATTGATTCTTATATATGTGAGCTTATGTTGGGTTTAACCCATGTAGTGGCCCATGGATACTCCATGGAGGTTAAAACCCATGGAGCATAAGGAATGGGCACTACTAGAAAAACAGCCTTTTACGACGCTCATTGCGTGTCGTAAAAGGCTCAGACGACGCGCAAATGCGCGTCAAGGAAGGCCCTGTCATAAAGAGAGACGACGCTCATTTACGACGCTCATTTACGACGCACAATTACGACGCGCTTTTACGACACCCAATGCGTATCAAGAAAGGCCCTGTCATAAAGGAAGACGACACGCATTCGCGTGTCATAACCTTACGACGTGCGTGTTAATGACACACAATGCGTATCATTAAAACCCCTGTCAAGAAAGGTCATGTCATAAATGAAGATGACACACATTTTTGCGTATCGTAAATTTAAATGTTTAAAAAGAATATATTTATATATTTATTAGTTTTTAAATTAAATTTGCATTTACTGTCTCATAATAGAAATAAAATATCATATAAAAAAATACAATCCATTGCATAAAATTTAATGTCATACAATTCTATTTCTTACAATATATAAATTTGCATTTATCTAATCTACTATGTGTTTCATACTAACAATTGAAATGAAGAATGCAACACTTGCATTTACAGCATCTTATCTCTTTCTGCTTGAGCTTTCTTTTCCTCTTCTAACTCCAAAGCTATTCGATTTCATCAACCCTGTAAACACAACACAAAATCACTTGTCATTTTCATTCTACTTTTAAAATTAATTCTTATTAGGACATTCTACTTTTAAACCTACCTATCTAGCAAATTTTTCAAAGAATATAACTTATAATTTTTTTTATGGAAAGTACATTGCTATTTTTTGAATACAAGATGTTACAAATCAAGAAACTTACATGGACTGTTGACCACCATGAACCTACAAGACAGGAGACATCAAAAAATCAAAATTAAATTTTGACTTTTTTTCTTTCAGTAACGATTAACATTTAACAAAAAAACAAAAGGCCAACCCACTCCCTGGAAACAAGAAAAAAATAAAAAAAAACATCAACCAACATTTTACTTATATTTGAGAGGTTTTCATATTGATTTATTTATTTGTTAATAAATAGTTTAGATACTACACCTATGGTATGGATTTAGTATTCAAGGGAGGATTTACTATCAAGGAAAATGTCAAGGGTAAATTGTTCATTTCAATATTGGATGTACCGATACCTTTCTACGGGTGATTGCTAGCCACTCTTCATCATATTCAATCTCATATGGACCGAGACCCGATTCAACTTCAATAATCTGTTGAAATCAGAATTGGAAAATAAAAATCTTTTAAAAAAGTCAACGAATAGTCAACAAGCAAGAAACTTAGTGACTTGACCTCCATCTAGATGTTGAACTAACGTAGCAAATTTGCAATGTAAATGAGCAGAAAACCCTAGAAAGAATTTTAGTATAATGTTACAATAAACAAAATAAAGAAAGTAAATTGCTATTTTGAACATGTGAAGCATTATAACAACCTGCTCTGTGACAATTCCTTTGACCTGTCTACCAAGAATTGCACGTGACTTGATGCCTCTTTCAGATTGTGGTGCTTTGTCATTAGCAGCCTCCTGACCCAAATAAAAATTATATAAAAAAAATGGAAGCAGAAAAGATGAAATCAACGAGTGAGGTTTTATTATGTTATAAAAAAATGGAAGTCAGAAAAAACTGTAAGCATGGTGACATATTTAACATAAAATGTTAATTTAGTGACTTAATAGGCAATGAAAATAATTTTTTAGCCAAATTAATGAAAATGAGACATTTGGTTGCTATACTACCAGTCAAGTAATCCAAGATAAAAAGAGTTAACATCAATTTCACCTAGCAGCCTTTGCAACCAGGTGAAATTGGTCATTAAACATTCCTAGAGAATAGAAGTAGCTTTCTCAATTGCTTAGAGCGTGACCCTGATTCACCTTTTGGTACGTGTGAAAAAAGAGTTCTAATTTCAAACTTTCATGAGAATATGAAGTTAGAAGATTATGAAATCACACAAACACATTACAAGAGAAAAACATAAGAAAAATACATACATTGATTGACCATTGTCTGTAATTGTAGAAGTATAAAATTTATGATGCTTGCAAATCCCTAACACGTGCTATTAGTTCCCTGACTTGATTTTTTAAACATTCTGGATTACAAAAGAAATCCATAAATACCTGCCTTTGAAGTGCCATTTCTTGAGAGCGATGCTTCACAATCTGTCCCATAAATACATATAACATATATCACATCATTTAATAATTTAATATGCATCCAAACACTAAAAGGTAAGGTGTTGTTTCTTTTTCATTTACTGAATTAATCATTTATGGTGAATATTTCTTTTTTACCTCATTCTTCTTGCAGTGTTCGAGTGTTACTTCTTCCACTACAGCTGACAGCCTGGCATTCACCTTTTCCATCTCATCCAACTCTTTCATCAAAGTCTAAATCCATTTTCATAATATCAAGTTTGAACAATAACACACTATGATTATTAACAAATATTTATTAAAAAAATAAGAAGAAGAAGCTTTGATAAATGAATTGCATACCCGTGGTGTCAAAATCGGTTGTGCAGTGGTGGAAGATGCAAATAGTAACTGTTGCAAACTTTGGATAAGAGTGCACCTATAATAATAGATATAATAAAGACAAACAAAAACATGAATCAGAATCACATTGACAAAAACAAATGTGTATTATTGAATATGAATATAGACTTGGAAAGTTTATCGAGTGTAACACAGATAACTTACAGCTCATTAATGCATCTGCTTCTATCTTCACGAAGGGCATTGTCTAAGTCGGATTGCAGGGCCATGAGATCAGATTGGAGGCTGGAAATCTGCTGCACTAGTCATGGTGCTGATACATATGTCGACAAACCACCTTGAACATCTAATAAATAAATAAAAAGGTAATAAAGTTTAGAATTTCTGTATTTGACAATTTTATTTATTTTATTTATAAACAAAAAAGGAGTGTAATTTACTTGAAAGGGAACAATGGATTGCACCTGAAGTGGATTGCAGGTTTGAGGTACATCAAAGCCTTGAAACTGTGAGATTGGATTATTATAGCAGTTTACTCATTTTTCAAGGAGTTGAAGTTCTTCCACTCAGCTTAATACATCATCAGCCTTCACATGAACACCAAAAAAATCCAACAATGGCCCCAAATTTGATTAAACATCAAAACAAATCATTTTTAAAGTTAACCACAATCCCATTTCTATTCATGTATTTGATAAGAAACTCTAATGGAATATAATAGATCAATTTAAGAAAGTAAGTTAACCTTAGGGTCCATAGTTCCTCCTTTAACTGCTTCTCTGCAACCATCTAATGAAACATCAAAAAGCTCAACCTGTGCATCTACTGGAGCAGCTTCAACAGACCCACCAACCTCTGCAGCTATCAACCTCATTTGGCTATCGTTTCCAAACTTTTTCACCTATTAATATATTAATTACCCATCTTGATTCACTTCAAAGGAATTAAATTAAATATGTAAATTAGAGAGAGACAGAGAGAGAGAGAGAGAGAGAGAGAGAGAAACTGCACGTGTAGCATCTCTCTTTGGTAAGGTCCCATATGACCAACCTCTGACTTGAGCAAAACCACAATAAGTAGAATAATCAGCAGCAACAACCTACCAAATCAAATGAGAAATATTATTATTGTTATCACATGATATAACCCTAGAAAAAAGAGAAATTTTATGATATTCTTGCCTTAAATGCACTCAGTAATTCATGTCCTGCCTCGTCTTAAGCACCTTTATGTTCAAATTTCTCTGCTCTTTCAAGAATCTCATCAATATCCATGCTTAGAAGCCGCTTTTTGCTTTCTTCCTCATTTTTATCTTCTTTAAACAGTTCCTCAGCCCCAAATCTCAAAATAGTTGATAACTCATTCTGGAGCCATAACAAAATGAATTAGGTGACTCCTTAAAATTCATTCATATATATATATATATATATATATATATATATATATATATATATATATTTAACTACTAAAAGCATATATATACTTGTGATCAATACCTTGTCAAATGCACTCCCTTTTGTTGCTTCTTTCTTCTCCAGTCTTCCCTCTGCATTTAGTTTCTGAATAACCAAATGGTCAAGTACCTGAAAAAAAACAAATCCAAACATGAGAAAAAGAAGCATATTTGTAGAGCACACATAGAGCTACAAAGCAAAAGTGGCGATAACATTTTTTGTTTAAAAACTTGAAAGTCCATGTTTGAGATTTCTCCTCAACAAAATATCGTTGGTTTAATGTTTATTAAGTTTTTTTCTCACACGTTAAACGTCATCAAATCCAGAATCACCATTTCCATTCCGAACTCCGTTTTGCATTCCCTTTTTTTAAAGGATTTCTACTTTCTTTTACCCTTGGATCCATCCATGAGCCTTTTTCCCTGGAACCGAAAGCGGATAAAATAGTGTGAAAGTGAGAATCAATATTTTTTGTTATACTTTTTCAAGAAAGATAATTTGTGTGTATATGGGGACAAGATGATACTTTTGAATTAATACTTTTTCAAGAAAGATACTTTTTGTTATACTGTTTCAAGAAAGATAATTTGTGTTTATATGAAGACAATGTGGGAAACAAGATAGATACCTTTGGAACTAGATTCTTGCAGTGACCATATTTGTTGAAAACAACAGGATACATGTAATTCCAAACCTATTGAGACGGTTTAAAGATAAGAAAACTTAACAACAAAAATCCACAAAGCAAACGCACCCATATTAAAAGAAATCATATCCATCAAAAACAAAGATTAAAAGGAAGAAAGTATTCTTACAACATAGAAAGTACCAAGCAAGAAAATAAAGAAGATAGAAAGACCAGGGGCCTTTTTCTCATTTGGGATTTAAACAATTTATTTTCTTTTTATAATAATCACAACAAATGAGGGTAGCTTACAGGCCAACATATACTACAAGGATAGCAGCGATTTTAAACATCTTTGGAGAGAGAATTCCTTTGATATAATGTGTAAGAGCCATCACATGAATGATAAGCCCCGACATTTCTGTTATTTATCTGGCCAGGGGTAGAATGGTCTTTTTTAGGTATTATAGTTGTTATTGGCTGCTTTCTTATGTTGGGAGTACTAACTTTGTCCTAGGTTTGTTTTCAGGGGTAGAATGGTCTTTTTTAGGTATTATAGTTGTTATTGTCCTAGGTTTGTTCCCGGTCCAAACTCGATTGAAAGAAGATGAGGCAACGATTAATCTAATTTTGACTTTTTATTTAACTTGTGGTTCGAGATCAGGGGCCAAAGCCCAAGTTCGAGATCAGGCGGCGATTAATCTAATTTTGACTTTAATACGAAACATGGCACATTCGATCAAAAGTAATACCAGTTGTATACGAAAAATGCTTACCTTTTTCTTCGAACGGAGGGTCAATTGACTTTCAATCTTCGGTATTAGGGCTTATCGATTGTAAGAGGAAGAAGACAGACATACACTCGCTCATACAACAATCAGGGGAATGGTATGGAGAATACCCAGGAAAAGACGCAAGGCTTCAGTGAATTTACCAGTGGTGGTGGCTTTGTAGCCATCTTTGAGTTTTTCTTCTAACTGAAAGAAATTGAACACGAGTGCAGGTGGGGTCCGGACGTTAGGGCTTGCTGACTCACTCCAACCACGCTCAATAGCCAAAGAGAACAATGGAACGAAGAGAAAGCACGCAGGAAAGTATGACTCCCCATGTGAAGATCAAGAAACAGTGATTTCAATGGTGTGAAGTTTTTTATGCAAAGCTGGCGACTGAGCAACTGCATAGCAGTGTCGACGTTTCCGGCCGCCGCACGTTCAGCCGCAAGAGATGATTACTGAACCCTAGCACGCCGAAGGGAGGTGGCGATGCCTTAGGGTTTGTAGAGAGAAGGGAGATCTAGAGGAAAAAGTAAAGAAAAAGTGAAGAAGAATAAGTAAGGAAAAAGTGAAGAAGCGGGCACTTCAAAATTTTAGAATCGCATAGGATTTCATTTTCCGCCTTTAAAAACGCGCGTTTGATAAAAAAAATATAAAGCGACATTTCTAGAGGACACGCATTTAAAACAAGTGCCCTCCGTGTTTGTATTTTTTTTCTTTGTTGGACACTAATTTGAAGGCACGCAAAAATGCGTGACCTCTATCCCTCAAATTTTGGAAGGCTGACATTATTTTTAAGGTCACATGAAAATACGTATCGTAAATCAGCGAGTGTCATTGTTTGCGCGTCATTAAAGGGTATTTTTCTTGTAGTGGGGTATCCCATGTGGTGATTTCTCGTGCTTCTAAGTTCTGTGTTGAAGTGTTCTGTTCTTGTTCCACAGTTCGTTGGTCGTTTATAGTTTTAGGGGTGTATACGTCATTTTCACATGTGGTTTCATTGGTTGGTTGCATATCGGTTTGATTCTCAACATGTGCTTCAGCATGTTTTGTAGTCCTGTCTTCCTCATGTTCTCTGATTTCATCGCCACCTGGGACTCCCATTTCACCAGTGTCATCAACATGATCTGCCACCTCAGCACCATTACCGTCTCCATTACTATTCTTCTCTTTGTTCAAATCAGCTTCCACTGATTCAACATCATTGCCACTTCCATCACCTTCCTGAGCTGGAACTTCTTTATTTAATACCCCCCGCCACGTCATCAACAGTCTCATGCTGACATGGCGGAATTTCTACTTCTACTACACTTGACGGCAGCACCGTTGCATCACTTATTTGTTTTTTCGAGGTATGCGAACCTGTTAACTCAATGTCATCACCTATGCCGAAACTACCCCTTTCTTTGGATTGATCCTGAACCCTACCATCATCCAATTCCAAGGGCGTTTCAGCCATTTTATCACCCGGATTCCCAACAGAAACAGATGTTTCAGGTTTAGCTGTCACGTCAGCATCCACGTTAGCAGCAAGGAGTGTTGACTTGAGCTCTTTGAGGTGAATATCTTTATCACTTTCATGTTCTTCAATTTTTTTCGCAAATTCTTTGTCTAATAATCTTAACTTCTCTGATCTTATTGAAGGGTTCTTATACAAATGATGAATAATAGCTTTATCCACTTTGTACTCATTTTCCAAATATGCCCTTCTGTTATCCCATTCCCTATTAAACTCCTCCATCTCTTCACTTAGCTTTTCGGTAGATTCCAAATTTTCTGCAACTGATACTTCAACATTTTGATTCTGTTGGCTTTCAGTTGATATTTTCTGCTCGGTTGACTTTGACTCTGTGCAGATAGCTTGAGGTGGTGATTTCAAATCTTTTATTTCAACATGTTTCTCTTCTGTCTCTGTTTGCTTTAAGAAATCCTCTTTAGCTTCTTCAAGCTTCAAGTGAACAAAATTCACCTGTTCTTCCTTACAATCAAAATTTAATTGCTTTTTTGCAAGGTCAAAAGACTCCCTTCTATCAATTTTATGTTTTGCTAGTGAGGCCCCAATCCAACACTGAAACGATGAATGACTTCATTAAAATTAAATACATTAATAATGTGAAAAATTAGGGCTTTAAAAAAAGTTCATACCAGTGATATCATGAAGACCTGTAGAGTAGAAGTATCTTCCCTACTGACATTATAATTCTTGAGAGCAAAATCAAGAAATCCATCCACTTTGTTCTTGACATCCTCTTGTATTTTTATTTTTTAAGTCAAGAAAATATAATTAAAAATGTTACATTTGTATTATTGTCAAAAAGTAACATACCAGAAACTTTACGATTTTACAAAGCGCATGCACAGTGGGATGTAGAAGCTTAGGAGATGACTGAGACTCATTATTGATACCTGAAACAAGATCTGAATTATTTATTATAAAAATTAATGCACGTAAATAAATTAAAATTTTGTTAATTTACCTTCATATGCCCCTCCAGTCCCCCATTCTACAGGCCTTGAAGCAGGAGACTTCTTACGCTTCTTTACAGCATCACCAACAGGGGCAATTGTGTCCGATGTTTCACCATAATATTGTGTTCTTTTCCTTTGTCTTGAAGTTGACACATGTACAAATTTCTATTGAGGGTATTTTCCCTCCAATAAATTTCTCCAAAAAACATGTGGTTGTTCTCCATCAAGCAACTGATTTTTAATCTCACCACAAGGCATATTTCTATTCCCATAATACCCATAGTTTTGAACTTTAGTGATCATTGACTTTTCTTCATCTTTACTTTTACCTTTGCTGGAAATTATATACAAAAACTCCTCCATTACATCCTTTAACAAGTTTCCTTCAGATGAAATACCCTTTCCAGATTCACTATGAAACTTCTCCAAGTTTTTAAACAACTCTTTCGCAACCCACATTAACAAAGCGTCA
Source organism: Lactuca serriola (assembly GCF_051521515.1). Taxonomy (NCBI): domain Eukaryota; kingdom Viridiplantae; phylum Streptophyta; class Magnoliopsida; order Asterales; family Asteraceae; genus Lactuca; species Lactuca serriola. Next base: position 42,148,071 of record NC_136416.1, read on the forward strand.
CAAGTCAACCTACTCAACTTACTATCAACAGCAACATTTTGTTGAGCAAGTTTTAAGATCTTTTCTTCCAATGTGTTCTTGGAATACAAACGAAAAATCATTATCTTTTTTTGTTGTGAATCGGAATCGATTGATAATTTTCGAATATCGTTTGCTGGATTAAAATCACTATAGAATATGATTACAATGTGAACTGATGATAATTTGATGCTTGGTTGACTGGAGCGTTCTAGTAAAAAGATGAATTTATTTGGATTATTGTTGAAGCTATTAAAAGAAATCTTTATTTGACTCAACCATTCGTCATTCTTATGTAACCTAAGAAGATGGAGTGTATATAAACTGGGAAAATTATACAATCAGAAGATTCAGCAACAAAAAGCATACCTCATCAACCTTCACGATGATCTTATCAACATTTTGCCATAATTCCTCCGCAACAGCAGGTTCACCTTTGGTTCGAACTTCCGAAATGGGTGCATCCACTGTTTCCATTTATTCTTGAGACTAGGATCCACGATTGAAAGACTTTTGGAATAGTAGATATATTTTCCGACGCAAACAAAGCTCCGGTGATTGGTCGTAGGTGTGTCGTTGATGATGTCCGTCGTTGGAGAGAGAATAAGGGTTTGGAAACATGTGGGGGGCTTTGTCATGTGAGATAATTACAGAAAAAGAAAAAGAAAATGGTAAATAAAAATATAAGTTACAAAATTTCTAGGCGTAAAAGAAACCTGGTGGGGAAGGAGAGACAAGAAGGTGGAGGTGATGATTAGGGGTTGTTCAACTGGTAGCTTCGATTGACGGTCATAGTTGTCGATCGGCGTTACAATTGAAAGGAGTTGCAATCGCCTAACCATTTAGTGTGAGGATCGATTTGGAAGGTAGGGGTTTAAAAAATTTGGGATTTCATTTTCCCTCTAAGGAGACGCGTGTTGCTTAAAACAAAAATATAAAACGACATACACAGAGGATGCACAAGTGCCTTCCGTGTTTTTAATTTTTTTTACATAAGACACTAATTTAAGGGCATGCAATAATGCGTGACCTAAATCCTTAAATCTTTTGAAGAGATGACACTTTTTTAATGTCTCTCTCTTTTGTGTAACATAAATCAATGAGTGTCGTGGTTTGCGCGTCGTAAAAGTGTCTTTTTCTTGTAGTGACTTTTGGATTAGGAGTCTAAGCCCATAACTATAATTGGTATGTACTTGACCCGATAGTAGCATGGTCATTTTGGTTGCTTCACTGGAGCAATTTGATAGGATGGACATTTGAGAAAGAGGTTATTTGTGATTTATTAATATATTATAATAATAATATATTAATTGTGAAATCATATTATTTAATTGGTATTGATCAATAATTAATTTAGTGATCAAAAGAGACTGATTAAATTTATAGGGACTAATTATGTTAATCAATAATACTTATAGTTTGGGCTAATGATCCATGTTGACTAAGGATGGACTAAATCTATGTGAGAGTCCATGAAGAGTTAGTCTAAAGGGCCTATCATATGGATTATTGGAATACTTATAGGCTTAAGTAAATTAGGGTTTTATATAAGAAACCCTAGGAATTCCACACTATAAATGTAACCCCTAACACCCCTAAAATCGGCCATGACTTCCAAGAAGAAACCCTAGCCGATTTTTGGGTGCCTCCTAACCTCTATCTCATATTCCTCCATTGTTCTTGGTGTTTGTGACTTATTTGAGGTATCACATTTGAGGTACTAAGCTCTTGAAAGGCTAAGTTCTACAAGCTACAACATAGAGGTATTCATCTAACCTGTTTTATGTTGTAAATCTCAAAATTGTATGGTAGCTAGGGTTCATGCTTTGGATAATATGAAAATTGCATGTATAACTTGAGAAAACTTAGATCCAAAGCATTAGGGTTGTATGTGCATCATAGGGTTGTTTAGTGCTCAAAAACCATCAAAAAGCACCTATCCAAACCAATAACTCATCTACATCCTCTTTTCCAACCTTCACATATAGCTTTGAAACCAATATAAAACCTATGAAAATAGTTTATCCCATCTGGATTGACAGTTACACACACCTTACATGTAGAGCCTGGATTGGATCTTAACAACTCTTGTGCATAATCCTATATTCTGGCATAATGTTTAGTCAATTTACCTTCAATTATCTCCTTGGCCCATTTCTTTTCCCTACGACATTGGCCTATAGATACACCACGCCTAAACCTTTTTCTGATGTCAGTAATCATCTCTTTAAGCTTCACCTTAGGTTTATTTGCAATTTCAGTTATGTAGTGTCTACCTATCCATTCATGAGTAGCCATAGAGCCAAGTTTAAACTTCCTACCACAATCATGAGTAGCTTCTAAAGTCTTGACTTGAATAGATCTTTCATTGATCATCCATGAGGCATATAATCTAAAAGGACAAGAATTAACATAATTTCTTTTCCCACATCTTACAAGTATTTTGCTACTGTTACACTTTTCAAAGTAGAGTTGATACCCATTGTGGACTGCGTAGTTTTTGATACAAAACTTCAGCAGTGTAACATTCTCAAAAATGTCACCAAGTTTTGGTTCCATTTTGTCCCATCTTATTTTTGGATCATGTATTTTGTACTTGTTTTTCACCTGGTCTTGCTCTTCTTCATCTTCATCACTTTGCAAGTCATCACCATGATACATTTGTGCTCTTACATCATTAGTCAAACTAGAGTTTCTAATATTTTCATCAGTTAGTAACACATTAAGAAACACATCCTTGCACTTGTCCAGTGGAGTAATGAACTCTTCGTCTAGTTCATGATCCATGTAGATGCCATGAACCTCATAGTCCATCTCATTAAGACCAGAGAAAGGCTCGTGTAAACCGAAAAAAAAGGGTATGTGTTGCCTTTGTCTTCTGAATCCTAATCCATCAAAATAACCTGAAAAAACACACATTATCGTTATTCCTTAACCGCTGAAGAACAAAGAACTGGAATAACGCAATCTTCAAAGAAATTGCACATACCCTATGAAATCGACTCTCTAATAACCGAATCTTCTTCTCCAATAATGTAATCTTCTTTAAAAAGCCCTAAATTTGCGATGAATGATGTCGATTTTCTAAAGGATTCTAAGAACGTGTAGAGCAAGTGTACGTTTACGTGCAAAAAGTTGAGGTAAGTGATGGGTACACTGCTCCACGTAAACGGGCGTACCAACTCCTCAGTCAAGTGCCAAATCAACACATGGGTAACCGACTACTAAGGGTGCAACCCCTTAAATGAGATATTTGAAACATTTAGTGAAAGTATCTGGCTTTATTACCCCCAAAACTCGTCCAAGAGTAAAACCGACACTTTTTGGAAAACTTAAGGGCTTTTATGACACTTTCATTTTCATAATTTTCGGCATCATGCATCACCCTACGAAACACATTGTTAAACTGAGTTGCAAGTGTGTTTGCTTGCCTCCCTTTAGAGTAGATTTTTTATTTACGTCAAGGTACAAGGACTTGGCGGTTGTATTTTTTGGTGACTCTCCTCCAAAAAGTTGTCGTAGGGAGGTTAATGTACGGATTGAGTCTTTTGTTACATCAACCCATGAACGAGCCCGTAACATCTCTTATTCAAGGGACGAAACACGAACCACACGAGCCATTAGTGATTAGGTTTTGAAGAAGATGGAGAATAAGCAAGTTAGGAGAATTGAATTAAGAAGATTTGAATATGGTAAAGAATGAATAAGGATGATTGTATTTATATTTGAGGATTTACGGTTTAAATTTTAAAATGTTGAAAAAAAACGGTTATATTTTTGAAAATGGGGTATTTTTTTTTTTTGAAAAGATGATATATTTTGAAAAAAGGAATTTGAGTAAATGGTAAAAAGAGAAAAGAGAAAAATAGGTATTGAATACTTCTCTCTTATTGGTAAAACCTCACCGAATTGTAGAGCCGAGCTCAGGATGCTGATGCCTCGATCCGGTGTTCGCCGAGCATACCGAGTCGTTTGTCGAACCCACTCCCACTAGCCTTACAGTCAAAATTCGAATCAAAGCATTTTTAAAATTATAATAATAAAAATTTAGTTATCATCGTAGTGAGATGACAAACGAGCAACAAGTTGTGTCATTAAGTCTTTTTATATGGTAAAATCAATTTTTTTGAAGACTACATCTATAGATCAAGGAATCTAACATTACCATGCATCATCCGTTGTATTCTCTTAAGAAAGCAATTGTGTGTTTGCGCTTTTACAACCATTACTTATAGTAACGATGGATTGGTGAACAGTGTGTCCTGTTTCCTCTTCTTCTCCCTTCCATTTTACAAGTCAAAATTCAAAATAAAGTAATTGTGTGCATTCATTTTTCACCGTAACTTATACTACCTCCATCCCAAATTGATAGTCCACTTTTGACTTTTGAAGTCTTTTTTCTTCAACTTTGACCTTTAATATTTTTGTTTTTGATAAACGATTCTTGATGCAAAATATATGAATGGATTGTATTTTAAATGTTTTTTCATTGTTATAAGTTTTATAAAGTAATATATTGCACAAATAAAAATATTTAAGGTCAAAGTTGAAGAAAAAAAAACTTCAAAAGTAAAAAAATGTACTATCAATTTGGGACGGAGTGAGTATTAAGAATGATCAATTTAAAGATTTAAACTAACTTATCTATTTTACAGGCAATTGATATTTTATAAAACCGTACTGCGTAAAGGGTGTTTGGGATTCATTTTTTAATTCAAAAAATGTTTTTGTGCAAAAGTATTTATTGATTTATTAAGATGGCAAAAAGAGTTTTTATTTATTTATTTATTTAATTAATATAGCTTTTGTGGTGAAAAAACAAATAAGTCATGAAGTTAAAAGGTGTTTTGCTTAAGTTGTCATTTTTGAAATGTTATAGTTAAAAGCTAAAAACAATTATAAAAATCAGGTTTTACATACCGTCTAAAATCTCTTATTAAAGCTAATAGAAAAACTATTTTGAAAAATCTTTTTGAGTTAGACAAACATTTTTTTACTTCTTAACTTCTCAAAAAAATATCAATAAGTTGTTTTGAAAAATAATGGCAAACGCCCCCTAATCATATCATTTTTTTTGGGTTTGTCTCTTAGGCATCGTTTGATACTTAAAACAACAAGAAATGAGTGGAACTAGGGGTGTAAACGAGTCGAGCCGAGCCCGAGCCTGACCAAGCTCGAGCTCGGCTCGTTTAATTTGAAGAAGCTCGAGCTCGAGCTCGAGCTCGATTCGAGCCTTAAAATGAAGCTCGAGCTCGGCTCATGAACAATTTAGTGGGCTCGCGAGCCTAATCGAGCCTAAACGAGCCTCTATGTGTATATATATATATATATATATATATGTGTGTGTGTGTGTATGTGTGTATGTATGTATGTATATATATATATATATATATATATATATATATATATATATATATATATATATATATATAGGCTCGTTTAAGCTCGTTTAGGCTCGCGAGCCCATTAATTGAAGTTCGGCTCGAGCTCGTTTAATAAACGAGCCTCATATTTAGGCTCGAGCTCGGCTCAGGCTCGTTTAATTCGATCTCGAGTCGAGCTTTTAACGAGTCGATTCCGAGTAGCTCACGAGTAGCTCGGCTCACTTACACCCCTAAGTGGAACAAAGACCTATTCAATTTGACTAGTTTTTCAATTTCAAGTTCCATAAAGGAGAAAAAAAATGGAACTGCATTACAAAATAAAGTGATGCCCATCTTTTCCTACATTGCTCTTACTCCTCAATTAATTGATCAACAACTTGGCCATAGATCTAAGTAGGCTTATATCTATGTGTTATGCATGATTAATATAATGTGATAAGATATACTTACATAGAAAGATACGTTGGAGGTGATGGTAAAGATCGGAAAAAATAAATAAATAAATAAAACAAAAAAAAAAAAAAAAAAAAAAAAAAAACTTAATTACAAAGATTGAAATTTACTAGCCAGATAAATATAAAATATTATCTTCATTAGTAATAGCTATAGCTTTTTAATCATTTTCTAGGAAAAAAGTTTTGTGCTGCTGGTAATGGAACCGAGTAAAAAGGTTAAAATGAAAAGGTAAGATATTTTTGAAGGTTATATTGGCAAAAAAGTTAGCCTTAATTTAAGGGAAAATGACTTATTAAGGTAACTTTTCGATATGTTAACATCTGGATAATTATCTTTTTTTTTTGTACACATCTAGGTAACAAACTTGTTGGAAGTGTTCACATATGATCATTATGACCTGCTATAGCAGACTAAATCCTAGATTTAAACGTTTTTAACACGTTCGTTAGTTACTCAAATATAAACAAAACGAAAAGTAAAAGTAAATTACACGAATGGTCCCTGTGGTTTGGGGGAATTTGTGTTTTTGGTCCCTAACTTATTTATTTAACCTAGATGGTCCCTACTGTTTATTTTTGTTTCTCGTTTGGTCCATGTCTTACCTAAAAAGACTAGTGTGTCATTATTAATTTATTTTTTAATTAATTTTCTTATAATGTATTTATTTCTTTACATATTCAAAAAAATTAATAGACCTCACATATTTGTATCTCCTCGGATGATCCCTATTGTTTATTTTTTAATTAATTTATTTATTTTAACTCGGATGTTCCCTACTGTTTAATTTTGTTACGAGCTTGGTCTTTGTCTTACCTAAAAAGACTATTGTTCCCTTATTATTTTTTTTTAAATTAATTTTCTTATCTATGCATTTATTCTTTATATATTTAAGAAAAATTAGTAGACCCCACATATCTGTATCTCCTCACCATCCCATCTCTGATCCTCCTCAACTTCTATTTATTTTTCATCTTTAGTGATATCAACGTCTTCATCATCCCTTTTTTTCGGTCCCTCAACTCCGTCGAATCAACACCACAACTCACTAAAGATGAAGAGACAGTAGGTTATGGTGTTGGTTCGCCAGAGTTGAAGTACCAAAAAAGAAGGATGGTGAAGACATCGATGTTACTAAAGATGAAAAAGAAATAGAAGTTGGAGAGGATGAGAGATGAGATGGTGACCAGTAAAACCCAAATTAAATTTCTCAAATATGGTTTCCGGTTTACAGTGAAGAGATACAAATATATGAGGTCTATTAATTTTTTTAAATATATAAAAAATAAATACATAAATAAGAAAATTAATTAAAAAATAAATTAATAATGGCACAATAGTCTTTTTAGGTAAGACATGGACCAACACGTAACAAAAACAAACAGACGAACCATCCGAATTAAATTTCTCAAATGTGGTTTGAAATTTATAGTGAGGAGATACAGATATGTGGTGTCTATTAATTTTTTTAAATATATAAACAAATAAATACGTAAAAAAATTTAATTAATAAGGGCCCAATAGTCTTTTTAGGTAAGACGGAGACCAAACGCTTAACAAAAATAAACAGTGGGACCATCCGAGTTTAAAAAAATAAGTTAGGGACCAAAAACAAAAATTCTCCCAAACCATAAGGACCATTTGTGTAATTTATTTTTAATTTTCGTTTTGTTCATATTTGGGTAACTATTTTTTTGTACACATCTAGATAACGAACTTGTTGAAAATATTCACATCTAGGATTTACCCTGCTATAGCAAGTCAGAATAGTCATATATAAACACCTCCATCAAGTTTGTTACCAAGATATGTACAAAAAAAAAATAGTTACCTACATATGAACATACCAAAAAGTTAATTACCTTAATAAGTCATTTTCCCTATATTTAAACCTAAAAGAATGCACTAAATGTTACTCCCTCCGTCCCAAATTGATAGTCCAGTTTTGATTTTTGAAGTCTTTTTTCTTCACTTTTGACCTTAAATATTTTTATTTGTGATATATATTATTTGATAAGACTTATAACAATGAAAAAACATTTAAAATACAATTCATTCATATATTTTGCATTAAGTATTATCTATCAAACACAAAAATATTTAAGGTCAAAGTTGAAGAAAAAAGACTTCAAAAGTCAAAACTGGACTATCAATTTGGGACGGAGGTAGTAGTTTTTTTTTCCTTTAAATGGAAGTGCAATGTTTGATTGGATTAAATTGAAAGTTTTTCAAAACAATTCGGTCTATTAACCCATCGTCTCTCATTTCTTCCTGCCAATTATCATCAAACAAGTTGTAGTCGGAAAGTTCCATGTCGCTCTAATTGTAACAATCTTTAAAATCAAACTTTATATGATCATGAGTTGGTCCAGAGACTCAGTCGCGAGGCTAGGTATAAGGAAGGTGGGTTCTAAGACTCATCTAATTTTTTTTATTTATCTATAATTTCTATATAAAATTTTTGGGGACCTATCTTAAAAAAATTGAGGACCTACCTTATTTATAGAAAACTTTGAGTTTGTATAGAAAGGTTTATATATAAAAAATAATGAACCATATGGTTTTAAATTCTAAACTCACCACTATCAAAGTCAGGGTTCTTTCTTCAATTCATCCATTGCCAAGTCCAAGTTTGACTTGGAAATTTATCAACGATCAAACTTCTTGTTAAAGTCAACATCAAATCTTAACTCAGATCGGTGAATGTTACCATATCTTATTATATTTTTGGTTTGGCACGTTAGAATCATATCATTTTCCTCTCACACCATAAAACTCATAGAAATTGTACCACACCTCACCACATTTTTTTTTAAATTTAATTTATTAATTATATAAATATTTAAAATACATATTTATAATAATAAAAGATAAATAATCCATTAATTTAATTTAAAACGATAATTAAATAAAAATGTTACAAAATAAGACTAACTATAAGATTTTTTTCATGATTTCCTATCTAACCTCAAAACCATATCAAGCTCTAGGGATGTCAACGGGGGCAAACGGGACGATGATTGCATTCCTCGCCCCTGCCTCCAAAATTTTCCCGTTCCCCCGCCCCAGCCTCCGAAATCTCCATCCTTTCCGCCCCTGCCCCCGAATTCCCTTTCTGACCCCCGCCCCCGATTGATTTTGAGCTACCTTATTTGGGCTAAAAGAAGTTTTTGTTTAGGCTAAAAGAAACTATTATTTGGGTAACAAATAGATATTTATAACATAATTTTACATGTTACAAACAACTTAAAAACATGTTTTTTGTACGTAAAAATCATTTTATTGTTTATTATATTTATATAATTAATATATGTCAATTTATATAATTTATTAACGGGGCCCCCACGGGGGTTTCGGGAGGGGACTACCAGTCCCCGCCCACGCCCCCGAAATTAAAACGGAGATTAACCTTGCCCCCGCCCCCGCCCCCGCCCCCGCCCCCGACTTTTTTCAACAAATGCCCCCATACTGGACGGGGCCCCCACAGGATCGGGGTCCCACGGGACTTTTTGACATCCCTATCAAGCTCACCTACTAATCCAGAGGACAAATATTTGCACACAATTTGTTTCAACCGGATCTTGGGGGTGAAAGATTGGAAGGAGGTTTGTTTGGATTCATTTTTGAAATACAAGGACAAATATTTGCACACAATTTGTTTCAACCGGATCTTGGGGGTGAAAGATTGGAAGGAGGTTTGTTTGGATTCATTTTTGAAATACAAAGGTTTGAGTTTTTGTATAACTTTAATGTAGTGGTGGTGTGAAATGTGTGATACAAAGTATGGTATTTATAGTTGTTTGTTTAAAAGAAATGTCAAAATTCAAAAAATAGCAATTTGAAAAGGGTCACACATAACGGTAAATAAAAAATAAAAACAAATAATAATAAAAAAAAAATTAAAATTAAAACTTGTGTTCTTAAGGTGAAAGATCGAACACTTGTGCTTCAATTTCGCAACAACCAGATTTAAATATTAGTTTCGACATATGGAAAAATCAGCCAACCAATTACAAAATCATTCTAGGCATAGTCTGAGGCTTAGGTCCATTTATGCACCACGACTCAAAAAAAAATGAACCTTAAAAGTATATAATCAAGTTTGTTATGTAAAAAGAATTAAATTAAACAACCACATAATGTACCAAAATCACATGCCTTGCATGCAGCCGAAATAGCACTCCAGATTTCATGATCTCGTTCACAACTGATAAAACAGAAACAAAATGGTTTGTTGGTTTAATGTTTTTTTTATACCTTAGTTCAAATTTAAGAAGTTGCACGTTACTAGTTCACAACTGATAAAACTGAAACAACGGCCATGATTTGGGAACTAAAATTCTCACTTGCATATAGTCTCGAGATCTTCCTTCATGCGATGAACCTCATCAACAGATGCAGCTTGGTTGTGCTTGATCCACTTGGCCGTGTCAGCAATGGCATCCTCCATTTTCCTCAACTTCCTACTTTTCTTCATACTTTTTATCTTATTCTTCATGTTGTATATGCAATCCTCCAATGCATTAAACGCATCTGCTTTCTTCTTGTATTCTTGATCCTCCTGTTTATACTTGTCAGCATCTTCTATCATTTTCTCAATCTCTTCCTTGGAGAGTCTTCCATTTTCATTGGTAATCGTTAGTTTCTCCGTCTTACCAGTTGATATTATCTCCGATGTGACTGTGAGGATACCATTCGCATCTATTTCAAAGGTGTCCATAAAGCTTATAACTCCTTTTGGAGCCGGTGGTATTTCAGAAATCATGAACGTCCCCAACAAATGGTTATCTGTAGATCTGGTTCGCCCACCTTGATACACCTTGATAGTTGTCAAAAGTTGATTGTCCTCACTTGTACAAAAAGTTTTAGATTTCTTGGTAGGCATTGGAGTGTTCCGAGGGATCACAACATCAAATATGTCTCCTAATACATCTACACCAAGGGACAAAGGAGTGACATCCAATAACAACAAATCTCGACAACTCTTGTGATTGTTACCACTTAACTTTGAAGCCATAACAGCTGCACCATATGCAACTGCCTCATCAGGGTTCAAGCTCTTGCATAGCTCCTTCCTTTCAAAAAATTCCTGCAACATACTCTGGACTTTTGGTATTCGGGTTGACCCACCAACAAGAATCACCTAATTTACACACGATTTCTCCATCTTTGCATCACGTAAACATTCCTCCACAATCTCAATACATTTACTAAAGAAACTCATGTTGAGCTCTTCAAATTTAGCTCGACTGAATTTCATGGAGAAATCAATGGCCTCATGCAAGCCATCTAGTTCAATTGAAGTCTGAGTACTACATGAGAGAATCCTTTTTGCTTTCTCACAAGCAAATCTCAACCTCCCCAATGCTCTTTTGTTCCCTGTTAAGTCCTTATTCCATCTCCTCTTGAATTCCCGACCACAATGATCCACCATGCGGTTATCAAAATCCTCACCTCCCAAATGAGTGTCACCTGCAACAGCTTTCACCTCAATCGTACCCCCTTCAGCAATGGTCAAAATAGATACATCAAAAGTGCCACCACCCAGATCAAAGATGAGCACATTGATCTTGCCATTAATGTCAGTCTTATTGTCCAGACCATAAGCAATTGCAGCTGCTGTAGGTTCATTGATGATGCGGACGACATTAAGTCCTGCAATAGCTCCAGCATCCTTTGTTGCTTGACGTTGTGAATCGTTGAAGTAAGCTGGAACTGTTATCACAGCATCTTTCACAGGTTTTCCAAGGTATGTCTCAGCAGTTTCTTTCATCTTCCCTAGAATCATCGATGAAATTTCTTCAGCCAAAAATTCCTTCTCTTCACCTTTGAAGGAGACAACAATCTTTGGTGTGTCGACAGGCCCTTGTATGACCCTAAAAGGCCACAACTTGATGTCATCCTGCACTTTGGAATCACTGAATCTCCTTCCAATCAGCCTCTTTGCATCTGTACATCGATCCACAGTTAATTAGGTGATTATAGCCAAGTGAAAATTTTGAAAACCAATTATATTATTTCTTGGTTGATATTTAAAGGAACAAAGTAATATATATGCAGTAGAATACGCAAACAAACATTAATTGAAGTAGATCCGAACGGAATGAAAGCTAAACCTTGTTCATGAAATATTGGCCGGTTTCTTGCTATTCCTTAATTAATAAGAATAACATTATTCAATAAAAACTAGAAAAAAAAAGTTTACCAAATATAGTGTTAGCAGGGTTCATGGCGGCTTTGTTCATGGCGCCATCGCCGATGAGGCGTTCGGCATCAACGAAAGCAACATAAGAAGGTGTGATTCTGTTGCCTTGATCATTGGGAATGATTTGGATGCGATCATGCTTCCAAACGGCGACACATGAGTAGGTTGTTCCGAGGTCGATGCCGATTGCCGGTGTGTTGTTTCCTCTGTCGTCCATTACAGTCAAAATTCAAAATATAGTAATCTGTGTGCTTTCACTTTTCACCCAAACTTATATAAGATAATAACAGTGGTCAACCTAATTAACTTATCTATTTTACAGGAAATTGATATTTTATAAATTTGTAGTATATTGTGTTTAAGAGCTACTTACACCATGTCAAACTCTATGTACAACCCGAAAATGCTAAAGCCAACTAACTTTATTCCGATATCAATTTTATCTTAGGTATCGATTTGGTACGGGGAATAGAACTTGACTGAATATAACAAAACATTTTTAATCCGTATATATGTTATGGATGGATGAAAAATCTATGAGAGGAACAAACTCACAAAGACCAAGTCCGTTTGATTTTACAACTTTTAGTTCCATAAAAATAAAGTGGATTTGAGTGGAACAAAACTAAAAGCCACAAACAAACCATTAAACAAATCCACTTGTTAGGTCCATGGCTAATAGAAGTGTGGTGTGGGGAAAAATTAATCATCTAAAATTATACCTCAAACCACTTCAATATTGACCTTACACTTTGTTTCCCAGTTTTAATAAAAAAGAAAAATATGGAGAAAAAAGAAGAGAGTAATTGCTTTCGCATTTCCAAGTTTGAAGGAAATGGAAGGAATAAAAATTGTGTTTCCGAGATTACAGGAATATAAAGGGAAAAAAAACAACTTTACAATTTTACATATAATCTATATTCACACCTGACGACACACAGTTTATATGACTGAGTCCAATCCAATGTCATTGGCTGCTGTGACAACTAGAAAAAAAAAAAAAATTAGGGTCAAACCAAGTCTAAGGGGTCTTGTGTACAAGTGTATCCACAATGTAAGATGTAACCTTATTGCAACAAAAAAAAACATTTGAAAGCCATGTGGAGATTGATTTTATAAGCTATCATATATATATATATATATATATATATATATATATATATATATATATATATATATATAAAAGCCTTGAGGAACCATGTTGTAATTAGCCTTGACAAGTCAACAAGAAAGCACACATTAAACAATTCCTTAGGATTTATAGCATAATACCCCGCTAAGGCCGAAAACTCTTCCATGGGGCATTCAAAACCGAAAACAAACCCAAAACAAAGTACCTAAGACCGAAATCACCTTAATGGATCAATGTTTGGTCGAAAACTACCTTAATGAATCAATGTTTGGCCGAAAACTACCTTAATAGATCAATATTTGGTAGAAATCAACATGTGGGATCATGCACCATGGGATTTCGGTCACCACCTTCTTTATGACCGCAAACTAAAGTGAATTCCCCAAGAATGCTTCCAGTAGATAAGGTTAACTTTAGGATGTGATATCCATTTCTATTTTCCCATGCAATTCACAGTTTTCTACGTATTATCCAGCATATACCCAGGAAGCAACCAACAGTTCTCAAGGTAAACTTCACGTCAACCTTACTCCTCTTATTTGAACGAGATCATCCTCAGTAAACCTCACCATTCCTTCATCTTGTCCTCTAATTAATTCATACTCTCTCAAGAATCCCTCCCTCACTACTAGAAAAAGATCTGTTTACGACGCGCAAACCTCAACACTTAGGTGTTGTAAGTTTTTACTGAGGTAAAATGTCTGCAATCTGCGGACCATATGTGTAGACCTCTGCAGTAGAAGAGGTGGACCAAAAGTCTGCAGTCTGAAAAAAAGACTGTTTGTTTTTTTAACATCTGCGGGCTACTAAAATCAACTGATTTTTTTTAAACTTCAAAGTGATTTTTTAATATTTTTATGATTTTGTTATAAATAATTAACGAATCCAGATCAACTTTTATGTATTATTGCATAAAAAAAATAAAAATAAAAATGGTATTAACGTATATATATGATAAAAACCAACAACTTTGGTTGCAAAGTTATAACTAAACATTATAATTAGTGGTCAAAGAATTTGATACATAAATAGATGGAAATAAACTTTGATTTTTTTTCAATTAAATCCATTAAAAACGTACCATAAATATTTTCTTGAGAAATTGACGATACTGTATTAAATAATGTTTTACAAAATTTGGCAAAAAAATATAAGAATATATTATGATTTTTTTTATATTTATATAAACAACTTCAACGACTATTACTGTAATAAATCTTTATTTATAAATTTGTCAAAAATATCATGTTTGTATTGTCGAACGTTTTTTTTAAAGTTTTGTAATTTTTTTTTCAAAATGTTTATCATTAATAAAGTTGGAAAAAAATATAAATTAAAAAAAACTTGAAAAAATAAAGATATATATATGTTTTTTTAGGCTAGAGGATGTCTGAAGATGTTAGAAGACTATGGTCCATATCTGCGCCAAGAAGAGGGCGCGCAGACATTTTTAGGTCTGTAGTCTTCAAAAATACAAACAATCTGCGAAGGCTAATGTTTGTGCGTGGTCTGCACGACGCAGACAGAAGAGGCCACGCAGATTTGCAGACAAAAAACAAACACTACCTTAGTGATTTATGTTACGCAAAAGAGAGTGACTTTAAAATGGTGTCATCTCTTCAAAAAATTTAAGCGTTTAGGTCACGCATTATTGCGTGCCCTTAAATTAATGTCTCAAAGAAAAAAATCAAAAACACGGAGGGCGCTTTATATTAAACGTGTGTCCTCTATAATCGTCGCCTTTTTATTTTAATGAAATGCGCGCTTGTTAAAAAATCGAGGTATCTGCTAAAATACCTAGGCTTTTCAAACAAAAATCAAAACACTCACTGATCATCACTCAATACACTCTCTACAATCGATCGTCGACTCGCCTTGTAGACAACGTCTCCTCCGACGACGTTAGGTTACTTCTCTTCCTGCTGACTTCGCCTCGCCGACGAGCTTGGGCTCTCCTGCCATCGTCGGAGACTGTTCAATTTTACGTGCCCTAGGTTCGATTAAGATATTGGATAAGTCACTTAAGCTTGGTGTTCCTTTTGAAATGATTCAGGCAAAGTCAACTTCCCCGGTTGGCCAGAGAACCAAGTAACAGAAGAGCAAGAGCAGAAGAAAGTCGACACAAGGGGAAGAAGCGTCTGGTATCCATGAAATCGATGATAAATTGAACACAATCAAAGGTTTCTCACCTTCTGAAGCTTCTCAAGTTGAACACAAGCTAACATTTCAAGAAAACCGATGCTCTTAGTTGAGTTTTCTCCTCATGTATATGCTTGCACTTAGTTGGGTTTTCTCCTTCGATTGTCGATTATAGCTACTCTTTTCATGGTTTCGTCTTGTGTAAACTTCCATGGGAGGTGAATGAATTCAATGTCTATAAAGTCCATCTCTTTGGCAAACACGCTCCACATCTCTTTCTTGTTCAGCACAGTGTTCTTTTAGTTGATTTAGGGTGTCTTTATTCTTCTCAACAACCTGAAAAATGTACAATGTTACTATTATGATATTTTGGAAAATGGGTGTTCATTATTTACGTGATTGTCACCGTATGATATCAAATTTATATGTTCTTTAATTTGCTAAGAGCAAATATATCTATATCTATATATCTATATCATACATCATACATCATACATACTTATAAAGCTAGCATTTTTTCTTCAATGTCATGCATTTGAAACCCACTTTTTTAACCTCCTCAAACCACATTCATTTGAAACCCCCTTTTTTAACTAATTCAACTCAAAAGTTTTTTTAATTATCAGGTCATTTCCGAAGAAAAGTATTTTTATTCATTTTAAATCATTTGGGATATCATCGTCAATACATAAACATAAGCATAAACAGAACTTACATTCATTATCACTAGTGATTTATATCTCCTTAATTTCTCAGTGTAATGTGACTCCATATCAACACATGTGATATAAATAAACTGAGTGGGTCAGGTTGGGAAACCCGGTGAGTACATAGGGTTTTCAACCCACAATAATATAATTATTATGTTTAATCATCAAACAGTTAACCCAATTAACCATCCTCATTATCTTCTTTACTCTTAAGGGTCTACCCTAAGAATCAACTATTTCTCATTCATTCATTCCTAAGGATTGTCCTAAGGAATAGGTACGAAGTCCATCGTTGTCAATGATACAGCTGTCAAGCACATCTGCTAGTTCTATCACTTAGGCGCAGCTGCCATAATTGTGATATTCTATATGAGGCGCAACTGCCAGTATTGTCCTTCGAGCACAACTGCTAGGGTTATATCGTTTATTGACAGTATCGTTTTCGAGAGTCCACTCGCAATACATGTCAATGGGTTTTTAGAGTACACCGGTGAACACATTGTTCACAACACCTACAGGTTGCGAGCCTACTAGTGTTCCACTGGACTGTCTAGAATAGTCTGTGGTTGTAATCCATACTCTGCTAGATGACGGGGCCAGCATTTAGGAACAAGGCTCCTCACATCGTCCACCTCTCACCCTTACCTCATGGTCTATATCACCTCTCATCTCATCATCCAACTCATATTTCATCTACCCATGTTTTACCCAACATATTATGTAGATATAAATACATATACAGTTTAAATCATATAAAACTTGTATAAAATCGTTTATCCAGCATAGATAACAAGTGTACAGATAATATGCACACATAACACGTAGTTTATATAAAATACTTCATATCTATGTGTAAGACGAAAGGGACCATGCAATCACTTGAAAAGGTGGTGATTCCGAACTTAGACAGCGCTTCGCTTCTTAAAAATAATTTCCTTCGACGAAACCTAGTATTATTACCACTAGAGTTTAGTCTATTATTCGCCGAGACTAATTAATATTCTAGCTATTATTACTATTATATAATCGTTAAACAATACTTATATAACCCATAATAATAGCCCAAGTACTTATTATTAGTTTCTAATAACGTTACTATAATTAAATAAAAGCTATATTAAAAATAGCATAGGCTTGGCTCACTTACAGTGGGTTTTATAGAAAACTGGGCTTTGCTTGGAGTAGCGTTCCCGAGCCGAAAATCTCTTCTTCTCAGAGCCGTTGATCACTCTGGGACTTCCGCCACGTGCTAGGGAGGTTCCCTAGGCTTTTTGGGGGGTTTCGGGGCTAGAGAGAGGTTCTAGAGAGAGAGTAAAGAGAAGAAAGAATGGGAAATGTGTGAAGAAAATGAGGGTGGAAGGGGTTGTATTTATAGAGTGAAATATGGCTGAAATTGGTGCCACATTTCACCATCTAGTGGCAATCCTTTGGGAGAAAGCAATGGCCAAGATTGTGCCACGTCACCCCTTTTGCGGCAACACCCTTACGACTTCTAAACACCGTAACTTTTGCATACGAGCTCTGTTTTCGACGTTCTTTATATTCACGCGTAGGTAAAAATAAGATCTACAACTTTCATTTTGACTCCGTTGGCTAATTCTTGACCAGTCTCAAATTTAACAGTACGAGGAGATAATACTGTTAAATGTCCGCGTAAAATTAATAACTTCTACATACGAACTCCGTTTTCGTATGTCTCTTTACTGTTGAGTTTCTATTAATGAGATCTTCAATTCTCATTTAGGTCACGTAGGCCAGAAACCGCTCGATCTAAAATTCGAGTTTCGAGGCGTGCACTACTATGCCAAATCTTAGAAAATTCATAAATTACTTATACGAATTCAGATTTGGGCGTTCTTTTTTTTTTGTATGTTCTCGGTTTAACGTATACTACAAATTTTGTTTAGATCACTAAGTCTAAAAAGTACTTAATCAAAAATTCACTATTTATGTCTCCCGGTGTCGTGCCGATTTTGCCGTAAAACTTCGATGGGCCATAACTTCTTCGTTACTACTCGGATTTCGACGTTCTTTATATGTACGGAACCCTTGAGACATATTCTACAACTTGGTGAAGATTATTTATTCTAAATAATATTTTGTCGAAAAGTCGTTTTCAACTCCTATTATCTCTAAATTGACTAGCCCGGATCTACGGGCGTTACAATTATCTCCCCCTTAGGATGATTACGTCCCGGAATCATCAACAAAACAGGGCTCACATGATGACTCCATACTTTATCTCTTCATCCTAAGTAATAACCATTACTTTGATGTTTCTTCGAACGAGTATTTAACTCTACGACTTCCTGATTGCAGGCGGTGCTCAATCTTGCACTTGCTCCCTAACTCACATTAGACTCCAAATTATGACCTTCAAGTCATAATCTCGATCCTTACTGGAGACTGCTTCTTCTTCTTAACAAACTTAAGATAAGTTATTTTATTACTACAATGGACCGATGTGTCATATTCTAATGACTTATCATCGTATGTTCCCACGTTTAGACTTAGGTCTCTTAGAGTCTTCCAGAACAGACTATACATTTCTTCATGTCCTAATCACATTTTAAAAGGTAGCATTTCTAGCTACAAGCAATTATCGCGATACCTCTACCGATCGCTTTGATTATCTTTTATTTCAATCTCCCGACTTAAGTCAGATGTTACATAAAACTTGGTTCTTTGAACCACGTAACATACTTATCGTATCCGGACTCAATTCGATATGACCACTAGGGTCGGAATAACAATCATCCTCTTAGTCATTACCGAAATGATGGTAGCAACATATTTGAATAAAACGGTATCAATTACTAGCTTCTTGGTAACCTTGTGACTTTCCCTGATCCAAGCGTGAGTCCTGTGCTTCCGGTAGTATAAGCCTCTACTACCTTTCACACCTACTCATACTCATTCCAAGTATTGTCTCTCAGTTCACCCAAGTCACCATACAAGAATATCACATAACAACTTGACAAATTAGATAACAAAACGAAGGTTTTACATTATTCCTTGAGACGATAACATAGGTGTTCAAGTTCAACCTATACTATGCCTCTAATAGGCTACACCACGTGGTACTATTTACACGACTACTTCATAGATCCTCATTCCTGATCCCTTTCATTTCCATTTTCTTCGTCAAGGATCATATGGAATGCTCTTGCCTTCGGTTTCGGTGGAATGTTTGGTCTTGCTGCCTCTTTCTTCTTCGGGCAATCCTTAGCAACGTTGTCAGACCCCAAAACCAAGAACGGCGGAAACGTTTTGGGGCGGAGGACATCATGTAAAGTATCACAACAATGCAAAGTAGTAAACAAGCAACAACATCATCCATTGCATTACTAGTATAATTTTAAATACAAGTGTGTTCTTTCATAGAATAAAACAATATAATGAATAATCAAAATAAAAGACGAGTATTGACTGCTCCATCTTCTCAAAATTTGGTCTTCGTACCTGTCTAGTGGTGACCTGAGAATACAAGTTATTTTGAAAGCGAGTATCAGCATAAAGCTGGTGAATTCATAAGTATTTTAATGTCATTGATTTGTAAATAAAACTTGTAATAAAAGACTTGTAATTGTGTTGAGGAAAAGTTTGTATAAGTATGAAAACCCTAGAAAATCTCATATTTCCTACTAGATAAAAAGTAGTCTTCTACCAAGACTCGATTGTTTTGAAGGTTTGAACCTCTACATAAGTGAAGGTTTTTCCCTTGTACAACTATTATTATTCAAATCTAGTCTACCTCATCGATTATGTGAATGTGACACAAAATAAAGGTAATAAGAAAAAGAATATAATTATTGAAATTGTATCCTTTTGCACTAGGATCTTCACTGCATGGTAACTCGCCGAATAGTACAACCGTAGAAACCCGTCGATGTACATTTTCCCACTGTAGCTAACAGCTGGGTGTGGAATGGTAAGTCCTGTATCGTATGTAATAGTATCTAAGTAATAGTATCTATAAAATAGTATCTATGTAATAGTATCTATGTACAAGTATCTATGTAATAGTATCTCTGTAATCGTATCTCTGTAATAGTATCTCTGTAATAGTATGTAATAGTATCTCTTCATATTGTATGTAATAGTATCTCTTCATATAGTATGTAATGTATTAGTATAGACTCATGAATGAACTGACTCTTGTGTGATTCCTTGTACTTGGAATAGTAAGTAGTATCTCCTAACTATGCCTATTATAGTTACTAGTAATGTACGTGTATAACCGAACATATGCCTTTGCTACCCAAAGGTACTGAATTGACTGATAGAACTTTATGACTATATAAAAGTATAAAAGAAGTTTTGTAAAACCTTTGAAAATTTTAATAAGAATTGATGACTTGATGTCAGTTTATAAAATGATTTGAAAACAGTTTGTTTGATAAGAACAATTTAAAGTATAAGAAAACCTTTGTTTGAAACACAATTGTAACAGAGTTTGAAAGGAAACATACAGTATGTAAGATAGTTTGATAAAGAGTTTAACATGTGAAAACGTTGAGAAAGTCATTTGAAGTAATATGTTTGGTAAAACAGCTAAAAGTGTAGTTAATCCATTTGTATGCTAGTTATTAATCACATGTGATTGATATAATAGCTAGCATGATTTAACTTGTATTCCCCCCCCCCCATAAAAGCATTTAAAAACATTTAAAAAGGTTAATTAAGGGTTATGAACTCACCTGCAGTGAGTGGATCGTATGGAAGTGTCGGACAAGTGTTAGGTGTCAAGTGAAGACTTGAACACACACAATGATCCTAATAACATATAAAGACATATGTATGTATACAATTAGTGATTATAACACTAATTAGACAAGTATAAACATCCTAATGCGTGGAAAACACTTTGAAGTGTTAGGAGGCCATTGGGTTGCAACAAAGGAGTGCAAGGCATTGTTATTGAGTTTATGGCCCATGGACCATACTTAATGGAGTTTACGGCCCAAGGGAGTTTACTCCTGGCCGTAAACTCTCTAAAGGGTCTTATTTAGAGGCTTAAAGGTATAATGTCTTAAGTGGTTAAGTGTTCCAAGGTTAAACAAGAGGCTAGGTGAGTTTAAGGTCCAAGAATTGACCTTAACTTGAGTTTACGGCCTGGGGACCACTTCCCCATGAGTTTACGGCGTAAACTCATGGTATGAAGTACCATTTTGATGTTTAAGGTCCCTAATTCAATGGTGGTTGGTTCTAGGCTAAGTTATGGGCATAAGGAAGGAAGAGAGGGCATCATTGCACCCTTAAAGGGAGTTTACGGCCTTGGGAGATCCTTGGCCGTAAACTCTCATTCAACCTTTGATTCTTGATGTTTCTAAGGCCTAAACATGTTAAACCTAGTGTACAACGAGTAGAACAAGAGTACTTACGATATAGGAGCTTGAATGGTCGGTTTTGGCCAAGAACACTAGTGTGTGTTCTTGGTGTTCTTGGTGAAACTTGAAGATCTACACAAATGGAATGATGTCACGTATGAAATCATGTAATATCACTAGGTCAAGTAAGTTATCAACTAGTTAGGTCAAGAAACTTACTAGTTTTGAAGATCGGGAATGAAGATCGGGATGATAGTTGAGAGGATTTGGAAGAGAATCAGCCAAGGAAAGGAGAGGAATGAAACAAATGGCCAATATTTCATCATATAAGGTGAGTTTACGGCCCACATGGAGTTTATGGCCGTAAAATCCATTGTGGTGGCCGTGAACTCATGGTCAATGTGTTTTAGGCTTGTTCTTTGTACTATAGCTCCAGCAGATAAACCCCGACACTTATTCCTTAAGTGTACAATGCTTAGAACGCTCAAACAGACTCCAAATTGTGCTAAATGATTGGCAGGCATGAGTTTGACTTTTTAAGAAGTGTTTAACTGAACAGGATAGAAAATTTCGGGTTGTCACAAAAAACTCAATGAATATTTTGTGAATAGATAAAAATGATAAATTGTAGTGCTAAATGCAAAAACTAAATTATAATATCAATTTAACTAAAATATTTCCTAAAGATATTTGTATAATCATTAAAAGTTTTCAAATAAGTAGCTTAAAATAACTTACAATAACAATAGTTAAAATAACTCTATATAAATGATTATATTGTTACCTTTAAAATTAAAAAACAATGTATGATGTTTTAAATAAGTATAATGATAGAAATTAAAATGTTAAGAAAATAAATTTTAAAAAAAAATAATTAACAATAAAAAAACTATAAATAACATTAATCCATATATTATATTTAATTTTATTCATGAGTAACTTGTGGGTAGAATTCATTCAAACGGTTGAAATTATACGGTTATAATAGATGTATATATTATCATATAATTAAAAATAATCAATATATTATATCAATTTAGTATACGAATTATGATATCAAATTTAACAACAACATTATTGTTATATTAAAAAAACATATATTTGTAAAGATTTCAACTATATAGGTGTTTTTGCGCAACGCGCGAGCATTCGCCTAATCATCATATCATACTATATTATAAAAGAATCATTTTTCCTTTCACCACATTCATTTGAAATTCTCATTCATTTTTCCTTTCACCAAATTCATTTGAAACTCCCATGACTTTTCAATTTCTTTCTAATAATAATTATAAGTTAGTTAATAAGGTTAAATAAATATCAAACCTAAAGTGTAATCATATATAAACTAAATTTGAATATTAAAAGAATATCTTTACTTCTACTTATAAAGTTATGTTTTTCAACTTTTAACATATTATATTTAATTTATTAGTTTTAATATATTCTTGTATGTAAACTGTTATCATTTTAAAGATACAATTTTGGAACAAGTTATATAAAATATTGAAATTATTAATTTGAATGTAACATTAAAGGATCAACTTAAATATAAATTATTGTTCAACTTAAACAACCAAAAAAATATTTTGTAAATAGTTAAAAGTGATAAATTGTAGTGTCTTTCTAATAATGATTATAAGTTGGTAAATATGGTTAAATAAATATAAAACAAAAAGTGTAATCAGAAATAAACTAAATTTTAATATTAAAATAATATATTTAATTCTTATTATAAAGTTACGTCTTTAACTTTTAACATGTTATGCTTAATTTATTAGATTTAATATGTTGTTGTATATAAATCATTGTCGGCTTAAAGCTACAACTTTTTAACAGTTTGGATAAAATACTTAAATTGATAAGTTAAATATAGCATTTCATGGTAAATTTAAATAAAAAATTTCAGTTCCACTTAAAAAACTCAAAGAATATTTTGTGAATAGTTAAAAGTGATAAATTGTAATTCTAAATGTAAAACTAAATTGTAATCTAAGTTTAACTAAAATATTTCCTAAAGATATTTTTATAATCATTAAAAGTTTTCAAATAAGTAACTTAAAATAACTTGCAATAACAATAGTTAAAAATAACTCCATATAAATGATTATATTGTTACATTTACAAATAAAAAACAATGTTTGATGTTTTAAATAATTACAATGATAGAAATTAAAATGTTAAGCTAATAAATTTGAAAATCATTAATTAACAATAACAACAACTAGAAATAACATTAAACCATATATTATTTTTTATTTTCATTCATAAGTAACCTGCAGGTAGAGGTCATTCAAACGATTGAGATTACGCAATTTTAATAGATGTATATATAATCATATAATTCAAAATAATCAATATATTATATCAACTTAGTATACGAATTATTATATCAAATTTATCAACAACGTTATTATTATATTTATTTAAGAAAACATATATTTGTAAATATTTGAACTATATAGGTGTTTATGCGCAACGTGCAGGCATTCACCTAGTATCTTATAAAAGAAGAATTTTTCTAACCACAAAATTGATTTGAAACTCCTTTGTCTTTTCATATTCTCAAATGACTATATTTCTAAGCATCATATTGATTTGAAACTCCTCTGTCTTTTCATATTTCAAATGAATTTTCAAATGTCTTCTAAGTAACTGATTTAGCATTAAACACTAAACATGTTATATAAACTCTTACATGTAAGAAGAATGTCATAATAAAATGAAAAGAAACAATTTTACTAGGCAGAATTCTTTTAAAACGTATTAGCAGTGATGGAGTGCCTAAAAGAGCTCTACAAGTCAAGGTTGTGGATGAATGTATCATTTTTTACTCATAGTTTGATCGTGTTATATTTTTTCCAGTAGTCTAAATAAGACATTCAAAATCATATGTTTAGAGATATTTTGTTTTCTCAAACCATATTGATTTGAAGCCTACATAACTTTTTATATTCTTTAATTAATAACATTTATAATATTTACAAAATTTCAATAATTTTTTGCATTCTCTTATTATATATGTAGTTATATGAGTACATTTTTCTTACAAAAAGTCGTCATTTGATTAAAGATATTGTGATTCAAAAGTTTTCATGTAGTTGAAGCATTCACGATCCAAATATGATGATTTGAAGAAATGAGTTATGTCGCATCGATGGTAATTGTAACAGATTTTTTCTTTCAACCAAGACAAATGAAGCTTTTCTATTCTTTCTTTATATTTAGTTTCTCATTTGATATTCATATATGATTTGTTTGTATTATTTAGAGTAAATTACTGAAATCGTCCCTATGGTTTTGTCAAAATTACATGTTTGGTCCTAACTTTTTTTTTGCACTCAGATCATCCTTGTGGTTTGATTTTGTTGCGTTTTTCGTCCCTATGGTTTGGTCAAATTTGCGTGTTTGGTCCCTAACTTTATGTATGTAAGGGACGAAAAATGCAACAAATGCGAACCACAATGACGATCCGAGTGCAAAAAAAAAATTAGGGACCAAACGTGCAATTTTGACCAAACCATAGGGATGATTTCAGTAATTTACTCTATTATTTAATCTTGAATGTGACTCTCCAAACATTAATGTTTTGCTAGGAATATCTTTATGATTCTCCTTTTTCAAGAAAAACATTTTGATTGCAGGTTAGTGAAGTGTTATCAAGTTTCTATGGCTGAATGGTGGTAAATGAAGAAAGAAGATCCATAAAATGGATATAGATTTTTTTGTTTAAGCAAAGTAGACGAATACTAGTTTTTTCTTTTGATTTTGTATATTTATGTAACATTTTTATTTATATATTGAACCACCTAATGTTCTTATTTATTTGATTGTAGTTTTTCTATTTTGATTATGTTTATTTTATACTATTTTTTTGGGTTATCCTACACAAATATTTATAAGACAATATTTAAAAGGTAACATAATTTTTAACATTTGATATGTAATTACGATTGACTTATCATGATATGTTCTTCATATGAAAGTAATATATCCATCTTACTACGACAAAAATTACGTATGATATTTACGAAAATATATATTATATCTGATTTGATTAACATATATATGCACATATGTATGTTATAAATTTATAATTAAATATCTTTATGTCTAATAATTGAAGGGATTAAAATGGTGTTTCAAAACCAATTATTTAGACGAATATAACAACAACAACAACAACAACAAAAACAATAATAATAATAATAATAATAATAATAATAATAATAATAATAATAATAATAATAATAATAATAATAATAATAAATACATATTTCCAAATACTGCATTCATTTGAAACTCACACTATAGCTAAAGAGTTTTCTTTTATATATATATATATATATATATATATATATATATATATATATATATATATATATATATATATATATATATATATATTAGTTACAACTCAAGAGTATTTAACTTAGGATTATTAATTAGTAATCAGTAATAATTTTTAATTTTCCTTTCATTTATAAGGTTGTAAAAATTTGCTCATTAAAAACATTAATGTATTTGAAGAGATTTGTGATTTAAATATAAAGAGTTAATATAAATATTATAATAGATGTTTTAGTGTTTTTATGCTATTAAAAGTTGTAGTGTTTATTTTTCATATTTTTTTTTATTAATCGTTGTATATATATCTTTTTCAATACAAATGTTATAATAGATGTTTTTTGTATTTTGATGTTACTAAAAGTTGTAGTTCATATTTTTGTTCATACATTTTGTTACTCGTTATATATAGATTATCATACGTTTGATATATAATTTACATAATTTTAAACGGCTTATAAAATTATCAAATAATGGTATACATCATAATGACTTAAAAATTAAATTATAACGTTTAATGAAACTAATATGTTAACTATATGTTTGTTTTACTACTAACAGTTTGTTTCAAAGTAGAAATATTAAATAATAATTTGGTAAAAGTTTTTATTTTAACTATATAATTGTATTCTCGCGCAACGCGCGGGAATTCGCCTAATCATACATACTTATAAATGAAGCATTTTTCCTTGATTCTTATGCATTTGAAACCCCCTAATTTCATTTCCTTGATTCTTACGCATTTGAAACCTTCTAATTTAATTAATACCACTCAAAAGACTTTTTAATAATAATTATTAATTGGTTATTTAATGTAAAAATAGCATGAACAACATCAAACATAACAAGACCTAGTATAAATACGATGAATAATAAGAACATCTTTGTCATATTTTGCAAGGATTAAGGACCTTTAAAGAAGGAAAAAAGAGTTTTATGTGTGTATTGCTTTTCATACAAATTTCAATATATTTTTGTTTTTACCAACTGTTCAATGTGTGGTTGCTTCTGGTATGTCACATGTTATATTCAGAGTAAAAACTTCTGCATAAAGATGCACTTAATTCCATTAACTACATGTACCAAATTAATATTTGACTCACGCATACACAAACAAATCTTGCTGAGCATTTTAAATTATTTGATCAATAGATTCAGTTTTCATCATCATTCCTTCAACAATGGAAATTATCTCTACCTTCACTATTTGACACTTCCATGTGTATCCATGCGTGTAAGAACTTCTATTTTTCTTAAGATTTTTTTTTGTTAAAACCATTTTAATATCTAAGAATATAAAAAAGATGGAAAACAGTGAAATATTCATCCTTGGCATCACAAGGTGGATTTATTAAACCCTAGAAGATATTGGAAAATATGAATTCATATTAGCAAATGTATTGCTACATATAAATTATTTTACATGTCAATTGGTCTTAGTTTCCACTAAATTCATGATTTCCTATTTGATCCTATAAAATATCACATGTGAACTAAAGGCAGGTCATGCATATTTTAATGTTGTACCGACATTAACCGATACCAATGAGTTGACATGCTCATTTTCAAGTCATGAGAATGTAATCCTTTTGGCTTTCATTTTTTTTGTATATATACATTTAGTCTGAACCAAGCATTTGTGTGGCATGGGTGTGTTTCTATTAGTCTCTAATGGAAATTAAATGTTGGTATCCAGACTATGCCTATATGGTTTTAGTTTACTGATGTTGGAATATGAAAATTAATATGATGCATCGATATGCATTTAACAAATAATAAGTACATCACATTATTTACTTAATCGATATTAATGGATATGAATGTCACTTTGTGCATTTGCAGTAGTGTAATCGCGATTGAATCAAAGAAGTAGATGTGTGTGGTGATAAACAAACATAGATTCCGTAGTATTTGTTGGATATTTTGGCTTTGATAGAAAAGAACCCATCAAATACAAAAAAACAACATTAATATATTTCTAAAAATGAAAACGTTGTATTTTGAATAACATGTAATAGTAGGGTAAAATATGAAAGGTATTATGATTTAAATGTCAATAACATATATTAATATTTATTTGTCAAAATTTTAAGTACGTAATTTTACGTTGCGCAACGCGCAGCTATTCGCCTAGTATACTTATAAATGAAACATTTTTTCTTTCACCACTTCATTTGAAACTCTCATGCATTCTTGTTTTCACCATATTCATTTGAAACTTCCATGACTTTTCAATTTATTTCTAATAATAATTATAAGTTGGTTAATAAGGTTAAATAAATATCAAACCTAAAGTGTAATCATATATAAACTAAATTTCAATATTAAAATAATATCTTTACTTCTATTTATAAAGTTATGTTTTTTAACGTTTAACATATTATACTTAATTTATTAGTTTTAATATACTATTGGATGTAAACCATTATCATTTTAAAGATACAATTTTGGAACAATCTGTATAAATATTTAAATTATTAATTTAAATATAACATTACAGGGTCAACTTAAATATAAATTTTAGTTGAACTTGAACAACCCTAAAAATATTTTGTAAATAGTTAAAAGTGATAAATTGTAGTGTCTTTCTAATAATGATTATAAGTTGGTTAATAAAGTTAAATAAATATCAAACCTAAAGTGTAATCATAAATAAATTAAATTTCAGTTTTAAAATAATATCTTTAATTCTAATTATAAAGTTATGTCTTTAACTTTTAACATATTATACTTAATTTATTAGATTTAAAATGTTGTTGTATATTATCATTATCAGTTTAAAGCTACAACTTTTGAACAGTTTGGAAAAAATACGTAAATTATCAATTTAAATATAACATTACAGTATCAACTTAAATATAAATTTTAGTTCCACTTAAAAAACCAAAAAATATTTTATAAATAGTTAAAAGTGATAAATTGTAGTAATAAAAGCAAAAACTAAATTAGAATCTCAATTTAACTAAAATGTTTCCTAAAAATATTTTTATAATCGTTAAAAGTTTTCAAATAAGTAGTTTAAAATAACTTACAATAAAAATAGTTGAAAATAACTCTATATAAATGATTATATGGTTACCTTTAAAATAAAAAAAATAATGTTTGATATTTTTAAAAGTATAATGATAGAAATTAAAACATTAAGAAAATTAATTTTAAAAAATTAATTAACAATAATAATAACTATAGATAACATTAAACCATATATTATATATAATTTTATTCATAAGTAACATGCAGGTAGACGTCATTAAGACACTTAGGATTATACAATTTTAAAAGATATCTACATTATCATATAATTCAAAACAAACAATGTTTATACCAACTTATTATATGATTTATTATATAAAATCTAATAACAATGTCATTGACATATTTAGAAAACATATATTTGTAAAAATTTCAAATATATTGCTGTATTCTGCAATGCACGTGTATTCGTCTAGTTTATAATAGAATTCATTCAAATGAATATGGTTCAAGACAAGTCTCATTCTTCCACCATATTCATTTAAAACCCCTTACCCCTTCAACTTACTCTAATCAATTGATAGATTAATTGAAATATTTAACTTATATAAGAACATTATTTTACATGCATGGTTACCCATATTTGCATCTCTTCTCTTTCCAATTGTTTTATATGAACTACATACAAATAAAGAAAAATGTTGTGGTTATCGTATGTCTAAAAGAAAGAGTTCAACGGTAGAAAGACAAATTGCAATAAAGTCAATATATTAATTTCGATTTTGACATCGAGTTATTTTTTTCTTAATTATGTCACTATATTTACAATTTTGTTGCAATATCAACCAAATGAACCGTTTTCCATGTTCTCCTGGTAACTACCTTTCCCGAATTGCAATAAAGTTACTAAGTTTAAAAAAAAATCGATTTTGACACCGAGTTTCAAATTGCAAGAAAGTCACTATATTACCATAAAATTTTGACTTTAACGAGTTTTTTTTCTCGATTATGACATTATATTTATAGTTTTACTGCAATGTCAACAAGTTGATTGATTCAAGAGATGTTATTGTAGCTTAAAAGCTAGATTTAGAAGCTCGGTTTGTACAACAAATAAATCAATGTCAGTCCAATAGTTCAAACTCACTTACAAGTCAATAAAAAGGGCATAATCACCCTTTCAGGATATATTATTTTGGTTTAGAAGTTGGATTTGTACAACAAGTAAATGAAGATCCCTAAAGGTTCAAAGTCACTTAAAAGTTAGCGAAAAGGGTGTACTCACTCTTTTCGGTAAAACTTGTTATTATAATGTTTAACGTTTATGTAACATCCCAAGAATCAATTTAAAATATTTCATTTTTAAATCAAGAGAAATCATTTTTTCTAGACAAAACCCAAATCAAAACCAAATGTTTACAAAACATTGTTCTCAAAGAAATCATATATCAGAGTGTCCCAAATCAGTATCATCAAAACCAAGAGGATGTGCTTGATCATGTCTTTGCTTTCCCACGGTCATCTAAAGTACCTGAAACATAAAACTGAAACTGTAAGCTAAAGCTTAGTGAGTTCCCCGAAAGTACCACACATAACCAAACAAATATACATAATGCATAATGGGTCCATAACCTCTCGGTCGGATTACCCTGGCTCACAACCTCCCAGTTGGATTGCCCTACATATAACATATTGGGTCCACAACCTCCCGGTTGGATTATCCTGCCCACAACCTCCCAATTAGATTGCCCTACATATAACATATTGGGTCCACAACCTCCCGGTTGGATTACCCAGGCCCACAACCTCCTGTTGGATTGCCATGGCCCAAAATCTCCTGAATAGATTGCCTCGGGTTTGTTGACTTACAACACAAAGTAGTACAACCTCAACCCAACTAGATTATGTCGACATATAACAGATAACATATATTCTACAAACAGTTAATCTTACATCCAATCAACAGACTCACAAGTGGATCTACAGATCTCTACCACATAACAACATCATATATACAAGGAATCCGTTCTAACAGATCAATACAACATAACAACATCCTTTAAACCAGGATACATAACTCAATAGGTCAGCATTGGTGCCTTCGACCCACAAGTATAGCGAGGAAAAACTTACACCTCAGTCTGAAAAGATAGTTGAACAGGACATTGCTTCGAATATTAGCTTTACCGGTCACCTATTCATGGAAAAAATGACCAAACATAACTATAAATCAAAATATACAAAATACCCCTAGGTCAAAATCTGGTCAAAGCCAAAAGTCTAAAAGTTATCCGAGTTGACTCAACTTAGTACGCCCAACATACGCAACTTATACGCTTAGCGTACTCAAGATCTTGACCAAAATGCGGGGTGTTGGCCTCCTACGCCCAATGTACCATGGCTTACGCCCAACATACGTGTCTGCCATATTTTCCTTTTATTAAGAGCTTAATCCCTTAAGCTCTTTCGTCCAAAATCCATATCTAGCCCCAAATTATATAACATCTTAAGTCATAAAGTTTCCAACCTTATGAATTTGCATGGCTAGGATGTTCTCAAAAATAAAAACCCTAACTTCCTAACTCATTAAGACACTATAACCCATGCGTGAAAGAAAACTAATAACCAAGATTGCATTTTTATGACCTTAGACACTCCAAAATGTCTGAAAGGACAAACCATTTGGGTCAACAACATACCATACTCAAGAACATCATTGATTAGGGACAAAAGCACATAACAACATCATATAAGCTAGATCTAACTAAATAAGCATCAAGGTATAAACTTTATACCTTCTGGAGAGGAGGAAGGGTGCAAAACTTCTAGATCCAAGGTTGCTCCAAGCTTCCAAGGTGTTCTCCTTTCCTTCTCCTTCCTCTATGAACACCAAAAAACACACTAATGGCTCAAGGATGCTTACAAATATATTAGGGTTTGCAAGGGTCGAATACGAGGTTGGAGGCTGATGAATAAAGGGGTTCCAATGAGATAAGGATGCTTAATAGGGTCCAAACCCTTAAAATTAGGGTTTACATCCTGGCCACATACGCCCAACGTACGCATGCAACCTCCAAATTTTCATTAAAGTGCCATTAAGGACCAATTTGCAAACAATTCACATACCAATGGTGAAAGTGTAAAATACCTGGAAATCAAGATGTTACAGTTTAATTCTAGTTAGAGTATTTCTTCACAAATGACATCTAAAAGTCAATCTAGTGGTTCAAAATAACTTAAAAGTCGGTGAAAATGGCATACTCACCATTTCAGAAGATTTTATTATGATTTAGAAGCTCGATTTATACAACAAGTAAATGAAGACTCCTACAATGTCGATCCACGAGATGGTTAGTGAGTTTGAACCAGTTAATCGACCTTGTAGGGGTCTTGATTTACTTGTTGTACAATTCATGCTTTTAAAACACAATAACATCTCTTGAAAGGATGATTATGCCCTTTCTACTGACTTGTAAGCGAGTTTGAATAATTGAACTGACCTTCATTTATTTTTTGTACAAATCGAGTTTCTAAACCATAATAACATATCCTTAATCGGTCAATTCGTTGACATTGCAACAAAATTCTAAATGTAATGACATAATTGAGAAAAATAAACTTGGTGTTAAAATCGAATTTTGTGGTAATATAATGACTTTCTTGCAAACTGAAACTCGGTGTCAAAATCGAAATTTTAATAAACTTAGTGATTTTATTTAAATTTGCGAAAATGGTTACCGGGAGAACACGGACAACTAGTTATTTGGTTGATATTACAAAAAAAAATTATAAATATAGTTACATAATTGCGAAAAAAAATTACTTAGTGTCAAAATCGAAATTTTGTGGTAATATAGTGGTCGGATCCTAACCTTAACCCTAACCTTAGCTTCGTCGGTATTATACCTCAGTATCATCAAAGCTAACAGAAGTGGTCGGATCTTGAAATCCTAACCCTAGATTCATCACCATTAAATTCCTTATGTTCTATTCATCTTGAAACCGTCGTCTCCTTGTGGTCTCACTCCTTATGGATCTACAACACCCACCTAGATCATCATCGTTGTATGTTGTCGTTAGAATCGTCATCACTATACGTCGTCTCCTGAATTGACGTATCGTCGCCGCCTCTTCAAACTTGTGTTTTTTGGACTCTGATGGTGGTGTTGATTTGTTTTTTGGTTCTCAATTTAGATATGTTCACATGAGAGCAACCACAACCATCACTGGTCAACAGCACAGCCACCACTACCACCATAAGTTGTTGCCGGTTACAGCAGCGAAGCTACTCTTTTCTAACCTCTTTCAAATCTAGAAGCCACCCCTAGAAGGAAGGAGACAAATAAAACCATAGTCAAAAAATTAAAACGCCACCCCAACCATCTGTCGGAAAATCGATTCAACTAACCACCTTCCGGATGCATCAAAACTGTCGTTACTCCTAACCTTAACCTTAACCCTAACTTCGTTGATCTTGTACCCCAACATCATTAAATTTGACAGAGGCGGTTTGATCTTGAAACCTAACCCTAACTTCGTCACCATCCTTATGTTCTGTTCATCTTGAAACTGTTGTTGTCTCATAGCCTCCTTCGTTACGGATCTACAACACCCACCCACATTGCAACTGTTGTATGTCGTCGTCAACGCTATATGTCGTCATCAAAATCGTCACCATTGTACATTTTTGCCCAAATCGATGTGTCGATGTCGCCACTTTAAACATGTGTTTGTTGGACTCCGGTGGTGGTGTTGATCCGTTTGTCGGTTCCCAGTTTATATATGTTTGCCTGAGAAGGTGACATGAAGACGATGTTGTTCGCATGAACTCCGATGAAGGGTTTGTTAAGGAAGATGTTGGCGACAAGCTAGGGTTTGCTGAGGAAGATATCCGCCTCTCTAAACTTGTTTCTAGGTGGTGGTGGCGTTCTGATTCTTCGTCTTTTGATATGTTTATGTGGCAGAAGAGATGGCCGAAGTTGTTTCCGGCAAGAATGATATGGTCGCCGACGACATTCCTAACGTGACGGGTGTTGTGGTTGGCGATGTTTTTCTGCTACAATAGAGGGAGTCAAATGGAGAGTTGTGTGTTAAAAGAGAAATATGAGTGGGTAAGAGTAGTATTTTATTTTTTATTTTCTTTTTAACTATTGTAATGAAAGGAAAATAAAAAAAAAATTAAAAAGGGTAAATATGTTATTTTAAAATTTTTTGAATATTTTTGAACCAAAATCACAACAAAATTCTTATCTTGGACCAATGATGCTAGTCACTTTTCAGTTACAATAACAATTTTTGAATAATCACAAATATTTTTTCTGTAGTTTTGATTAAAAGATAAATGTTGGATTTTTTAATATGGTAAAAATGTTAAAAACTAAAAGATATAACTTTATCATACTATTTAATTGTTATTTACTTATTTATTTAAATTATATATTAATATTAGATAATATTATTTTTAAACATATGACGTAGATTGGAAAATTGGAAAATCATATAACCCGCTTATATAAAATATATAAATGATAAAGATAAATTAGTTAATTTTTGAAAGGAGTTTTTTTTTTAAACAAAGCTAACTATTGAAATGACTTTACAACGTAGTTTTTGTAGGACAAAACAAAAACATTTCAAAAGCTCACTATTATTGAAGATGTACAATTGGGAAAAATTAAAAACTTGTGTGTGTGTTTAAACAGAGAGATTCAATCGGCGTATGGAGACTAATTGAGTAAATTACAACTCTAGTCTCTAGTATATGTCAAAAAATTATAAATTTTGTTCAAATGTTTCATTTGTTGCAAAAGTAGTCCCTAAAATTTACTCTTGTTGTATGTTAACTTCATTATAACTTCATTATAAATGAACAAGCTAGCCCAGAGACATCAAACGTATAAACATATCATAAAACCAAAATTATAATTAAACTAAAGCAAAAGCTAAATCAGAAATCTTTTGCCGAAAACAAATATTTTTATTTAAATACAATGGTCGTTGAGGAGTTGGATATGGAGCTAATTATAAGCAGCTAGCATTGTGAATCTATCAATAAACGTCAAACCTTTTCAACTCAAATTTCTATTTCAAGCTCTCCAACTTAAATGATTACTACTTCAGAAACATGGAGTATACCTATATGCCTTCCATTAATTCTCATCACTTACCTGCCAACTTTATTAAAAAAATGGAGATTGCAACGTGTAGGGATGAGCAAAAGGACTGAACCGGCCCGAACCGAATCGGACCGGGGAACCGGCTTCGGCCAAAATCAAGAACCGAACCGGCCCGGCGGTTCTACCGGTTCCGGTTCTATCGGTTCCCGGTTTCTACCAGTTCTTGTCGTGTCTTCAAATGTTGGAACCGCTCCTTGAAAAATAGCATCATACGGTTCCGGTTTTTGCCAGTTCTACCGGTTCCGGTTCCTACCGGTCCCCGGTTCCAAAAATCCATAAAAATAACGTCCCGGTCCCGGCCCGACCGGTTCTATCGGGTTCCGGTTCCGGTACCGGTTCCGGCCGGTTCCCCGGTCCATATGCTCATCCCTAGCAACGTGTCATAAAAAAATCGTAACATAGTGAATTTTGATTGACCTTCATTTTGCTCAATTTGTTTTAATCTTGATTATGGTTTGCTTTATTCTAGATATTGTTTTGATAATTTAACTGAATGATGTTTTAAATTAGGATTTGTTGACACAATGAGATAAATAAAATGGAGAAGACATGGACAAAATGATCATTTCTCATGCATGTCTATAAATTTACTGTCTAATGCTTGATCACTTGGTTTATACAAATTCATATAAATGATGAATAAAATTGAGAAAGGGTATAACGATGTGCGTGATATACATGCATACTAAAAGGATCAAATTTGGATTATTTTCTATTCCCCTTGTTTTGGCATATATATATATATATATATATATATATATATATATATATATATATATATATATATATATATATAGAGAGAGAGAGAGAGAGAGAGAGAGAGATAGAGAGAGAGTACGTATATATGTGATAAGTGGAACGAAGCTCTTAACAGAAAAGGTTACGCATGCATCGATCGATCATGTATCATGTATGTCATGTACCATGCAGCTGTATGTATAAACATTTTTGTTTGTCGGCCTTAACTCCCGGTTGTTCCCTTTTATTGGCTAGCTAGGAACAAGATATATAGTTACCTTTTTTTATTATTATTATAACAGAAAATATAAAGGAAACAAAAAAAAAAGGTTGTAAGAATAACTCTGGAAATGATTATTTTTATCCGATACGTAACAGTCAATTTAAGGGAAATTAATGATAAATTAGATATAGAAAAATGAATTTAATTTTTGAGATACATCTTTTATCTTAATATGGATGTTCATAATTAAAAGCTAGAATGTACAACTCGGTAAGAATAAAGCGTTTCCATTAAAAGGATATACTTATATTGTCAAAAGAAGAAATGAAACAATATTAGATCATTAATTGTTCAAGTGGAGAAGGATGTATCGACGTTTTACGTAATTATATGAGCAAGTGAAATAACTACCTAGCAACTCCATGGATGAACACAGACGAATTTAAAGAAGTTTAGTGAGTGCAAATAAATATGTCTGAACTTAAAAAGAAGGAATTAAACATATATATATCAACTACATTTGATTCCCTGAACAACTACACTATCTAGTTTAGCCGCATATATGTAAGACAGACTTGAAGAAGATTAGAATGTGTTAATAATAAAGTGATGCTACGCGTACGTTTACAACCGGAGAGTCAGATCCAGGACGTCGGTGGTGTTGTCTGTGGGTGGAGGAGTGATATGATGGAAGACCAGAGAGGTGGTGGCGTCGGCTTGAAGTGGGTGGTCGAACCAGCTGGTATAGGCCGCGGTGGAAGTGGATACTGTGCTTGGAAGGTGGTTGTCGGCGGTGCCCATGTAAGAACGGCTGGCAGCGGCTCTCTCACGCTTGTGGGCGTTCTGGTGTCCTCCCAATGCCTGAGAAGTGTAGAACTGGCGAGGGCAGTAGAGGCAACGGAAGAGTCTGGAAGATTGATTCGGTTGCTTAGCATCAAGTTGAGGATGGGGATGAGGATGAGGCTGAGCCGCCGGAGAATGCAGCTTTAAGAAGTCATACAGCCCTTGCTCCGCCATTGATTAATCTTTTGAAACAGATCGACACAGAGAAAGAGCGTGTGAGAGAAAGAAAGAGGGAGAGAGAATGCGGTTTGGAATGATCGAGCGATTTACATTACATGTAAATATATATACATGGTGAATGGGTGTATGGTGATGATGGGTTGATCTTGAAGCTCTTTAAATTTGTCTTTATCTACACAAGCTTTTCTGAAAGATGATTGGTTCTGTTAGCAAAGTGACAGCACCACACCCCTTTCCACTACCCTTGATCACTTCTTCAGAACATCACTGCGTAATTACATTAATAATACATTTTACCTTCCTTTGAATTTCTTTTATTATCTTCAAAAAAAAAGTATTTATGAAACATCAAATCATATTTATTATACATGGTCATTCTTGCCAAACATAAATTATTCGTTATTGAACATAATTTGATCATCAAGTTAATGCCACTATATTTTACGAACCACAATGGCCTAAGAATAATATTTGTTCTTGGAAGATTTAATATCTAATTATTTATTAGAGTGTAATCAAAACTCGAATATGTTTAGTTTAATGGAAAACAACGAATTTATAATAATTTTAGACTCCTAACACTACAAGTTATAACTGCTAGAACTGTGGAGGAAAATATGGTCACTTTGATAATCAAATAGGTACTTTTATATATTGGTGGATATCTTGTAATGTTCATTGTCTTAAATTGATAATTCAGTGATATGCATTAACTAATACGATTTTGGTATAAGGTAATCCATAAAAGGCACTTTGGGTTTATAGGCAAAAATTAAAAGGAAGCAATGTACCATAGTTGTGTAAGGATTATTTCAACATCTTAAAAGTCTAAGGTGTATTATTTATAAGTATTTATACTCCTGCCGTCCGAAAATTGGATAAGGATAATGAAAATTGCGGTTTTCATAAGTTACGAAACACTAACACAGACTTTTACAAAAAATTTAGGCCTTAAGCTAACCCGTCATCCCAAGTCAACATTGTCCAAATTAACAAGTTAGCTTGAGCTCATCAACATTAGTCTTATGCCATCCATTATCCATCCATCAATCCATTTATCACTATTTATCCATCTAGTCTTATGCCCTCCATTATCCATCCATCAATCCATTTATCACTATTCATCCATGTGTCCATCCATTTATTACTATATATCTATCAATTAATGCATCCGTCCATCTTTTATAGATGATCAAAAATACATAAAGTTCTATGTTCTATAAAAGGGTTGTTTTTTTAACATCATTGCTATTTTATGGATTTCAAATTATATAAGGTAAAAAAATAAGTTGTTAAGATCAATATCTTACCTATGATTGTTTTTTGCTCAATAAAGATCGTGTAATTATATGATCATATTAAGATCGAAATCTTACCATTATGAGATAGTTTGTTCTATGTATATGAGCAATCATTTGAATATATCAAACGAAAATTATAACATATTTATAAAAATATTTGAACTTAAACACTATAGTTTATATTGAATGAAAGTTATAAACGCATTCATAAAAATTATTTGAAATTCAATGTATAGTTTCAAATGAACCTAGGTCCAAGTTCCTAAGATAGGATATGAATACATAACGTGATAAAAAGTACAAACCGTATGATCAACTACATCTATTCGGTCATATTCATAGAAAACTAGAACATGAGTGATGAAGTTCAAATCGGGTAGAGGGAGATTAATGAAATCAGGATCAGGCGAGATGGTGGAAAAGGGTAGCGGGAGTAGGATGAAGTCGTTTGCGGTGGTCGATTCTGGCAGCGACAAAGGTTCCGACATGGTCGATTTCAAGTTGTGATTTGGAAAGTGGGATCAGGGAAGGGATTTCTCAATCTCATAGTTTAAAGATAGAGGGAAACTCAAAAGATTTTGGGACGGAGAGGAGGCTAACGAAAAGAGTTATGAGTTGTGTTCCGCTTTTTTTTTGGTATTAAAATTGGAACGGAGAGGAGGTTAACGAAAAGAGTTGCGAGTTGCTGACATGGTTAGAAGCTGACTGGGTTAGAAATTCTGGCTGAGTCTACATCTGACTGAGTTTATATTGTTTTATTATTTCTCTGACCGGCTATCCTAAATGATAAAAATGACAATTTTACCTTTTTGTTCTATTGCAACTTTACATACATAACTAATCACTTGTAGGATCCATGGCTAACATTTATGGACCATAGATCATTTCGATTTTCTAACGGCATGCCATGAGCAACATGAAACATACAAATTCATTTTTTTTTAAAGTACGATATTATTGTTCATATTTTTTAGTAGATGAAAACTAAAAAAATACAAAAACACATACTATTAAATGTTAATCTCGAAACCAATAAGCTTAAAAAACAACTTACAACATTGTTTATAGTTAATGTATAAAAAATCAATAAGAAAACATAAACCAATCTTCATTTTTAAAATTAAATGCCATATCAACAAAATACTATTACTCTTCTCCCACAACCATTCAATATCAAAAAATACATAACCTCGATTGTAATAAAAAAAAGATCACATTTTTAGAAAAAGAGTTGAGCACATCATCATGTTTATAGTACAAGACCTGCCTCTTCGATTCTCAACAGCTTCTGGTGACCTACAGTTAAAACCAAAAAAAATTGTAACATCCCGGACTTTCAGGTATTTTCAAATCCTTCCATTGGTCTTTAAATATGTCATTTTGGGTCCATGGAGTATAAAGATGTAGCCCAAAGAAGCCCTATTGGCAAAATTGTAATTTTGGGAGTAGGAGTAGTACGATGGGCGTACACGTGGGTACGCTAAGCGTACTAGGGCTCACCCTAGTACGCTGGGCGTACACATATGTGCGTTGGGCATACTAATGTCCGATGATACCCTAATTTTTAGGGTTTGAAGAGTATTTAAGCACCTTTATGGATCATTTAGCTTCACTATTTCAGCCTCCACATCCTTGAGTCGTTCTTAGCAAACCCTAACCCCATACGAGAGTGTTTTTAGCTTAAAGTGTGTTATTTGTGTGCTTAAAGGAGAAGGAAGTGCATCGATGAGCCTAGGAAGGAAAGAAAATTTATGGATCTTGGATCATCATTTTCTTGGGAAGCTCAAGAAGGTAAAAGTTGCTACCTTTATGCTTGGTTTGCTTAGATCTTATATTGATAGCTTTATGATGTTCTTTTGTCCTTAATAGTCGCATTGTTGTGCATGCTTGGTTTTGGACGCTTTGGGTTGTCGTTCTAGACACTTGGAAGGGTCCTTAGTCATAAAAATGAGGTTCCAATGGCTAGAAATGTTTCATGCATTTGGAAAAAGGGGTATTAATGGATTAAGACCTTGTATTAAGAACTTATGGACATGTAAAGTCATAAAGTTGGAGACTTTATGACTCTAGGGAGCATTTGGACCTTGCATCTATAATTTAGGCTTAAGTGCTTTAACAATTAAGTACTTAATTGACTTTTGGGATCTACGAGGGTACACCCTGTATACTCGGTCATCCACCCTGATGGTTGACTAGTTGACCTTGACCATTGACTTGGACTTTGACCAAGGGTTGACTAGTTGACTTTTGGGGTATTTTGGTAAATTAGAAATTGATGAATATGGTCCTAAGGTAAATATAGGTGGTGGAGTACGTAGCGGTGATTTGAGAGTTTGAGCTTATCACTTAAGTTCGACAGATGTGAGGTGAGTTTTCCTCACTATACTCAAGGGTCTAAGGCACCAAGGTCGGTCATTTTGGTTTGTTATCCTGATATGCTATATGCTTGAGTATTGTGTGATTTGTTAGATCAGTATCGTTGTTAATAGGATGCTATATGTTGTTATGATCCGTTAGATCAGTATCCTAGTAGATATGGTGTTATATGCAGTTATGATCTATTAGATTGGTTTGTTATCTATGGAATATTATGTGGTTATCTGTTATATGTGCACATGTTTGATTTGTGGTTGAGGCTTATCTGCTTTATGCAAAAGCCAATAGACCTGGGCATTCCAACCCGATGGTTATGGGTCGTGACTATTCCATCCGAAGGATGATTGGACTTGTAGTATGTGGGCATTCCAACCTGTTGGTTGTGTGCATGGGGTATTCCATCCCAAATATGATTGGACCCATAGTATGTTGGTATTCCAACCAGATGGTTGAGGGCCTCGGTATTCCAACCTGATGGTTGACTGGACCCATAGTATGTTGTTCATGATTATGATTATATATATATATATATATATATATATATATATATATATATATATATATATTGTTGTGTGTATGAGTATTTTGCGGGAACTCACTAAGCTTCGGGCTTACAGCTTTAGTTTTAGTTTCAGGTACATCAGATGATCGCGGGAAGGAAAATGTGTGATCATACAGATCCTCACATTTTATGACTTTGTTTCTGAGATACTCTGATATAGAACTATTTTAAAAAGAAA
The DNA here is from genome assembly GCF_051521515.1 of Lactuca serriola. Lineage (NCBI taxonomy): Eukaryota > Viridiplantae > Streptophyta > Magnoliopsida > Asterales > Asteraceae > Lactuca > Lactuca serriola. The sequence goes on from NC_136416.1 coordinate 42,189,339, forward strand.
TTTGTAATGATTAATGGTTTTGAAATGTTTTAAAAAGTCTTAAATTGGTTTGAATTTTTATGGGTGTTACAAGTTGGTATCAGAGCCTTAGTTTGAGTGACTTGGAGGAACACTCGTGTGAATCTAGTCTCAAATCAAGGAAAGATTTTCAAAATGATTTTAAATGGTTTTCAAAATAAGTAAAGGAGGATGCAGAGTGTACGATCAGTCAGAGCCAGTAAGTAGACCCCAAACTACCATGTAGTTATTTGATTATGTGATATGTTAGAGCAACATGCTAGTACTAGGTTAGGGATCTTCAGGAATTACATGATAGAATTGCCTGATCGTATGATGCCTGATAGCCTAGGGTTTTCCATATATGGGATTGGCATCATTACTGTAGTTTCTTAGTGTATGCATCACGATTGTACATAATTAAGATCTTATAGCCTGAGAATGTTTGATTCAACTTTATTTCTTGTTCCTTGTTTGGTGGTGGCTTAGAGTAGGATCGAGTATTCGGATGTCTATGGGGGTCCAGCGTTATGTATGACTAGCATATACTAGTGTTGCAGGGTTGGTGGAAGTTTCATGGGTGGGTTGTGTGAGGCCGGTAAGTCAGTTATGAGATAGTTATCCTTCCTTTAAGAATGAGGATTGAGCGATCACCATGTATATGTATATTGTTAAGGTGTTGTGGTGATTCTTGAGACAAATATGGGTAGGTGTGGAAGGTAGTATGGGCCCGTACTACTGAAAGCCTAAGACCCATACACGTAGCAAGGAAGTCACAACCCCTAGGGTTTAGTTGGGAGTTGGTTCCCTGTTATTTGTGTGGATTATCTAATATCTTTCTGGTGTATTTTTTTGTATGGTGGTTATGAGGCGTTTTGTGACTGGATCTGGATCGAGATCAGGGCAGGTTGATCAGGGTGGGTCGGAGGCACCCGAGATTATCGGCTAGGATGGGCCACTGTTGACTAAGGATCGCGTCAAGGAGATCATCTGCGAGGAGGTGGTCGAGATTGTCCGGGGTCAGATTCCAGAGATGTTTGGGTCTATTAAGACCACTATGATGGAGTATTTTGATGACAGATATGCAACCCTCGCTGAGACGACTGCCGCAGCAGCAGGGGGAGTAGCTAGTTGAGCTTTTCAGTATCGGGACTTCGATAACATGAAGCCCCCGACCTTCGATGTGACTCATCATCCGATCATATCCATGAGGTGACCGTCTGAAGTGGAGGGATGTTTCTTCACATGATCATGTCCTACTGACCAGAAGGTCAGATGTGCCCTGAACTTGTTGAGGTTTGGGGCAAAGGACTGGTGGAGATTGATGACTGGGTCGTATTCGGATGACCAGAGAGCTGCGGTTACTTGGGAGCAGTTCAGAGATATGTTTCGCCTTGCTATATCCCATGGGTCAAGCACGAGCGGTTGTCACAGGAGTTCTTGGATCTGAGATAGGGTACGGAGTCGGTGACGAAAATCACCTGCATGCATGTTTATAGAGAGGACAATGTTTTGCCCAGAGTTTGCTTCTGAGCAGGCTCAGATGACACGTTATCTGAGCATGCTCAAGACTGACATCCGTTAGTTTGTTGCCACCCAACGATGTGATACATTGTTGGAGTTACAGGAGGCCGCTAGGCGGCATGAGTTGGAGATTGAGCTACAGTTGAGGGAGCAGCAGTAGGCCCCGACACAGTCATAGCCGGCGCCGAAGTGGTCTAAGACTGCTGATGCCAGATCTGGGGGACAGCCAGGCCGCACTTGTGGGAAGTGCGGAAAGGCTCATTCGCGGATTTGCCAATCAGGGAGCGGGTGCCACAAATATGGCAAGCAGGGTCATCTGGCCAGTGGATTGCAGGCAGCAGAATCCATCTCCCGGAGTCAGACTTTGTTACCATTGTGAGAAGGTGGGCCATATGAAGGCCCAGTGTCCCTTACTAGCCGCCAAGCCGGCGCAGGCCCCCGCGTCGGCTACGCTTAGGATTACTGACAGGACGTAGGGTAGAGTGGAGCCCCCGAGGGCTCAGGGACGTGCCTTCCAGATCACAGCAGAGGAGGCCAGAGCAGCACCAAATGTGGTTGCCGGTATGTTTCTATCCCTTAACTTACTAATTATATATGTTTTATGCTTATCAGTTTGTACCTGTGATTAGGTACGTTTTCAGTGAATTCTTTCCTGCATTGGTTTTATTTGACTCGGAGGGCGAGTCGGTCATTAGTGTCTCATACGTTTAGTAGGGAGTTCAATGTGCGAGTCGGAGAGTTAGAGTGTCCGTTACGAGTCTCTATCGCCAACGAACACGAAGTCGGAGGCCTTGACTTCAGATCCACACACCCGAGGTTTTGCACCCTATTTAAAGGGTCAATAGCCTCCCTTATCCTCCCTTACAGCCCCTTGTGAGTCTAGAAACTCTAAATTGTCGTTTTCTCTTCATACTTGTGTGTTTTAAGCTTGGAAGATGGACCTTGGTGAGAGGAGCTTGAAGATCAAGAAGTTTGAGGCAAGGAACATGTGTGGATCTGAAGTCTACCCCAGTTTAGCATCATTTGAAGGTATCAAGTCGTTACCTTGATCCCTTTCTAGCTAGATCCTTCTATATTTGAGTTTTAGGGCCCTTTTAGCATGTTGGTGTTTCATTTCGGGTGATGAACCAAGATCTGAAGTTGCAACTTCAGATCTAGGCTCATCTTGGTCCTTATAATCATAAAGTTTCATCCTTTAGCATGTTAATTAGTGCATTTCCCTCGCCTAGAATCTCTTCTTTAGCTTGATTTGAGTCATTATCACCTTGCATGTACGTAAAGTTTTCAACTTTACATAAGAAGTATGCCTTAGGAGCTTAGATCTACGTTATGGAGCGTTGGAATGGCTTAAAAAGCATCTGAATGGAGAAAGGACTGAAGGGACTCGACGAGTTGCATGGTCAACTCGACGAGTCCGATGAAGATTGTCGTGCAATAATTTCTGCATAGACTCAGCGAGTCAGTAGGATGACTCAGCGTTTTCCCGACATTTAGACATGCATGAACTCAGCGAGTTGTATAGAAACTCGAGAAGTCAACGGGCGATTTCACGACTTCTCGAGTTCAGGAAGGACTCGACGAGTCGGTGAACTACGCTCGACGAGTCGGGTCAACATGGATTGTTGACCTTGACCATTGACTTGGACTTTGTCCAACGGTTGACTAGTTGACTTCTGGGGTATTTTGGTAAATTGGAAATTTATGAATATGGTCCTATGGTAAATATAGGCGGTGGAGTACGTGGCGGTGATTTGATAGTTTGAGCTTATCACTTCAGTTCGACAGTTGTGAGGTGAGTTTTCCTCACTATACTCAAGGGCTTAAGTCTAAGGCACCAAGGCCGACCCTTTTGGATTGTTATCCTGATATGCTATATGCTTGAGTATTTTATGATCTGTTAGATCAATATCCTGGTAGATGGGATGGTATATGTTGTTATGATCCGTTAGATCAGTATCCTAGTAGATAAGGTGTTATATGCGGTTATGATCTGTTTGATCGGTTTGTTTGTCTATGGACTGTTATGTGTTTATCTGTTATGTATGCACATGTTTGATTGGTGGTTGAGGTTTATCTGCTTTGTGCGAAAGCCAATAGACCTGGGCATTCCAACCCGATGGTTGTGGGCCGTGAGTATTACATCCCGATGATTATTGGACTCGTAGTATGTGGGCATTCCAACTTGTTGGTTGTGGGCCTGAGGTATTCCATCCCGAGGATGATCAGACCCATAGTATGTTGACATTCAACCAGATGGTTGAGGGCCTGGGGTATTCCAACCCGATGGTTGACTGGATGCATAGTATGATGTTCGTGATTATATGTATATTGTTGTGTGTATGAGTATTTTGGGGGAACTCACTAAGCTTCGGGCTTACAGTTTCAGTTTTGGTTCCAGGTACATCAGATGATCGCGTGAAGGCAAAGGTGTGATCCTACAACTCCTCACATTTTATGACTTTGTTTCTGGGATACTCTGATATAAACTATTTCGAAAACAGACATGTAATGATTAACGGTTTTGAAATGCTTTAAAATTTTTTAATTTGGCTTGAATTTTTTGAGTGTTACATGAGGAACTTGGGGTATTCCATTCGATGGTTGATTGGACCCATAGTATGTTGGTATTCCAACCTGATGGTTGAGGGGCCTGGGGTATTCCAACCCGATGGTTGATTGGGCCCATAGTATGTTGTTTGTATTTTATGTTATTTGTTATTTATTGGTATTTTGGGGGAACTCACTAAGCTTTTGGGCTTATAGTTTTGGATTATGTTTCAGGTACCTCAGAGGATCATGGGAACGCGAAGGCGTGATCGTGCACCTCCTCATCTTTTGTTTATGATTTTGGGATTTCTCTGATATTGAACTCATTTTGAAAACAATTTGTAAAAAATGATGGTTTTTGGGTTGTTTAAAAGTTAAATTTTTTCATGAATTTTATGGATGTTACAAGTAGGTATCAGAGCCTTGGTTTGAATGAATTGGAGGAACACTCATGTGAATCCAATAAATGATTTTACGCACAGATTTTCGGGTATGTAAGAACTGAAACAGAAACCAAAATAGCTAAGGCCTCGTTTGTTAGACGTCTTTCCAGGTCCAAACAGATTTTTCTAGCTTAATGGATTGGAAGGACTGTTTGATTTGCACAAAAAAATGGATCTTTTCTGATAAGAATTGTTTTTCCCAGAAAGCTCCAAAACCGTATATTTGCTTAATTGGCTGGAAATATAATTATGCCCCAAACCTTACGTCTTTTTTTCTTGGATTATTAATTTATTTTAAATACTTTTTTAATTTATTTTTTATTGTATTATTATTATTTTAATGGATAGCTATATATTAATAAATATTATTTTTAATATTATAATATTTATTTGTTAACAAATATTATTTTATATGATTACTAATTTCTTAAAATATATTTTTTAATTTCATTTTTATGGATTAGTTCTCTTTTATTGGTTTATTATATATTAATAAATATTATTTATAATATATTATATTTATATATTAATAAATATTATTTTATTGGATTATTAATTTATTTTAGTTAATTTTTTTAATTCATTTTTATTGGATTATTTCATTTTTGGGACCACACCACCATCATCCTAATTTATTATAAAAAAATCTCATCCATCCCACCACTATGGGACATAAACCGAATAAAGAATCACAAATTGGGCTATAAAAAATTAAAATGGATAGAAATAATAAAAACGTAACATCAACTTGAAAAACAATAAACTAAAAAACAACCTAATCAACATTATATTTGGATTTTAATTGATTTACGATTAATTACTTTGTATGATAATTTATATTTAGATTTTTAAATAATTATCGTGTAATTTTGATTTCGTATGTTTTTATAATTATTCAGAACCTTTATCCATTACACTATAGAACAACAGGGTAATATGGTCATGTTTCATCATTCAGTAAAGTCAGTGAGATGAATAATTCTTTATCAGTTAGAAAACTTTTCCATATAGCACTTTCCCAGACAACAACTATCAATCGTGTCCTAAGTTTGATTTATTTGTATGAGGATGTATGTATATATGTAACACCGTAAATTTTCAAACAAAACTTTTCATTTAACAACCCAATTATCTCATTTCAAAACCACAAATTCCACAAACATCAAGTCATCTAAACATATGGTCCAAAACTGTTTATAACACGAATCCAGGATCCTCCAAAAACATATCTCCAACTCAAGTGTGTGTACAATGAAGCCGGTGCCTTCTCGTGATCCTGAGAGGTACCTGAAACACATTACACATAATACGGTAAGCACGAAGCTTAGTGAGTTCCCCAAAATACCACACACATCACATTAGCCACTCGAGGCTAATTTAATACGACCCTCCGGTCAATGTGTCTCAGTGGAGACCCTCCGGTCCCACAACTCGGGTGGACCATCCGGTCCTAACTCAACAAGCTCATAATAATAATACTCATAATAAATCATAAAGACATAATGCAGGATATATCAAAATACTCAATATAACACATAAGACCCTTTGGGCACATATAGATACCACTCATGGTAAGTATAGTGAGAAGACTCACCTCGTAATCAAGTAAGTAATAATCTCGTACACGAATCTAGAACTAGCCTCCGCCTAACACATAAGATAATAATCACTAATCAGCACTTAAATCACAACTCGAAATAAACTAGGTAAATCTCTCCCTCAAACTCATGGAATGGATAAAAGACCATTTTACCTCTCAAACTCATGGAATGGATAAAAGACCATTTTACCCCTCCACGGTCCCCATACTCCTTGCCTTGACCAAATCCTAAAGTCAACAAAAGTCAACACTCGAGTCAACTGTCCATGTTGACCCAAATCGCCGAGTGCATCTATGTGACTCGCCGAGTCCCCCTTGTTCCTTCAGAACCTCGCGAAAACCAAACTCAACTCGCCGAGTTACCCATGTCCAGACTCATCAGGGAAAACCCTAGCCGACTCGTCGAGTCATCTTCTTGACTCGGTGAGTCCCTTCAGTCTGAATTCTCATTCAGACGTTTCAAGGCAGATCAACTAATTCACACTCCAGATCTAGGCTCCCAAGGATCGAATGTCACGTAAAGCTTCGATCTTTACGTTCATGCATAACATATTTTTTTCCAAAAATGCCAATACAACTCTAACAAGGGTGTTTACGTACAAATACTCTTATATGGCTGCATAAAGCTAGGACCTTTGGACTCTATGGACCTCACAAGTTCCAGATCTAAAGTCTAGACCTCCTGTTAGACTCAATGCACTCAATGTCCCTATAAAAGGTGGTAAAAGCCCTAATCTTCCGTAATCAAGAGATCTAACCCATAAGATGAGAAAGGTGTAGGCTTTGTACCTTCCATAGAAGCTCTTGGTCGATATACCACTAGATCCAACAGTTCCTCCTCATTTATTGCTGGATAATCTCTTCTCCTCAAAAGACATACTAGAATACTCAAAGATTAGCTCTATAACTCTCTTAGCTCACTACACACGTTTAGGGTTTCACTCAGGGGTGTTGGGTAGCTGGTGAGGCAGAAATGAGGACATAAGTTCTCTTAAATAGGCCCCAAACCCAGGGATTTAGGGTTTCACTTCACAGCGCCTACTCGGCGAGTCAGCTCTCTGACTCGTCGAGTCAGTCATTAAACCCACGTGACCAAATCGGACTCTACTCGACGAGTTAGGCTCATAACTCGTCGAGTCACTCATGAAACCCCAAATAAATAAATAAATAAAAGAAATACCTGGGATCAGGATGTTACAATTCTCCCCCACTAGAATCAGACTTCGCTCTCGAAGTCTGGCTCCGGAAACAACTCTGTATACTACTCACGCATCTCAGACTATGGCTCCCAAGTACACTCGGATCCCCCCCCCCCCCCGATGTTGACATTGGAACTGAACCAGGGGCACCTCCTTATTTCTCAAAACCTTCACCTTCCGATCCAAAATCGCAATCAGCCTCTCGATATAATTCATGCTCGCATGCACCTGAATGTCCTCAATGGGTACCACTGCCGTCTCATCGGCTTCACACTTCCTCAAATGAGACACGTGGAAGGTATTATGAATCTGGCTTAACTCTGCTGCCAGCTGTAACCGATAGACCACTCTACCTACTCTGGCAATCACTCTGAAAGGAACAATGTATCGGGGCCCCATCTTGCCCTGTTTCCTAAATCGGATAACCCCTTTCCATGGGGATACCTTTAGGAGGACAAACTCTCCAACCTAGAACTCTAGCTCAGATCGTCGCCGATCCGCGTAACACTTTTAGCGACTCTGGGATGTCAGTAACCTCTGTCTGACCTGCTGAATCTGCTCGGTCGTCCTTAGCACTATCTCAGTGCCACCCATCACTCGCTGCCCTACCTCTCCCCAAAAAATGGGAGTCCGACACCTCCTCCCATATAGAAGCTCAAAGGGAGGCATACCAATACTCGAATGATGGCTGTTGTTGTAAGAAAACTCAGTCAAGGGCAAATAAGTGTCCCAACTTCCCCCGAAGTCCATAACACATGCACGTAGCATGTCCTCAAGCATCTGAATCATCCGCTCGCTTTGCCCGTCTGTCTGTGGATGGTACGTGGTACTGAAATCACTACAAGAAAAATACCCTTTTACGACGCGCAAACCACGACACTCATTGATTTATGTTATGCAAAAGAGAGTGACATTAAAAAATTGTCATCTCTTCAAAAAATTTAAGGATTTATGTCGCGCATTACTGAGTGCCCTTAAATTAGTGTCTGAATAAAAACCAAAAAAAAACACGGAGGGCACCTATAATAAAACGCGTGTCGTCTAAGAGTGTCGCTTTATAAATTTTAATACAAGGCGCGTTCCATCCTTTAATAACTAGGGGGAAATGAAATCCTAAAAAATTAAAAACCCCGCCTTCCTTTTTTCTTCTTTCCTTCTTGCCCTAATTATTGGCTCCTTCCTTCCCCCTCCCGACATTGACTGCCACCTTCTTCTTCCCTCACACTTTGACCATTGTTAGGTACCATTCCCGGTCGTCGACGTCGATCAAGGCAACAGTAGGCACGCTATCTCCGAAGTTATGAGGCAACGGCGATGGTTCCAAAGAAAAAAGAAGCAAGTGGGGTCGGAAATGGGAATGGGAATGGCTTCGCTCCCTCCCTCCTTATTTTCTTTTCTTTCTTCACAACTTTGAATGGAAATGGGAATGGCTTCGCTTCTTCTCTCCTGAAAGGGGAATCTTGTAGCTTTTTGTTCTTCTTCCACATAATTTTGAGTTGTCAGTAGGGGTTTTGTTCAAACGAGAGCCAACTGGCATTATTTCGTTCTAGGGTTTGAGATCTTTTATCTTTTCAAAAAGGGGATGTTCGGAATACCCAGAAAAAGTGTATGGATATGGAGATCTGGGTATTTTGAAAGCAACGGTTAATGATTGTGTTCTAGGGTTTTCTGCGTTTTCATCAGATTCTTGAGAGAGTCTCTCATGGCGACCACAAAGCGTGCTTATAAGCTACGTATTACACTAAAAATCGTTTTCTATGGTACCACCACCTAGCCTCCGATCTCTCACCGCCAAGGGTCTCTGGCCATCTTCTAGGGCTTGAAGGAACCTTCTCCATATTACACTAAAAATCGTTTTCCCCCTCTCCTCAATCTTGTTCACTTTCACCTTTACAGTATAACATTGTTAATCAATAACCCCCACCCCTTTGGTGTGATTTCTAGGGCTCGGATCAACATCTCCTCTACCATTTCATTGAACGCCATTTCAACATCGAGGTAAGCAGATCATAATTTCGGTTGGATACAAACAAGTTATGCGAATTGACATCTGGTGCGGATAGTCTCCGTCTAAGACCGCTGGTTGACCTCACAAGCCGTGCACTTGCCCGCATGATAGAAGGAACATCTCCTGAAGAAATACGTCACACTTTTCATCTCCCTGATGATCTTACAGAGGTAACACCAATAAATTATTTATTTATTTATTATTGTCAATCACACATTCCTTGAGCAAATTGTTTATTGCAGGAAGAAAAGTTGGAACCTTTGAGAATCTGGACCAATGATCCACATATCCGTCTCTTAAATAGGTTATATGCAAGAAAGAGAAAAGAATTAAAAATCAGAGAAAAAGCAAAGGTAAGCAGCTCATAATTTCTTTTATCATAATTTCTGTTATCATCCATCTCTTAAATTGCAATCACACATTCTGTTATCACTGCCAAGGGTCTCTGACCATGTTGTAACATGTTGTAGTAATTAGTAATTTAGTATGATATCACCTTACAACTAAAATTACATATATACCCTTTGCAGATTCCAAAGGTGTTAAATTACATATTATTATTATTATTATGAAAGACTTCAAACATGTATGTTGAGTTGAACAATGGGATAATGGAACAATGGGAGAAGAACTTCTCAGAGTAATTTGCATAATTCATGGTGGTTTACTGGACCCCATATTCTGGAGTTATACGATCCAAAGAGACAAATATAAATAATATTAATGATTATGTGGAAGGGGACAAATACTATGGAGCTAAAGCAACAATGAATGTTTGGGAACCAAAAATACAACAATCAAATGAATTCAATTTGTCACAAATTTGGATTTCAGGTGGCTCTTTTGGTGAAGGTCTTAACAACATTGAAGTAGGATGGCAGGTATAAAAATATAAATAATATTAATGATTCTTGATTATGAAAATGAAAATATTCTTCCATTATTCAAAGTCCATTTTAATAAATAAATTTCTGATTATTTTCAGGTAAGTCCAGATCTTTATGGAGATAGACTATTCACATACTGGACTGTAAGTACAATTACAATACTTGTACCTCGTGCACTAGATATTGTACATACCATTATTTATGGAGATAGAGGGAGCATTCACTACAGTAGCTGCAAGTTCACCCCTTAAAGCTCCAACAACAGCTTCAGCAATTTCAATGGCAACTCCTTCCTACATAGTGATTATATACAAAAAAAATGAATCATTTTCTTTAAAAATTAATCAAAACAGTTTGTATCTTTGAGGATTGAGGGTTATTGTTTTTAAAAATTTACAAGCCTGGGCTTCCATGGTGCTAGCACCAAAATGAGGAGCAACAATCACATTCTCATGTTGTATCAGCCTGTTATCTTTTGGTGGTGGCTCTACAGGAAACACATCAAGTGCAGCCTGCAAAATGCAAATTGAGTACATAAAAATGAGGGTGGTTCTAGTAGTGTGTTGGAGTGGTGGTTCGCTTGAGGGAAGAGTTGTCTCTTGTAAAAGATAAACGTGCTCATTTTGCAATTGACCAAGTGAGTTGACTTTTTCTCTTTCTCTTTGCAAGTTTCATATTACTGTTATTTCTAACCATATATATATATATATATATATATATATATATATATATATATATATATAGAGAGAGAGAGAGAGAGAACAAAAGTTCAATGCTATAATTGATAAAAACTTAAAGTACACTGCTATGAAAGGATAATGCTATATTCCGCAAAACATCATTTATTTGTTACTTTTTTATGTGTGTGCATGTGTGTTGCTGTTTGTGTATAACAGAAAAAAAAACACCTTAACATACACACACGTATTTATAACTCATAAACATTATAAAAAATGACCTTTATAAACAAAAATTGAAACAGGGATTACCAGCAAAGCATCGGACTTGTATCATCCGTATCCATCATCAATTTTCCATATAACTGCAATGAGAAGTGGATATACCAAGAGAAGAACACCTGCAAACGAACAAAAAAATTCTTTAAACAGACATAGATAAAAACCACAAAAAAACAAAAACTTACATGATCATTGCACGGTAACTGATCACAATTCTTTATTCTAACATATGCGATTCAGTTTCTCAACATATATCACAGAAAGATATATATATATATATATATATATATATATATATATATATATATATATATATATATATATAACAAGTTTTTTCTTTTTGTTTACATCACAGGAAAGATGTAGTCTCTCTGATGCTGAAATTGGCACCGCACCTCTATTTCCTTGATACGCATTGCGTGTCGTAAATGCGCGTCGTAATTGCGCGTCGTCTCTCTTTATGACAGGGCCTTCCTTGACGCGCATTTGCGCGTCGTCTGAGCCTTTTACGACGCGCAATGAGCGTCGTAAAAGGCTGTTTTTCTAGTAGTGAATGTAACCGGGTACCCAATTCCTCATGAAATTTCTTCCAGAACTTGGAAGTAAAGTGCATGTCTCAGTCTGACGCTATCGAGGTTGGCACTCCATGCCACACTACCACTTCTCTCACATAAATCTCGGCCAATCTCTCTACGGAAGAGCTCTCACTGATAGCGAGGAAGTGAGCACTCTTCATCAATTGGTCCACAATCAACCAAATCGTGTCAACCCCACGCGCAGTTCTCGGCAACTTGGTGATAAAGTCCATAAAAATTTGTTCCCACTTCCACTGAGGGATCTCTAAAGGCTGCAAATGTAACGCCCGTGTTTCTGGGCTTGCCATTTTTAGCAATGTAATAGTCTAGGTTAACCTTTGTAACCCCAATTTGAAATAATAAAAATGTATTATTTGTGAATTATGTGATTTATGTGTGTGTTCTTAATTATTATAATTTAATGAATTAAGAAATAAAATAAGCGTCAAAATTAAAGTGTGAGATAAGCCCGATATCTTTGCACAAAGTTGTAGTGGTTGAAACAAGGATTCTGGAGATATAAAGAATGCCAAAATCCGAGTTATAACGAAGAAGTTATGACTTGTCGAAGTTTCGCGACAGAACCGGCACGATGCCGAGTGACGTAAAATACGAATTTAAGATAGAGCGATATTTAGCCTTAGCAATCTAAATGAAAGTCGTAGATTTCGTTAAACCGAGAGCGTGCATAAAAGGAACGCCCAAATCTGACTTCGTATGAGGAAGTTATGATTTTCTGAAGTTTCGACGTGGCAGTATGCAGCCCGAATACTCGATTTGAGATCGAGCGGTTTCTAGCCGAAACAATCTAAATGAGAATCGAAGATCTCGTTGTTAGTAGCGAAGCGATTAAAAGATAGGCGAGAACGGACATCGGACGAAGAAGTTATGATTTTATAACGAAGTTTTCCTGTCCGAGCCTCCTAAAAATAATTAATAAAAATAAAAGTCAAAATTAGCCGACGGAGTCTAAACGAAAGTTGTAGAGCGTAGTCTCACCTTCGCGTGGATATAAAGAACGTCGAAAACGGAGTTCGTATGAAGAAGATATGAATTTTTGAAGTTTAATAAATATTTAATATTTATTTTTTTATAAAAACCTTCGATATTATCCGAAGAGGGGTGAGGCGGTCTATCCGAAGTACGCACCGCGTACAGCGAAGGGCACTTGAGTATTCCAAAGTCGTGTGCAATGACGTATGAGGGCCGATGACGTAAGCGTTGACGACCTCCGAGGCGTACGCCCCACGTACGTGCGAGGGTCCAGCACTATAAAAGGGGATCCGAAGGCAGCTCATTTCTCATTCAAAATTTCTTCTTTCTCTCTAGTCCTTTGCCTCGATTTGCGTGCCAATCATATCCCGAAGCCCCGGTATCATTCTCGAGCCCCGAAGCAAGATCCGAAGCCCCGAGGATCCCGAAGAGCGTTATTCCCGAGCCGAAGCTCTGCCCGCGAGGAGTTCGATTTTGATGAAGATCTTCCAGATCTATCGAAGTATACTACTTCTATAAGCCGTAGTGCTGTCGGATCATCTTCTGATCAAGTGAGTGTGTAGTTATTTTCTTTCCAACGCAATATTATGAAGTATTTAATATAAAATACGTGCAACGTGTAAATATTTTGTGGTTATATGTGTGAATGTATATTCACTCTCTTCTATCTCATAGATCTGATATATTCTCTATAAAATACGTGTTATGTGTGTATGCCTCATCTGTTATGTGGAATATGTATTGATTAAAGCATGCTATACAGGTTTTTAAACAATGTATAAAAATGTATATTTTTATCTACTAATATGTTGGGTAGAACATGGGTAGATAATTGGTGTGAAATAAACAGATGAGAGGCCTCGGTGTTATTGGTGTTATTCTAGTCATTCAGCAGAGTATGGATGACGACCACGGACTATTCTAGACTGTCTTGTGGAACACTAGCAGACTCATTACCTGTAGGTGTTGTGAACGACGTGTTCACCGGTGTACTCTATCCCCTACATGGTTGCCTTTAGGACACTCATTGTCGAGGAAGCCCCTCTACAGTAATGTCCGTCCCGATGAAATCCTGAAATAAGTTCCTTATAATAGACGTTATTTTTAGGAACGTAAGGTGAGGATAACGGGAATGGGTAAACGGGTTTATTGTTGATTGCTGAAATTAAATATAATTATTGTGGGTTTGAAAACCCTATATGCTCACCAGGCTCCCAAGCCTGACCCACTCAGTTGATTTGTATTACAGGAAGTGGCGCAAGAGCTTAAGATGGGCGAATCATCAAGTTGTTTTTTTTTACAAGTCTGCATATGTATATATTTGTTGAATGACTTGTAATGTAATCGTTTATGCTTTGTGATCTGTATCGGAACATGACATCCCGACTTTTGATTATGAAATGAAATCATATTTCTATATGAAATGTTTTGATAAATATCTATTTTATCATGTTTTGTTTTTGGGAACAAATTCCACATCTCTTTTAAAAATCAAACGGATTTACTTTGAAAATGTTTTAAAAAGCATAAATAAAATCGGTCTTTTCTGGCCGAGATTTTAGGGATGTCACAGTTGGTATCAGAGCATTAGTTTAAGCGAACTAGGAATTTGTTAGATTTCTAGACTTAAACTTAGTATGCTAAGTGGAGATTGTGAGATGTGTGTCTGAGAAATTTTAGACACGAGCACTAGTTTATTTTAGGAAAGTTGCCTAAATTGCTTTTATGTGTTAAATGTTATATGTTGCCATACATGATATTATTTGTTCGGATCTACGGTTTGTTGTCAACCGGATCTGAAGGTTTATGTGTTTAGGATTCTAAGCGTATGTATATGATATTAGAACTAGCATGTAATCGTTTGGAGTAATAAGGTGAAATTATTCAGTGTGTAGATCAAAAATGGTGAGAACAAGAAGCGGAGTTGGAAATGCTGATGAAAACAGGAATCAACCGCCTGTAATTCAACAAGTACCTGTTGTAGCTGCTGCACCTGAGCCGATAACAATGGCTGGTGTACAAATGATGATTCAAACGATGTTGGATCGTCAGATGGAAGAAACAAGACGCCTGCTTAGGCAGAATCGTGAAGAACCGTCAATTCAAGCGGAAGAGCCCGAGGAGAATGGAGGGCAGTCTGAAGGAGAAAACTTTAGTGGGATCATTGGTCAAGACGAACAACCAGTGGTTAGACGCAATAACCAGTATGGAGGAAATGATGGTCGTGGGTGCAAGTATAAGGATTTCATGGCATCCAAACCACCATGTCTATCCGGAAGCCCGACGCCGGTGCAAGTTATGGACTGGGTCTCCGAAATGGAGACTATGTTTGAAAGTTGCGAATGCAGCAACAGGCAGAAAACCGCTCTTGCGATCCCTCTGCTAAAATCTGGCGTGTTGAGTTGGTGGAAGCTGTTAGCTGACTCTATGCCCAAGGGAGAAGCAAGCAAAATGTCTTGGGAAGACTTTGTGGAACAACTAAAACTGCAATACTGCTCCGAGCAGGACCTTCTGGAAATCAGTAATGAGTTTCAGAATCTGAAGAAAGGGAAATTGAGCGTTACTGAATACGCTGCAAGTTTCACAGAAAAGATGAAGTTTATCCTATATTTGGTGCCTACAGAACTCTCTAAGGTCAACAAATTTGCCCTTGGACTACTAGCGGACTATGGTCCAATGGTTAAGCAAGCAACCACATTGAAAGCCGCCATCTGGGCTGCTAGAAATGTTGAGACCCAGATCAGGGAAAAAGGTCTGGAAAGGTCAGAGGTTGGCGAGAAAAGGAAAATCGATGGATTTTCAGGGTCCAGCAAGAAAAGTAAATTCTCGAAGTCTAGTTCAAGAGGAAGTGGAGGAAAGGTAGAGGCGAAATGGTGCGACAAATGCAAGAAGAAGCATCATGGGAAGTGTGGCGGGGAAACCACATGCTTCAAATGTGGAAAGCTAGGGCATTATGCCAACGACTGCACCTTTACCAAGAATGTTTCTTATGGTTGTGGTGAGGAGGGGCACATCTCAAGGGATTGTCCGAAAAAGAAGGAAGCAGCAAGACCCAACATTCTGCCAAAGCCAAAGGCGAGAGCATTCCAGATGACACTGGAAGCTGCTAAAGATGAAGCTAATGTCGCTTCAGGTACCTTTCTCGTTAACAAATTGCCTGCCCAAATTTTATTTGATTCTGGAGCCAACTACTCCTTTATATCGCATGAATTTGGCAGAAAACTAGCTTTGCCTGTTGATAGACTAGATAATGCCTTATTAGTCATAGTTGCTAGTGGAAAGTTTGTACCTGTTAGCCATCGCATGAAAAACATCTTAATTGACTTGAATGGGAATAAGTTCCACGAGGAATTATTGCCTATCGAACTTAACGGTTTCGACATCGTTTTGGGAATGGATTGGCTTAGCGCCAATGATGCCGAAATTTTATGTAAGAAGAAAATAGTGAAAGTGAATCCGCCTGGGAAGGAATCGTTTATGGTGTATGGAGATAAACGCAGAGTAAATTCTGGGATCATTTCTCTAATGAAAGCCAGAAAATGTTTGACGAAGGGGTGTACCTCATACTTAGCATTCGTGATCGATGCTAAGAAGGAAAAGAAGGTGATGCAAAATATTCCTGTTGTGTGTGATTATCCGGAAGTATTTCCTGAAGATCTTCCTGGATTACCGCCCGATCGACAAGTAGAATTTTGTATCGACTTGTTGCCCGGAACAACGCCAATTGCAAAAGCACCTTATCGATTAGCACCGACGGAGATGAAGGAGCTAATGATGCAACTTCAGGAGTTATTGGACAAAGGTTTCATTAGACCTAGTTCATCACCCTGGGGAGCTCCGGTGTTATTCGTAAAGAAGAAAGATGGAAGCATAAGGATGTGCATTGATTACCGAGAGTTGAATAAGGCAACAATAAAGAATAGATATCCGTTGCCAAGGATTGATGACCTATTCGATCAACTACAAGGTTCAAGTTATTTTTCAAAGATCGACCTGAGGTCAGGATATCATCAGCTGAAAGTAAGAGAGCAGGATATAGAGAAGACTGCATTCAGAACGCGATATGGACACTATGAGTTTTTGGTTATGTCGTTTGGACTAACCAATGCTCCAGCAGCATTCATGGATTTAATGAACAAAGTTTGTAATCCGTTCCTAGATAAATCTGTGATAGTGTTCATAGATGACATTCTGATTTATTCAAAAAGCCAAGAGGAGCATGGCAGACATTTGCGAGAAGTTCTGGAAGTCTTGAAGAAGGAGAAGTTGTATGCGAAGTTCTCCAAATGTGATTTTTGGATTCGTGAAGTCCAATTCTTGGGTCACGTGGTCAACCAAGAAGGGATAATGGTTGATCCAGCGAAGATCGAAGCTGTGATGAAGTGGGAACAACCGAAAAGTCCCACGGAGATCCGAAGCTTTTTGGGATTAGCCGGATATTACCGAAGGTTTGTCCAAGGCTTTTCTTCGATCGCTAGTCCATTAACAGCTTTGACCCACAAAGGAGCTACTTATGCTTGGGGTGATAAACATAAAGAAGCATTCGAGAAGCTAAAGAAGAAACTATGCGAGGCACCGATACTTTCTCTACCTGATGGGGTTGAAGACTTCGCTGTTTATAGCGATGCGTCTGGGGTTGGATTGGGTTGCGTTTTAATCCAAAGGGATAAGGTGATCGCATATGCGTCTCGACAATTGAAAGAGCATGAAAAGAACTACCCGACTCATGATTTAGAGTTGGCAGCGGTAGTTTTCGCACTGAAAATATGGAGGCATTACCTCTATGGCATGAAGTGCAAACTTTTCACTGATCATAAGAGTCTCCAATATCTTTTTGGTCAGAAAGAATTAAATATGAGGCAACGACGCTGGCTGGAATTACTTAAGGACTACGACTATGAGATACTTTACCACCCCGGTAAGGCCAATGTTGTTGTTGATGCTCTCAGTCGGAAAGTCAATCTTGAAAGGAGAAGGCCAAGAGCATTGAGAATTGAAGTTGTCTCGACTATTTTGGAAAGTATAAAGAAAGCTCAAAGCGAAGCTTCTGAGAAGAATGACCGGAAGGAGGAACGTTTGGGCAAAACGTTGGTGTTCGGTGTAAACAGTCACGGACTGAAGGTGTTCCAAGATCGGATTTGGATACCTAAGACAGGAGGAGTCAGAGATCTTCTGATGGAAGAAGCTCACAAAACCATGTACTCGATTCATCCCGGTAGCACAAAAATGTATAGGGACCTGAAACCCTATTATTGGTGGCCGACGATGAAGCTCGACATTGCGAAGTATGTGGTCGAGTGTGTAACATGTGCAAGAGTCAAGGCACAACATCAGAAACCATACGGGAGTTTAGAACCTTTACCTGTGCCTATGGGTAAGTGGGAAGACATTGTTATGGATTTTGTTACTAAACTACCCAGAACAAAAAGTGGTCACGACATGATTTTGGTGGTCGTTGATCGATTCACTAAGAGTGCGCATTTCATAGCAACCAACGAGAAATGGTCTATGGAAAAGCTTGCGAATTCTTACGTGAAGGAAATTGTGAGGCTTCACGGTGTTCCGCTAACGATTGTGTCGGATCGTGACAGTCGTTTCACCTCACGATTTTGGAAAAGTCTACAAGAGGAATTGGGTACCAAGTTGTGTTTAAGTACAGCTTACCATCCGCAGAATGATGGTCAGAGCGAAAGAACGATGCAAACACTTGAAGATATGCTGAGAGCGTGTACCTTGGAATTCCTAGGTAATTGGGATGAACATTTACCTTTGGTAGAATTTTCCTATAATAATAGTTTTCACTCGAGCATAAAGATGGCACCTTATCAAGCATTGTATGGACAGAAGTGTCGTACGCCGTCTTGTTGGCTTGAGGCTGGGGAAAAGCAGTTTATGGGACCGGAGATAGTCCATCAAACGGCTGAAAAGTTGAAAATAATTAGGGAAAGAATGTTAGCCGCTCAAGATCGTCAAAAGAGTTTTGCTGACAAAAAGAGAAGACCGATGACTTTTGAAGTTGGGGATTCGGTTTTGCTTAAAGTCTCGCCGTGGAAGGGACTTATAAGATTTGGTAAAAGGGGAAAGTTAAGTCCAAGGTTTATTGGACCGTTTAAAGTTCTTCAGAGGATTGGGAACCAAGCTTACAAGCTCGAACTACCAGAAGAACTGAATGGAATTCATAACACTTTCCATGTGTGTTACTTGAGGAAGTTCACGGGAGAAGTTCCCAACATAATTCCACTTTCGGAGTTGAGGATCGATGAGAACAAAAGGTTGATTAAGGAACCGGAGGCAATCGTTGAACGAAAGACTAAGAAATTGCGACGAAAGATGGTTGAGTTAGTGCTTGTCCGATGGAAACACACGAATGGGCCGAATCTCACCTGGGAGACGGAGAGTGACATGATGAGTCGCTATCCGCATTTGTTTGCTGATGTGTGATTCCGGGGATGGAATCATTCTAAGGTGGGGAGAATTGTCACGCCCGTGTTTCTGGGCTTGCCATTTTTAGCAATGTAATAGTCTAGGTTAACCTTTGTAACCCCAATTTGAAATAATAAAAATGTATTATTTGTGAATTATGTGATTTATGTGTGTGTTCTTAATTATTATAATTTAATGAATTAAGAAATAAAATAAGCGTCAAAATTAAAGTGTGAGATAAGCCCGATATCTTTGCATAAAGTTGTAGTAGTTGAAACAAGGATTCCGGAGATATAAGGAATGCCAAAATCCGAGTTATAACGAAGAAGTTATGTCTTGTCGAAGTTTCGCGACAGAACCGGCACGACGCCGAGTGACGTAAAATATGAATTTAAGATAGAGGGATATTTAGCCTTAGCAATCTAAATGAAAGTCGTAGATTTCGTTAAACCGAGAGCGTGCATAAAAGGAACGCCCAAATCTGACTTCGTATGAGGAAGTTATGATTTTCTGAAGTTTCGACGTGGCAGTATGCAGCCTGAATACTCGATTTGAGATCGAGCGGTTTCTAGCCGAAACAATCAAAATGAGAATCGAAGATCTCCTTGTTAGTAGCGAAGCGATGAAAAGATAGGCGAGAACGGACATTGGACGAAGAAGTTATGATTTTATAACGAAGTTTTCCTGTCCGAGCCTCCTAAAAATAATTAATAAAAATAAAAGTCAAAATTAGCCGACGGAGTCTAAACGAAAGTTGTAGAGCGTAGTCTCACCTTCGCGTGGATATAAAGAACGTCGAAAACGGAGTTCGTATGAAGAAGATATGAATTTTTGAAGTTTAATAAATATTTAATATTTATTTTTTTATAAAAACCTTCGATATTATCCGAAGAGGGGTGAGGCGGTCTATCCGAAGTACGCACCGCGTACTGCTGTACGCCCCGCGTACAGCGAAGGGCACTCGAGTATTCCAAAGTCGTGTGCAATGACGTATGAGGGCCGATGACGTAAGCGCTGACGACCTCCGAGGCGTACGCCCCGCGTACGTGCGAGGGTCCAGCACTATAAAAGGGGATCCGAAGGCAGCTCATTTCTCATTCAAAATTTCTTCTTTCTCTCTAGTCCTTTGCCTCGATTTGCGTGCCAATCATATCCCGAAGCTCCGGTATCATTCCCGAGCCCCGAAGCAAGATCCGAAGCCCCAAGGATCCCGAAGAGCGTTATATGTGTGAATGTATATTCACTCTCTTCTATCTCATAGATCTGATATATTCTCTATAAAATACGTGTTATGTGTGTATGCCTCATCTGTTATGTGGAATATGTATTGATTAAAGCATGCTATACAGGTTTTTAAACAATGTATAAAAATGTATATTTTTATCTACTAATATGTTGGGTAGAACATGGGTAGATAATTGGTGTGAAATAAACAGATGAGAGGCCTCGGTGTTATTGGTGTTATTCTAGTCATTCAGCAGAGTATGGATGACGACCACGGACTATTCTAGACTGTCCCGTGGAACACTAGCAGGCTCATTACCTGTAGGTGTTGTGAACGACGTGTTCACCGGTGTACTCTATCCCCTACATGGTTGCCTTTAGGACACTCATTGTCGAGGAAGCCCCACTGCAGTAATGTCCGTCCCGATGAAAATCCTGAAATAAGTTCCTTATAAGAGACGTTATTTTTAGGAACGTAAGGTGAGGATAACGGGAATGGGTAATCGGGTTTATTGTTGATTGCTGAAATTAAATATAATTATTGTGGGTTTGAAAACCCTATATGCTCACCAGGCTCCCAAGCCTGACCCACTCAGTTGATTTGTATTACAGGAAGTGGCGCAAGAGCTTAAGATGGGCGAATCATCAAGTTGTTTTTTTTACAAGTCTGCATATGTATATATTTGTTGAATGACTTGTAATGTAATCGTTTATGCTTTGTGATCTGTATCGGAACATGACATCCCGACTTTTGATTATGAAATGAAATCATATTTCTATATGAAATGTTTTGATAAATATCTTTTTTTATCATGTTTTGTTTTTGGGAACAAATTCCGCATCTCTTTTAAAAATCAAACGGATTTACTCTGAAAATGTTTTAAAAAGCATAAATAAAATCGGTCTTTTCTGGCCGAGATTTTGGGGATGTCACAGAAAAGGACCATGTGGATGATGGTGCTCCGCCTTAACCCAACGATAGGTCAAGCACCTCTATACAACCCATGCCACATCCCTCTTCATACAGGGCCACCAATAATATCTCTTCAGGTCCAAAAACATCTTAGTGGCCCCTGGGTGGATCGAGAATCTCGATCTATGTGCCTCCTACAACCATACACGGCGAGCTCCACTTGTATAGGGCACCTAAATCCACCTATGGAAAGTCATAAGCCCACAAATGTCCATCACAAACTTGGAAACCTGCCCAATCAAACTCTATCTCTCTTGCGGTTCTCCGGTCTCACAACCTCCACCTGAGCCTCTCATATGGTATCTAAGACTAGAGTCATCACTGTCATCCTCATACACACATCCTGGATCTGAGCGCTCTCAGCTCTGCGACTGAAGGCATCGGCTACCACATTAGCCTTGCTTGGGTGATATAAGATCTCACAGTCATAGTCCTTCACTACATCCAACCATATCTTTTGTCTCATATTCAGGTTGGGTTGATCCATCAGGTACTTCAAGCTCTTATGATCCGTGTAAATGGTACACCAGACGCCATAAAGATAGTGGCACCAAATATTGAGGGCGAACATCACTGCCCCCAACTCCAAATCATAGGTGGGATACCGCGTCTCGTGATGCTTCAACTGCCTCGATGCATATGCTATCACATGACCCCTCAACATCAACACTGCACCCATCCCTGGAATAGACGCATCGCAATAGATCACGAAGTCCTCCAACTCCAAATCATGGGTGGGATACCTCGTCTCGTTATGCTTCAGCTGCCTTGATGCATATGCTATCGGTCTGATAAATCTCTTCCGCAACAGCTCTTGGAGCTGTGAGGATAACTCCTACATCTCTGGTGGTGCAAGGTGATAAGGTACCTTGGCAATAGGCATCGCGCCCGGAACTAAATCAATTCGGAACACCACATGCCTTTCGGGAGGCACACCTGGTAACTCCTCAAGGAATACATCCAGGAACTCGCAGACTATCGG
Organism: Lactuca serriola; assembly: GCF_051521515.1. Lineage (NCBI taxonomy): Eukaryota > Viridiplantae > Streptophyta > Magnoliopsida > Asterales > Asteraceae > Lactuca > Lactuca serriola. The sequence continues at coordinate 42,211,673 of NC_136416.1, forward strand.
GACCTCAGAGATAGAACTCGGCCTCTCTGAAACAACCTGTGTATCCATCACGTACGCCAAGAAGCCCATACAACCCTGTTGTAAACTCTGCCTCGCCCTGGCAGCAGAGCAGAAGGCTGACCCAGATCTGGTACCCTCGCCATACACTATAAGCACCCCCACTGGGGTCTCATATATTCACCAACTAACGCTCGCAGTCGATCACTGCTCCAAAATAGCTCAACCAATCCATGCCCACGATGACACAGACTGTTGGATATAGTGTCTAAGTCCATAACTATATTTGGTATGTACTTGACCCGACCCGACATGGTCCATTTGGGTTGCACTTCATCCAAACAATTTGTGGATAATCTTTTGAGAATAGTATAAGTTATGATTTATTAATATATTATAAGTTCTAATATATTAATATAAGATCATATTATTTAATTAGTATTGATCTATAATTAATCTAGAATTAATTTAGAGATCAAAAGTATGACTAATTAAATATGGACTCTTTTATTTATATAGTGTGGGCTAATGCTTATTTGGAATGAGCTAGGCTTGCATGGAAAGTCCATGGATACTCCATGGAGCTTTAACCCATGGATCTCATGGAAATGAAAAGACATGGGTATTAGGGTTTACATGGATGTAACCCTAATCCACCACACTATGTAAAGGAGGCTTTGGTTCTTGAAATCACACTAGTTGTAGTGAGTATACTAAGAGGTCCGATTTCAAGAAGGTTGTTACTATTCTCTAAAAGTTACAAAGTTTGTGGTGATTTGTGATTTCCATTTGAGTCATCCACACTATTGGTGATAGGCTCTAAAACTCCAAGCGATCAACTACAACTACAAGGTAAGTAATTCTACTAGCTTTATTTGATTAAAGTTCCCCATGCCATGCTAGATAGGGAAAGAACCTTGGAAAAATAATTATTTGCATGTATCTTAGTCAAACATAGATCCAAGGTTTATAGGGTTGCATGTACACCATAGGAGTGTTAGGATGCTCAAAACCCATCAGTGGTATTAGAGACAAGGCTTGTTTGTATGATACTTGATGCAAAACTTGATTTTTCAAAACCTAAAACTGTACAGACTGCAAAACTTGACGAGTTCTGGCCAAAAACTCGCCGAGTTGATGAGTTTACACATGAACTCGACGAGTTTAACTTGCAGAATGCAGTTTCTCATGTTTTGTTGCTGGAAATGGACTAAAAACATTACCCTAAACCGTTTTGGTGTTATAAAACTTTTTTTAGATGGTGTAATGTTTATACTAATCCATTTTCAATGGCTATTATCGAAATTACAAGTTTTATGAGTAATTTATGATTCGTGAAATGTTCATATTCATGTTCTTGAACTTATGAAGATTAGATGATCATAGGAATTGTTTGTAACCTACTTGGTAGTTTAATTCTTGATCATTTTGTGTTTTAATGGAGTCCATAAGTTGTCCTCAAGTTATGGAAATCCAAAGGTCACACTTTAATAAAAACCATTAAAAGAACACAAGGGTTATAAAAATGAAGAGTCTTCATTTTTAATACTTAATTAAATTCATAAGTTATAAGAAATGAAAAGTTTTGAAAGTTTACAATACTTGCCCTCAAGTTTTGGAACAAGTAAAGTCATGATTAAAACTTTAGTTCCAACACTTAGAATTTTAAAAGTTAAAATTCAACCCTTATACTTTATAATATTATAAGTTAATAATATATATATATATATATATATATATATATATATATATATATGTATAAGATCAAGTCATCATACCGCTAGTACCCCTCATTCACGAAGCCGGTCTATAAGGGGGGTATATGGTTCTTTCCTATAAAAGGGCAACTTAATGGGTGTCCACTCTCACCCACCGCTTCCTTGATCGGTGGAGGGTCGTTAGCCGAACGGGTAGGACAAGGACTTATAAATTCTCATTAAAAGTATAATGATAATTATAAAGTAACTAAATGCTTTTATTAAATTCCCAATATTAGTTACTTTACGAAAATGTGAATAAGTTGCTAATCCATGAAATTACACTTTACACTTTGTTTAAGTCGTTAGTGGAGCATGTGTGGTTAACCGACACACTAACTTGAACTTAACAAGGTAGGTAAAGGGTGACTTAATGTTTATCATAGTATCGATGGAGCGTGTGTGGTTAACCGGCACATCAATTGAGGGGTAATACATTAAGGGTACCAAGTAATTTGCATGGTTACTTCACACCTTGTTTTGTGATCCTCGGCATCCTAGTTACAAAACTTGAAGGGCACACTCGAGATTGAAACATGCCATTGAAGAAAGTTCAATGAATCTCAAAGAATCTAGGAGTTTCTAAACCAATTAAAACCTAATTAAATATTTTGTTTTTTATGGTGGAAATTGGTGAATCGTCATTCACCTACCTTCAAATATCTTATAACTTAGATTACGGCATCCCTCTTCTAAGTTATAAAATATTGTGTTGGGTCCTAGCCTTAATATTACATTTGGGTGTTTTATTAAGGACTATCTCTATATCTAATCTAATATATTCCCTCTTCTTTTCAGATGTCTTCCAATAACAATGCTTCTGGCTCAAACCCTACTAGCTCCTTCTCTCTCATGAATCTTTGTGGGAGAGTCATCTTTGATGGGTTTAACTTTACAGATTGGATCAAATGGTCACTCGGTATGAGTACAAAGAATATGTTCTCGACAAGGAGCTGAAGGTACCCGAGCAAACTGCTACTCCTGAAGCGCTTGCTGAATATGAGGTACATGAAAGAGATGCTACAAAAGTGGCATGCATCATGATGGCCACCATGACAGTTGAGCTCCAAAAGTCCTATGAGGACTATTATCCTTTTGAGATGCACCAGGACTTGATGGAACGCTACCATCAAAGTGCTCGTCAAGAGCGATATTAAATAATCTCCTCCATGATAACAACCCGAATGAAGGATAGTGAACCCATCACAGGCCACATGTAGAAAATGCAAAGGTATGTGGACCGTTTACTAAAGTTGAATGTGAACTTCCCCGAGGAGTTAGAAATAGACATCATTTTGCACTCCTTTCCATCGTGTTATGATCAATTCCGCATGACATATCACATGAACAAGGAAGAAGTCACACTCAGCAAACTTCAAGGACTCTTGAAGACCGCCGAAAGTGGTCTAAAGGGTAAGTCGGTTGTTACTACTCCTACTCCTACTCCAACTGCAGCCAATGTCTTGGCAATCGGGCATGGCAAAGGGAAAAAGAGAAAGAAACCTTCTAAGGGTACCAAGAGTAATACCCTTGAAGGCTCTTCTTCGAGAAAAACCAAGAAAGGTTTTGTTACTCCTTCTACTAACCCTAATGAGGCTGAATGCTGCTATTGCCATGAAAAGTCGCACTGAAAGCGAAACTGTCCAAAGTACCAGCAAGTTTTGAAGGTCGGGAAAGTAAAACCCAACCATGTAGGTATATACACTATATTGTCTAATAACTCACCTCATTCTAAGTCTTGGGTCCTTGATACAGATTGTGGTATTCACATATGTTGTGATTTGCAGGGACTAAGAAGAAGTGAGAATGTGGAGCAGGGAAAGATAAACTTGATCATGGGAAACAGGAAAGCTTAACCTGTCACCAAGATAGGAGTTTATTCCTTAGTGCTAAATAGTGGGTTTACATTAGATTTGAATAAATGTTATTATTCGCCAGAAATGGCAATAAATGTTATTTCCTTTAATGCATTGTATAAACAAGGTTCTACCTTTTATTTTGATAATAATAATGGTAGTATTGCTGCTTTCTTTAATAATGTTCTTTATTTTAAAGTATTACCTTGTGATGGTGTGTATGAAACTGTATATGTTGTAGATAATCTAGGAAATAATGTATTGTGTATTGACTCTTCCACTAGCTTAGATAAAGCATCTTTATGTCATTGTCGTCTTGGACATATAAGCAAGAAACGTATAGGCCAACTCCAAAAGGATGGAGACTTGGAGTCATTTGACCTAAAGTCATATTATAGTTGTGAATCTTGTTTGCTTGGTAAAATGACAAAGTCACCTTTTACTGGCACTTGTGCTAGGGGTGAAGGTTTGTTGGACCTCATACACACATATGTGTGTGGACCCTTTAGAACTGCCACAAGAGATGATAATCGCTTCTATGTGACTTTTACTGATGATTTTAGTAGTTATGGATATGTCTACTTAATCAAGCATAAGTCAGAAACCTTTGAGAAATTCAAAGAGTTTAAGCAAGAAGTGGAGAATCAGTTGGGCAGGAACATTAAGATGCTTCGATCCAATCGTAGTGGTGAGTATCTTAGTACTGAGTTCCTTGACTATCTTAAGGAATGTGGGATTGTCTCACAATTGACACCTCATAGGACACCACAGTTGAATGGTGTAGCTGAGAGGCGCAATCGTACCTTGTTGGACATGGTTTGTTCCATGATGAGTGGAGCTTCGCTACCAATCTCATTTTGGGGGTACGCCTTAGAGACTATCGCCCATATCTTTAATCTAGTCCCTACAAAGAAGGTTGCCAAAACACCTCACGAGGTGTGGACTGGAAAAGTTCCCAATCTAGACCACATCAAGATTTGGGGTTGCGAGGCTTTCGTGAGACGCGAGACTCACGATAAGCTCGAACCCCGAAGCGAAAGGTGTATTTTCATCGACTACCCACAAAAATCCTTTGGCTACATCTTCTGCAGACCCAGTGATAATGTGGTCTTTGTAGCAAGAAGAGGATTCTTTCAAGAGAGAGAGAATTCATAAGCCAAGGAGACAGTGGGAGGAAAATTGACCTTGAGAAATTCAAGAGTCAAGTGGTGAAGGAACCTTAAACCCTAGCCCTCAACCTGAGGAGGAAACTCCTATTGAGCCGATTGAAAAATCTACACCTCTGAGGCGTTCCACCAGAGTTAGGAATGCACCTGAGCATTATTATGGTTTCTATATTACTACAGAAGGTGAAACACTTATCAGTGATAACACACTGTTAAATCTGGATGAACCTAACAGCTACACAGAAGCCATGGCAGGCCCTGAGGCTGCTAAATGGAAAGAGGCTATGGACAGCGAGATACAGTCCATGTATGACAATCAAGTTTGGAACTTGGTTGACAATGTACCTGATCGTAAGATAGTTGGGTGCAAATGGATCTTCAAGAAGAAGACCGACATGGATGGTAATGTACACACTTATAAGGCACGACTGGTTGCAAAGGGTTATTCCCAAAATCTGGGAGTTGATTATGATGAGACCTTTTCACCAGTGGCCAAGATTAAGTCTATTAGGGTTCTGTTAGCCATTGCTGCATTTCATGATTATGAAATATGGCAAATGGATGTCAAAACCGCTTTCCTTAATGGAAAGTTGGCTGAAGATGTTTACATGGTTCAGCCAGAGGGTTTTGTCAGTACAGAGTACCCCAATAGAGTGTGTAAGCTCGAGAAATCCATTTATGGATTGAAACAGGCACCTCATAGATGGAATCTATGCTTCGATGATAAAGTCAAAGAATTTGGATTTTCAAGGAGTGAAGATGAATCTTGTGTCTATATCAAGGCTAGTGGGAGTATAGTCAACTTTTTGGTACTGTATATGGATGACATACTACTCATAGGAAATGACATCCCAACCCTGCAGGAAGTAAAGTCCTGGCTTGGGAAGTGTTTCGCTATGAAGGACCTTAGAGAAGCTGCCTATATCCTAGGGATAAGGATTTTGAGATACAGGAGTAAAAGACTAATTGGACTTAGTCAAAGCACCTATGTAGACAAAGTTTTGAAAAGATTCAACATGCATAACTCCAAGAAAGGTGAGTTACCTATCCAGTGTAATGCCAGACTGAGTAAAGATCAGAGTCCGAGTACAGAGGCTGAGATAGTTGAGATGAGTCAAGTACCATACGCTTCTGCTGTAGGCTCGATCATGTATGCTATGACTTGTACTCGCCCTGATGTTTCCTTTGCTTTAAGTGTGGTCAGCAGATATCCGGGGATCCTTGCAAGGCTTACTGGACAGCGATAAAGAATATTCTTAAGTACCTACAAAGGACTAAGGACTGGGTCCTTACCCTTGGTGGGAGTGATGAATTGAGAGTTGTAGGGTATACTGATGCTAGCTTTCAGACTGATAGGGATAATTTCCACTCTCAGTCGGGCTGGGTCTTTACCCTAAACGGAGGAGCAATTACTTGGAAAAGTTCCAAGCAGGAGACAGTGGTTGATTCCACTTGTGAATCAGAGTATATAGCAGCAAGCGAGGCAGCAAAGGAGGCTATATGGCTAAAGAACTTCATCAGAGACCTTGAGTTGTACCAGCTATAAAGGAGCCAATGGAGATTTTATGTGACAGCAATAGTGTGGTTTCCTTAGCCAAGGAGCCGAGAGATCATGGGAGATCCAGACACATTGACATAAAATATCACTTCATCAGACATCGAATAGAAGAAGGAATCTTCGTGGCAAAGAGGGTATCATCAGATGAGAACCTAGCAGATCCCTTAACGAAGGTACTAACTCTGGTTAAGCATCAACAGCATGCTCGGAGCATAGGGCTGAAGGATGATATTAGTTTTAGTAGTTAGATAATCTTGAAATTTGTAAAATGCAATTGACATTTGATGATAAATAAAAGTTGTTATTTATGAGTAAAGTGTTACTATCTCTTGTCAATCGTTTACTATTATTTCTTTTTGCATGTTTTGACTTCCAGAATAATTATGTTATGGTTTATATCATATTATTCAAACTCTCCACAGTCGGTCATATGTTGGAAGTAAATATGAATCAAGATTGTCATGGGTTGGCTTGTAGAGGTCTAAGATGTTAGACAAAGTGGGGCTACAACACTCACGAGTGCTCATAAGTTCTAAGTATTGGATTCAACCCACGCTCACTTGTATCACTTCATGGAATTTATCTCGAGTGATCGTGAGACGGTAATATCATATAATTCTTCAAACCTAGAGATATGATTTGTTGCCTATGAGTTGGTTATGCATTGATTGCACGAAAATGCATTGGTAACTCGATGTTATAAACCGTGCCTTTGTGTGTAATTAAACAAGTAGTAGAGCAAACATATGAGTCGAAGTTTATCTGTTCCTTCCAGGATTAGAAGCGACATCTGGGCCCCTCGATGATTTTGTTTTGACCTATGTACCGGGCCCGGTCAGAACTAAATTGATGTGTTCAGTTAAGTTCTATGTCAAACAAATCGAAAATCGGGAAACAAATGTTGGACAATAAGCAAGACCATGTTCCATGTATTTGTCCGGCTGATATCTAGAACATAGGATTATATTATCACTTATCTAAAATGGCACTTCCTAGTTCAACAGAGTTTAAAGAGCTACGATTGTTGATCGGTTCCTGAAGTCATACTTGAAACTATAGTTATTAGACTTATCCAAGTGGGAGACTGTTGGATATAGTGTCTAAGTCCATAACTATATTTGGTATGTACTTGATCCGACTCGGCATGGTCCATTTGGGTTGCAGTTCACCCAAAAAATTTATGGATAATCTTTTGAGAATAGTATAAGTTATGATTTATTAATATATTATAAGTTCTAAGATATTAATATAAGATCATATTATTTAATTAGTATTGATCTAGAATTAATTTAGAGATCAAAAGTATGACTAATTAAATATGGGCTCTTTTATTTATATAGTGTGGGCTAATGCTTATTTGGAATGGGCTAGGCTTGCATGGAAAGTCCATGGATACTCCATGGAGCTTTAACCCATGGATCTCATGGAAATGAAAAGACTGTTGGGCTTTGAGAATTCTAACACTCCTAAGTATACATACAACCCTAAATACCTTGGATCTATGTTTTATCTATTATACATGCAAATATGAATATTCCAAGGTATTACCCTAACTAGCATATAATCTTTTGATACTTGAATAATAAACTAGATAGAAATACATACCTTGTTGATGTAGCTTAACTCCATGAAGCTCGAGAGCCTAGTGCCCCAAGTGTGACACCTCAAATGGTTCATACAACATCATCAACACTTGGAATAGCCATGAATAGAGGACACTTCATGTTCAAATTGGCTAGCCCTCATATAAGTATCACTAGTGCCAATTTCTTGAGCTAAATGGGTCTTTATATAGTGTGGCTATTAGGGTTACACCATGTAACTCACGACTTTACCCATTCCTTATGATCCATGGGTTTTAACCTCCACGGAGTATCCATGGGTCACCACATGGGTTAAACCCAACATAAGGAATCTTGGATCATAAGCCCACATATATAAGAATTAACGATTTTCACAATCAATCCCCATATATTTAATTAGTCTCTTTTGATCACTAAATTAAGTCCAAATTAATTCTTGATCAATACTAATTAAATAACACGATTTCATATTAATATATTAGAACTTATAATATATTAATATGTCACAAATGTCCTCTTCTCACAAATGGTCTATCCAAATGTTCCGATGTCATGCAACCAAAATGGATCATGCCGAGTCGGGTCAAATACATACCAATTATACTGATGGACTTAGACAGTAATCCAACAAAGACATGGGTATTAGGGTTTACATGGATGTAACCCTAATCCACCACACTATATAAAGGAGGCTTTGGTTCTTGAAATCACACTAGTTGTAGTGAGTATACTAAGAGGGCCGATTTCAAGAAGGTTGTTACTATTCTCTCAAAGTTCCAAAGTTTGTGGTGATTTATGATTTCCATTTGAGGCATCCACACTATTGGTGCTAGGCTCTAAAACTCCAAGCAATCACTTACAACTACAAGGTAAGTAATTCTACTAGCTTTATTTGATTAAAGTTCCCCATGCCATGATAGATAGGATAAGAACCTTGGAAAAATAATTATTTGCATGTATCTTAGTCAAACATAGATCCAAGGTTTCTAGGGTTGCATTTACACCATAGGAGTGTTAGAATGATCAAAACCCATCACAAACATCACCCATCACAAACAGTACCAGATCAATCAATAACTGGACACCAAAAATCTCCAGCACACATCCTCAAAATACATCAGTAGCAAACACCGTGTGCTCGTTAGCTATAGAAACCCTCAGAGTTCCACTCAACGCCTCACGTTGGATATTGATGTGATGACTAAAAGCTAAAGATACAAAGGATCGACTCACACCCGAGTCAAATAACACCAAAGCAGGTACAGAACTGCCAAGAAATGTACCTAAATACAACACATAATAAGTACAATAAATTTCAAAATAAATAAATAAGGAAATACGTACCAGCCACGACATCGGATGTTGCACGGACCTCCACCGTTGTCACCTGAAAAGCTTTCCCACGAGCCCTCGGAACCTCGACTTCACCGGCCGACTATCAGTAGAATGCAAAGCAGAAGGTGCAGATCCTTGTGCTGATCGCTGAAGAAGTTGGGGGCACTCGGCCTTCCGATAGCCGGTCTGGTTGCAATGGAAGCAAGCTACAAACCCCTTGGGGAAATCCTTTGCCATATGCCCCTTTTTCCACATTTGTAGCAAATCCCCGCTCGGTACGACCCCTCGTGACTCTTGCTGAACTTTCCACAAGTGCGACCGTTCTGGACCGAGTCCTCGCATCAGCGGGCTTAGCCCGCTTCGCTGTCGGCTGTGACTGTTTTGGCCTCCGATCTCTCTCCTGAGACTCCGCCTCCTCTATGGCCTGAGTCTCCAGCTCGATCTCCCTCCTCCTGGTATTTGCCCGAAGCTCAACAAATGTATAATAAGACGAGTTCTCCACGAACTCTTGAATATCCCTCCTCAAAATGCTCAAATATCGGCTCATGCATGCCTACTCATAGGCCAACCGTTCCCTCTCCACTGGGGGAACATACTCATCTCGAAAACATCAAAGTAAACCTCTCCCAAGTCACTACAGTATGCTCTGTAGGAGTAAAACTGGCTGTCACACACTTCCACTAGTCCTTCACTCCCAAGTGAAGCTGGTTCAACGTGAACTGAACCCTCAAATGCTCTGGTCAAGAACATGTGTAAAAACATCCCTCAATATCAGAGATCCACCTCATAGCAGCAATCGGATCCTCTGCCCCATCAAACTCTGGTGGCTTCATGTTGCTGAAGTCCCGATACAGCAACGAGTCACCTCCCTGTGGCCTGGCAGCAGCGACAACTGCGGTGGCTGCAGCAGTAGCCGCCTCAGTAACAGCAGCATATCTCTCATCAAATGTCTCGATCAGGTTGGTTTTAATAGACCCAAACATCGCACGAATCTCCTCTTGAATTATTGCGGCTACCTCATCATGAATCATCCTACGAATTTCATCATCGCTAGTCCCACTGCTCTCGGGGTTGTGGCATGTACCCACCATGATGACTCTGATACACAACACAAAAATCATCAGAGACTCGCTCGAGCATACTCACACTCGACCACTCATCCCTACTTGTTCCTTAGCATCCTAAGGATTCTTACTTGGGTTGCATACCGATATGGTGCTTTCAGTAGTAAGGGCTAAATACTACCTTCCACACCTAACATGTAGTCACCCTAAGTCCTCCTCTTAGGATTCTAATTCACAAGTACTCTATCTGTCATAAATATCAGACTACTCTCTTAGTAGGCTACGTGCATGCTCATCTAATTATCTCTCCTAGATTAGCTCTCAAATCAGAACTCAGCACATACTCATGGCAAATAACAGAAAACAGTGATCAATAGCATCACCTAGGCTAAGGCATCATAAATTAGGAAACTCTAGCCCTAAAATATGAAATAACTAGCCTATTCTCTAACATGTATTTCTAATATCTCATAACACAAATAAGTAAGGGTATTTTGGGAAATCACCGTTCGGGCTCTGGCTGATTGTATACACCGCTCCAACTCGTTTATTCTTAAAACTCTTTATCGTTTTAGAAAAAAAAATCATTTCTTTAGAAAAAAATTCTCAAATCCTCAGTTTGAGTCCAAACACACCCGGATGTCTCAAACCAAGGCTCTGATACCAACTTGTAACACCGTAAATTTTCAAACAAAACTTTTCATTTAGAAACCCAATTATCTCATTTCAAAACCACAAATTCCACAAACATCAAGTCATCAAAACACATGTTCCAAAACTGTTTATAACACGAATCCAGGATCCTCTAAAAACATATCTCCAACTTAAGTGTGTGTACAATGAAGTCGGTGCCTTCCTGTGATCCTGAGAGGTACTTGAAACACATAACACATAATACGGTAAGCACGAAGCTTATTCAGTTCCCTAAAATACCACACACATCACATTAGCCACTCAAGACTAATTCAATACGACCCTTCAGTTAATGTGTCCCAGTGGAGACCCTCCGGTCCCACAACTCGGGTGGACCCTCCGGTCCTAACTCAACAAGCTCATAACAATAATACTCATCATAAATTACAAAGACATAATGCAGGATATATCAAAATACTCAATGTAACACATAAGACCCTCCGGTCACACATAGATACCACTCATGGTTAGTATAGTGAGAAGACTCACCTCGTAATCAAGTAAGTAATAATCTCGTACACGAATCTAGAACTAGCCTCCACCTAACACATAAGATGATAATCTCTAATCAACACTTAAATCATGACTCGAAATAAACTAGGTAAATCTCTTTCTCAAACTCATGGAATGGGTAAAAGACCATTTTACCCCTCCACGGTCCCTATACTCCCTGCCTTGACCAAACCCTAAAGTCAATAAAAGTCAACACTCGAGTCAACTGTCCATGTTGACCCAAATCGCCAAGTGCATCTATGTGACTCTCCGAGTCCCCCTTGTTACATCAGAACCTCGCGAAAACCCAACTCAACTCGTCGAGTTATCCCGTCAACTCGCCGAGTTACCCATGACCAGACTCATTGGGGAAAACCCTAGCCAAATCATCGAGTCAGCTCATTGACTCGCCGAGTCCCTTTAGTGTGAATTCTCATTCAAATGTTTCAAGGCAGATCTACTACTCCACACTCTAGATCTAGGCTCCGAAGGATCGAATGTCACGTAAAGCTTCGATCTTTACGTTCATGCATGGCATATTGTGCTCCACAATGCCAATACAACTCTAACAAGGGTGTTTAAGTACAAATACTCTTATATGGCTGCATAAAGCTGGGACCTTTGGACTCTATGGACCTCACAAGGTCCAGATCTGAAGTCTAGACCTCCTGTTAGACTCAATGCACTCAATGTCCCTACAAAAGGTGGTAAAAGCCTAATCTTCGATAATCACGAGATCTAACCCATAAGATGAGAAAGGTGTACGCTTTTTACCTTCCACAGAAGCTCTTGGTCGATATAGCACTAGATCCAACAGTTCCTCCTCGTTCCTTGCTGGATAATCTCCTTTTCTTCTCAAAAGATGCACTCGAATACTCAAAGATTAGCTCTATAACTTTCTTAGCTCACTACACATGTTTAGGGTTTCACTCAGGGGTGTTGGGCATCTGGTGAGGCAGAAATGAGGACATAAGTTCTCTTAAATAGGCCCCAACCCCAGGGATTTAGGGTTTCACCTCACAGCGCCTACTCGGCGAGTCAACTCTCTGACTCGTCGAGTCGGTCATTAAACCCACGTGACCAAATCAGATTCTACTCGATCAGTTGGGCTCATAACTCGTCGAGTCACTCATGAAACCCCAAATAAATAAATAAATAAAAGAAATACCTAGGATTCGGGACGTTACAATTCTCCCCCACTAGAATCAAACTTCGCCCTCGAAGTCTGGCCCCAGAAACAACTCTGGATACTGCTCGCGCATCTCAGACTACGGCTCCCAAGTATACTCGGATCCCCTCCGATGTTGCCACTATATGAATTATGGATTATGGAAAGTTTTGTGAATAAAGGACTTGGCCATTCTTTCATTATATCAAAAAATAAATTATATTACATTATTAGTTGAATTACCAAATTTTTTAGCCAAGTTGTGATAGACAAAATAATTCGGTTTAATGTCATTTAAACCAAAAGAGTTGCATAAACCTTACACAACTAAAATTTAAGTTTATGAACCAAGTATTGATTAGTAGGACCCTATGCAGGTTAATCAAAGTGAGCCTACTTCATACTCCAGGTGGAGATTTTTCAGACATTTTCTATCAAGTGAATTTTCTCACTATATTTTGTACTGTAGTATGGGTCATCTTTATGTTAAGATGTTGATATGTTGTAATGATTTGTTAGGTAGGTAGATGTGTTAATAATTACTTGTGAATGTTTGTTTGGTAACTATTTGTTTGGTTTTTCCCACCCCTAGTAGCACGTGTTACCCCTTCCAACCAACTAGTTCTGCCACTGCTTAAATCTACATCTTTCGTCCACTACGAAACTTGAATCTTTAACTTCTAGCTCATTCACAGCTATTCGTTAACTCCCGCTAAGCCAAAATCCCTTTAGTATAGTGGAAAATCGTTTAAATCGAAACATATTGTAATTAAAAAAAAAAAGGCAAATCCCACCATTTGAGCGACCCACGTCAACCCGCTTTAAGACGCACGTAGGAAGTCAATTGCGGAACATTAACAATATTTTAGGTGTACCAGGATTTGAACTTTGGACTGCTTATGTGAAATTTCACTCCTCCACCGGTCACTCCATCATGGAGGGAAAATTCCAATAGAAATATTCTTTCAAAATACGGTTAACTATTACTTCTTTCATACTCAGTGACCAAAATTCGCAACCGCGTTTAATTTACATTTAAATTTTACTATACACTGTTTTAATTAGTCATATATGTAGCTTTTATTGTAATATCTCACAAGCTGGATTCCTTTCCTGTGATCGGTTTTATAACTAAATGTTATTTTAAATAATCTAATAGAATGGTACTATAGTGTATGTGGGTATTATAGAGGTTCGCTTAATAAGCTAAGGTTTCAGGGGAATTGAGGGCATGTTATGTCCTTGAAACTGACAGCAATATATATTTTCTTTACATTTAAGCAGTTCATAAATATATACTAAAAATAATAAAATTGATCAACAACAAGGGCTAGCATTAAAAAAGTAAAGAAACTACATAACGAATGCACATAATTGTCTAAATATTTAAAATATGTTAATTTAAAAATAATTAAAAAAAAAATATATTAAAATTCAAATTTGGATAATCTGAAATTCTGAATATCCTTTGAACCAGATTTTCGGATAGTGGTTTGGAATTTTGTATCTTTAAAGACCCTATATCACTTTAGAATAGGGGCAGCTGGTGGGATATACATAATCTTCCATTGTGAAATCCAGGTGACTGTAATGGACGTCAAAGGAAACAACACACCGGCGATCGGCATCGACCTCGGAACCACTTACTCATGTGTCGCCGTTTGGAAGCATGATCACATCGAAATCATTCCCAATGAACAAGGCAACCGAATCACACCGTCATGTGTTGCTTTTGTTGATGGAGAACGTCTCATCGGCGATGGCGCCAAGAATCAAGTGGCGATGAACCCTGCTAACACCATATTTGGTAACTTCTGTTTTTTTTTTCTATTAATTGTTTATAGAATGTTGTTAATCTTGTTATGGTTAATGATTTAACAATGTTAAGACGACCCATTAGATTTGAGAAAATCGTTCCTAGTTAAATGAATTTTTTTGCAACGTATTTAAATCCATGAAATCTCTCTCATCCTAGTTATAAACCAAACTTTTGAAGTAATTAGTGTAGGTCTTGATCAGGAGACTGATGAAAAATCTCTCATCCTAGTTACGCCCTTCATTATGTATCCGGCTTCATATTACTTTTTTTAAATAACAACCAAGAAATGAAAAAATCCACTCCTAGGGGAAATCACAATCTTTGCCGACATAGTTGGTTTTCACTTGGTTATTGATCTAATTAATTTTGGATATCAGATGCTAAGAGGTTGATTGGGAGGAGATTCAGTGATTCCAAAGTGCAGGATGACATCAAGTTGTGGCCTTTTAAGGTCATACAAGGGTCAGCCGATACACCGAAGATTGTTGTCTCCTATAGAGGTGAAGAGAAGGAATTTTTGGCGGAAGAAATTTCATCTATGATTCTTGGGAAGATGAAAGAAACAGCTGAATCATACCTCGGAAAACCCGTTAAAAATGCTGTCGTAACTGTCCCCGCTTATTTTAATGATTTACAACGTCAAGCAACAAAAGATGCTGGTACTATTGCTGGACTTAATGTCATTCGCATGATCAACGAGCCTACAGCAGCAGCAATTGCTTATGGTCTTACCAATAAGTCTGATATCACTCGCAAGATCAATGTGCTAGTCTTTGATTTGGGTGGTGGCACTTTTGATGTCTCTATATTGACAATTACTGAAGGGGGAACCATTGAAGTGAAAGCTGTTGCTGGTGACACTCATTTGGGAGGTGAGGATTTTGATAACCGCATGGTGGATCATTGTGCTCAAGAATTCAAAAGGAGATGGAATAAAGACTTAACAGGGAACAAAAAAGCATTAGGGAGACTGAGATGTGCTTGTGAGAAAGCAAAAAGGATTCTTTCATGCAATACTCAGACTTCAATCGACGTAGATTGCTTGCATGAGGGAATTGATTTCTCTATGAAATTCACTAGAGCTAAATTTGAAGAGTTGAACATGCTTTTCTTCAATAAGTGCATCGAGACTCTTGAGGCATGTTTAAGTGATGCAAAGATGCCAAAATCGTGTGTTAACGAGGTGATTCTTGTGGGTGGCTCAACTAGAATACCAAAGGTCCAGTGTATGTTGCAAGATTTTTTCGATAAGAAGAAGCTACACAAGAGCGTAAACCCTGATGAGGCAGTTGCATATGGTGCAGCTGTTTTGGCGGGAAAGTTAAGTGGTAACAGTCATGAGAGCTGTCAAAATTTGTTGTTAATGGACGTCGCTCCTTTGTCAGTTGGTCAAGAAATTAAAGAAGGAGTATTTAGTGTTGTGATTCCACGAAACACTCCAATACCTACGAAGAAATCCCAAATCTATATTACAACCAAGGACAATCAATCTTCGACTATTATCAAGGTGTATCAAGGTGAAAGAGCAAGAGCTACTGATAACCATTTGATGGGGAAGTACACGATCTCTCTACCACAGGCTCCAAGAGGAGTTACCCGATTCAGGGACTACTTTGAAATAGATGTGAATGGCATCCTCACAGTCACATCGGAGATAATTTCAACTGGTGAGATACAGAAACTCACAATTCCCACCAAAATTGGAAGTCTCACAGAGGAACAGATCGAGGAGATGGTAAAAGATGCTGAGAAGTACAAACAGGAGGATCAAGAATTCAAGAAGAAAGCCGATGCATTGAATGCATTAGAGGATTGCGTATACAACATGAAGAAAAAGATAAAAAATATGGCGCATGGAAAGAGCTTGAGGGAAATGGAAAACGCCATTACTGATATAACCAAGTTGTTGGAGCAGAAACAAGCTGTATCTATTGATGAGATTCAGCGCATGAAGAAACATTTGGAGTCTTTATCAAAACACAATGACATGGGTAGCACATGGAAAAAATTACACTATACCAGGAATTTTTTCAAAAAGTTTCTACCAAGCCAAAAAATTAGCCCGTAGGCAACCATATGCATGGAAGCGTTTCAGGAACGAAATCATGGCGATGACCCTAGTGAGACTCTCAGGTATTCTTCTTAAGCCCCTTTTTTATTTTCATTAGATGATGTTTAACAATAAGGTGCAACTTCTTAAACCAAGAACCATTTCATATTTGGTCTCATAAGTTGTAAACCAAATTAAACATGAATTTTGGAATGCTATTTTAGCTGGTTAGTTTTGTTTTTAGACAATTTTGAGCACCATCTATATATGTTGGTTGGTTGTTTAATTTATATTATTTTATCACAATATTTCCCTTAAATCATTCCATGTATTGAGAAGCAATGTATAATACATGCAAGAACAAGAATAAGGCCGATATGATGATTATACATTAGTACATATAAAATACAAATACATATATGTCACTAATAAGACTATGTATGCCTAGGAAGCTTGGTTTTATACGGCCTGGTCCATTTTAGACCATGTTTATTGGGTGATCATATGTCCGAACCGGTCGAATGTAATTTTGGTACAATTCAGTTAAATGTAAAAGCAAAAATAACAGCACGACAACCGGTTGAAGAAATGAGTCCTCTGCCAACCTATTTTCCCGATGTGTAGATTGTTTACATAGTTATTAAAAATTATAAAAAAAAATACATCAAAATTCATAATTTTTAATTTCATACAAATAAACTATAATATTAATATATTTTTGTATCTATTGAAACTTTCAAATAGAATATTGTATTTTTTTGTTTGATAAACAATCAAAAAGTAGAGATTGATTGATAGTATTTATTGTGTATATGGATAAAAGTAAAGATTGGTTGATAAATTTAATTGTGTATGTGTATGATTAAAAAATAATATGGAATTTTTGAGATGATTTTATCAATGATTTTTATGTTGTAATATGACTTTTGATTTTTGTAACGAACCTAATTATGCAAAATTTATAATTTGAAAATTATAGTTAAGACTTTAGTGAGTCATTTGTATTTATTATGTTTCATATTTAACTTTTAGACTTGTGCCATTTTATGTAATTTTATACATTTCAAAAAATTGTATATCCTATCAACATAGGGGTACAACATTGAATGGAAAAATATGGAAAAGATGTATGTAAGAAATGGTTGCATTTTGAAAAAAAAATGAATGGGAAAAGCTAGAAATAGTTATCGCTACTGCAAAAGCGATAGAATATTTACATTAATAGTGCTTCAAATGGATTTCTTCATTGTGATGCATGTATAACCCCATAGCATTTTATTTAGATGTTGGTTACAATCCAATGGTTGTATTTTAGGTTGTCAAAGTTGTTTCATAGAGGCAGGTGCCTTTAAAACTTCAAACTTTTAGGATTCGTGAAACATAAGGTTACATTCAGACTTCAAGCTTTTACAAATGAAAATGTATCATTATGGGTGGTTGGAGACATGGTATTTAATGGAGACTATCATTAAACCAATGACGGAATGTATTATATACTAGGTGTGAAACCCGTGTATTACACGGGTTGATTTAAAAAAAAAATTAAACATTAAAGTGTAAACGAAAAATATTTTTTAATGTATATCTTTAAATTAAGGAAGATACATATTTATTGCAATTTAATATATCATATATATCATATTTAATACTTTACATATATAAGTATATGACTTTAATTTTAAAAATTAGAACAAACCAAAAATTGACAAGTGGATAATATTTATTTCAAAAATACCACAAAATGACAAGTGTCAAAATTAATGAGAAATTGACATGTGGCAAAAAAACCTTCAGTTATTAAGGAGGATGTATGTTTAGCCCAAGATGTAGCGTATATCATATTTAAACCTATGAACTTTATATGAGTTTTATGCAGAAAAATTCCATTATTTTGGGAAATTTTTTTTTGATAAAGTTATAAGTTTTTTTTACAGAGAAATCCCAATTATTTAACAATTTGTCCAAGTTAACAAAAAATTTATTTTTTATATTTTAATAGGAAATGACAGATTATGTAATTTTCCCAAAATAATAAGACTTTTTTGTTAAAAAAATTAATACTTTATCAAAAAAATTCCCAAAATAGACTTTATATTTTGTATATATACTTGTATTATATCATTATATGCTTTGGAAAGAATCGAAAGTGATAATCATTCAACGTTAATAGAATATCAAAGTGATATCCCTAAAATCTCTCCATTCTATTCCAATTTTAATCTCCTTCTCATGGCAACTTTCTTCCCTATCTATAAGTGTAATTTTTCCTTCCAAAACGTTTGGGATTACAAACATCAGGGCTCTTATCCAACTATTCTAACCTTGAAAGATTAAACTACGACTCCCGGAAGGAGCTTTTCTCAACTCACTGAAATGGTTATGATGTAACCGATCATATCGATGCATCATCCGATAATCCAAAACCCACACCAGTTGACCCAGAAGGGAAAAATGTGGATTCCATCGTGAATATTTGGATATACACCACAATATCCAAATGTCTACTCTAAATGATCTTGAATAGATATTCTTTGTCACTTATCTTTTAAGGGGGTGTTTATGTAAGCTTATTTTTTTGGGCTTAAGCTTATGAACTTAAGAGCTTAAGAACTTATGAGTTTATAAGATAAAAAAGTGTTTGGATTATCTTATAACTTATTAGCTAATAAACTTTGAATATAAAGTATGTTAGTCGACATACAATCTCAAACTTTGCAAAAAAAAAAAAGTTATTCATTTGTCTTTATGTTTTTTTGGTTATTTTATCTGTTACTTACATATATAATCAAAAATTGCCAAACAATCAACATCAAGCTTGATTAATCATATAGAAAGTCGTTTCATATTTGAATACAAATGATTTTTTTGAGTTATTCGATATCAAATAATCACTTTTGAAACACAAATACAAACAAAGGGTTGTCAACGAACAAATATAAAATATCAAAAATGGCATATATATTCCATAATGTACCAAAATCATATACCTTGCATTAGCCAGCTGAAATAGTAATTAACCACATCAATTGATCATTTGATCTTATCAAAGTGATACTATTTAACATCATCAAATGAAAAGACAACGCCCAAAGAAGATAACTTGTGTTTAACGATCATGATATGAGAACTAAAACTTTGGCATGCACATAGATTCAAGTTGTTCCTTCATTCGTTCAATCTCATCAACTATTGCATCTTGATTGTCCTCAATCCACGTCGTAGCATCAACAATAACATGCTCCATTTTCTTCATGTTGTATATGCAATCCTCTAATGCATTAAACATATCTGCTTTCTTCTTGTATTCTTGATCCTCCTGTTTATACTTGTCAGCATCTTCTATCATTTTCTCAATCTCTTCCTTGGAGAGTCTTTCATTTTCATTGACAACTGTCAGTTTCTCCGTCTTACCTATTGATAATA
The DNA here is from genome assembly GCF_051521515.1 of Lactuca serriola. NCBI lineage: Eukaryota > Viridiplantae > Streptophyta > Magnoliopsida > Asterales > Asteraceae > Lactuca > Lactuca serriola. The sequence continues at coordinate 42,231,634 of NC_136416.1, forward strand.
TATTTGATGTCATTGTGAAGATGTCATTCACATCAATTTCAACCACTCATTTAATTTTATAGCTCCTTTTGGAGCTGGTGGTATTCCAGATATTGTGAAATTCCCCAAAAAATGGTTATCAGTAGATCTGGCTCTTTCACCTTGATACATGTTGCAGATTGGTTGTCATTACATGTAACATAAGTTTTAGATTTATTCGTATGTACTGGAGTGTTAGTGGAGTAGTTTGGTCATTTTCTTATTTAGGTCGGTGTAGGGCTTTTTATATGTAGACATGGACCATTTCTAAAATTTTCATAAAAAGGGACTTTTTATGTAATTTTCATAATTATTAAGGACCTTTACATAATTATTTTTACTCAGGGAGTATTTCTGTAATTTTTTATACTTAAGGTCCATTAAATAATTAGACATGGACCATTTCTATAAGTGTGTCATAATTTAGGACCATTGTATAATTTGTTTTTACATATGGACCATTCCGGACCAAAAATGTATGTCATGCAAATTAAAAACTGCAGGGACCAAAACTGTCAATTAGGCATTTCCTGCAATTTAAGAGGGATATATGATGAGACTACATGGCAATTTTACCCTTTGACTGCAACATAATTTTCAAAATATTTACTGTTACTAACAATTAGACCAAAACCTTCAACTCACATAACAATATAACACTTTAAAGACAAAACTTCAAAAATGGTCCTGTAGTTTCCAAAAATCTGAAGTTTGGTCCCTAATTTAAAAAAACCTCACGGGTCGTCCCTGTGGTTTCAAAACTGTTAACATTTGGTCATTCCGGCTCACTCCTTTAGCATTTCACCGTTAACTTGTTTTTCAATATTATATTGCAGGGGTAATTTCGTCATTTCAGTTGTAACCCTTTCTCTTTAAAAGAAATTGCATGTATGATTTTTGGGCAAACCCTTTACCTTTATCTACAATCTTCACCTCTATTCTCCCTTCCACTATTACTCGACCGTTGCACCCTTTACGACACTCAATCGCTTCTGATTCAAAGATGGTGACTTGCAGATGTGGGAATCAAGAAATGAAGATCACTTCATGGATGGATCATAACCCTGGAAGACAATTTTGGAACTGTACAAGATGTAGGTTCCTTCGACGGTCTAATCCTCCTATGTGCTCTAGGGCATTGGTGGTGATTACAGGTTTGATAAGATCAATGAACCGATTGGAAGAGATGGTTGCCATTATGAGTGAAGAATTGTGTAACTACCGGTTGATGTTGTTTTATTCATGGGTGTTCTTTTTTTGGTTTTATTTTAATCTCTAAGTATCTTGTGAAAGTTTGGATGGTAATGGAGTTTTGGTTTTTGGTTTGTAACGGTTGCAGGGTTTTTATTTTTATTTTAATCGAATAGGGTTTTTCTTGCTTTCAGTTTATGTAGGGGGTTTTGGAATTGGTGTTGTTGTATTTGGTTTATGTATCGGTTTAATGTGTAATGAGGTGGTAATGGTAATGGTAATGGAATGTAGTTTGTTATAGTTGATTGTTCAATTTCTTGAATGTTTTTGAAATGCGATTGTTAAGTGTATTGTAAATGCATCTTTAAGATGGTTTTCATTTGCAATTGGAATGTATAATGTTATTAATTGATCTGTGAAGGGTAGTACACAAAATAGATTAATTCATTACCAAAATGTGCATACACACCATTACATGCAAAGTTTTAAAGTTCTTAACACAACCATCATGCTAAGTTTCAAAACAAATAAAGACCTACAACACAAGTATGACTTAAGTTTCAAAAGACCTACAACACATGCATTACATGCAAAGTTTTCAAGTTCTTAACACATCTTTAAACAAGTACACATGACTTAAGTTTCAAAAGACCTACAACACAAGCATCCTAATAATTACTAAAAATAGTTTTCAGCCCCCTCCGACACCACTGCTTCCCTGCCCTTTACATGTTCTTGAATTGTGCCCTTTATTATGACACTTTGAACAAGTGACTACCAGATATTTCCTGCTCAATTTACCAGCTTGGCTGTTTGGCTCATCAACACCCATCCTTCTCTTCTTCTTAGGCATCCCAACCTACACATATCGATATACTATAGTTAAAATTGAATTCATTCCATGTTCACATGTATACTATATATTTGGTCTACTTGAAATACAAACCAATGTTTTATGTTTTGTGGAAGTAAAGTGAATGGGCAGTCACTTTTAGGCCACATTGAACGTCCATTCAATGGATCATTTTTTTTTTGAAATACATGGCTTTCCATGTTGATAACCTATAGTAAGGATGGACTCATTCATCAACATGTAGGGCATTTTCACCATTTTCAATTTTGTCCTATATATCACAAACAACATGTCTACATGGGAAACCTGTAATCTCCTAAAACCTACAACTGCAACTTTGGTCATTCAAGTTTACCGTATACTGATCTTGCCATGTCCTTGCCACTTGGTACTTTCCTGCCCCATTGTATTTAGCCACATACTTAGCTGCATCAGTCTTAATCTTTTCAAACACTATAGTTGCAGTAGGGGTTAGAAGTCGTTCACACTTATCTTTTTCCTTTTGTACCACACATAAACTCTTCATGAGATACTCTCTAATATACTCTAAGCAAGTGATAATAGGTTTATCCCTACCTTCATCTAGCTTAGAATTGAATACCTCACAAAGGTTATTTAACAATCAATAAGTGTGTGCCCTTCCAAAATAATAGATATTAAGAGAAGACAATTACACATATAGTAAACATACAACAAGGAAGATTAATATTTATCAATAAATTTCTACAAACGTACCACTAAAGTGAGATTTAGCCCAAGTGTTTTTCGGGATCTTACACACCCAAGCATGAGCCTCTTCATTGATCTTCTTCAACTCATCCATTGCTTTGTTAAAATGATTGACTGTTGTTGCTCTTCGACACTCCCAAAGATGGTCACTTAAGTCTTTTCATTTCCATTGTTTTTTCATGTTTTCGTGGATATTGTGACATCCCCAAAATCACGGCCAGAAAAGACCGATTTCATTTATGCTTTTTAAAATAATTTCAGAGTAAATCCTTTTGATTTAAAAGAGTTGCGGAATTTTTTTCCCAAAACAAAATATGATAAAATAATATTTATCAAAGCATTTCATCAAGAGATGCCTTTTCATTATAATCAAAACTCGGGATGTCATGTTCCGATACAGACCATAAAGCATAAACGATAACATTACAAGTCATTCAACAAATATATACATATACAGACTTGTAAACAAAACAACTTGATCATTCATCCATCTTATGCCCTCGCGTCACTACCTGTAATACGAAATAACTGAGTGGGTCAGGCTTGGGAGCTTGGTGAGCATATAGAGTTTTCAACCCACAATAAATAATTATATTTAATTTCACCAACCAACAATAACCCGATTACCCATTCCCGTTATCCTCACTTTATGTCCCTAAAACAACATCTATCTCAAGGGACCTAATCTAGGATTTTCATCGGGACGGACATTACTGCTAAGGGGTTTCCTCAACAATAGATATCCTAAAGGCAAACATGAGAGGGATAGAGTACACCGGTGAACACATCGTTCACAACACCTACATGTTATGAACCTGCTAGCGTTCCACATGACTGTCTAGAAAGAGTCTGTGGTCGTTATCCATACTCCGCTGAATAACTAGATCAACAACAACAACATCGAGGCCTCTCATCTGTTTATCACACATCACTATCTACCCATGTTCTACCCAACATATTAGTAGATAAAAATATATATTTTATACATAGTTTAAAACCTGTATAGCATTCTCATTCTATACATATTCCACATAACAGATGAGGCACACACACACATAACACGTATTTCATAGAGAATAAATCATACCTATGAGATACAAGAAAGTGAATATACATTCACACATATAACAACAAAATATACACATAACACGTATTTCGTATAAAATACTTCATAGTTATGCGTTAGAAGAAAGTAACTACACACTCACTTGATCAGAAGATGATCGGACAGCACTACGACTTGCAGAAGTAGTATTCTTCGGTAGATCTGGAAGATCTTCACAAAAATTGGCTTCTCGCGGGCAGAGCTTCGGCTCGGGAATCTTACTTCTCGAGATCTTCGGGGCTTCGAGACTTGCTTCGGGGCTCGGGAATAATACCGGGGCTTCGGGGTATAAATGGCATGCAAATCGAGGCAAAAATTAGAGAGAAAGGAATAATTTGGCAAAAGAATAAGGCTGCCCTCGCATGCCCTTTTATAGGAGGTTGAGGCCTCGCATTACATACGCTGGGCGTAATGCTCTACGTGGGGCGTACTCCTCCCAAATCGTCACTGGTTACGTATCCGAAGAACTCGAGTGCGAGGCGCGTCATGCTTCGCTGTATGCAAGGTGTACAACCCTACGCTGGGCGTAACCCGGATAAGTCCGGTGACTCCCCTTCGGATAATATCAGATTTAATAATTAAATTTATATTTTAATTATTTAATAAACTTCAAAAATTCATATCTTCCTCATACGAACTTCGTTTTTGACGTTCTTTATATCCACGCGTAGGTGAGACTACGCTCTACAACTTTTGTTTAGACTCCGTCGACTAATTTTGAATTTATTTTTATTATTTATTTTTAGAAGGCCAGGACAAGAAAACTCCGTTATAAATTCATAACTTCTTCATCCGACGTCCGTTTTCGTCTTTCTTTTCACCAATGCACTACTATCAACGAGATCTTCAATTCTCGTTTAGATTTTTTAGACCAACAATCACTCGATCTCGAATCGAGTATTCAGGTTGCATACTGCTAAGTCGAAACTTCAGAAAATCATAACTTCCTCATAAGAAGTCAGATTTAGGCATTCTCTTTATGCACGCTCTCGGTTTAACGAACTCTACGACATTCGTTTAGATCACTAAGCCTAAATATCGCTCTAACGTAAATTTCACTTTTTATTCCCTAAACAGGCGTTACAGATATGCCTCAAAGAGAACCTATGTTCTGCACTAGGGGATACCTTCTCAATTGCTGGTATTATTCCCTAAACAAAAGTCAATGTATCAAACATCAGTTACCCAAATTTATCTAGAAATAGTACTAAGAAAAAAAGTTAGGTGATACATATTTTTTTTCTATTAGAAATGAATGTAAAGTTTGAATTTGCTCCCAGATCCAAATCTTCTCCTAACAGTTCCAAGAACCAGGTCCAACTACTTGTTGATTCTGTCTATACCACAACATATGGTACAGGGTATATGTCATTGTTTGAGTCCAACCCTACAACAGTTAACACTTGCCCAGGGTAAGGGCCCTTCATGAAAGTACCATACAGGCCTAGAAAATCTCTTAACCCAGCTTTGAATCCCAACTTCAATGCACCCAGACAGACATACATTCTTTTAAAAAAATTTGTGGTAATAGACAGGAAGGTTTCTGGATACACATCAATCCGAACTGTTATACCAGGATTAGCGTTTAGTATCTCCAAGACATAATCCCTCAAAAATCAATATTGTACTTCGTAGTCCCCATTAATGATACGTTCAACTAATGTCTTTGCCGTAGCAACCTTTTTGCACTGACATTCCTAGCTCTAGTTTCTTGCACAACTCTTCGTGTAAAGCTTTCACTTGAATTCTAGGGTTACATTGGATTTGTTGAACAATTAAGTTTTCTACATATCTAGAAGTGAAAGCTTTAAACGCCCTTGTTTGCAAACATTTATGTTCATCTTGTACTGTTTTCACCAACAAATCTTGATTTTCATTAGTCCTCGATATTTGGACTGCCCATGGACATGTACCCTTATTGGCAATTACATCTTTACCCTTGCACTTTTCCCTACTTCTAGTTGAGGGCCCACTACCATCAACTGCTTTAGATGGTTTACTTACAAACTTTTACATTTCACCCTAATCTGGATTTTGTCATTTTTTGCTAGGTATAAAGACCTCCTTGTTGCTACAACATGTGATTTCATGTAGTTTTTAACATCACACATGGTTTTGAAGACCTGGCCAATCTGAAATGGTTTTACATGAACCTCTCCATGTGAGCATGTACTTGAGTTACTCAGCTCTTTTACCAGTCTCTTCCTATCATCTTCATGAAATCCCGTAAATTGATAATCATCAGTCGCAATAATTGCCAACTCATCATCAACCATGTCATTCCTTTCATCTTTTGAATGAGTGTTTAAGATTCCATGTTCTTCTACATCAACAACATTATGGAATTCACTCATGTGTACATATACATCAAATTGGATGTTAGACTCATCCACATTGTATTCACTGTTGTCACACCCCCGAACCAGACGGCGGGAACGTCCGAGGGCTATTGTGACTCAATTGAATACCATCACAATGAATATACATGAAACATAACATCATACATTACCAAGCATTGAAATGTTACAACTGGTAGCGTTTACATTCAATACATTGGTCCATAATATTACATACCCAAAAGTACATTGTTCGATACTATTTAAAACAACAGCAAGACGTTACTGAATACATTTTTCCTTTTCGATTTACCTGTTACCTGAGAATACAAGTATTTTGAAAAACGTCAACATATGAAATGTTGGTGAGTTCATAAGTAATGTTTGAAATATAGTGGTTTGTATTGTTTTGAAAATCACCAGAAAATTCGATATTTTCTGAAAAGAGCATAGTATAAAAAGTGTGAAGATCCGTAAGTATGCTTGTTTGTTTCTATAAATGTAAAAGTACGATTTGTAAAACTCGGTATGTAACTCGTAGGTGTATTAATTGAAAACCCTAGGAAAACCCGATGTTTTCCTAATACTTTGCATCAAATGATTTATATCTTGTTATTTCGTTACGACGGGTGTATTCGTTGAGTCCCGGTGACGTTGGATTAATTATGGATTGTGAATTGTTATAAACACACATTAATGAAAATGACTAGTTTACAACTATACAAACGATCCCTTAGGCGTCGCTCGCACTATTCACTTAATCCACTCACCCGAACTTCACATAGCCCCACAACCGAGGAGGAAAAGAGGGTGCGAAGCCCCGATATTTTCCGTAAGTCGTTCAAGGCTATCGTGAATGCGAAGGGTCCTTAGCCCGACTCGCATTTGGTGAATTCTCGACTTTACTAGCAGCACTAGAGGGCCCTTGGGGTCTAACAGCACAAAGCCTGTAAAAGTCCTTTTACACGAAATTAGGTCATATAAGACCCAACTACATGTGAGCGAGTTTCCTTCGGGCCTAAAGATCATGTCATTGGGCTAGCTAGGCCCAACAAACACAATTTGAAACTTTCGGGCCCAAAGACGGTGTATCGACGTTTGGTGTATTCCCACGTGTGTATTGACTTCCCGAAATTTCTGCGTGTGTATTGAAGTTTCGTCGTGTTAGTAATTTCGGATTCATTATTGATTCGAGACCGAATCAATTCGTTTGATAACGATTTTTGGTGTTGAAGGTGTATTATAATTCGCCGATAGTCGAGGTGCTAGTATTTCATCATGTCGGATTTATTGTTTAAAACATTAGAATATTTCATTTTTTGCAGCCCCTTTCTTTTGGATAATTTACACTTTTGGCCCTTTGTATAAAAGAATTTCTATTTTAGTCCTTAAACCATTTTTCTTGACACTTTAGCATCAAAACTTGTAGAAAAGGTATTTTTAAGCTCAAAGTTATTTGAAAAACAGTTTTAGTCCCTCAAATGAAATTTTTCTCGGCTGAAACCTTTATTTTCACAATTTTTACACTTTTGGCCCAAAGTATAAAATTTTTGCATCTTTGGTCCCTTTTAAATATGAAAAGCATTTTTAACCCTTGAAATGGACTTGGAGCACTAGTAGTCCCCTGTTTTACAGAAAAATACAGTTTCAGCCCCTCTAATTTGAAATTCTCGCAAATTGGGCTTTATTGGGCCGAAAAAATCATTTTTGGCCCATTATGCTTAAAATTTTCACATTTAATCCTTCAAAGAGAATATTTCCAGAAAAATACATTGTTGAAACTGTTTTGACTCATTTCATCCATAAGAATTTGTATTTTGTCATTTTGGGCCCTTTAACCTTATATTTTTAACATTTTGAGTCCAAAAATGGGATTTTTAGCCCAAGGAGTTCATATTAACCAACTTGGTTATTTTTCTAGAAATGATTTGTATGTAATAATATGTTTAATACTTGATTCATACATCCTAATGCAAATCTCGATTTTGAGGACTTTTTGACTAGTTTCAACACCATAATCACATAAGAACATGTAAATAAACATAGAAATCATACAAAGCATACATATACTCATAGATCTACACATTTGCTTGTATCCCCCCCCCCCACAAAACTTATAAAAACCGAAAAATAGGGGGTATGAAGCTCACCTTGGGGTGTGGTTTCGGTTTTGGAGAAGAGATGGAAGAAAATGAGATGACTTTCGGCCTAAGCAACCTTTCCTTGGAAGATCTCGAATTTAGAGAGTTTCTAGGAGAGTGATCAATATTTTTACATGGATTAGAAGAAGATTTTGATAAAACAAAGTACCAAAATCATAGATCTTAACTTGATCTTACCTTAAGTGGAGAATTTGTGGAGATATTTTCTTGAAAGCTCCTTAGATCTCGAAATTTTTGAAGAAAGAGTGAGGGGATGTTCTTCAAGACTTAGAGAGAATGGAGTGAATTTTTGTGAGTGTGTGTGTGTTGTGTTCGGCCGAGAGCAAGAGGGAGAGAAAGAAGTAGATCTTTGAGGTGACATGTGCATGGAAGTATGAGATAGGTTGCATAGAGAACCAACATGCAAAAATGAGGTGGCTATGAAAGTCAACTCTTCCTTTTTCATGGGCTTGGGCCGAAATTTGAAGAGAAGAAAAAGATTTTTGGGCTTTATTGCCCCTAAGCCCATACTAGAGTTAAGTTGAATGATTGTTGGCCCTATAAAATATAAGTGTGATTTTTATACTTTGTTGGGCTAGTTTAGGTTAATTATGGTTCATAATATTTAATTTATGTCATTCTAGGCCCAATATGGCCCAAAATTTTGAAATAAATGAAAGTGGGTCCAATTAGAGCACATTTAAAGGTTCTAAGCCCATGATAGTCAAATTGGAAGCTTATTGGTCCATTGAGTCCAATAAGGAAGTCCTAGTCCAAAATGGACCTAAACAAGAACTTCTAGGGTTTCCAATTGCTTGTTGACTATTTGTAGTACTTGTATGGTGTATTGGATTGAAATTTTGTTGTCATAGAGTAAGCATCATACATCCTCTTAAGTTTTTGATTCTACATTTTACTTGAGTGTAGTGATTACAAGACACAAAATTCCTAGCTGTGACAACTGTCATCAGAATCATCTCCACTACCCTCAGAACCATGGCCACTCTCAAAATATAAAGCCTCTACACTATCATCACTCACCATACCCTCTAGACAATCCACTTCTGGTTTTTTTTCACACGAAGTTTGAACATTAAACGCAACATCATAATCAACATAAAGTGAATAATCTTCTACAAATGGTTCAAAGTCATCAACTATTGCAGTATTAGCTACATCATCAGCTTGGCAGCTTGGTTCCTATACATGGTAAGTTCCCACTGGCTCTTTAGTTTCAATTGCACTAGTGATTACTTCTTCTTGAGATTTCAATTTCATGATTGACCACTTCCTCTTGAGTGACATGACTTTCTTTGCTAGCTTGTGACCTTATAAATGGCAGAATACTCTTTGAGTAATCATGCCCTTCATCAACATCTAATACTTGTGACTGCTCATAATCAGGGTTCATAGACTTGTTTAGATCCAACTTTCTACTACATGATCCTGCTTCTCTCCTACAAGGTTTCTTTCTATTCATTTAAGGTGACACACTATCATGCTCCAACTCTTCAATAACAACTCTAAAAGGAGACTTGTAATAACTAGCTACCCTTGTCTGACCAGTTTCAATATACACCCTTATAAGTCTGTGTTTAGGGACATATGATACCATTTTAAGTACATCTTGGTCATTGCCTAAAGGCATTAAGCCATAGTCTAAAGGGTATTCAGGGATACAAAAATGGTATTAGAGGGTTTGCTCACTTTTGTACCCTAGTTCTCGGACCATGTCATCAAGCTCATGAACTGAAAATAAATCAGTGTCAACATCATCTACATATGTTACAACAACATCAACACATTTCCTTCCAGGTGCTTTGGTGAAGACACCACTATAGTGTATCTTCAACGTGAAATAGTTGTCATATCCTTCTGCAAACACAAAAAAAGAAAGAGTAAAGTCAATGATTTCTCTACCTAAACACAATCGACCAAGAAAAAACAAGTTTTGTTGTGGTATCGTACCGTATCATTTTCCTAAGTCCTGCACGGTTGCAAATTTTTCTCGAAAACACCATATTTATAGCACCATTGTAATTCCTTCATCTTAAACCCTAAATCCCAATTTCTGTTCTTGCTTTTACGATGGGAATAAACCCAATGATTACAAATTTAACTGGTTATCTTCTTGGGAGAGGGACGGGTAGTGAGTTGATGTGCAAACAATATGTAATCATTTCATATTAAAGAGAGAAGGTTACAACTAAAATGACCACATTACCCCTGCAATATAATATTGAAAAATGAGTTAACGGTGAAATGCTAACGGAGTGAGCCGGATGGACCAAATGTTAAAAGCTTTGAAACCACAAGGACAATTCGTGAGGTTTTTGTAAATTAGGGACCAAACTTCAGATTTTCGGAAACAACAAGGACCATTTTTGAAGTTTTGTCCACATTAAATTAAAGAAAATTTGAACATTTTAATAATTATCCGATGATAAAAGAGTAGCCTGTGTATGAAGATGGAAGCAAAAAATTAACTAGGGCCTTTGGAAAGAAGGCAAATAAAGAGGATAATCTTGCAAAGTGGATGTCTTAACTCTTAACCTATAAACCATACACTATCTCACTTAACCCATGAAGATAGTTTTATAGATTAAGTAAAAAACAACTATTTATAGATGTACGTATTAAATGTTGAGCTCATTAAGTCCACTGGGTCAAAAATGAAACAACACCTGCTCATACAATGTAATCTAGATTGTGGCCGGATAGTCTAGTTTCTCCACATAAGCAACAAAAGCTCTAAACCCTTAAACCCCTAAAGTGGAGCAATTGGGTAACATTGCTTCATGTTTAACAGGTATCAAATAATTCAGTAAATATAAATGCAATTCATTATGATAAAATTCATTCAAAACAATATTCGAAAATGGGACTCTAGTTTTTGACGATTAGAATCTACTGGACTGTTTCTTACGGTTCCTTCAACTCAATATGGAATTTTCTTATGCTTAATCATAAAAAATTAACTACATTCACTAAAAACTAAGAAAAAATGCTTGCCATATATGATTTAGCAGGTTTCATGGCCCCTTGGGTCTTGGCGCCATCGTCAATGAAACGTTTTGAATCGACAAAGGCAACACAAGACGGTGTGGTTCTGTTGCATCGATCATTGGGAATGATTTTGACGCGATCATGCTTCCAAAAGGCGACACATGAGTAGGTTGTTCCCAGGTCGATGCCGATAGCCGGTGCATCATTTCCTCTTCCGTCCATTGCAATCAAAATTTAAAACAAAGTCGTTCTCCCCTTTCACTTTTTACCCTAACATATATATTCGAAGAAGAAATTGGCTTAAAACATTGATTTTTTTTAGTAAACTACATGTCTCTGTGTTTTGGGATAAACTACACGTCGAGACATGGGTCTAGATCTCTCTATCCCAAATGCCCTAAGCCTTATGATAACCGATCTTCGGGCCACAACCCCGAATTACAAACGATTCAGAACAATGTGTTACAAATAGAAATATACATGCCAAAACGTAAAGTAATTAACATCATGTGTTTAAATTGGTTGCAAGCGAACACAAAATGGCAAAATGCAATAACTTAAATCATAATACATTAAAAAAAAAATGAATATAAAAAAGTAAATATTTCAAATTTTTGGATATCCAAATTATTCAAAAAAAAAATCACAATTTATTATCCAAATCCGAAAAGGTTCTCTTTATCGCTACCCTCTTCTTACTTAACCATACCCTTAATGATTACCTTAAAGATTAATATTTATTTATTTTCTTTAAATAACTATTATCATTATACCATAATTACATATAACTAATTATTATTCACATTAAAACTATAATCACTAGGTTTTTTCTTTCATTTTATTATAGATTACTTTTTTTTAAATCTTATTATATATTATTGGTTTTTATTTATTTAATTAATTTATGGTTTTTCTTTCATTTTATTATAGATTACTTTTTTTTTAAATCTTATTATATATTATTGGTTTTTATTTATTTATTTAATTTATTTTTGTTTCTATGGTTTAAATTTTTTTTAATCTTTTTGATGTGGGCTAATGTCATAAAAACCCTCAAGTTTTCAGAGTTTTGTCGGTTTTGCCCAAAGTTGAATTTTGTGTCCGTTTTTACCCTAACATTTTTTGTTCGGTTTTACCCTTTTACCGGTGATAACAAGTTACCATTATATTAAGTTCGCAAAAAGTTGAATATTGTGTCCGTTTTTTACTTTATAAAATATTTTATGTTTAAATATTAATATTAAATTTTTATTTTTAATAAACTCGTATAATGCACGGTCTTACACTAGTATACGAATAAAAAAAAGTCCTTTTAGGCCTTGATTATTCATAAATAAAATATGATTGTTATAAAAGATACATCATACACCAACCAAAAAAGGTAAATATTTTTCCATACATGGGCCAAAAAAAACTGAAGAGAAATACTACCTCCGTGCCAAATTGATAGTCCACTTTTGAATTTTAAAGTCTTTTTTCTTCAACTTTAACGTTAAATATTTTTGTTTTTGATAGATAATATTTGATGCAAAATATATGAATGGATTGTATTTTAAATGTTTTTTCATTGTTATAAGTTTTATCAAGTAATATATAACACAAATAAAAATATTTAAGGTCAAAGTTAAAGAAAAAAGACTTAAAAAGTCAAAAATGAACTATTAATTTGGGACGGAGGAAGTAGTTAAAATATAACATGAAGACAAATATACTTCTAAAAAATAACTTGGATACGTAACTTTTAATTGCGATTACTGTATTCAATTTATTATTATTATTATTATTATTATTATTATTGGCCAGCTTTTTGGTTCTTGAAATACAAACTGAAACTAACAATTTTTATTTATTGATTAAATTAATAAAAAAGCTGCAAAAAAGTAAATAATAGATCAATCTGCACCAATCAATAAAGTAATGATTAAGGGCGTACGTACATGAAATCAGGGGTACGCATAACAGTCCCCATCCGAAAAAAGTGATATCCAAATTTCAAATATCCAAAATTTCGGAAAAATTTGCCTTTGGATTTTTGGATCTATTGCCTAAAACTTTGAGCCGGAGATAGAAAATAATAAAGGAGGCCTCAAATTAAAAAGGTATGGCCACACTCAAGCTTTGGACTTCAATGACGACGGTTTTCATCATTTCGTCAACCAAGCGACGGAAGAGGAAACGAGGCACAGTTTTCATCGGTTCATCTGCTCTATCGTTATTATTTAAAGATAAGTTGCCTTGAATAGCGAAAATACACAATTACTTTACTTTAAGTTTTAACTATAATGGACGGAACAGGAAACGACACACCAGCGATCGGCATCACCTTGGAACAACCTACTCATGTGTTGCTGTTTGGAAACATGGGCACATCCAAATCATTCCTAATGATCAAGGCAACAGAACCACACCTTCTTGTGTTGCTTTCGTTAATGGAGAACGTCTCATTGGTGATGGCGCCAAGAACCAAGTGGCCATGAATCCTGCTAACACCATATTTGGTAGGCTTTTTTCTTTTTTTATTTTCTTTTAGTTCGCTTGATGTTATTATGATTAAACATAAAAATACCATACTTATTTGAATGAATTTTATGGAACAGTTTGAATCTTCAAAAAAGTATTATGATATTATGAAAATTGTTCTTGAAATATTTGCAATGTGAATTAGATTCAAATGCCACTACTGGAAAAAGGTTAGTACAATACAATGCACCATAATAAAATACGGATGCAATAAAACCCGTGCTACAAAAACTCATCATTTAAACAATTAACAAGGTATATATCTCTCATTGCTCGTGGAGTGGGATATTGTTATTAATGTTTATTTGCATATTTGGTTCCATATTACTTTATTGGTCCTTGAAAGAGTTGGTCATGAAATCTACTTCTAGAGCTCCTGTAGAGAATTATAATTATTGTTGATACGCTGTTTTTTTCCAACTTACTTGGCTTTAGGCTTAATTTTTTACTGTGTATTTTTAGATGCTAAAAGGTTGATTGGAAGGAGATTCAGTGATTCCAAAGTGCAGGACGACATGAAGTTGTGGCCCTTTAGGGTCATACAAGGGCCTTCATACACACCGAAGATTGTTGTCTCCTATAGAGGTGAAGAGAAGGAATTTTTGGCTGAAGCTTGGGAAGATGAAAGACACTGCCCAGGCATACCTTGGAAAAATTGTGGAAAAGGCTGTGATAACGGTCCCAGCTTACTTTAATGATTCACAACGACAAGCAACAAAGGATGCTGGAGCTATTGCTGGACTTAATGTCATGCGAATCATCAATGAGCCAACAGCAGCTGCGATTGCTTATGGTTTAGACAATAAGTCGGATATTACTTCCAAGATCAATGTGCTTGTGTTTGATTTGGGTGGTGGCACTTTTGATGTCTCTCTATTAACAATGGCGGAAGGTGGTGGTACCCTTGAGGTGAAAGCCGTTGCAGGTGACACTCATTTGGGAGGTGAAGATTTTGATAGTCGTATGGTGGATCACTGTGCTCAGGAATTCAAGAGGAAATGGAAAAAGGACTTAACGGGCAACAAAAGAGCCTTGGGGAGGTTGAAATGTGCTTGTGAGAAAGCAAAACGGATTCTTTCATGCGATATTTTGACTTCAATTGAAATAGACGGCTTGCATGAGGGGATTGATTTTTCTATGAAATTCAGTCGAGCTAAATTTGAAGAGCTCAACATTGGTTCTTTCGTTAAATGCATTGAGACATTAGAGGCATGTTTGAATGATGCAAAAATGGATAAATCATGTGTGAATCAGGTGATCCTTGTAGGCGGCTCAACAAGAATACCAAAAGTCCAGTGTATGTTGCAGGAATTTTTTGAGAGAAAAGAACTATGTAAGAGCGTAAACCCTGATGAGGCAGTTGCTTATGGTGCAGCTGTTATGGCTGCAAAGCTAAGTGGTAACACGGATAAGTGTTTTCAAGATCTGTTGTTATTGGATGTAACTCCTTTGTCCCTTGGTATAGAAGTAAAAGGAGAAGTATTTGATGTTTTGATCCCACGTAACACCCCAATTCCTACAAAGAAATCCAAATTTCATACTACATGTTATGACAACCAATCTGAGGTTTGCATCAAAGTCTATCAAGGTGAAAGAGCCAGATCTGTAGATAACCATTTGTTGGGGATGTTCACACTTTCTGGAATACCTCTGGCTCGAAAATGTGTCCCACAAATCAACGACTGCTTTGAAATGGATGCTAATGGGATCCTCACAGTCACATCGGAGATAGTGTCAACCGGTGCGACTGAGAAACTCACAATTACAAACCAAAATGGAAGACTCTCCACTGATGAAATTGAGAAAATGGTAAAAGATGCTGACAAATACAAACAGGATGATCAAGAATACAAGAAGAAAGCAATTGCATTCAATGCATTAGAGGACTGCTTATACAACATGAAGCATAAGATGAAAAACATAGAAAATGGTGAGAGGTTGCTTAAAATGGAGCATGTAGTTGCTGACACAACCAAGTGGCTCCAGCAGAACCAAGCTGCATCTGCTGATGAGCTTCAGCGCATGAGGGAATATATCGAGTCCATATGCATGTGAGAGTTTCAGCTTTCAAATCATGATTGTTGGACCCACTCATCTTCTAAAGCCTTTTTTGTTTAATAAGATGATGATAAACAGTAACCTGCAACTTCTTTAAACTGAGCCAGTCCAAAATGTTAAACCATGATCCACTTTTTATCATTTTTATTAGTTGTAACAAAAACATGAACATGATCATTTAATGGGGTTAGTTCACATCGTTGGTTTCATTTTTAAAGCTATTTTATATATGGTGCTATTTTATATATGGTTTTGGTACATTAAACCGGAGGGAGTGGGCTGCGGCAATGGCTGCAGTTGGGTGCCACATAGGACGAAACACTGCCCCGGGTGAGGTAGAGGTGCGGCGGAGATTGCACTACCGCACTCTAAGGGTGCACTCCATTAAGCAATGTGATTGGTCTCTTTTTCTTACGGTCGGTCCCTTAATGGGTCCTTTTTATTTATTAAAACAAAACAAAAAAATATCCCATGTGTTACACTTCTTTTTGAGTGTGGTATTTTACCACAGTTTTGTGGTAAAGGGTGAAGTGGTGCCTAACTTTTGTGTCACCATTCCCTTAGTCTTATAAATCTATCTAAACAACTTTGCATATATATATATATATATATATATATATATATATATATATATATATATATATATATATATATATATATATATATATAGGTCGGTTCAATTGAGAAAATAAAAAAGGTTGAGAATGGGGGAATCATTTTCAGCCACTCATTTAATCTAACATAAAAGACACGTTGGCAAACTTGTAAATATCGTAATAACCTTCAATCTCAAATACGTAACTATAGAGAATTCGATAACTGTGCGTTCATCATCAAAATTTTTCTTCCAACCTTCAATAATCATCTAGATTTCTTCAACTAAACCGGAATTTCTTCGTTGTTCATGAAATTGGAATCGGAGTTCTGGACTCGCAGTCACAATCGACATTGAGGGACTTAGAATCGGTAATCACAGGTTCCCAATCGGATTTTCGGAAATCAAAATCAAATTGAGAAATCGATCAGAGATAGGATGTCGCATCTGAAGTCGAAATCGGAAGTATATGATGATTTGGAATTGATAACTTAATGTTTTTAACATTTTTAAAATAGTTAATTTGTTTGCACTTCAACTGTTTGATGAAATGCATAAACTAAATTATTACGTTATATTCACATATGAATATGTTTTTTCTCACCTGAATCAGTATATGATTATTAAAAACACAAAGCAAATATGCAAGTGTGTATGTTATTCATATGTGAATAACATATAAAAATTATATATATTTGTCAAAATACCTTCAATATTCATAAGTGAATATACCTTGTAATATTCATATGTGAATATACTGTGTAATATTCATAAGTGAATATATCATCTAATATTCACAAGTGAATAGACTTTGTAATATTCACATGTGATATACCATGTATTACTATGTAATATTCACATATAAAATATTATTTAATATCCATAAGTGAATATATCATCTAATATTCACAAGTGAATATACTATGTTAATATTCACAAGTGAATTCATCGTCCAATATTAAAATATGAATATACTATGTTTATTATATGCTATATTCATATATGAATGATACTTAAATTGTTAAAAAAAAATCATACTTTTTATTCATAAGTGAATAACGAATGTACTGTAATAAAACATGATACATTGTTATTCATTTATGAATAACGATAGCTGAAAATATAAAAAAAATAAATTTTTTATTTTATCTTAAAACTATATCAATATGGATGTCTATTTGTAGAAAATAAAAAATTATGAATTTTGGTATATTTAAAATCATTTTTTGATAAAAATAACTTATAAAAATTAAAAAAAAAACGAAAAAAAAACTATGTTTTTGTATATATTAAGGTAATGATTAGCATAGTTTAAGGAAATATGTTATGTTGGAAAACACATGTGCATTCGTTTCCCATTTCCGCTGGTACGTTGGAGGCTTTTGCGGCAAAAATAAATGATTGGCTGAGAATGATTCCCCCATTCTCAACCTTTTTTTTTCTCAATTGAACCCTCCCATATATATATATATATATATATATATATATATATATATATATATATATATATATATATATACTAGTCGTTTATCCGCGCAAAGCGGCAGCGACGAATAATTTCATTGCGCCTAATAGCTTCTGAATGTTCTATTTGGAGGGCAGCATATAATTTGGTTTTGTGAATTGTTTCCTTTTGAATGGATGGCGAATAGCCTCTGGGCTGTAGACGGTTAACCAAAAAACCGAAATTAAATATATTGTAAAAGATTGTTTATGTTTAATTGTTAAAGTTAATATCAAATTATTTCCTAGAATTTCAATTTACAATTAATAATAGTTATATTATTTACATTTGACATTATAAACCAATAATTGCCAATTGTCATCATTAACATTTGTTATAAATATGCATAAGTTGATATAAATTTAAATTGTCATTTGCATTTAATCACCATTTCACATGGATAACTAAATATTTGACTATCTTTTATCTAAGAGTTAAAAAATACATTTTTGTAGTAGTCAATATTATTTTTCATATTCTATATATATTTGATAAGTCATCCTAATTTCATTATTAATAGAAGCAATGAGTACAATTAAACAAATTGTGTGGATTATTCTTGATTCACACATGTTTTTACTTATAGTATCTAAGTAAATATCAAATATGATTTACTCTACAAAATGATGTTTTTTAATTGTAAAAAGTCTCAAAATTTTGTAACCATTCAAAGAAAACGACATCATCCTTTTTCCTCTCTACAAACAAATTATTGTGTTTGTTTGCATTACACAAAATCTAATTTAAATACAATCAAAGTTAATACAAATAAATGAAAGCCATTCATATTAAGTATTATTAACAAACTTTATACATTGAAATTCGTTTCTAACCACAAACGGTTTACCTTTTCGACATATATAAAATAATTTTCCAAATTATTATCAAGTTTTATAAAGCATAAGGACCTTCCATCTCTTATTAATTTTCAAAAAAGTACAACTTCAATCCTCCATTTTATATTTTGTTTTTAAATCCAGTTATATATTCATATTGTCAGCATAAAATCAAAAAAACATTACAACTATTGTGTAGGTCAGAGGAAGCTAAATTCACATGTCGTACATTTTTAATAATTTTTTAGTAATTTTATAAGCAAATAGTAATGTAGATTGATGATCTTAATATCAGTACAAATCAATGTGTTATTTGACAAAAAATGAGATTAGAAAAGGGAAAAAATAATTACATTAGATACAATACATACATTTTACACATCACGATTGTTATATTTGGCATATGTTAACCACCTCTTTCCTATAAAATACAAAAATGGTGTAATTTATGGTTAGGGATGAAGTTTCAAAACACTAAAAGGTTATTACAATGGCATAAGAGCATACTTTTGTACATGCTTCAACTTCGATGTTCAATTGACCACTAATGGTTATGAAGCTACCTTTTGCCTGAAAAATGAATAATTGTAAGGAAGACACTTAACCTCTACCTTCTTGCACTCAAACCAATGTTTAAATTGACTTTGAATGAACAAAAAATGGAATATAAAGTCTAAAAAGGTTTTTTTAGAATGACAAAGTTAGTCTCCTAGTTAGTGGATTTGAGT
Source organism: Lactuca serriola (assembly GCF_051521515.1). Lineage (NCBI taxonomy): Eukaryota > Viridiplantae > Streptophyta > Magnoliopsida > Asterales > Asteraceae > Lactuca > Lactuca serriola. The sequence continues at coordinate 42,251,254 of NC_136416.1, forward strand.
CGTGTAATGACATCCAATTGGGCAGAAAGTCTAAAAGGCTTCTTATATCTAATGAAGGTTACTATAAAGAAACTTGGTTATACAAAGATTAAGTTTGAAAAATAGCTATACATTAGAATGCTATAATCACACATATAAAAGAAATATCCAAACTTTGTCCATACAACTACAAACTATCAAGATAATACTGATTTTTTAAGACTATTATTCCAAAAAATTTATGTTATGACCAAATTGCCTCTTCCTTTCAAAACCATCCCTAATCAAACAAAGACCATTTAAAATCTTAAATATATATTTTTGGAAAACAATATTCTGAACATTTGACTTTTGCTATTCATAGAAAATAAAACCAAGTTTTCGGCTTTGGCAATCGACATTTTTTTATATATTTTCTTATTAAGACCCTTGTGCCCACAATTATGGCACAAGTTCTTACTTCCAACATCTTCCAAATTTACTCTTGTAAAAAAACTGGATCGTGAATAATATTCCTAAAAATCCTTCTGTTTCTCTCTCCACAAGTTTAAGAATACGCTTTTCAAGATTTTTAAACTCACACAACCTGTTATAATATAGAAAGACATACTTACATCCTCAATAAAACTCAAAAAACAAAAGTAGCAAACTAAACCTCCAAAAATATGTACCTAAACGAAGCCAACTCTTTGGTGCTAACACCATTTCACACATTAGAACCACCATTTCTTTTACAATTGGCTGAGAAACCCCAACATCAGTTATTGTGATTGATGGTTTGTTAGTGTTTGGGTCTTCAACATGTTGTAAAGCTTCTCCAAGATTCATACCTACAAGAGAACACCTCTAATGCAACACTAAATTAGCTTCATAATCACTAAATCTCAACCATGTCTACCTATAAATTCCTTTAACCTTTTAATCAACAATTGCAAAAATACATGAAATTTGAGGAGAGAAAGAGAGTAGGTGGTGGTATGTGATGGTCGACTGACTGTCTCATAATCTTTTTTTTCTTGGTTATTGTATATCCTGAAAAAATTCATTCCCGTTAGACATGGGCATAGTCAAACTAAAGCCAATCTTGAAACACTCAAACAGGTAATTATTGTTAGTGCTTCACAATTAAGTTAAAAATATCAGATGTCAGCATAATTAATCTAAATCCAGTATGAGAAAACCTATTTGCAATCAATTAACCGTTCATCTGTTAATACCTACCTGCAAATCGAAAAAAAAGCACACACAAATTCAGTTAGAAAGCATACAAGTTTTGGATATGTATTCATAAAAAAATCATACAAATTGGGGAAATAAAACAGATGAATCAAATCATTAAAGAGGAGATCAGATACATACATAACTAAAAATTAGAGCATTCAAAGCATGATTGCATTCTTCAAAACTGATGGGCTTGCTTCGAAATTAAGCACTAATAAATCAAAAATTTAAAACTCGAAACACAAGTGTATATCTAGAATTTTACCTTCAGTGTTATGAGCAGAAGAACTTGAAGAAGAGTTAACGACACCACCGGATAAGGGCAGAACTACTCTCGGGTGCTACAAAGATAGATATGAAACGACGGTGGTGAACAGATTGGGGTTTTTGAGAGATAGAGAGATAGGGAAAGGGGAAAGAAAGGGAAGAGTTGCTTTTGGGCATTTCAAACCCCTCATATGAGTGTGCAATATTCTGTCATTTATCTTCTACTACCATGTTATGCATTATAATACATGCATACATGATATATCATAGAGTTTCTAAGTCTGATGGCCGTGCCACATGTTCAACTCTGTGTTGTTTCGCCTTTAGCACTCCGAAAGCACGTTCCACATCCTTACATGCTTCTTCTTGTCTTCTCTTGAATAAATTATCTCTTTCTTGAATTGAGTGTTGGAATGCCTTCACGAATGTCGAATACGAAGAATATATTCCATCTGTAAGGTAATACCCAAATTTGTATTTGTTTACATTCACTGTAAAAGGAACATCCGGAGCCTTTCCATTCAAAAGATCATTGAATATTGGTGATTGATCAAGAACATTGTTGTCATCGTTGGAACCTGCAACCCCAAAAAATGCATGCCAAATCTATAAATCTTGGGAAGCAACAACCACTAAAACCAACGAAGACGATCCATGATGACCTCTTGTATACTGCCCTTTCAATGCTACTGGGCAATTTTTTCATTTTCAATGTGTGCAATCAATGCTTCAAATCATTCTGGGAAACCCATGTCTTTTTTCATGTGTTGCATAAAGCTCTTGGTATCATGCAACGAAGGTTTCCACAAATATACGTCCCCAAATGTTTCAACAACACCATTTGACAATCTATACAAAGTTTCTCGTGTAGCTTTTTCGGACATTCTCATATAGTTGTCTATGGTGTCTGGTGACACCCCCATAGTTATCAAACAAATGGTCACAACACATTTCTGCAACGTTGTAAATCATCCTCTCCTACCTCTAGCATCATGTCTCAGTTGAAAAAATGTATACCCAAACATATATTAACTATGGTTTAAAAATATACTACATTTGTATTAAAAATAAAGAAGCATGTAGTACATTTGTATTTAAGTATAAAGAAATGATATCGGCTTTCAAAGGCGTTGGCGATCCGTATGAACACATTCCTACTCAGGCGAAGTCTTCTTTAGAAGTCCTTCGACCCATATAAATAATTATCCGCAAAGTAATCGCGATATAGATGTTCGTGTCCTTCCTCGCGATTTCTATTTAACAGCGCACGTCTTGTTAATGGCAAGGTTGGGTCTTGTTGTAGCATCTCATTGGTGGATTAATGGTATATCATACCGGAGAATATATCGTCACCGTCATCATTGGATGAGTCGAAATGATCCATATTTTTTTAAAGATATTTGAAATTGTAGAGAGAAAGAGAGGAATTGTGTGAAAAAAAAAAATGTAAATAGATACTAGGCATTTATAGGTAAAAAATAATTATTTTTTTTATTAAATTTGACCGGCGGTTCAATTGGTCGAAATGGTGGAAATTAGCTCGTTTCCTCCGGTCAAGACGACAACGAGATGCACCTGCGACGAGCTACAACGAGAAGAGGGGGGGGGGGGGGGGTTGTTCATCTCGTTATGACACCGTTAAGGCCCCTCCACGTCAGCCATAACAACGTTTTGGTGCCTATACTACGTCTAAAGCTCAACTAAAACAAGGATTGGTACCACCGTACAACAACTTTGGTTATGGGGGACTTAGTTTAGTTAACGGCTAAGTAATTGCATTTTTTCCCTTTTGTGTCGTTTCTTCTTCTAGGTGTATAGGTTATATAATAGTTTTCTAATTGTATATCACAATTGTTCGTTTTTGGGGAGTAAGTGTGGAAAAAGGATTTATATTTTTATTTCACTAAAAAAAGTACTTTAACTTTTAATGACTTAAAGTATGCAAGGGAAATTGAATAATCTAACTAATATAAATGATTTTTTTTACAAAAATAATCAATTTTATATGTTTTTTGAAAAATTATCACTTTATCTAGAACAATGTGTTCCGGAATCCCGAATTAACATTTCAGAGTGGCATTTGGTCATTTCTTGTCTGTTTATTTTTGGTTTTATATGGTTTTTGAAAATAAACGGTATCATATCATTTTTGCAGCAATTGCATGTTAGCAAAGTATTGTAAGAAAAGCATAAAAAACATTATTATTTTACACAATAAATAAATAAATAAATAATAATAATTTCAAAATATTTCTGGAATGTAACCGTCCAGAATACACTGTGTGAAACATTCTGGATTTGTTCTTCATATGCTGGAGTAGTTCATTGCATTGTGAACATGTTCTATATATTCCGAAATGAATTTTGAGTGTTATGGACTACATATTTTCAATGTGTAATAAGTGTAAGGCACTAAAAATTAAGGTGATGCTTATTTTTTAGAGGCAAAATATTTACAGTCTGCGGATTATATCTGCAAACATCTATAGTAGAAGAAGTAGACCAAACGTCTACATTCTGCAAACAGATTATTGTTTGTTTTTTAACGTCTGTGGGCAGGTAAAATAACCTGAAATGTTAACAAACCGGATTTTTAAACTTAAAATATTCAACTTGGAAATTTAAATAATTTTGGTTTTATAACATTGAAATTTTAAATCGGACAACCATATATATTAAAATCATACAACATGGAAGCCTATTTCAAACCAACATACACAAAACATTTTTTAAACCAACTGTATGTACACTAAACCATTCTTTTAATTGGAACTTTAATTTTAAGTCAATCCACACACACAATTGGAAAAGAGTTACATCAATTATGGTGAATGTTTTTGTCAAGAAATAGCACAACAAACAAATGAAGAAGTTGATGATGGCTATAATCATTCTAGAGGAAGAATAAGTTGATGAGGGATACAATCATTCTTGAGGAAGAACGGGAGGTGCAATGGTGCGAGTATTTATAAGAACTTATGTAGTGTCATTACAATGGTTGCATAAGATCTAAACTTGCAATGAGAAAATTAGTAAGATCCAAACCTACAATGAGAAAATTAACATCAATGTAATCATAAATGAGCTCATGAGTACTAGTATTCCTTGGTCCATTTTAAGTCATCACTCCATATGTTATAAGTATCATACAAGCTAATTCAAAGAGATGATAATGTATCATTTCAATAATCTCAATATTTACATAAACTCCAACCAATTGTAAGGCATCATTCCATTTAGAACCACATCAAAAAACAATTACTTGGTTCTATTTCAAGGTATCACTCCATATAAAATTACATTAGGAAAATAACATCCTATTTTGTAACATCCTGGTTTCCTGTTATTTCTGGGTCATGGGCCGGAAATCGATTGTGTAAGGCTTTGGGCCTTAATGAAGAAAAGTTTAGTCTTTGTAGAAGGATATAATGATAGTTAAGAGATTTAACATTTGAATTGTGTTTTGAGCCGAAGGGTCGAAACGGAAAAGTCATAGGCCGGGTTCTTGCATTAAATATGGATTTTTGTTCGAGAAGTTTTAGTCCAAGATATTTAGATAATATTTTGGGCTCTTCGACACCTTTATGTGTATATTAAATATTGTCGAAAACGGAGTTGCAACGAATAAGTTATAGCAGTTTGAATCTGGTGCTGGAGGTAGTAGTATGTTGGGCGTACTAGCCGATCAAGATGTGGATTTAAGAGCGTACGTTAGGCGTACCATTTGGTATGTTAGGCATACACGATCAGATGCCAACCCCTAATTTGAGGGTTTTAAGCCCTATTTAAGCTCCTTAACTTTTCCAAACCCTTTCCATTCTCAGCTTCCTTTGGGGTGTTCTTGGTGCATCTTGGAGAATAAGGAGCTCATTGTTCACCTTGATCTTTTTTTTGTACGTATAAAGTTTGAATCTTCAGAAGACATTTGTTAGATTTAGCTACTTTTGGATGTTATGAGCTTTTTGGTCACTTTAAGTGCATAAAGTTTAGATCTTGAAAGTTTGTGACCTTGTCATGGATAAAGTTGGTACTTTATCCATCCAAACATCATATTAATTCATGTATGAAGGTTGGAGACTTGGACTTAACAGATGAAGTTGAAAAAGATTCACTTTGGTCCCTTGGAAGACTTAAAGACTAGATCTTTGTTGTTTTGATCATTCTAATGGATAAAGTTGGAAACTTTATCCATTATGGAGTTATTAGGAATCATAAAATTGTGATATTGGTCCTTCTATCCCTTCCATGCAAGATTATGATGTCTTAATGGATTAATAAGTTAGCATTTGGCTTTTGGACCTTTTCTAGCAATGGAAAGTCATAAATGTGGAAACTTTATGACTTAAGTCTAGATCTAAGCTTTAGACAAAAGGTCTTAAGAGATTAAGTGTTTAATGAAATGTTGGGATCAATCAACGTATGTTGGGCATTCCTGGGAGTAATCTTGGCGTACTGGACTTGAATTGCATATGTTGGGCGTACGCAGGCAATCTTGGACTTTGACTTTCATTGACCGTTGACTTTTAACTAAGTTTGACCTTGGGTCAAATTTGAAGTTTTCGGCTATTGATTAAGATTTTATCTGGTTCTAGTGTTAGTGGATTCGCTGGCGCAAGCAGTGCAAAAAAAGGGATCATATTGCAGTGTTTCAGAGTTCTTCAATTCATGTGAATTTTCCTCACTGTACTTATAGGTTAAAGGCACCAATTCCGGTCCACTAGGTTATGTATCCTAGTATAAGGATTTGATGTTGTTATGATTTGTAGATCTACTTGTTTGCCTGTTAACTAGTTATTTGTTATGTATATGTTGACATATTATGGTTTTCAGTTGAGGCTCTACTACTATGTGTGTGAGCCAATAGATCGGGGGTAATCCAGTCCGATGACTAAGTGGACCAAGGCATTCCAGTCCGATGACTGATTGAGCCGGGGGTAATCCAACCCGATGGCTGTGTACCCATGGGTATTTCAATCATCTGAATACACCCAACATGCTTGTTTGTATATTCAATATGGCACTAAACGTTTGTTTGTTTGTTTTTTTTTTTTTTTTTTTTTTTTTTTTTTTTTTTTTTTTGTATTCTCATTACCCCATTAGTAAGTCATAACCCTAAAACTTGCAAAGAAAATGGGAAAAAGCCCACCAAGCAAAAACCTAAGAAAATTTGGATATAAAGGATGTTAGTCGACATAAAACTTCAAACTTTGCAAAAAAGAAAAAAAAAAGTTATTAAGTTGCCTCTGTTTCTTTTTGGTTATTTTTTTCTGTTACTTACATATATAATCGAAATTTGCCAAACAATCAACATCGACCGTGATAAATACAACTTGGAGCAACATAATCATATAGAAAGTCACTCCATGTTTGAATACATATGATTTTTATTTTATTTTAGTTATTCGATATCAAATAATCACTTGTGAAACACAAATACAAACAAAAGGTTGTCAACAAACAAATATAAAATATCAAAAATGGCATATACTCCATAATGTACCAAAATCATACACCTTGCATTAGCCAGCTAAATAGTAATTAACCACATCAATTGATCATTTGATCTGATCAAAGTGATACAATAAAGTTTTTGGTTAAATGTTTTGAATTGGTTAGGTTTCAAAAAGTTGTATGTTTACTATTTAACATCATCAAATGAAAAGAAAAACGACCTTAGAAGATACCTTGCGTTTAACGATCATGATATGAGAACTAAAACTTTGGCATGCACATAGACTCAAGGTGTTCCTTCATTCGCTCAATCTCATCAACAGTTGCATTTTGATTGTCCTCAATCCACTTAGTGGCATCAGCAATAACATGCTCCATTTTCTTCATGTTGTATATGCAATCCTCCAATGCATTAAACGCATCTGCTTTCTTCTTGTATTCTTGATCCTCCTGTTTATACTTGTCAGCATCTTCTATCATTTTCTCAATCTCTTCCTTGGAGAGTCTTCCATTTTCATTGACAACTGTCAGTTTCTCCGTCTTACCTGTCGATAATATCTGTGATGTCACTGTGAGGATACCATTGGCATCTATTTCAAAGCACTCGGTGATTTCTATAGCTTCTTTTGGAGCTGGTGGTATTCCAGAAATTGTGAACTTCCCCAAAAAATGGTTATCAGTAGATTTGGCTCTTTCACCTTGATACACCTTGACACATGCTGCAGATTGGTTGTCATTACATGTAACATAAGTTTTTGATTTCTTTGTAGGTATTGGAGTGTTACGTGGGATCACAACACTAAACAATTCTCCTTTAATTTCCACACCAAGGGATAAAGGATTGACATCCAATAACAACAAATCTTTAAAAGACTTGTTGCTGTTGCTACTGAGTTTATCAGCCATAATAGCAGCACCATATGCAACAGCCTCATCAGGGTTTGTGCTCTTCGATAAAACCTTCATGTCAAAAAGTTGTTGCAACATAGATTGGATCTTTGGTATTCTACTCGAGCCACCTACAAGAATCACCTCGTGCACACATGATTTTTTCATCTTTGCATCACGTAAACATGCCTCCACAGTCTCAATGCACTTGTTGAAGGAACCCATGTTAAGCTCTTCAAATTTAGCTCGACTGAACTTCATACAGAAATCAATCCCCTCATGCAAGCAATCTAAGTCGATTGAAGTCTGAGTATTGCATGAGAGAATCCTTTTGGCTTTCTCACAAGCACATCTCAATCTCACCAATGCTCTTTTGTTCCCAGTTATGTCCTTATTCCATCTTTTGTTGAATTCCCAAACACAGTGTTCCACCATGCGGTTATCAAAATCCTCACCTCCCAAATGAGTGTCACCACCAACGGCTTTTACCTGAAAGGTATCCCCTTTAGTAATGGTCAATATAGAGACATCAAAAGTGCCACCACCAAGATCAAAGACAAGCACGTTGATCTTGCCATTAATGTCAGACTTATTGTCAAGACCATAAGCAATTGCAGCTGCTGTAGGTTCATTGATGATGCGGATGACATTAAGTCCAGCAATGGCTCCAGCATCTTTTGTTGCTTGACGTTGTGAATCGTTAAAGTAAGCTGGAACTGTTATCACAGCATTTTTCACAGGTTTTCCAAGGTATGACTCTGCAGTTTCTTTCATCTTGACAAGAATCATAGATGAAATTTCTTCAGCCAAAAACTCCTTCTGTTTGCCTTTATAGGAGACAACAATCTTTGGTGTGTCGGCAGGCCCTTGTATGACCTTGAAAGGCCACAACTTCATGGCATCCTGCACTTTGGAATCGCTGAATCTTCTTCCAATCAACCTCTTAGTATCTGAATATCCACAGTTAATTAAGCCAATAAGCAAGTGAAAAACAACTACGTTAGTAAACATTTTGAATCGATAAAGCAAAGTAATATGAGGACCGTTACATAATTATTTTTACTCAGGGACTTTTTATGTAATTTTCATAATAATTGAGGACCGTTAGATAGTTATTTTTACTCAGGGAGTATTTCTGTAATTTTTTATACTTAAGGACCATTAAATAATTAGACAGCGACCATGTCTATAAGTGTGTCATACTTTGGGACCATTTTATAATTTGTTTTTATGAAAAAGGCTACAGAGACCAAAAATGTATATGATGCAAATTAAAAACTGCAGGGACCAAAACTGTCATTTAGGGATTTCCTGCAATTTAAGAGGGATATATAACGACACTATATGACAATTTTACCCTTTGAATCAATGAAGCACAATTTTCGCAATATTTATTGTTATTGACAATTAGACCAAAAACCTTCAATTCACATAACAGTATAACACTTTAAATTAAAGAAATTTTGAACATTTTAATAATTGTTCGATGATAAAGAATAGCCGGTGTATGAAGATGGAAGCAAAAAATTAACTAGGGCCTTTGGGAAGAAAGCAAATAAAGTGGAAAATCTTGCAAAATGGATGTCTGAACTCTTAACCCATACACCATACACTATCTCACGTAACCAATTAAGATAATTTTTATAGATTAAGTAAAAAAAATAGCTAGTTATAGCTGTACGTATTAAGTGTTGAGCTCAATCAGCTCATTAAGTCCATTGAGATAAAAAATGAAACAACACCTGCTCATGTAATGTAATCGAGATTGTTGCCATGCCAGTTAGTCTAGTTTTTCCACCCAAACCACAAAAGCTCTAAAACCCTAAAATGGAGCTTTTGGGTAACCTTGCTTCATGTTTAACAGGGATCAAATACTTCGGTAAATTTAAATGCAATTCATTATGCATAATATTCATTCAGAACAATACTCTTCGATGGGACTCTGGTTTTTGACGATTCGAATCTACTGAACTGTTTCTTACGATTCCTTCAGCTAAATATGGAATTTTCTTAAGCTTGATCATATTAAATTAACTACGTTCAGTAAAAACTAAGAAACAAATGCTTACCATATATTGTGTTAGCAGGTTTCATGGCCCCTTGGGACTTGGCGTCATCTCCGATGAAACGTTCTGAATCGACAAAAGCCACACAAGACGGCGTGGTTCTGTTGCCTCGATCATTGGGAATGATTTTGACGCGATCATGCTTCCAAACGGCGACACACGAGTAGGTTGTTCCGAGGTCGATGCCGATAGCCTGTGCGTCTTCTCCTCTTCCGTCCATTGCAGTCAAAATTCAAAACAACGTCGTTCTTTCTTTTCACTTTTTACCCTAACATATATTTAAAGAACGAAGTTCCAAGTCTTAAAACGTTGATTTTTGAGTAAACTACACAATCGTCCCTGTGTTATGAGATAGTTTGAAGGTTTAGTCCCTTTTTAAGTTTTTTTTAGTATGATGGTCTTAATGGTTTTCATGTTGTTGCACATTTTGCCCCTAATACACACAAAATAACTATTTTTGTTGTTATTTAAATTATTTTTAGCTTTTATTATTATTATTGTCATAGTACTCTTCTTTTCTCTATGCTTATCTTCTTTGTAGGATCCATGTTTGACTTTTCGGTCACAGATATTGCTCTTGAGTTAGAGATTTGCTCATGTTCTGTGATATGTCAAGAGTTAACATCCTGAATTTCTATGGACAAATTCAATTTTGATGTTTAAACTGGATTTTATAATTCCAGGAGCGCTCAAGTGGTCGATCTCATGGTTTTGGATATGTAACCTTTGCAACAGTTGAAGATGCCAAGACAAGTTATTGTTTATTACTTTATTTAAACTTTCTTATTATATACAAGATTGATAGATCTTCATACTTGTTAATTTAAATCATTTTATGATGATAATTTTTATAGGCTGCATTTGCGAGTGAACACTTCCCAAGGAATAGAGCACTTGAAGTAAAAATAGCAACACCAAAGGTTTTTTATCCAACACTTTATCATATATTACTTCTGAAATGTTCATAATTTTAATCAAATTTGCTGTTTTTTTCTTCTTTTGGAGGAAATGAGAGCACCTTCAAAAAAAAGTCACCAAGATATTTGTTGCTAGAATTCCTCCCTCAATTACAGAAGATGAATTTAGAAGATAGATTTAATCATTTTATACACTCTATGGTTTTCTTTTGCTTACAAAATGTTTGTTTTTTTCCAGCCATTTTGATAAATTTGGTGAAATTACGGATCTGTACATGCCCAAGGTACATAATTTTTTATATTTTCTTCTGTTAATTTGTTTTATAGGAACTTAATATTTTATTTCTTTAGGATCCAAGTACCAAAGGGCATTGTGGAATTAGTTTCAATACTTTTGCAATTGCTGGTAATTCCATTAAAGATTGTAAAATTCGTATTCATTAACTTTTAGTTTTTCATAGTTTACCCTTTTTGGGATTCTTTATGCTTTAGTACTAATAGTCTGATGTTTTTTGTTTTTTTGATATAACTAGGAGAGGATTGACCACCTACAGATCCTAATCCTGGATAAGGAATGATACATGAACATCTTCAGTTTTTCCATTTTCTTGGAATTATACTCGGAAAGGTAAGCTAAATGCTATTTAGTATTCTTAGGATCATCAGTAACTTCATGCAATTAGTTATACAAATATTTTTATGATTATTATGGTTTCCAGTGTGCTCAATATGTTGAGTGGTTGTTTTCTTTCAATAATTATTGAATTTTTTAGTTTCATAAAGTTATCTGCTTTTAATTTTGGGATTATTGGACTTTTGAATTTATTATGTTATGCTCTATATTAGCATAGCTTTCTTTCATCTTTTAATTTCAAATATGTAGTTCACGTGCATAATCTTGTATATTTGGGAGTACCTTTTATTAACCTTATCTGTTCTATGGCACATTTTAAAATCATTCAATGCAAATTGAAGCTCTTCATTTGTATCCTTACATTTTCAGTCCTCCTGCTATCTAAAAGTTCCATGTATGCATACAAATCTCATTCTCAAAGGGAGTAATTTGTTAGCATTCCATATCAACTTTCTGTTCAATACATACAAAAAGTAAGTATGCAGAATAGAAATAAAAAAAGACACAATAAAGTAGTCAAATTATAGGCTTGACTGTGATGATTATTGTCTTTAAATATGATAATTAAAATAATGGAATGCCCTTTGCAGAAATTTTTAATGTTTCCCTGTTAATATAGTATAAGTTTTAGGCTTCTTTCACAGGAGAGTAGTTTTTTGAATATTCTTTTTTTTTAAAAAACAGAGAATTATTGAACAAGCTGGTGTTGTTTTGACACTTGACCCTAAGCCAATTGAGGTAATCAGTAATCGAGTTTTTGTGTATTGACTTTTTTATCAGATATTGTAATTTACATTTTTTTTTATGTTGACAGGGAGACTGGAATGGAACGGGATGCCACACTAACTACAGGTACTTGTTTTTTTATTTTATTTTTGGTTAGATGGAATGGAATAGACCTTTCCATTCCATTCCATTCCTTCCCGGATTCCATCATATACCAAACACTACCATTTTTCTTACATTAAAATTCACTTCCATTTTCCTTTTAATTTTTACAGCACATTAAACAAAAAGACGATTCTCAACCTTTCCCTTCGCCACTCAGACCACATCAGTGCTTATGGTGAAGGAAATGAAAGAAGATTGATAGGAAAAGATGAAACTGCCAGCATCAACACATTTTCATGGGTATCTAAAACCATAAAAAAAAATTTATACCAAATTCAAAATATATAAAACCAATAAAAATTCATGTTTTTAAATATCATTCATCTTACAGGGTGTTGCTAACCGTGGTTGCTCAATCTGTGTGGGGTGTGACACTGAGAAGGCAGGCAAAGGTAAAATATAATTTTACTTAATCTTCTTTATTAAGTTGTTCTTTTTATATTAAGTAAAAAAGAAACACATCTATATATAGCTTACTAAATTGAGAACTACTTAATGAATGTTTTTCATGGTTTGTTGTGTGTAGGTTATTTGGAAGACAGGCTACCAACATCAAACATGGATCCATACATAGTGACTGGATTACTTGCAGAAACTACTCTCCTGTGGGAGCCTACTCTTGAGGCTGAAGCACTTGCTGCTTAGATATACCTTGTTTTTTTATATATTTTTTTGGTCGAAATCGGAATTCAATTCCATTCTTGTCCTGTATTTAGTTCGCTTAATTCCATGGGAATCGGAATCCAATTCAATTATGTTCCTTCTTTCGGATGCAATGCAAGATATGAAGTAATTGAGAATATGTATGTGGAAATGCAGAGACAAAATTGAGATTATGGTAAACATTGATATTTGATGTTTTTGGATGTTTTGTTAAACTTTGATATTTGATATTGGCATTTTAATATTAGTGTTTGGTTTTGGATTGTATAATTATTTGATCCTTTGGAATTAATTTGTTATTGTTTAGTTTGGGATTGTATAATTATTTAATGTTTATAGTATTTTTGTAATAAAAAAATTAATATTATACATTTGCGAGGGATCAGCGACGGAAACAAAAAATATCACATCTGAAATTTGCTAGTGATCAGCGACGGAATATAAAAAGACAGATTTAGAGGTTTGCAAGGGATTAGCGACATAATATTTTTGTTGTTGATGTCCTAAATAACGGTATTATGGGACCAATTTGCAATGGATATTCCGTTGCTAAAGTCATCGCTAGGAAAAACTTGTCCGTCCCTAAATCTCTAGCTAAGTCATTAGCCACATTCTATTTGGCTATGGAGTAACTCTGTCACAAATCCGTCGCAAAAGACCTTAAGTGATGGAATAGTGACGGATTCATCCATCGCAAAAACCCATGTTTCTAGTAATGGATCTCACCCACCCCACTTATGTCATTACCTCTTATCCCCTCTCCACCACCTTTGTTTTCTCCGGCTAGATTGTCACCTTTTAATCCCAGAATCTTAAAATGTTGTTTCTTGTTACTTTCTCAACATATCTAGCAAGGCTAATGCTCTGATTACTTAAACATGAATAAAGTTCATCTATAATCGACATATTTGGTCTCAAACTAAATCAACTGCAACCCAAATAAACCCATCCAGACAATTAGCCAATAAAAAATATTGGCCGAAAATTTGTATACATTGTATAAGTTGACATAATTCAGTTGGAAAGAATACATTAAGACACAAGTTTTTGGAAGGGGCAATAACTTGATACGGGAAATAATAAACTCATCGAATTTCAAATTGATTTCGGAACTCATAAGAGAAATCTCATAAAGCCCTAATTGAAGTAAGCCAACCTTCACGAGGAAATGAAGAAATAGTAGTCGATCCTCTACCAGAAAAGAAAGTTTTATTTTTTGTTTTGTAGATGTGAATGGATCTTCATTCTTGAAATTTAGCCCCTGCAGAGTGGCAAGTAACAACTATTACTACAATTCTAGCTTTTCTCATATGATAATGTTAGGGTTTTAAGTACTTTGAAAACATTAAACGATTTCACACAGAGTAATAATGCAAGTAGAAGACAAGAACACAATATTTAATATAGTTCACATAATCAGAATGATCGCTAATCCACATGGAAACGGGAGAGAGGATTTAACTAATCGTAAAAACCTAGTACACCTACAAAACACTAAAACTACCTTGTTGTTTTTTTCCTGTACACCTAAGAGATCAAAGGAGGAAACTATTTATAAGACTAGAGGAGGTTGACATAAAAAGCTACCCTGGGCTCCCGTAAGAAGCGGCTCCACTTGACCCGCACATACTAGTTAAAAAGGGTATTAGCCGTGAAAACCCAATTGGGTATCTAAGTGTATTTATATACAGTAAAATTACAGAGATAGGAATGAGATCCTGAATACAAGGATCATATAGTTACAACAAACATTTGATTCATAATCCTATCTCTAAGCTATCTAAGTTATCCGTTTACATTCCCCCTCAATCTTAACCGATACAAGGTTAATATTGTGTCTTAGATGCTGTAACATTTGTTTGGTCATCGGCTTTGTAAGTCCATCAGCTAATTGATCACCAGAAGAGATGAACCTGACATCAAGTGCTCCCATGGCCACCTTTTCCCTTACAAAATGAAAATCCACCTCTATATGCTTCGTTCGTGCATGAAATATAGGATTTGCTGTTAGATACGTTGCTCCAAGATTATCACACCACAATACAGGAGGCCTTGGCTGATGTACTCCTAATTCTTTTAATAAGGTCTGTATTCATGTAGCTTCTGCAGTACCGTTTGCAAGTGCCTTGTACTCAGCTTCAGTGCTGGATCGAGCCACAGTTGGTTGCTTGCGAGAACTCCACGATATTAGGTTTGGACCAAGAAATATTGCAAAACCACCTGTGGATCGTCGATAATCTGTACATCTTGCCCAATCTGCATCAGTAAATACACTTAAAAGTGTTGATGTGGAGCGTGTGAAGCGTAATCCAGTATTCACCGTTCCCTTAACATATTTTAAAATTCGTTTGACAGCTTCCCAATGAATATCAGTGGGTTTCGACAAGAATTGGCATACTTTGTTAACTGCAAAGGAAATATCAGGGCGTGTTAGAGTGAGGTACTGTAGTCCTCCAACCATGCTTCGATATTTGAACACATCTTCCTCAGATAGCGGCTTGCCATGATTGAGAGACAACTTATCTGTTACTGACATTGGTGTAGTAAATCGATAGCATATTTGTGTTGTAGAAGTGCTATCCCCCCTGAATTGTGAATTACCTCAAGGCCAAGGAAGTAACTAAGTCTGCCAAGGTCTTTAATAGGAAAGGAACATGCGAGAGCTTGGACAAGTTTTTCGATGGCAGACTTGGAGGAACCAGTAATAACAATGTCATCGACATAGACGAGCATATAAATGAGAATACCTCCATGATGAAAGATGAACAAGGAGGTGTCTGCCTTAGAAGAAGAAGTGAAACCCAACTGATATAACTTATCACTTAAACGAGCAAGCCAAGCTCTGGGGGATTGCTTGAGGCCATATATTGATTTATGAAGTTTGCAAACATAACGGGGGTTAGTGGAATCCTCAAACCCTGGCGGTTGTTGCATATAAACATCATCATTTAGAAATCCATGGAGAAAGGCATTACTTACATCCACGTGTCGAAGATGCCATTGCCTAGAGACAACCAATGATAGAATTAATCGGACGGTGGCTGCTTTAACCACTGGACTGAAGGTGTCATGGAAATCCACTCCATGTTGCTGAGTAAAACCCCTAGCGACGAGACGAGCTTTTCGTTTATCAAGAGACCCATCTGGGTGTGTTTTAACTTTAAAAATCCACTTGCAACTAACGATGTTAACACCTGGTGGTCGAGGAACAAGGGTCCACGTTTTATTTTGCTGGAGTGCCAAGAATTCGTCTTCCATAGCAAGGCGCCATGCTGGGTCAGCATAAGCTTTGCGATGGATGATAGGAACAGCCATAAATGCTCATTTGTTGACATCATAAAGAACAATACCATCGGTGAATTTGCGTGGACGTGTGACACCAGCTTGGCTGCGAGTAGTGACTCCCGGAGGAGAAGGAGTGGGCTGTTCACTTACTGTGGGAGACGTAGCAGTAGGGACAGGTATGACTGGTAGATCAGGTATGACTGGAGGAGAAGGAGTGGGCTGTTCACTTATGGACTCGTCTGGGACAGGTATGAATGGTGGTTCTACTGTAGGTTCTATAGTAGATGGTGACAATGGTGGAGAGATGCTCACGTTTGGGAGCCCCTGCGAGAAAGGTGTACCTGCAGCTGCATGAATATTGTGAGATAACAAATAAAGATTGTATCTACTCAGATGATCATTAGTAATTTCTGGTTCTAGTTGAGGAAAAGAGACCAGATCAGGAGATGTGCACGTCATTGGACAGTTGAATAAGGATGCAAAGGGAAATCTGGATTCGTCAAAAATAACATCACGGGATATATAGATTTTACCAGTGCTTCGATCAAGGCATTTGTACCCTTTGTGCATGGAACTATATCCAATGAAAAAACACATTTTGGACCGAAAATCTAGTTTGTGAGAGTTGTATTTTCGTAGGCTTGGCCAACACGCACACCCAAAAGTTCTCAGAAAGGTGTAATCAGGTGTGAGATGAAGCAATCGAGTGATGGGAGCAGTATTGTATGTGGTGGAACTAGGCATGCGATTAATGAGGTAACAAGCGGTGAGGAAAGCTTCATCCCAAAATCGGAGTGGAAGGGAGGAGTGAGCAAGTAAAGCTAGCCCTGTTTCAACTATATGGCAGTGCTTGCGTTCTGCAATACCATTTTGTTGTGAGGTATGTGGACAAGAAACAAGGTGTGAAATGCCTTTTGTTTGAAAATATTTGTTGAGTTTGTGATATTCACCTCCCCAGTCAGATTGGATCATACGAATTTTGGTATTCAATAGGCACTCAGCGTGATGTTGGAAGTTGTAAAATATTTGTTCAACATCAGATTTGTGTTTAATAAGATATATCCAGGTAAAACGACTGAAATCATCAACAAAACTGACATAATATTTATAACCACCACTAGATACTTGAGCTGGTCCCCAAACATCCGTGTGGACGAGCTCAAGTGGAAAAGAAGAAACATGCAAAGAGTTTTTGTATGGTAATTGATGACTCTTGGATCGTTGACAAGCGTCACAGATCAAGTGTTTATTAATATCAAAAGACACTCCTAATTTATTTGACTTCAGAATTGAACTAACTACCGCTGAACTTGGATGCCCTAACCGTTGATGCCATTGAGACTTGGTCACTCGAGAACTTGAAAACGTCTGATGAGGTGATCGAATAGATGAATGACGAAGTGGCACAGGGTACAAGCCTCCTTTGGTTTTACCGGCCAGGAGGATTCTCTTCGTTGCCTTGTCCTTAACAAAGAAAGCATGATTGTGAAATTCAATAAAAACATTATTATCCGAAACAAGTTTATGGGCAGAAAGCAGATGCTTTGAAATTTGAGGGACTCTAAGGATGTTTTTAAGGACAAGAGTTTTTCCTAGACCATAAATTTTTGAATGACCAATATGAGAGATGTTCAAACCTGTGCCATTGGCAACTTGAACTTGATCTTTTCCTTGATAATGATCTTGGACAGTGAGACGATCCAAATCACTTGTCAAGTGATCGGTTGCTCCACAATCAATGTACCAGTGAGGATCATTGTTGTAGATTCCAGTAGTAGCACTGTTTCCCCCCACGATATTCTTCATTCTGATAGGTGTGGTTGAACCTGTTGCGACATGTTAAGGCACCATGACCAGGAATACCACATACTTGACATCTTAGACCACCATTGCCTCTACCCCTGCCTCGTCCACGTCCACGTCCACGATAATTGCCTCTGTTATTGAAGGAATTGTTGTTGTTGTTGTTACGACGTGAAGGATTTTGATCTTGACAAGTAACAGTGTTGGCAGAGGTAGTAAAGCCGGGCGTACTATTCATAATACTAGCTTGTGCCTCATGAGCAATTAAATATGAATAAAAATCAGGTAGAGTTACCGAATTCTGGTTGCTCATTACTGTGATAGGAGTGACCAGATCGCCATGACCTGGGCCAAGCCCAACAAGAATGTATCTAATAACTTCTTCATCTGTCATTGGATGGCCTATGTTGGCCATGGTATCGGCAAGGCTGGTCATCTTGTGATAGAATTCTGATGCAGTCATATCTCCCTTCTTGGTTGTGGAGAGTTGAGTTCGTATTTGGATGGAGTTACCTCGATGTTGAGCTGAGAACATAGTCTGCAGTGAAGTCTAGAGTTCATTGGACATGTTTGCACACCTTGTGACTTGAGCAAGTACTTCTTCTGTCATGGAGGACAAAAGAGCGCCGACAATTGCTTGATCTTGAACAAACCAGGGAGCATATTGGGGGTTATCGATTTCTCTAACATCTGCACCTATTCCAGTTGCGATTTTGGCATTAGGTTTGGGTATGGTGCCATCAAGGTATCCAAACAATTGAACTCCTCGCAATATAGGAACTACTTGGGATTTCCATACGAGAAAGTTTGTGCGAGTGAGTTTGCACAAGATTGCAGTGGCAATCTTGGCAGAGTTGATTTGAGAAGCAGAGGTAGACATAGTGAGAACCGGATAGAGAAACTAGTAGCTGGAATAGCAGAGAAAGAGAAGAGTTTCGGAGCCCTAGAATCAAGCTCTGATACCAAGTTAAAAAGGGTATTAGCCGTGAAAACCCAATAGGGTATCTAAGTGTATTTATATACAGTAAAATTACAGAGATAGGAATGAGATCCTGAATACAAGGATCATATAGTTACAACAAACATTTGATTCATAATCCTATTTCTAAGTTATCTAAGTTATCCGTTTACAATACTCTTTTGGGAGCGAGACCCAATGCTTATTCAGCTTAGCTGCTATTAGTGTTGGCTTGCAGGGTATGCGATATAGGGCCTGAGTTTTAATTAGCGGTATTATATACATAGAATTTATATAATTATAAATAATAAGTCATTCAAATTTTGGTACAATATTCATGTAGTTCAATTGGTTTAAGGATGCCTCATATCTTCTACCTCTAACCAAACCGCCTAGGTTTGATTCCCTTTTGTATGCTATTTTCCAAGAGAAATTATTTATTAATTACAATAAATTTATTATTATTATTATTATTATTATTATTATTATTATTATTATAAAGGTTCCTCTTTTTTATTTTTGTATAAAGTCTCATATATGTTTGGACCAGCCGTGATGTACATAATTCAAAGACAAGATCAGTCCACAACTCAACAATTTCCCACTTGAGGTTGTTCGACCAATTTGTTTGCATCTAGATATGTCAGTCAAGCAATATATATGAGTAAGTTATGTTCATGACCGCTAAAAGATTGTATTTACATTTTACATCTGGACTAGGTTGGATCCATATGATCAAAGAACGTCTTCGTTATCAAAGTAAATCAAAACTCACTATCAAGGAATTTCTCAGTGTATGAGTGTTGTGGAGTCCTATCTCGATTTATCTTTGCTTTCTAGCCTCTCTACTTCTCTTGCATGCTACTTTTGTCACTAAAAAGGGACTAAACCATGCAAAGAAAATTACCCAACTCCCAAGGAAACAAAGCCAT
This sequence comes from Lactuca serriola, assembly GCF_051521515.1. Classification (NCBI taxonomy): domain Eukaryota; kingdom Viridiplantae; phylum Streptophyta; class Magnoliopsida; order Asterales; family Asteraceae; genus Lactuca; species Lactuca serriola. The sequence continues at coordinate 42,271,209 of NC_136416.1, forward strand.
GCAAAAGACCGACTCATGTAGTTATGGTTTGAAGTCAACAATCAATTTAAAATATTTCAGCAAAATTATCCTAATTAAAGGTTATTTGATCATTTATGTTCAGATAACCAACTTGATATAATACAGTTTAAATAAATCAATCAACATAATCAATAGTTATTAAAAACCTTTGTTATCGAAATAATATCTTGTTTGTCAAGAAACAATGTACAACTATATATATATATATATATATATATATATATATATATATATATATATATATATATATATATATATATATAACCCTCAACCTCTTAAACAAAAGATATATTCGCTAATAGCCCCCCTCAGTTTAAGCGGGCGGTTGACAGATGCTCAAGCTGGTGCGAAAAGATTGGAACAACGGACGTGACAGACCTTTAGTAAAAATATCAGCATACTGCATGGAGGAAGGAACATGAAGGACAAGAACATGGCCGAGTTGGACCTTCTCACGGACAAAATGAATATCAATCTCCACGTGTTTAGTCCTTTGGTGTTGAACTAGGTTTTCTGTTAAATAAACTACATATGCATTATCACAGTACACCGTTGTGGCTCGGTTGATCGGAACATGAAGTTCTAAGAGTAAATTTCGGAGCCACATTGTTTCGGCAATGGAATTAGCAACGCCCCTATATTCTGCTTCGACACTCGAGCGAGAAATAGTAGACTGCCTCTTAGATGACCATGAAATAAGATTGTCACCAAGATAAACGCAATAACCGGAAGTTGACCGTCGTGAGTTAGGACATCCTCCCCAATTGGCGTCAAAGTAAGCCTTAAGAGGTGAGTTAGGGGAGACTGTGAGTCATAGACCATATTATAAAGTCGTTCTAACATGGCGAAGAATTTGCTTCATTAATTGAAAATGAGGTTCCCATGGGGCATGCATGAATAGGCAAACCTGCTGAACTACATAAGAAATGTCTGGATGAGTAAAATTCAAATACTAGAGAGCACCATGTCAAACTCCGATATAGGGTACTATCAAACAAAAGAACACCATCTGAAGCACTCAACTTCGCTGACATGTCAACTGGAGTAGTGCAAGGTTTGAAATTAGACATTGATGCGCGCTGAAGTATTTCCCGAGCATAAGTTGATTGGTTTAGGAAAATCTCATGTTTATCACGTGAAGCTGAGATCCCCAAGAAATGATGTAAAGGGCCAAGGTCGGACATTGCTTGAGAGTGTCGCAATGATGGACCGCAAGAAAGTATCACTGGAAGCAGTAATGATGATATCATCCACGTATAATAAAAGATAGGCCATATTGGAACCATGCTTATAGACAAATAAGGAGTTGTCACAAGTGCTACTTCGGAAACCCTTAGAAATAATAAATTATGAAAATCTATTATACCATGCACGTGGAGCCTAGTTCAAGCCATATAACGGGCGTTTCAATTTGCACACAAAATCTGGGTATTTTGAGTGAACGAACCCAAGTCGCTGGTGCATATAAACAGTCTCCTGAATGTCTCCATGAATAAAGGCATTCTTTATATCAAGTTGATGAATTTCCCAACATTGAGATACGCCGAGTGAAAGGACGGTTCGTATAGTAGCTGGTTTGACCACGGGGCTAAAAGTCTCCATGCAATCTATACCCACCGTCTGTGATTTCCCGTTAACCACCAAACGCGCTTTGTAGCGCTCCAATTACCCATCAGATTTGAATTTGTGACGAAACAACCACATACATTGGATAACCGGGTGGTTGATGGGTCTCGGAACAAGTTCCCATGTATCATTTTCCTGCAAAGCACTATATTCATTTTTCATAGCATGTTGCCAATGGGGATCTGATAATGCTTTCTAGTAAGAGGTTGGTATTGGTGATATATGCTCAGTAGTGGTGGCATGGAGATTTAAGCGGGTAACAGGTTTAGTAATCCCTGATTGTGATCGGGTGTTCATGGGATGCGTGGGGGGAAGGGGTGGTGAAGGTTGTATCAATGAGGGAATTGGTTGTGTAGGAATGGTATGATGTTGCATAGGGATAGGTTCATGACCATGCGTGTGTATTGTGTCATCATCCAAGGGTTGTGGGCTTATGAGCGATATTGGGGCTGATGAGGTAGGAATATTAGTGGTAGATGGTGGGGGCGATTGGGTATATATATATGTGGTATGAGAATTGTAGGTAGGAGTATTAGTGGTAGATGGTGGGGGAGATTGGGTATATATATGTGGTATGAGAATTGTTTCATCATCCAAGAATGTATACGTGTGGGATGGTATAGGGCTTTCAAATGGGAAAACCTCTTCGTCAAAGGTTACGTATAGTGATATAATTACTTTTCCTGTGGCAAGATCAAGACATCGGTGTCCCCAAAAGTTTGGTGGGTAGCCAAGGAAAACACACTTAGTGGAACGTTGATCAAGGCATCGGTGTCCCCAAAAGTTTAGGAATTTCTATTCTTTTTAGTATTGTTAGTTTATTAACTAATCTCTGAACCTGTATAGGGGCTTTCTTTAAATGCCACTAATTTCTTTTTATAGTTTATCTACATGTAAAAAGTTCAAATCTATTTTGAAATATGATTATTTAGAGTTATTTAGATGATAATATTGATATACTGATACTCCCAACAAATACCCCAATGAAATTCAAATGTAATTTTGGACATAAGGGTATTTTGGACGTTTCACCATGTATTTCCTTAAATGCCCCTGATTTCTATTTCTGTACATAAAGGAAGTTTGAAGGTTGAATAACTTTTTTTACAATGATTACATATTGTAACACAGGGAAAGGCACAAGTTACAAAAAAGGTGTTAGCAGTAAGATATTTCACAAACACAACAAAAAACTCGTAAATGGTCATTTGTCGGTTCGCAATTATATACAGCAAATGTTGGTGTCTTAAACTGAAGTCTTTTAACTGGTAAGATGTTGTGAAGATAGGCACTTGTATGAAGAGCTTCGACCCAATATTTTGGAGGAAGGTGATCATGAAAAAGGAGAGATTGTGTTGTATCATACGCTCAACTTTGCTATTTTGAGGGGATGTGTGAGGACAAGAAAACCGAAAGACCAACCCGTGGGTTTTGGGAAAATTGTGAAAGTTACTATTGTGAAAGATCACGCTGGAATGTTTTAATTTTTCGTTTAAATTGGGTAAAGATTAACTGATGGAATTTGACGAATTTAGGAAAAGTGTCATATTTGTATTTTAACGGATATACCCAAACATATTATGAGTAATTATCAATTAACACCATGTAATATTTGTAATCGGTGTTACTAAGTAACGGATACGTCCATAAGTCGTAATGTATAATATTAAATGGTGCACATGTATAAGATGGTGAATCATAAAAATGCAAATGCTGGCTATTAGCATTCTGACAAGAATGAAAAATGGACAAAGTTTGATGTTTATTACATGGAATAATAAAATTAAGTCTCAAAAAAATCTAAAACTTGAGCTCCCGGGTGTCCAAGACGGCTATGCCATCGTGGAGTGACAGAGTCAGAAACGAAAGCGGTGTGAACTTGTTGAGGGGAACTGAACTTATAAATATCACCAGAACTATTGTGGCAGGAAAGAGTTTTTCCAGTCTTGAGGTCCTTTAAAGAAAAAACAAACGGGTCAAATTCCATGGAAACGAGGTTATCACAGGTAAATTTGCGAACCGACAACAAGTTTTTGATAATATTAGGTGAGTAATGAATGTCTTTTAGAATGTAGGTTTTGTTGGGAAGTTTGTGAAAACCGTTACAAGACCCGCGTATAGGCAAGCATTGACCATTTCCAACAAATATAGTGTTAGAAGGAGAAAAAGATAAGGGAGAGTGAATCATACCAGGGTTGGCAGTGATATGAGATAAGGCGCCAGAGTCTATGTACCATGACTGATTTGGAACAGTAAGATGAACCTGTTGAAGGGCTTCTCCCAATTCAGATGGACATAATGCATTAACAGACCCAATATTAGCATTGGATGGACATTGTGGGCTTGAAACTTGGGTCAGTTGAAAAGCAATGTTGGTTGTGGGATTGGGGCTCGTAAATCTTTGTTGGGTTGTGGGAATTTTAGTGCTCCATTGATCATTTGGATTCTGCCAAGAGTTTTGATGATTCCATGAGGGTTGTGATGGATAAGGACATGGGGGTGGGATCCACTGTTGACCATTCCAGGTCTATTGTGGTTGCTGATATGGGCCGTGAGTCTGAGGTTGAAAGTGTCTTCCCGAGAATTTCGACCACGATATCCGCAACCACAGCTTCTTCCCCTATAAAATTGTTGCTGTCCTTCGAGGCGAGTGTAGTAGGTCAGCTGGCTAGTATGGTTTCCAGGTGGTTGAGAACCATTTGTTGCTGTCCTTTGAGAGTTTGCACCAGTAGCTGCCGTGAGAAACTTGTTGCTTGTGGAAGATTGTTGCCTAGCCTCAAGTCTTTGAGGTTCCAGATCAAGCATAGTTTTTGAAATGTCCCATCCTGGTGATTTTTGATTAATCAACGATGCAGTGATGTCATATGTCATATTCCGGAGGCAAGCCTCTAACTAGTTGGGTGACGAGTCGTGACTTGGTCACCTCATGCTCGACATCACTGAGTTGTTTTGCAAGATCCTTTAATTTTTGCAATACTCATCAAGAGATGAGCAAGATGAGAGAGTTGGATTTTTGAACTGTTGTTCTAGAGCCGCTGCTCTAAAACCTTTGTTATTCAAAAATATTTCATGAATTTTCATCCACGTATTCCTAGCCGTGGCATTTGTTTCAACAACACGAGTGTGAATATTGTCTGCAAGAGTTCCATAGATCCATTGCAACACAATGGAATCGATTTCAACCCAAGTCTCTGTAAGCCGAGTCGTCTTCCTTAGGAGTAGCAGTTCCATCAATGTGATGGAGAACTTTGTAGCCCTTTGCATGAAGCGTGAAGAGCTTTACCCATGTTGAATAGGTTACTTTTGTACCATCAAGCACACGAACCTTGTTGTTTTGGATATTTGCAACCGTGCATGTATACAGGATGAAGAGTGATAGGTTTGGTTGTAGCTGATGCGTCACTGGATGAAGAATCGCCGGCCATGGAGAACGACAAAGACAAAGGACAAGATGAAGGGTATTTGCGGCTGCTAGGTATATGGCTCTGATACCATAAAAACCTTTGTAATTGAAATAATATCTTGTTTGTCAAGAATCGATATATTAATATCTCCCTTAATAAATGAAGGTTTTTTGCCACATGTCACCTCCTCATTCAATATGACACATGGCATTTTTATACTTTTTTCAATTAAATTTTATTCCACTTGGCAAATTATGAATTTGTTGGGTTTTTTTTCAAATTAAAAATTGTCAAAAATTTACTGCATTATACAAATAAAGGAAACGGCAATATCCTTCCGATTTTTGTCAATGAATACATTTACTCCGAATATATCTTCCTAAATTACATACAAAATTCTCGGTAATCACCACTCATATTGACTCTTATTTGCAGAAACTTATCAAATCAATTCATTCACATCTATTCTTCATATCCTTTCCAAATTCAATTTTGAAAAATATATACAGCTACAATCTTATTCATATGTCGCCTTTTATTGAGAGATTGAAGATTTATAACATCACCACGTTCATCATCAAACTCCATTATCAACAATATCTACTACATCAGGTTAGCATATGTAATGATCGATACATCTACTTTACAGAATCACCAAAATGATTTGATTCTTTTTTATTTGAACATTTCATGTTTTCCTCTTCTCCTTTCCATGATATGGTCGATTTGTATACAAATTTATATACCAATTAATTACACATGTTTTACTGCATATAAGATGTTCGATTAAATGCCTCAAAGACATTTTTTTCCCTGTCACACACTCTGCTGCAATAACTGTGATTGTCATGTTTTGCACTTTTACTCTGAGTTAAACAAAACCATATGCTACCGTTTAAGTGAAAGGAATTTTTCCTTTCCAAATTTAATATTGCTAAACAACATTCAAACTGTTTCCCGTGATGCACTTGTACTAAACAGGTTGTGCATAATGGTTTGGAATAAATTGGTGACAGAAATATATGTGTCTTATGCCTTTTCAACCGCATTATATTTTTATGTTTCTCAATGTACAAACACCCAAAACACATATTATTTCTCATCGATGGATTTCTAAAAATCCAACATTCTTTTGGACTAAATATATGACTGTGATTGTCTTTTCTCCTGCATATCAAAATATCTTAAATACTTTTGAATTAAAATTGATCACATGCATATAAAGGATTAAATTTCATTGGATAACACAACCAATGTATAAACAATTCTTCAAAATAGAGTAAGCAGGTGGTTGGTTTTAAGGAATTTGAATTACAAAGAATTAGAATTTCAATAACAAAATATCTTTAATGCCTTTGGTTGACATAAAAATATATCAAATTATTTTTTTTTCTCTGTTTGGTTTTACATATATTGCTGGTAGTTGCACATAAGGGTATTTTGGACATTTCGCCATGTATTTCCTTAAATGCCCCTGATTTATATTTCTGTACATAAAGGAATTTTAAAGTTGAATAACTTTGTTTACAATGATTACATATTGTAACACAAGGATATGGGAATACAACGATTTAGGAATTTCTATTTTTTTTAGTATTGTTAGTGTATTAACTAATCTCTGAACCTGTATAATGGCTTTCTTTAAATGCTGCTAATTTCTTTTTATAGTTTATCTGCATGTAAAAAGTTCAAATCTATTTCGAAACATGATTATTTAGAGTTATTTAGATGATAATATTGATATACTGATACTCCCAACAAATACCCCAATGAAATTCAAATGTAATTTTGGACATAAGGGTATTTTAGACATTTCACCATGTATTTCCTTAAATGCCTTGATTTCTATTTCTATACATAAAGGAAGTTTGAAGGTTGAATAACTTTGTTTACAATGATTACATATTGTAACACAGGGAAAGGCACAAGTTACAAAAAAAAGGTGTGAGCAGTAAGATATTTCAAGATCCAAATTCCATGTCAATTAATCATCAATAACTCCCCAGTCTAACAATACATGGGTTGTTTACGATTTCTATTTTTGGAAACAATTTCTACCACATGATGTTCAATAATGCAATTTACAAAAGCAAATGCACAACTTACAAACCAAACAAATTTTTTAAATTTATCGTTTCCATTTTACTTATTTATATATTTGTAAAGAGTGAAAATGCATATATTTACTCTCTTATATGTGTACTATTTATGTTTCGTCATCATGCTTTTGAAAATTATTTTTGTCATTTATTTATAATACTTTTCTGTTATATAACAACTAATCTTCGTTACTACATTTGGTTTACAACTTAATGGAAAACATCAATGTTACCATGATCAGTGACTTGGCACTTGCAAAAGATAACTACATGATCAAGGTTCGAATCATTCGTCTGTGGAAACAGATTCGTATGATTGGAATGATATTGATGGACGAAAGGGTATTTTGGATTTTTTTTAGTTTATTATTTTTAATATTATTTATTTGTAAATGTTAAGTTATAATTATTTTTATGTGTAGTATAACTTATTATTATATTTTTTTCATCTATTTATAGGGCGCCAAAATTGAATGTAATGTAGATAAACCATTTGCATCCCTACAAGGAAAAACTTTGGAAAATATGGTGATTACTACATTCAAAAACCCACAATAGGGTTAAATAATGGTGCTATAAAGTTTGTTGATGGTCCACATAAACTTTATTTCCAGTATAGCACTAAGGTTATTAAATGCAAAGACTTTTGTGGGCCCCGGAATTCCTTTGCTTTCATTGACTTCAAACAACTTCATTCTAATTCGATCCAAGCCAATGTGTCATTTGGTTATTGTATTCTCTAAAATCCCTTTGCTAATGGATTAACTTATCTAAATTTAATTTTTTTACACCATAACAAATACATCTTTACACTTTTCGTTTTCTATAATATAGATATTATAGGAAACGTTTTCCAATGTTTTCCATTGGAACCTCCAAAAGACAAACAGGAGCAGAAAATCACACTAAAATGGAGGATTTAGAGTGAGTTTCATTCTTTATACATATTTTTATTATTCTAATGATGCTTTGTTTTTTAATTTTATTTCTTTTTACAGAGGACATGAAGTTTTTGTTACTCTATAGGGACGTTATGCAGATGAAATTGTTGCATATGTTTCAAAGCATCATGGTCATTTCCTAATGATTATTCAACTTGATAAGTTCAAGAATATCCGACGTACGTATTTACCATGATACTAATTTGTAATATTTATATTCTTAAAATTTTGGTGGTACTGATATTTCCAACATCGGAGAACGTGTTATCTTGCCTTCTTCATACGTAATCAGCAAAAAGTTCTTAGATGTGAATAGTATGAAACATTACGAAACGTACAAAGTGATGGTGGTACTGATATTTCCAACATCGGAAAATGTGTTATCTTGTCTTCTTCATTTACGGATGGTGCACGCTACATGATGCAAAACTATTCAGATGTCATGTCGCTTTGTAAGTGGTTTGGATACCCATATTTTCTCATAACCGTAACATGCAATCCAAAGTGGCCTTAAATTAAAAGGTTTCTTGCTGACACCACACTTAATCCCGAAGATAGGCCCGATATCCTTTCCAGATTATTCAAAATCAAGTTGAATTCTTTGATTAAAGACTTAAAGAAAAACGTGTTATTGGGTCGGGTCCAAGCAGGTACCTTATAATACAATAATACTTTTTATCATTATGTTTTTTATTATATTATATTATAATATTATATTTATTTTAATAATTTACAGTTGTTTATACTGTGGAGTTGCAAAAGTGCAGTCTGCCTCATGCACATATATGTTTATTCATGCATTCTGATTACAAACTCCCAACTGTTGAACATATTGATCGAGTTATTTCGGCTGAAATTCCAAACAAAGAAAATGATTCAAAATTGTATTCACTTGTTAGTGAGTTTATGATGCATGGTCCATGTGGTTCTGATAATCCTAAATGCCCATGCATGAGTGACAACAAGTGTTCAAAAAAACTCCCAAAGTCATTCTTAGAAAATACCCCAGTCGATTTAGATGGTTATCCTATATATAGGAGACGTAATGATGGATCTTTTGTTGAAAAGTCTGGTGTTAGGTTAGACAACAGATTTGTCGTTCCATATCACTAAGCCCTTTTGAAAACATATCAGGCTCACATTAATGTTGAGTGGTGCAATCAAGTGACTTCCATAAAATATTTGTTTAAATATATTAACAAGGGTCCTGATCTGGCTACTGTTGCAGTTGTACAAAACAACGGAGATGATAATGATGATGTTTCCGTTGATGAAATACAAAACTACTATGATTGTAGGTATTTGTTTGAATGTGAAGCTTCATGGTGTATATTTGCATTTGATGTTCATTACATATATCCTTCTGTTTTAAGGCTTCCATTCCATCTTCCTGGGAAACAAAATGTTGTATATGGAGCAGACGTTGTTATTAAAGATGTCCTCAACAAACAATATGTTTCTTCTTCGATGTTCTTATCTTGGATGAGCTGTAATGAACATAATGCTGATGCACGGAAACTTTGTTATGTTGAGTTTCCTACAAAATTTGTATGGAAACAGGAACATCGTTGTTGGGAGCCAAGAAAACAAGGGTTTTCTATTGGAAGAATTCACATAGTCTCGCCTAATCTAGGTGAAACATATTTTTTGAGAATTCTTTTAAATAAAGTCAAAGGGCCGACATCATTTGAAGATATTCGCAAGGTTAATGGACAAGTTTGTCCTACTTTTAGAGATGCATGTTATGCGCTTGGATTTTTAGAAGATGATAGAGAATATATTGATGCCATCGAGGAAGCAAGTCACTCAAGATCTGGTTATTATTTACGGTTTCTATTTTCAACTATGCTAAAGTCTAATAGTTTGTCTAGACCATATTATGTCTGGGAAAATACTTGGCAATACTTATCTGATCGAATTCTCTACAATAAATGAATAAGATTAAAGACTCCAGGTATTATTATTTTTTCCATTATTTACATTAGACACATTATTTATATATTTTTCACATGAATAATTATATAATTATTTTTAAATTAACTTTACTATTGTACAAGTTTATCACTTAAAAATCAGATTAAAAACTTGACGCTATACGAGATTCAAAAAATTCTACTCCAAAATAGTTCAAGCCTAAGAGATTTTGTTGGAATGCCTTACCCTGATCATGATTCGCTATCTTCTACAAACAATCGTTTAATTATCGAGGAGTTAGATTTTGATATAACGATTCTATAAAAACAGTTGAACAATGCTCAATTTTTGATGAAATCATGACAGCTGTTAAACAGAAAAAAGGATGAGTGTTTTTTGTTTATGGCTATGGAGGTACCGATAAAACTTTCCTTTGGAAGACTTTATCTGCATCTTTAAGGTCTAAAGGTGATATCGTCCTAAATGTTGCTTCAAGTGGTATTGCTTCGTTGTTACTAACCGGAGGTAGAACAACACACTCACGCTTTATAATTCCTCTAAATCTTACAAAGGATTCTTTTTGTTCTTTTGGGAAAGAGAGTGATGTAGCCGATCGAATTGTTAAAAAAAACATCATTGATTATATGGGACGGGGCACCTATGATTCATAAGCATCATTTGAAGCCTTGGATCGTTCTATGAAAGATATATTCACTTGTGATCTTCATACCAACTCAAAGTTGCCGTTTGGAGGAAAAACAATTGTTTTTGGAGGAGATTTTAGACAAATTCTACCTGTTATTCCTAACGAAAGCAGGCAAGAGATTGTTAATGCTTCTTTATGTTCCTCTTACATTTGGTCAAATTGCAAAGTGTTAACATTGACAAAAAAACATGAGGTTAATTGTTCTCGCATCCAATATTCAAGAAACGACAACTTTTTCAAAATGGATTTTGGATATAGGAGAAGGAAAGGTTGGTGGTTTAAATGATGGAGAGACAATTATTGATATTCTGATGATCTTCTCATTGTTGATTATACTGATACTATTGGTTCATTAATTGAATTTGTCTATCCTTCTATCATTGAAAATGCCAAGAATCCGATTTATTTTCAAGAAAGAGCAATCCTTGCACTGAAGAATGAAGTCATTCAAGAGATTAACGAGCGTTTGTTAAAATTATTTCCGGAAGCCCAACAGGAATATTTAAGTTCAGATAGTCTTTCATATGCATATTTTGTTCATAATAACATTGATGAAACTTTATACTCCACTGATGTTCTAAATGGCCTTAGACCTTTAGGTATGCCAATTCATAAGTTGGTATTAAAAGTCGGTGTTCCAGTTAAGTTATTAAGAAATATTGATCAAAAATCCGGATTGTGCAATGGAACAAGGCTACAGGTTATTGCATTGGGCAAACGTGTTATAGAAGCTGAGATAATATATGGAAGTAATATCGGAAACCGTACGTTTATTCCAAGAATATCTTTGACGCCTTCGGATAAAAGGATTCCGTTCATATTTCAAAGACGACAATTCCTGCTGGCTGTATGTTTTGCGATGACAATAAATAAAAGTCAAAGACAATCACTATCGAAGGTGGGGTTGTAATTGAGACAACCATTATTTACTCATGAGCAGTTGTATGTTGCATTGTCGAGAGTGAAGAGTAAATATGGATTAAAAATATTAATTTTAGATAAAAATGGTAAACTTACCGATAAGACATCTAATGTTGTATTCAAAGAAGTCTTTGGAAATCTGTAATTACATTATCTTACCTACTTATTCATCATTTTGTTTTTATATATTTAGCAATTTTTATTTAATTAATGTTTAATGTTTATAACATTATTGTTATCATCATTTTATAAATATATACGTTTTTTTATTTATTTATATTTCGAAATAGTTAATTTATTTTTTATATATTTTTGTCTTTATGTTAAATTAATACTAAAAAACATGTAATGTTTAACAAAATATATTAATTTGTTTTTTTAAAATCTCGTGTATTACATAAATCTCACATCTAGTATATATATATATATATATATATATATATATATATATATATATATATATATATATATATATATAACCCTCGACCTATTAAACAGACCTAGAAATCAGGAAGGATAATATCTATCCTAAAATAAAAGATATACAAGATATATACGCTAATAGTTATTACTACAGCTCCAGACAACAAAAACACATTGAAAGACACTCTGCATTTTAGTTATACAATGTCAATATCAAAAATTACTTTTGAAACAAACATAAATATGTTTTTTCCATGGTTACCCCAAAAGATAATGATTATATGATATAAAATCATAATTATATGACATAAAACAATGAACAAAATAAAACTTATTAAAAGAAAAAGATAGCCTTTAACGAGCAATAGAAAGATTATTAAAAGGTAACAAAATGAGACACCTTGCATGAGAAACCAAAATAGCATTCCAAATGAAAAGTAATCAAGAACAACATAAATTAAACCCATCAATCGATCATGTTCATAACTGATTAAATTGATACAATGCGGTTCTTGCTTCAACATTTTCTTATAGGTTCGGTTTTAAGAGGTCACGATTTAATATTTAACATCATCTAAAGAAAACAAAAGAACACCTTGAAAGATACTTGAGTTTAACATACATTATTTACAAACTAAAACTTTGGCATGCATATAGACTCGAGCTGTTTCTTCATGCGATGAAGCTCATCAACAGATGCAGCTTGGTTTTGCTCGAGCCACTTGGTCGTATCAGCAATTCCACGCTTCATTTTCTTCAACCTCTTACAATTCTCCATATTTTTTATCTTATTCTTCATGTTGTATATGCATTCCTCTAGCGCATTGAATGCATCTGCTCTCTTCCTGTATTCTTGATCCTCCTGTTTGTACTTGACAGCATCTTCCATCATCTTTTCAATCTCTTCCTTACAGAGCCTCCCATTTGCATTAGTAATTGTAAGTTTCTCTGTCTTACCCGTTGATAATATCTTTGCTGTCACTGTCAGGATACAATTTGCATCTATTTCAAAACAATACTCGAGTTTTGCATCTCCTTTTGGAGCCGGTGGTATTCCAGAAATTCTGAAGGTCCCCAACAAATGATTATCTGTAGATCTTGTTCGTTCACCTTGATACACCTCAACATCTACACAAGGTTGGTTGTCCCGGGATGTATTATATATTTTAGATTTCTTGGTAGGTATTGGAGTGTTCCTTGGGATAACAACATCAAATATGTCTCCTAATACTCTCACACCAAGGGACAAAGGAGTGACATCCAATAACATCAAATCCTGACAGCTCTTATCATTCTTACCAGTTAACTTTGCAGCCATAACAGCTGCACCATATGCAACAGCTTCATCAGGGTTTACACTCTTGCATAGCTCCTTCCTTTCAAAAAATTCCTGCAACATACTCTGGACCTTTGGTATTCTAGTTGAGCCACCAACAAGAATCACCTCATTTACACACGATTTCTCCATCTTTGCATCACGTAAACATGCCTCCACAGTCCCAATGCACTTATAGAAGGAACCAATGTTAAGCTCTTCAAATTTAGCTCGACTGAACTTCATACAGAAATCAATCCCCTCATGCAAGCAATCTAAGTCGATTGAAGTCTGAGTATTGCATGAGAGAATCCTTTTTGCTTTCTCACAAGCACATCTCAACCTCCCCAATGCTCTTTTGTTACCAGTTAAGTCCTTATTCCATCTCCTCTTGAATTCCTGAGCACAGTGATCCACCATACGACTATCAAAATCTTCACCTCCCAAATGAGTGTCACCTGCAACGGCTTTCGCCTCAAGGGTACCACCACCTTCCGCCATTGTTAATAGAGAGACATCAAAAGTGCCACCACCCAAATCAAAGACAAGCACATTAATCTTGCAAGTGATATCTGACTTATTGTCAAGACCATAAGCAATTGCAGCTGCTGTAGGCTCATTGATCATACGAATGACATTAAGTCCAGCAATAGCTCCAGCATCCTTTGTTGCTTGACGTTGCCAATCGTTAAAGTAAGCTGGGACAGTTATCACAGCATCTTTCACAACTTTTCCAAGGTATGACTCAGCAGTTGCTTTCATCTTCCCAAGAATCATGGATGAAATTTCTTCAGCCAAAAACTCCTTCTCTTGACCTTTGTAGGAGACAACAATCTTTGGTGTGTCGACAGGCCCCTGTATGACCCTAAAAGGCCACGATTTCATGTCATTCTGCACTTTGGAATCACCGAATCTCCTTCCAATCAACCTCTTAGCGTCTGCACATACTCGGTTAATTAGATAGCCAAAAACTTTCAATGATAAATTGACAAAGTAAAATGCAGAAGAATTTGGAAAGAAACATCAAGTAGAAATAAACAGATATATATATATATATATATATATATATATATATATATATATATATATATATATATATATATATATATATATATATATATATATATCCTAGTTTCCAACAGAAAGATAACCAAAGCTCGTGCTTATAGTAAATGCATTCGAGACTTGTTGATTTTTGGTCCAATGTATTCCACTGTTCCCAAAGAAAACCAGTCATGTATGATGTATGTAATTTGTTGTTTAGTTAGTTTTCCCTCAAACCCATGAATACCTAAAACCCTAAAAACCTAAAATAGAACATCTGGGTCAAACTTGTTTCAACGAGTAGTTTATAACAAGGATCAAATGCTTTCAGTGGATTTGATTATGACTCAATTTACCGAAAATTCATTCAGAAACAACTTTCTTAGGATACGACGACCATTCAAATATATAATGAACTGTTTATTACTACAGTTCTTTTCTTATACTCAATACTTAATCATAATAACATTAACAACATTTATTAATAACTGGGCTAGCTTACCAAATATAGTGTTTATTAAGTTCTTTTCTTATACTTAATACTTAATCATAATAACATTAACAATTTCTTTTTTATACTTAATACTTAATCATAATAACATTAACAACATTTATTAATAACTAGCACAAGGCCAGCTTACCAAATATAGTGTTAGCAGGGTTCATGGCCACTTGGTTCTTGGCGCTATCACCGATTAAACGTTCTGCATCACTGAAAGCAACACAAGACGGTGTGGTTCTATTGCCCTGATCATTGGGAATGATTTCGATGCGACCATGTTTCCAAACGGCGACACATGAGTAGGTTGTTCCGAGGTCGATGCCGATCGCCGGTGCATTGTTTCCTTTGCCGTCCATTGCGGTCAAAATTCAAAATCAAGTTATAGCTCTGATAATACAATACGATAGATTATAGAATTTTCTAACGAATAAACGAATTTGGTTAAATACATAGATCATAGCATTTTCGAAAAAGATAAACATACGTTTTAAATTTAGAAGATTAATCTAGATATTTAAAAGAACCAGATAATATGGATATTTTGAATTTTCTATAATTATTAAAAATGATTTTGGGAAAAATATTAAAAATTGAGAAGGTGTTTTAGCTTACGACATTTTAAGAACTTCACTAATAAATGAAAATAATTTTGACACATGTCACTTTCTTATTAACTTGGTCACATGTCATTTTTTGGTATTTTTGAATAATTGTTTTTTTTCCATTTCACCATTTGTCGTTTTTTTTTTTTTTTTTTAATTAACACATCATACTTACACCTCAATTAACAATTGTCTTAATTGAAAATAACCAATAAATTACAATATCAGTACTCATATGGTATTTAATATGTTTCATTTTAAATTTTAAATTTTAAATCTACAATTTCAAATTTAAATAAAATTTTGTTTAAACTTTCATATTTGATTTTTTGATTTATCAAACCCATATAACATACGGGTCTTACATCTAGTTAGATTATTAAAAACACATCATTCCTAATAAATGAAAATAATTTTGACACATGTCACTCTCTTATTAACTTGGACACATGTCATTTTTTGGTATTTTTGAATAATTATTTTTTCCATTTCACCATTTGTCATTTTCTATTTTTTTTAATATTTTTCCTAATTAATATATCATACTTACACCTCAATTAACAATTGCTTTAATTGAAAATAACCAATAAATTACAATATCAGTACTCAGAGGCAATCAAACCCGTATAACATACGGGTCTCACACCTAGTTAGATTATTAAAAACACATGAAAATGAAAAATATCGTTAAAATTACTTACTTAATTGTTATACAGAGAAAACAAAATATTTAAATAAGTAATTTTAAGGATATTTTCATTTTTCATGTGTTATTAATAATGTAATTTTTCCATTTTAATGTGTTTTTAATAATCTAATTTTTAAATAAATAATTCTAATTGTGATTTTAATAATCTATTCACCCCCGGGTGAATAGAGAAATTAGATTATGAGTCTCCTCCATGACTGTTTGTCTGACCCCACCAGACATCGGAATCCATACCCGACCGCATCAGAGCAATAATTCCCGGTTATCCCGCACAAATCGGGTGTTCTCACCCTTGATTCTCTCCAACTTCTAGTTCTCCGATCGCATGCCCTCAACCTGAGCATCCCTGATCAAGTTCACTAGCGGAGATTCCACCGCTATCCACATACATACCGCTGGGGTGGAAGACCCAGCTGACTTGCGGCTCAAAGCATCCATGTAACGACCATAAAATTCAAGCCAATTTAAACTTTTCAAAAACAACCCAATTTCATAAAGTTATTACCAAAAGGTTTTCAATACATTTATTATCAGAGTATTTTCCCAAAACCACATCATAAACACATAAAACATGAGGAGCGGTACGATCACGCCTTTGCCTTGCCACGGTTCCTGAAGTACCTGAAACATTTTAAACCATAACTGTAAGCCCGAAAGCTTAGTGAGATACCCCCAAAATACCAACCGCATATACCATACACATAACATGCCATATCATAATAGAACATAGAACAGCCATGCACTTCGAGTCTACTGTGTGACTGGTCCGCCGCACCGGGCCTTCAGTCTACCTGGTCCACCCTTTGAGTCTTGCCATATCCATCGAGTATGCAGTGTGGTTGGTCCGCCCGCACCGGGCCTTCAACCCACCTGGTCCACTCTCTGAGTCTACAGTATGACTGGTCCGCCCGCACCGAGCCTTCAGTCCGTCTGGTCCGCCCTCGTGGGGCCTACAGTGTATCCGGACCGCTCGTTGGGCCTTCGGGATATCCGGTCCGCCCTGGGTATGTTGGCGTACAGCACAAAGCAGGACCCGCCTCAACCCAACCCCAGCCAACCAACCATGTGCACATAAACATATAACCACATAACAATTAATCATCAGTCAACCGATCTAGCAGATCACGTACATAGCATACTCTAAACAGGATACCGACCTAACCGGTCACTAACATATACCATCCTAACTACCAGGATGCAAACATAGCAAAGCAATAACACAACAACAGTACCCGAATTACAATCCGATAAAGGGCCGGCCTTGGTGCCTTAGACCCTGTCGATATAGTAAGGATAACTCACCTCGCAACTGCCGAAACTCGGAACTGAAAAGCAGACTCCCGAATCACCGACTCACCGAAAATCCCGAACTAGCCAACATAGCAGAAATAACCATTAGATCAATCACATTATCCTTCCAAGGGTAAATTGACCAATTACCCTTAACTCAATCTGGTCCAAGACTAAGGCCCAACACTAGGTAAGCTCTCAAGCCCACTAATGGCCCAGTTTGCTATATTGGGCCCATTGCTTTAATGGGCCTCATCCTAAGCCCACAATATAATCCTTGGTCCATATAATATGATTTATGATGGCCCACTAAGGCCCAAATAACCAAACATGCCCCAAACCGCGGCCCAAAAATCATGATCCATACAGACAGATTACGCGAGGTGTACCTCAACGTACGCTTAGCGTACTAGCTCTATGACCAGTATGCTGGGCGTACCTGCACGTACGCTCAGCGCAGTGCTCTGTTAAGTCATTTCCTCATTAAGTGCTTACTACTCCACTCCAAGGGCTACAAACTCAGATCCAGGTCTTATTTCACGACTTAAACTATAAAGTCACTGACTTGGTGACGTAATATGGCTCAAACCAACTCAAACTTCCAAAATGATCTTCTACATCCAAGAAGAGGACTAGATCTCATGCATGGGCTTAATAGAATCCCAAAGGTTGGAACTTTACTGCTTATGGGACTCATATGACTCTAAGGGAGGCAACCCTGGTCTTAGAAACGAGCTTAACCCGCCAAGACCCAAACTTGGGACCAAAAAGGTCCATAAACTTGAACTAGAGGAGATCTAAGAGATTAATCATCAAGCCCAAGACTTTTTACCTTGTAGAGGTCCGAAATGAAGCACTTAACCCAAATCTACAAGCTCTAGCTTCAAAGGTTTCTCCTTGCCAACCTTCTTCTCCTTGCTTCTAAGCTTTAACCCACCAAAATGGGTTCTCCAAGGTCAAACACACCCAACAATGGAGTTGGGATGGCTCTCTAGGGTTTCTTAGAGTAAGAGAGTGTTTATGGAGGCTAGGGTGAGAACCATTATGTTCCTTTTATAGTGCTTAACCCAAAAAATTAGGGTTTTGAGACTCTGAGCGTACGTTGGGCGTACGCCTTGAACAACCGCGTCCAACTTGCCCCATTACGCTGGGCGTACCCACGCGTGTCCCATCTTGCATGCATGGTCTTTTTCTCCACTTTTTTCCATTATGGGCCATAAATGTCCATATCTTTAAAGCATCAAAACTCCTTCATTCTAGATCCGATTCTGTTGAACTTGATATCCCCGAAAAGGTAGCTAGAAGATCTTCGCTTCTAGCAGCACACCCCGATCCGAAACCTTCCCGAATAATAACCCATCGCTCATGAAAGACCGAAACGCCTTTACTCTTGATCTCGGGAACCCATCAATAGATATTTTAAGAACGGGGTGTTACAATTCTCCCCCGCTTAAATTAGGCTTCGTCCTCGAAGCCTACTGCAACATACACAACAGAACAACCCCTGCACTGCAGATTCCGATTTACCCATCAACTCAGGTTCTTGCAACCTTACTATTGTGTCTTCTCTATCATGGTCTCTAGGCTCTTGGCCTCCGACCGAAATCCTTTATACCGTCTTCAGCATCTGTCCAAAGTACTCCTGAGTTTGTTAACCTGCTGTCTCACCTTCCTCTGTTCCAAATCTCTACTCTGGAGCCACTAACCTCCTCCTTTTCCAAGGAGACTGAAAATATGTCTGAGCATCACTCAAAATTGCCACTACCTCGACGAGCAGTCAACCCGCAGATGCTTCCGTATATCTGGTACAATCCAGTGCCTCATACTAATGACTATGGCACGACGGTCATCCGTTTACTCCACTTCCTCCCCTAACGGAGGACCCACGCTCCTTCCGGAGCTACATACCTTTTCCTTTCCAGGAAATCCACCCGACAACTCTTACGCGCCTGCGCGTGTCACTGAGCTAAACCCTACTCTACACTATCCATGTAGCCACAACTATTTCCGAACTTCACCTACTCTGATTTTACCCGCAAAGACTCTCGAGTCCATGCACTGCCTTCCACTAACATGATCAAAACTTGGGGCCAGACCATATCAATTTCCATATCCTGGCGACATATTCTCTCATTCTCCTCATACTGATCCACTAACACACAAAGAGTCTTCAGCATGACTGGACCGCCTTACCAGGCCTTCAGCCAATCTGGACCACTCTCAGAACCTGCAGCATGTTTGGACCGCCCCCCCCCCCCCCAGGGCCTTCAGCCTGTTTGGATCGTTCTCCGAGCCTTCGGCCTGACTGGTACGCCCACAGGCCTTCAGTCTCCCCGGACCGCTCAGACTATCGTGTCTCATCCCGAACTATCCTTCCTGGGACTCTCTCCCGAGCATACTGTTCTAGCCCTCAAGGGGTTTCGAACTCTAACTCCATTCCGATCCCGGAATCCTTTCCATGGCCTAACCTAGGCCTAACATCAAACACTATCTACCCTAAATCCATGGTCTGCTTCCTGCCCCCACTAGTCTGTCACTTACTCATACCAGCCCACACTCTTGGCTGACTGAAACACTGCCGACTTCCAAATTAACAGTTAATCAAATTCAAATACTTGTTGATCCTCCTGAGAATTTTCCAACTCTCCCCCACTTAGAACACTGACCTCCAAATACCGGTGACTCATCCGGCCGAGAACAATCATCTCTATCCCAAACCTTCCTTATCCATAAACTGCTTTCCTCTGAACGAGTAACCTTCACAAAACTACTCTCCCGACATTTGAACATCTCGAATCCCAAAGGAGTCTGACTTCCAGCTGAACACTTCTCATATCGCGAATGCTATACTCAACAATAGGATCATACAACCAAATTCTGACCATCAATCCCTTGGATAATAATGTTGGATTAGGTGTCTAAGCCCATAACTATAATTGGTATGTACTTGAATTGATAGCAGCACAGTCCTTTTGGGTTGCCCTCAAACCTAGCAACCGGACAAGGAAATTATGAAAGGAGAGATATTAATTTATTATAAGATTAATAAATTAATATAAATGAATTTATTAATATGTTAAAAAAATTAATATATTAATTAGAAATCATTATGTTTAATTAATAGTTAGCCAGAAATTAATCAGAATTAATTTTGGGTTTAAAAGTATTAATTATAAAGTGCAGGGACTAGTTTGCAATTAACTGATAGTTGATTGGAAGGATCCAGAACCCCCTTGGAAGGAGGTGGGCGAAAACCCTAGGGGAAACCCTAGAGAATTCGTCCAAGGGATCCAAGATAAGGCCCTTGGGTTTTGCTTAGGCCCTAAGCAAAGGATAACTAGGGTTTCCCCTAAACCCTAGATCCTTCAACTATTTAAGGAGCCTCCTGGCTCACATTTTACTGTCACTAATTCTTTGGAAGAAACCCTGGCCAAAATTGCATACTCTCTCCATCTTGTCTCCTTCTAGTTTCATTCTTGCTAGTGATGGGTTTTGGTCATAAGACATCCTATGTGCTCATACAAACCCTAATGCTTGGATCTAGGTTTCTCTATTGTACATACTTTGAATCCAAGACTATAAACCCTAATTCTAGCATATGGAAATCAATATTAACATATAATTAGGTTTAAGAACATACCTTGATTGTTATATAGCAATAACAATCCAATTCCTCCTTGAATTGACCTTGGAAGGCTTAGAGTCACAAGTGTCACTCCTCTAATGGCTTACAAACACCATAAGCAAGTGGAGAAGGTATAAAGAGAGAGGAGGGAGGTAGGAATTCGTCCTTAGGACCTCTTGGGAAGGGTTAGACGAATTCCTATGCCTTAGGGGGTTTATATAGGTGTAAAGATTAGGGTTTTAGTGCTTATCCTTATCTAGTTGCTTGTCCACCAAGCAACCATAAGATAAGTCCTAGAAATCCTTATCCTAGTCAAATTCTAAGGGATTTACACCTCAAATTCGTTCACCATATATATAAGATAATCCTTACCTTATTTTGTAACTATCACATAATTACAATTCAGCCCCTCTAGTTTAATTAATTACACTTGATCACAAAATTAATTCTTAATTAATTATTGACCAATATTAATTAAACAAATATGATTTCTCCTTTAATATATTATTCTTATAACATATTAATAAATCATAATAACCTCTCTCTCTATTTATTTCTCCAATCAAGTTGCTTTGGTGAAGGCAACCCAAAAGGACCATGCACCATCGGGTCAAGTACATACCAAAATAGTTATGGACTTAGACACTAATCCAACAGCTAGTTCTTGGGTGTGATTCCATTAGAGGCATTACACTTGTGCTGCTAAGATTCCAAGAAGATCAAGATCAAGATCAAGAGGATTATCAATTGTTTGCTATAACAATTGAAAGGTATGTTAATCTTAAACCCTAGTTTGTTAATTTCGAAATTAGCCTCTCTCTCCTCTTGGGTTCTTATTTTGCAATTCAAAGTTGTATGTTCAATAGTTAAAACATAGATCCAAAGTAGGTTGCATGTGAACTTAGGAACTGTTTTCTAGTTTATTTGTTTTACCTAAAACCCATCAGTGGTATCAGAGCCATTGTTTGTTTTAAATTGAATTGCTATAATTGTTGAATTGCAAATTAGGGTTTATAGCTATTAAACCCTAAAGACTATTTTTTTGATTTCTAGGGTTTTGGATCAAAGGGTTTTCGAAAACCCTAGCCTCCAAAGAACCCTAATCGAAATTAGGGTTAGGGTTTTGAAAACCCTAGCCTCCTCCCTTGTAAATTTCGAAATATGCTAGATATTTTAGGGTTTCTTGTTTTGGATAATTGTTACTTGATTAGATTAATTGGATAATTATCCTTACCCTAATTTTTGAAATTTAGAGGGATAAGGATTAGGATTAAATTAATTGTTTAATTTAATTAGATAATCCTTACAAGATTAATTAATAGATAAATATTAAATCTAGTTAATTGGTTTATTTAAATTTAAAATTTAATAGTTTAAATTTCGAAATTTATATAAACCCTTGGAGTTTTAAAATGTTTTAAAACACACCTTATATATATTATAATTAAAAGTTTAATATTATATATGTATAAGAATATGGTCAGTCAAATCGTTAGTATGCCTCATTCACGAAGCTAGTCTATAAGGGGGGTATAAGGAAATTGCCTATAAAATGGTAGTTGAATGGGTGTCCACTCTCACCCACCGCTTCCTTGATTAGTGGAGGGTCGTTAGCAGAATGGATTTGATAGGACAACTACTTCTCATTAAAGGTATAATGTTATTAAAGAAAGTACTAGAACATTATTTTTCAAAACTCCAACTCTAGTTACTTTAGGAAAAATGTGAAAAGTATGCTAATCCATGAAATTGCACATTATGCTTTATTGGTCGTTAGTGGAGCGTGTGTGGTTAACCAGCACACTAAAAGGCACTAATAAAGAGTAGTAATGGGTATCTTATAATTATCATTTTGATGGAGTGTGTGTGGTTTACCGGCACATCAATAGTTAATCATAAAGACAATAAGGTTACCAAGCACATTTGCATGGTTATTCACATCTAGTTTGTGATCCTCAGTATCCCAGTCACAAATAGTAGACCATAATCCGAGATTAAAACATGCCATTAAATAGTTTTAATGTATCTCAAAAGAATTAGGAATTTCATTTCGTTTATTTTGTCTAATGGTGGAATTGGTGAATCATCATTCACCTACCTTTATGAGATTTGAACTTGGATCTCGGCATCCCATTTCTAAGTTGTAAATCTTCATAGTTGGGTCCTAACCTTGATATAATATCTTTGGGTTATTATATTAAGGTGTCTCGAAATCTAAACTAAAGCTATCTTTCTTTTCAGATGTCTACTCCTGGCAACACTTCTGCTTCTTCATCCTCCAGCCACAACTTCTCTTTACTCAACATTTGCTCCAAAGTCGTTATGGATGGCTCTAACTATAACAATTGGATGCGTAACATCAAGATGGTGCTTAGATTCAAGGACAAAGAGTATGTCCTTGAAAAAGAGCTCAAAGAACTTGATGAGTCCAAAGCCACTCCCGAAGAGTATGCTGCCTACAAGAAGCACTATGATGATGCTACCAAGGTGGCATGCATCATGGTCGCAACCATGTCCCCAAAACTGCAAAGGTACTATGAGGACTACTGGCCTTTTGAGATGAACAAGGACCTTATGGAAAAGTACCATAAGCGAGCCCGTCAAGAAAAGTTTGAAGTAGTCAAGTCACTCATGGCTTGCAAGATGAAAGAGGGGGAGTCGGTTGTGTCTCATGTGCAAAGAATGCAACGCTACATAGAGCGTTTGATCAAGCTCAACATTCATTTTGATGAGGAATTGGCCATTGACATGGTCTTGAACTCGTTGCCTGATTGTTATGGTCAGTTTATCTTAACTTACCATTTGAACAACACTGAGCAGACATTGGCCCAATTGCACAACTTGTTGCAGACTGCTGAAGCAGGGATGAAGGGTAAAAGTATAGCCTCCATTCCTGCAAGTGCTCCTGTTCTAGCTATTGGTCAGGGAAAGGGGAAAAAGAGGAAAGGTCCTCCTAAGCAAAACTGGAAGGCAAAGGTCCAAGTAGGGTCATCTAGCAATGGCCCGAAAGCTAAGCCCAATGCTTCCATTCCCCATGTCTCTGATCTAAAGGAAGCTGTTTGCTTTTATTGTAATAAAAAAGGGCATTAGAAGAGAACCTGCCCACAATATATGTAGGATATCAAAGATGGCAAAGTGAAGCCATCTTCGGCAGGTATTTACACTATTTCTTCTAATAACTCATTATCTCCTCGTTCAAGGGTCCTTGATACAGGATGTGGTTTTCACATCTGTTCTGATTTGCAGGGGCTAAGGGAAAGTGAGGAGATAGAGCGAGGAAGGATAAACTTGATCATGGGAAACAAGAACTCTTCACCAGTAACCAAGATCGGAGTTTATCAACTTTTTCTTAGTAATGAAGTTAGATTAGATTTATTGAATTGTTGCTATTCGTCTGAGATGACGAGAAACATTATTTCATTTCATGCATTTTTCAGACAAGGTTTTAAATATTCTTTTAATGATTTGAATGGTTCAATTTCTGTTTATAAGAATGGTGTTTTTGTGTTTGAAGCTTTACCTTGTGATGGTGTGTATGAAACAGTGACTTGTGTTGATAGCTTAGGAAATAGTGTACTTAATATTGACTTGTCAAATAGTGTAGACAAGGCATGCTTGTGGCATTGTCGTCTTGGACACATTAACAAGAAACGCATAGCCCAACTCCAAAAGGATGGAGTGTTGGAATCATTTGACCTAAAATCAGATGATATGTGTGAATCTTGTCTTTTGGGAAAGATGACAAAATCCCCTTTCATAGGGTCTTGTGAAAGAGTTGAAGGTCTATTGGATCTCATACACACAGATGTGTGTGGGCCCTTCAAGTCAACCACAATGTAACACCCAAAGTCAGGAAGGCCAAGAAAGGAAGGAAACCCTAATTTTAAGGAACGACTTGGCGAGTCCAAGGAGGAACTCGACGAGTTCGAGCGGGATCCGGGTCGAGGAGTAAGTGACCGACTCGGCGAGTCGGCCAAGGAGACTCGGCGAGTCTAGTTTGTGCGAGGAAAACCCTAAATTCGGGACTTGGAGCCTATTTAAAAGTCTTATTCTCTCCCCTAGGGTTCCTTTACTGCCTCTTTCACCCAGAACATCGAACCCTAAGCCCCATTGTTTCTCATTCAAGCTTCCAAGCCATTTTTGAGTGATTTGAAGGAAGAAGAAGAAGGGGAATCATTGAAGCTTCAAGGATTGGCCTTAGATCTGAAGATTAGGGAAACCTTCTGAGTTATTGAAGGTATTAATTCATTTTCCTCCTTTAGATCTATTATGGTTGTGAGTTTTGGGGGCTTTTTAGCCATGATTAGCTATCCATTTGAGTTAGAAGCCAGATCTGAAGTTGCTACTTCGGATCAAAGCATATTATGGTCTTGAGAAGCATAAAGTATCTGTCCTTGAGTTGATTATGGAGCCTCTTTGCCTTAAACCCTAGTTTATGTTGTATTTTGCCTAGATCTCCTTCTCTACACGTAAAGTTTGCAACTTTACGTGAGGAATAGGCTTGGGAAGGGTAGATCTACAGTTTGGAGTCCATGCATAACTCAAAAGTCCTCTGCATGTATGAAGATCTGAATGGACTCGACGAGTAGCATGAAGATTTGGTGGAACTCGACGAGTGGGATGAACAACTCGTCGAGTCGGATGGAGTTGGGCAGGAACTCGGCGAGTTGGAAGAACAACTCGGCGAGTCTGTTCAAGATTGTCTTGGACTCGGCGAGTATGTTCTTGGACTCAGAGAGTCAGGTCGCGAAACCCCAAACCCTTCGAGTTGAGACTCGAATCAGTGAGTCGAGTGGGGACTCGGTGAGTTGGACAGGTCAGGACTCGGAAATCGGTAGACTCGGCGAGTCATGGACTGAATCGGCGAGTCGAGTCGTGAATGGAAGGACTCTGAACATATGAACTCGGCGAGTCATTAGGGTGACACGGCGAGTAGGGTTGACCTGGAAGGTTGGCTTTAACCAGGACTTTGACTTTGACCAGAGTTGACTTGGTTGTCTTTCGGGGGTCAGTTAGACTCAGTGTTGCATTGATATTGGTAGCTCGGGGAGCGAGTGGAGCAGGAGTTCAGAGAGTTGCCGGGCAGCGGCTAGTGGGATCATCAGCAAGTTCAGCCAGTGCAGGTGAGTTTCCCTTTGTGTGAATGGGTCTAAGGCCACAATGTCGGCCCATGTAGTTATGAGTAGAAGACCCGAGGGTTAGCCCTAGGCACAGTTTGCTAGTATGATATTCAGGACGAGGTCCAGTGGTAGCGGGCGGGTGCCCAAGGAACAGTTTATGTGATAGTTTATACTTGTTGTCTGTGTGATGCTTGTATGTGCCTGGTAGGGAGGTGAGTGTGGGCGAGGTCCCGTAACTCACCAATAGCAGAGTGTGGATGGTGTTCCACATCTCATTAGCAACAGATCAGGGGTGAGGCCCGAGTTAGGAAAAGAGTGAGTGTGGGATGGGCCCGTATCTCACAATCAGTAGGAGCATGGACGGGGTTCCATGACTCATCAGTAGCAGGGCAGGGGCGAGGCCCAGGATAGGTGATGCCTTAGGACAGGATCAGTTCGTATGTGTTTAGCTTATGTGCTGTGATATGTTTATGTGTTATTATTTGTTAGCGGGTGAGGCCCTGTGACAGGCGAGGCCTAAATGAAATAGATTTGTATCCGAGCGGGGCTCGAAGCCAGGTGGGGCCTGGAGCGGCGGGGCCGTTGTAGCGGGCGAGGCCCGAGGTAGGGGCGTGGCCCATTATGTGCAGTATGTGGTTATGCATGGTATGTGGTAGGGTGGGGAACTCACTAAGCTTCGTGCTTACGGTTTTCAGTTTTGGTTTCAGGTACCTCCAGTAGCGGAGGGAAGAGCTCGGGGTGATCGCATGGCACACACCATAGATTAGACAGCCTGGGGATGTTTTACTTTGATAACGAACATGTGTTTTGGAAATTAATACTCTGATTATGTTTGGATTGATGATTTTTCTTTAAGTAATGTCTTATTAAAAGAAAAATTTTAGTCTTGAATTTTGGGGACGTTACACACAAGGGATGCTAATCGATTCTATGTGATATTCACTGACGATTATAGCAGATATGGTTATATCTACTTGATCAAACATAAGTCAGAAACCTTTGAAAAGTTCAAAGAGTTTAAGCATGAGGGCGAAAATCAATTGGGCAGAAAGATAAAGATACTTAGATCCGATAGAGGCGGGGAGTATCTTAGTATCGAGTTCAACGACTATCTAAAAGAATGTGGGATAGTCTCACAATTGACTCCTCCTAGGACACCACAGTTAAATGGTGTAGCTGAGAGGCGTAATCGAACCTTGTTAGACATGGTTCGTTCTATGATGAGTCGTGCTTCGCTTCCTATTCACTTCTGGGGGTATGCCTTAGAGACAACCGCTCACATCCTCAATCTTGTCCCTACAAAGAAGGTTGCCAAAACACCTCACGAGATGTGGACAGGGAAAGTTCCCTCGTTGGCACATATTAAAGTCTGGGGTTGTGAAGTTTTCGTAAGACGAGAGACTCACGACAAGCTAGCAGCTAGAAGTGAGAAATTTTTTTTCATTGGTTACCCAAAGCAGTCTTTTGGATATTTGTTCTACAGACCTAGTGAGAACGTGATGTTTGTAGCTCGAAGAGGAGTCTTTCTAGAAAGAGAACTCACATTCAAAGAGGACAGTGGGAGTACCATTGACCTTGAAGAGATTCAAGATTCAACCAATGAAGGAACCTTAGATGACACTAGCACTCAACCAGAGGAAATAGTTCCTGTTGAACCAGTTGATAAATCATTACCTCTTCGAAGATCCACTAGGGTGAGTGTGCCACCTGAGTTGTATGGTTTTCATATTACTTCAGAAGGTGACACATTCATCAATGATAGGACACTGGTGAACTTAGATGAACCAGTCTCTTACAAGGAAGCAATGGCAGGCCCAGAGGCTTCCAAGTGGAAAGAGGCAATGGACAGCGAGATAAAGTCCATGTATGACAACCAAGTTTGGAATTTGGTTGATAATGCACCAGGTCGTAAGATAGTTGGGTGCAAATGGATCTTCAAGAAGAAGACAGACATGGATGGGAATGTACACACATTCAAGGCTAGACTGGTTGCGAAAGGTTTCACACAAACCCCAGGGGTTGACTATGATGAAACTTTCTTGCCAGTAGCCAAGATTAAATCTATCAGGATATTGCTCGTCGTAGCTGCCTTTCATGACTATGAAATCTGGCAGATGGATGTCAAGACTGCTTTCCTTAACAGGAAATTAGCTGAAGATGTTTACATGAGTCATCCAGAGGGTTTTGTTGATGCAAAGTTTCCAAATAGAGTGTGCAAGCTTGAGAAATCCATTTAAGGATTGAAACAAGCATCTCGCAGCCGGAATCTTTGATTCCTTGAGAAAGTCAAAGAGTTTGGTTTCTCTAGAAGTGAAGATGAGTTTTGTGTGTACATCAAGGCTAGTGGGAGTATAGTAACTTTTCTGGTGTTATATGTCGATGACATATTACTCATTGGTAACGACGTTCCAACCTTGAAAGAAGTTAAGTCTTGCCTTGGAAAGTGTTTTTCCATGAAAAACCTTAGAGAAGCTGCCTATATTCTTGGGATTAGGATATTGAGAGATAGAAAGAAGAGACTGATTGGACTTAGTCAGAGCACATACTTGGATAAGGTACTAAAGAGGTTTAGTATGGAAAATTCCAAGAAGGGAGAGCTACCTATCCAGAGCAACACAAAATTGAGTAAGACTGAGCCGTGTACCATATGCTTCCGCTGTTGGATCGATCATGTACGCTATGACATGTACTCGCCCTGATGTGGCCTTTGCTTTGAGCATGGTCAGTCGCTATCAGGGAAACCCGGGTAGAGCTCATTGGATAGCAGTAAAGAATATACTCAAGTATTTGCGAAGAACGAAGGACTGGGTCCTTGTACTTGGTGGCAATGATACTTTGAGAGTAGATGGTTATAGTGATGCCAGCTTTCAAACGGATAGAGATAACTTCCATTCTCAATCTGGCTGGGTATTTCTACTGAATGGAGGAGCAGTTAGTTGGAAAAGTTCCAAGCAAGATACGGTGGCTGATTCTACTTGTGAATCAGAGTACATAACAGCGAGTGAAGCGTCTAAAAAAGTAGCTTGGTTGAGGAACTTCATCGGGGATCTCGGAGTTGTTCAAACCATCCAGGAGCCTATGGAACTCTTCTGCGATAATGAAGGAGTGGTTGCCTTAACTAAGGAACCCAGAGACCATGGTAAAACCAGACATATCGACAGAAAGTACCATTTCATCAGGCATAGAGTAGAAGAAGGCCATCTT
Source organism: Lactuca serriola (assembly GCF_051521515.1). Classification (NCBI taxonomy): domain Eukaryota; kingdom Viridiplantae; phylum Streptophyta; class Magnoliopsida; order Asterales; family Asteraceae; genus Lactuca; species Lactuca serriola. The sequence continues at coordinate 42,300,675 of NC_136416.1, forward strand.
GTTGTAAAGAGGGTATCATCTGAAGATAACCCAGCAGACCCCCTTACAAAGGGTCTGAGTAGGGCTAAGCATATTCAGCATGCTCGGAGCATAGGACTGAAAGATGATACTAGTTTTAGTAGTTAGATTAGTTTTGTCCTAAAACTTGTAACAAAGTAAATGTAATTGACTTTTGGTGATTAAATAATAAAGTATTATTTATGAGTTTACTATCTTTTGTCAATTGTTTATTACTGTGTTTCATATTTTGCATGTTTTACTTCCCGAATAATATGATTGTTCAAACTCAACAGTCTCTCGTACTTTTGGAAGTAAGTAGTGAATTAAGACTGTCATGAATTGGATTGCAGATTGACTAAGGATAGACATGGCAATAGAATTGCTGCAATGTTCATGAGTACTCAGAGAGTGAGATTTGAGTATTGGATAAACCCACGCTCAGAGTATTACTTCATGGAATTCATCACGAGTAATACTGAGACGATAATATCTATGATCTTGAAACAGAGATATATGAGTTGTAATTTGCAAGTCGGCTATACATTGGTGATACGAAAACGCATCAGTAACTTGGTGTTATAAAACGTATTGTCATGTATGGTTTGATGAGTAAAAGATACAAGCATATGAGTCAATGTTTATTCGTTCCTTTTGCCCTAACGGGAAAAGCGATATTTGTGGGCCCCTCGATGATTTGGTGTTGACTTATGTGCTGGGCCCAGCCAGGACTAAATTGATGTGTTCAATTAGAAGTCCTACGTCATCACAAATCAGGAATCGAGAAACATAGATTCTGGACAAAGAGGTTGATTACATTCCATGTCTTTTGTCTAGGGATATCTAGCAGAATGAAGGATTATATGATCACTTATCTTAGGACACGTAACTGACTGGGTCAGAGTTCGGCAGCAGCTTTTTGGAAGCTACAATTTGCTGGTCAAATTTGGAAGGCATACTAGCAATTATAGTTACATACTTATCCAAGTGGGAGATTGTTGGATTAGGTGTCTAAGCCCATAACTATAATTGGTATGTACTTGAATTGATAGCAGCACAGTCCTTTTGGGTTGCCCTAAAACCTAGCAACCGGACAAGGAAATTATGAAAGGAGAGATATTAATTTATTATAAGATTAATAAATTAATATAAATGAATTTATTAATATGTTAAAAGATTAATATATTAATTAGAAATCATTATGTTTAATTAATAGTTACCCAGAAATTAATCAGAATTAATTTTGGGGTTAAAAGTATTAATTATAAAGTGCAGGGACTAGTTTGCAATTAACTGATAGTTGATTGGAAGGATCCAGAACCCCCTTGGAAGGAGGTGGACGAAAACCCTAAGGGAAACCCTAGAGAATTCGTCCAAGGGCTCCAAGATAAGGCCCTTGGGTTTTGCTTAGGCCCTAAGCAAAGGATAACTAGGGTTTCCCCTAAACCCTAGATCCTTCAACTATTTAAGGAGCCTCCTGGCTCACATTTTACTGTCACTGATTATTTGGAAGAAACCATGACCGAAATTGCATACTCTCTCCATCCTCTCTCCTTCTAGTTTCCTTCTTGCTAGTTCTTGGGTGTGATTCCATTAGAGGCATTACACTTGTGGTGCTAAGCTTCCAAGAAGATCAAGAGATTTATCAATTGTTTGCTATAACAATTGAAAGGCATGTTAATCTTAAACCCTAGTTTGATAATTTCGAAATTAGCCCCTCTCCTCTGGGGTTCTTATTTTGCAATTCAAAGTTGTATGTTCAATAGTTAAAACATAGATCCAAAGTAGGTTGCATGTGAACTTAGGAATTGTTTTCTAGTTTATTTGTTTTACCTAAAACCCATCAACTAACCGATTCCTCAATAATGCCATAAACCCGAAAAATCGAACGAATGCAATACCATGAATTATGCGAACAAGACTAACGAATATAATACTTCATAACAACCATAAGATAACAAGATGCCAAGAAGAAAACATACCCGCAGTTGAATCCGACTCTGCCCTGACATCTTCTGCTATAAGCTGAAATGCACGACCCGAAGCCCTCGGGGGCTCTGCTCCACCCTGACTTCCACCCGTAATCCTCAAAGTGGCCGGTGCTGGAGCCTGCACCGGTCCTGCAGTAAGCTGTGGACAGTTGGCCCTCATGTGACCAACCTGATGACATTGGTAACAAATCCTCATATCCTGAACCGGGGCTGACTGACGACAATCCCTCGCATAATGCCCCTCTCTCCCGCACTTGCGGCACGCACCACCAGACCTACAAACTCCGGTGTGACCTTTCCTGCACTTCCCACAAGTGCGGCTGCCCTGACTGCTCAAACTGAAATCAACAGTCTTAGACCGTTTCGGTGCCGGCTGCGACTGTACCAGAGCCTGCCTCTGCTCTCTCAACTGTAACTCGATCTCCAACTCCCGCCGCCTAGCGGCTTCCTGCAACTCCAACAATGTCTCGCGCCTCTGTAGACACAAACTGCCTGATATCTCTCTTCATCATACTCAGATATCGGGACATCTGAGCCTGCTCGGAAGCAAACTCAGGGCAAAACATCGCCCTCTCAATGAACATCCTGGTGATCTCTGTCACCGACTCGGTATCCTGGTTCAGCTCCAGGAACTCCTGAGCTAATCTCTCCCTCTCAACTCGCGGGACATAGCGAGTACTGAACATCTCTCTGAACTGATCCCAAGAAACCGCAGCTCGCTGCGCATCAGAATGCGATCCCGTGGTTAACCTCCACCAATCCTTCGCCCCGAGCCTCAAAAGGTTCAGAGCACACCTCATCCTTTGATCAACAGGGCATAAACATGTGAATAAACATCCCTCTATATCTGACAACCATCACATAGCAACAATCGGATCCTGAACCCCATCGAAGGTAGGGGCTTCATATTATTGAAGCCCCGATACTGAAAACCTCTACCGGCTCCTCCCCCTGCCGCTGCTATAGCCGCTGTAGCTGCCGCAGTAGCCGTCTCTGTAAGAGCTGCATAGCGCTCATCAAAATACTCGACCATGGTGGTCTTGATTAACCCAAACAGCTCCAGCAACTCAGCCCGAAACATAGCAACAACCTCATCATGCAGGATTTCATGAATCCTAGCATCCAACTCGTATGTGCTCATCTGAATGATAACCTCGGGTGGTGCTGATCCACCCTGACTGCCCTCTCCTGCTCCCGATCCCGACCCGGATCTGCCCCCAGCATGCCTCGTAACCACCATACTGAAAAACACCGCAAACATCAGATACCTCCCACTAACCTGAGAACCGACTCTCAACCCAGCCCTAAGGGTTGTGACTTCCTGGATATGCGTATGGATCCTGTGCTTTCAGTAGTACGGGCCCATACTACCTTCCACACCTACCCATATTTATATCAAGTATCACCACAACACCCTAGTGAAGAACAGGCATAACAAACACTCAACCCTTGCTCCTAGAGGAATCACTGGAAATCTCATACAGAAAGAAACCCTAGGCTAGCATGCATCATAAATCAGGCAACTCTATCATGCAATTTCCTGAAGATCCCTAGCCTAGTACTAGCATGTTGTTCTATCATATCACATAAACAAATAACTTGCATGGTATTTTGGGGCTACTTACTGGCTCCGGCTGATCGTACCTCCGCGTCCTCCTTTACTCATTTTAAAGACCATTTTAAATTCTCATTTTGAAAACTCTCCTTGATTTGAGACTGGATTCACACGAATGTTCCTCCAATTCACTCAAACCAAGGCTCTGATACCAACTTGTAACGACCATAAAATTCAAGCCAATTTAAACTTTTCAAAAACAACCCAATTTCATAAAGTTATTACCAAAAGATTTTCAATACATTTATTATCAGATTATTTTCCTAGAACCACATCATAAACACATAAAACATGAGGAGCAGTACGATCACGCCTTTGCCTTGCCGCAGTCTCCTGAAGTACCTGAAACATTTTAAACCACAACTGTAAGCCCGAAAGCTTAGTGAGATACCCCCAAAATACCAACCGCATATACCATACACATAACATGACATATCATAATAGAACATAGAACAGCCATGCACTTTGGGTCTATTGTGTTTCAGTCCACCTGGTCCACCCTCCGAGTCTTGCCATATCCATCGAGTCTGTAGTGTGGTTGGTCCGCCCGCACAGGGCCTTCAACCCACCTGGTCTACTCTCTGAGTCTACAGTATGATTGGTCCGCCCGCACCGGGCCTTCAGTCGGCCTGGTCCACTCTTAGAGCCTCGACACATCTGGTCCGCCCTCGTGGGGCCAACAGCCTATCCGGACCGCTCGCTGGGCCTTCGGGATATCTGGTCCGCCCTGGGTATGTTGGCCTGCAACACAAAGTAGGACCCGCCACAACCCAACCCCAGCCAACCAACCATGTGCACATAAACATATAACCACATAACAATTAATCATCAATCAACCGATCTAGCAGATCACGTACATAGCATACTCTAAAGAGGATACCGACCTAACCGGTCACTAACATATACCATCCTAACTACCAGGATGCAAACATAGAAAAGCAATAACACAACAACAGTACCCGGATTACAATCGGATAAAGGGCCAGCCTTGGTGCCTTAGACCCTGTCGATATAGTGAGGATAACTTACCTCGCAACTGCCGAAACTCTGAACTGAAAAGCAGACTCCCGAATCACCAACTCACCGAAAATCCCAAACTAGCCAACATAGCAGAAATAACCATTAGATCAATCACATTATCCTTCCAAGGGTAAATTGACCAATTACCCTTAACTCAATCTGGTCCAAGACTAAGGCCCAACACTAGGTAAGCTCTCAAGCCCACTAATGGCCCATTAATGGCCCAATTTGCTATATTGGGCCCAATCCTTTAATATGCCTCATCCTAAGCCCACAATATAATCCTTGGTCCATATAATATGATTTCTGATGGCCCACTAAGGCCCAAATACCCAAACATGCCCCAAACCGCGGCCCAAAAATCATGATCCATACAGACAGATTACACGGGGTGTACCTCAACGTACGCTTAGCGTACCAGCTCTATGACTAGTACGCTGGGCGTACCTGCACGTACGCTCAACGTAATGCTCTATTAAGTCATTTCCTTATTAAGTGCTTACTACTCCACTCCAAGGGCTACAAACTCAGATCTAGGTCTTATTTCACGATTTAAACCATAAAGTCACTGACTTGGTGACGTAATATGGCTCAAACCAACTCAAACTTCCAAAATGATCTTCTACATCCAAAAAGAGGACTAGATCTCATGCATGGGCTTAATAGAATCCCAAAGGTTGGAACTTTACTGCTTATAGGACTCATATGACTCTAAGGGAGGCAACCCTGGTCTTAGAAACGAGCTTAACCCGCCAAGACCCAAACTTGGGACCAAAAAGGTCCATAAACTTAAACTAGAGGAGATCTAAGAGATTAATCATCAAGCTCAAGACTTTTTACCTTGCAGAGGTCCAAAATGAAGCACTTAACCCAGATCTACAAGCTCTAGCTTCAAAGGTTCCTCCTTGCCAACCTTCTTCTCCTTGCTTCCAAGCTTTAACCCACCAAAATGGGTTCTCCAAGGTCAAACACACCCAACAATGGAGTTGGGACGGCTCTCTAGGGTTTCTGAGGGTAAGAGAGTGTTTATGGAGGCTAGGGTGAGAACCATTATGTTCCTTTTATAGTGGTTAACCCAAAAATTAGGGTTTTCAGACTCTGAGTGTACGTTGGGCGTACTCCTTGTACGCTGGGTGTACGTCTTGAACAATCGCGTCCAACTTGCCCCATTACGCTGGGCGTAACCCAGCTTACGCTGGGCATACCCACGCGTGTCCCATCTTGCATGCATGGTCTTTTTCTCCACTTTTTTCCATTATGGGCCATAAATGTCCATATCTTTAAAGCATCATAACTCCTTCATTCTAGATCCGATTCTGTTGAACTTGATATCCACGGAAAGGTGGCGAGAAGATCTTTGCTTCTAGCAGCACACCCCGATCCGAAACCTTCCCGAACAATAACCCATCGCTCATGAAAGACCGAAACGCCTTTACTCTTGATCTCGGGAACCCATCAATAGATATTTTAAGAACGGGGTGTTACAATCCGCCACCACATTTGCTTTACCGGGGTGATAAAGGATATCGCAATCGTAGTTCTTGACTACATCTAGCCACCTGCCACCTGTGCCGCCTCATGTTCAGGTTCGACTGATCCATGATGTGTCTCAAGCTCTTGTGATCCGTGTATATGGTACAATGGTCCCCATATAGGTAATGTCTCCATATCTTAAGAGCGAATACCACCGCTCCCAACTGTAAATCATGAGTAGGATATCTTGTCTCATGCGGCTTCAACTACTGCGATGCATAGGCTATCACCCGTCCTCTCTGCATGAGGACTGCCCCCAAACATGTGATGGATGCATCACAGAACACCACAAAATCCTCCACTCCCTCCGGGAGTGTCAAGACTGGAACCTTGCACAAACGCTGACAGAGAGTCTCAAACGCGCTCTGTTGCTCAGGACCCCACCGGAAATCCACCCCCTTCCTTGTCAGACGAGTGAGGAGTACTGCAATCTTAGAGAAATCCCGAATGAATCTCCAGTAGTACCCTGCTAAACCCAGAAAGCTCCTAATTTCCGAAGGAGACCTAGACACCTCCCACTGCATGACTTCCTTGATTTTGGCTGGGTCGTCCAAAATCCCCTCCTGGTTAAGGAGATTTCCTAGGAACTGGACCTCTCGCAACCAAAATTCACACTTCGAGAACTTGGCATATAGCCGTTCTTGTCTTAGAACTCCAAACAACTCCCTGAGGTGCTCCTCGTGCTGCTCTCCGATCTTGGAATACACCAAGATATCATCTATGAATACGATGACCGAGCGATCAAGCATCGGTCTGTAGACCCGATTCATCAAGTCTATGAATATTGTTGGTGTGTTAGTGAGCCCAAATGGCATCACCACGAACTCGTAATGACCATAACGAGTTCGAAACATGGTCTTCTCCACTTACTCCTCTCTGACCCGGACCTAATGATACCTCGACCTCAAATCAATCTTGGAGAACCAAGATGCACCCTACAACTGATCGAAAAGATCATCTATCCTTCGGAGTGGATAATGGTTCTTCACCGTCAACTTGTTCAACTCCCTATAATCAATGCACATCCAATGCGAACCGTTCTTCTTCATAACGAAATGGATCGATGCTCCCCTATGGAGAACTGCTAGGTCGAATGAACTGCTTGCCCAATAGTTCCTGCAGCTGTGAAGACAGCTCAGGCATCCCAGGTGGCGCCAACCGGTACGGCGCCTTGACGATAGGAGCTGCACCCGGCACTAGGTCGATCCGGAACTCCCTGGCAACTCCTTCGGGAATACTTCGGCAAACTCCTTAACCACTGGAACCTATGAAACTGAAGTCTGATCCCTGAACCGCATATCCACCACATACGCTAGATAACCCGCACATCCGTACTGAATATACTTTCGAGCCCTGGCAGCTGAACAAAACCCTGATCCCACTCTAGTGCCCTCACCATATACAATCAGTTCTCCCTCACTTGGGGTTTGAACTACCACTCGCTGGCCCTCACAATCAATCATGGCATTGAACCAACTAAGCCAATCCATCCCTACAATCACACACACACACACCTCCCCAATGGGGATCGAAATCAAATCTTTCGGAAAGGACACTCCGAAAATCTCCAACTCACACCCTCGGTAGACGAAAGAAGCACCCCCGTGTTCGTTGGGGACAGAGACTCGCAACAGACGCTCTAACTCGCCCACTGACAAACTGAACTCCCTGCTAAATGACTGAGATACGAAAGACCAACTCGCCCCAAAGTCAAATGAAACCAATTCAGGCAAGGAGTTCACTAAAAACGTACCTAATCACAAACACAATGGATAAACATAAAACATATATAATAAATGACAAAAAGATAGAAACATACCAACAACCACATCTGGTGCTGTCCTGGCCTCCTCTACTGTAAGCTGGAAGGCACGCCCCTGAGCCTTCGGAGGCGCTGCCTTAACTGGGCTCCCATCTGCAATCCTCAATGTGGCCGACACGAAAACCTGTGCTGGCTTAACGGCAAGCAACGGGCAGTTGGCCTTCAAGTGGCCAACCTGATCACAATGATAACATATCCTCATACTCAGAACTGAGGCAGCCTGGCGACAATCCTTCGCATAATGCCCCTCCTTGCCACACCCATGGCCCCCACTACCAGCTCGACAAACCCTAGAATGACCCCTATCGCACTTTCCACAAGTGCAACTCTGCTAACCCCCGGTCCTAGAATCAGCGGTCTTGCACCGCTAAGGCGTCGGTTGTGACTGTGTCGGGGCCTGCCGCTGCTCCCTCAAATGCAGCTCAATCTCCAACTCATACTACCTGGCGGCCTCTTGCAATTCCTAAAGAGTATCACATCGTTGGGTAGACACAAACTGACGGATGTTAGTCTTGATCATGCTCAAATAACGGGTCATCTGAGCCTGCTCGGAAGCAAACTCTGGGCAGAACATCACCCTCTCTGTGAACATGCGGGTGATCTCCGTCACCGACTCCCCATCCTGTCTCAAGCTCAAAAACTCTAATGACAACCGTTCCCGCTCAAACCGTGGAATGTATCGGGTGTAGAACATATCACTTAACCGCTCCTAAGTAATGGTAGCTCTCTGATCATCAGTGTACGACCCAGTCGTCAATCTCCACTAGTCCTTGGCCCAGGACCTTAGCAGGTTCAGAGCACACCTGACCTTCTAGTCAGTAGGACACGAGCAAGTAATGAAACACCCCTCCACATCTGAAATCCACCTCATAGCCTTGATAGGGTCATGCGTCCCATCAAAAGTAGGGAGCTTCGTGTTATCGAAGTCCTTATACTGGAATCCCCGATTGGATCTTACTCCTCCCCTTGTCGTTGTTATAGCCGATGCGGCTACAGCGGCAGCTGTCTCTGCAAGGGCTGCATATCGCTCATCGAAGTACTCGACCAAGGCAGTCTTAATAGACCCAAACGTATCCGGTAGCTGAGCCCGGAACAAAGTGGGAACCTCATCATGCAGGATCTCTCGAACCCTGGCGTCTAACTTATCTGTCCCTATCTACACCATAGGCTCATGTGCTGCTGGCCTCTCCTGGTCTCTGCCTCCTGATCCTGATCCGGATCCAGTCACAAAGCGTCTCGTCATCACCATTCTGAAACATACCCAAAGATATCAGATAATCCACATAAATAACTGGGAACCAACTCTCTTCTAATCCCTAGGGGTTGTGACTTCCTTGCTACGTGTATAGGTCCTGTGCTTTTAGTAGTACGGGCCCATACTACCTTCCACTTCTACCCATATTTGTCTCAAGTATCACCACAACTACCTAACAACACACATGCATCTGGTGGTCGCTCAACCTCACCCCTAGAGGAAGGCTAACTGTCTCACCACTGACCTACCGACCTTACACAATCCACCCATTCGTGAAACTTCCACTAACCCTGCAGCACTAGCATATGCTAGCCATACATAACGCTGGACCATATAGACTTTCGAATATCTGATCCTGCCCTAAGTCCCTAATCAACAAGAACACAACATAAGGCCAAATCAAACATTCTCAGGCTATAAGATCTTAATTATGTACAACCATGATACATACATAAGTAACTACAATAATGATGTCAATCTCATATAAGGAAACCCTAGGCTAGCAGGCATCATGTAATCATACAATTCTATCATGCAATTCCTAAAGATCCCTAGCCTGGTACTAGCATGCTGTTCTAACATATCACAATATCAAATAATCGTATGGTATTGTGGGGTCTACTTACTGGCTCCGGCTGATCGTACACCCTGCATCATCCTTTACTTATTTTGAAAACCATTTGAAAAGAAATCATTTTTAAAAATCTTTTCCTTGATTTGAGACTGGAGTCACACGAGTGTTCCTCCAATTCACTCAAACCAAGGCTTTGATACCAACTTGTAACACCAAAAAATTTCAAGCCAATTTAAAAGTTTTCAAAACATTTAAAACCAACAGTTATTACAGATTTGTTTTCAAAATAGTCTATATAAGAGTTTTTCCCAAAAACATAAACAAAACATGAGGAGATGTACGATCATGCATTCGTCTTGCCACGATCCCTGATGTACCTGAAACATTAAATTGAAGCTGTAAGCCCGATAGCTTAGTGAGTTCCCCCAAAATACCGATACTCTACACATAATACATATATAAATACCACCATATATTTGGTCCACAGCTTTATAGACTGGTTTGCCCCTGGGCCCATAGTGTGAGTTTGGATTGCCTTCCGGGCCCACAACTCACATCTGGATTGCCACCGAGCCTACATTATGAGTCTTCCTCAGCTCGTATCTGGAATGCTCCCGAGTTTGTTGGTTATCGCATGGAGCAGTATCACCTCAAACCATCCCACATAATATGTCGACATATAATACAACTAATGCATATACAAATAATCACATGATACTATAGGTAGTCTTACAGATCTACCTAACTGGCATAGCAACTAACATGCAACACTAAATCATACTCAACATACTACCAACTGCTAGGAAATCATATCCAATGGGCCGGCCTTAGTGCCTTAGACCCCTTAGCATAGTGATGATAACTCACCTCACACTGTCGAATCGAAGATAAACTCAAGCTCTCGGATTACCGACACAAACTCCACCACCTATATTCACCATAGAACCATACTTGTAAATTTCTAATTTCCCAACAATGTCCCCAGAAGTCCACTGGTCAACCCTTGGTCACAATCAAAGTCATCGGTCAAGGTTAACAGTCCATGGTGACCTCAACTCGTCGAGTACCCTCAGCTACTCGCCGAGTTCCTTGTATAACTCGCCAACTCGCCGAGTCACTAGAATGACTCATCGAGTTCCTAAGGTTTACAGTCGTAAACTTCTTGGCTGACACGCCGAGTTTCCCTTGCAGCTTGCCAAGCTCATACGTGTCCAAAGGTTGGGAAAACCCTAGCCGACTCACCGAGTCACTCATCTGACTCGCCGAGTCATTAAAATCCTTCTTCAAAGCTTAAACATGCTAATGTAGCATACACACACACAAATTAGGGTTTTGGAATGACAAGAGGCTGTAAAGGGGAGGCTAAGGAGGCCAATGATCCTTTAAATAGGGTGCAAAACCCCGAAAATTAGGGTTTCATCCACCAGCTCCTACTCGTCGAGTCCCTTCTTGGACTCGGCAAGTAGGTCACTTAAACACGTGGACCAACCCGCTGCTACTCAACGAGTAGGGCAACCAACTCGTCGAGTAGACCTAGAAATCAAGAAAAAAACTTATATCAAAATCAATACTTGAGAATCGGGGCATTACACACAGCATGGTGAATAGGCACCACGTGGTGGTCTTCTTATGAAATCCCGTATTCCCCAAGTCAGCTCATTTATTGCGAATCTTCCAACCACCACGACGTGGTGTAGAGTGGCCACATCGTGGTCTTCAAATTTCAAGCCTTTTTCTGTCTTGGCTCACTTATTCCTGTTTCCAATTCTGCATTTGCTTCCTTTTTATCCTGAGCCAGTATTTGCTGCTACAAAACAGGTTTTAAAGCAATTAAGTACCTTTTGTTCTATAATGAGCATAAATGTAGCAAAAAGTATTAAGACAAATGTATGAAATATATAACTAAATATGCACATATCACGTTGTTCTAATGGTTGTTTTGATTCTTGGACCACCGGTTTTTGTGTTTTCCCGAGTTGTTGGATGAAAAGAAGAGAGCTACACTTTGAGACATAAGAGATTCAATACAAGAATCAGAGGCCGCCTCCCAAGACTCATGAAATAAAAACATATTTTTAGCCTCAAGAAATAAGGGAAATGGCTTAATATTGGTGATAACATCCACAATGCTATGATAGGAAGGTAGAAATTGTCTCAAAATTTGCATCACAAGCTCGATTTTAGTGATTGTAGAATCAACATCTTTAAGATCATTAACAAGGTTTTTAAGTGTTTGACAAAACTTGGTAATGGAGCTTGAACCTTTCTTTGTTTTCGGAATTGATCTTGCAGTTGCAACACTCAGGACATTTTATTGTTCCGAAAAAATTCATCCAACTTGTCCCAAAAGTCTTTGGCAGTACAATCATCACTAGAGATGATTTGAAACAACTAGGGATCACAAGTGCTATAAAACCATGATTTAATACTAGCTTCCACCGAATACCATTCCTCATCGTCATCTTCGATTGGGAGTGATTTACTTGAAAGATGACCATAGGACAAAGTACCTCTACACATGTTTGAAAACATTTGACGTCATAGCTTATACTTTGAACCATCAACATTTAACTTGAAGCTAAATTGATTGTAGACATTTTTGAGGGTACATAAGAGACTTAGCTTTGATGGAGTATTGGTGGATGAAGAGGCTGATATTGACATGCAGAACACACGAGAGATAGAACAGAGACGATCAATTTGCAGCAACAATGGACAGGAACTCGACAACAACATAAGCATATTATGCGCAGTGTAATCAACAGGAAACAGTCGACTTTGGTGGAGAAGGAACGGTGGCATTGTGAGATCTGGTGGACATGGTTGTGCTGATCAAATGGCAGAAGTTCAGTGGGGAAGAAAGACATGTGAGGAGCTGTGGTAGTTAGTGTTCTCAGTGATCAAGAGAGAAAAAAATCAGCAGTTGGGAGAAGACACTCATAGACCGTACGTGAGAGTAATGGGTTGGAAACCCTAGCTTGATACCATGTTGAATATGGGAAAAGCCTGAATTGGGAGAAATTATGCACAATATATTTATATATGCAATAGTTACAAAGGGGACCCTACTCTATACAATAATCGACAAAAGTAGTATAAACTAACAATTATGATTTGGCTAAAATTTGTTCTTTTAAAAGTTATGGGATTCATTTGAAGGGTGTGTTTGGTGTGCATCCCTACCTTCTCATCTATTCCTTCCAGTGGTGTGAATATGGCTTCATCATCTTGTACTATTTGCAACGTGGAAGTTGAGACTACCGATCACATGTTTGCTTCTGGTCCTTTTATTGACAAAGCGATGTATTGGATTTTTAAGTGGTGTGGGATTGATGGTAATTGTTTCTCAAATAAGGAGGAGTCCATAAATTTTGCGGCCAACTGGGTCATTGCCGAAAGAAAAGCAAATTACTACTTGCAATTATATATGGTGTTTTTTGGTATGTTTGGAAGGCGCACAACGATAAATTGTTTCATCTTCTTCCTCCTAGCCCTAAGAAAAACGGCAGATAACATAATTTCGTTGGTGTTTATTTGGTATAAATACAAGTGTAAGGATGGTAATTGTAGTTGGGCTTGTTGATGTAGTTTCCCTTTGACTAAACTGCACAAATGGTCCCTGTGGTTTGCTTAAAATTGCCACTTTGGTCCAAAAATGTTTGGACTAGCACCAGAGGTCCAAACTTTTCATTTTGTTGCGAGTTTGGTCCAATTTGCTATGAAGTTTTTCATAATGATGAATTTGCCATTGTTTTTTCATTTTTCAGTTTTTTTTTATTATTTAAAGATTTTTTCTGATTAAAAGAAAAATAAAAAAGAAAATTTTCCTTTTTTATTTTATTTTTATAATTTTTTATAACGGAAAAAAAATGCAAACTCTCTCTCTCTCTCTCTCTCTCTCCACACAAAAAGTTGCTCATCTTCTTCACCACCAACCACCACCACCGGCGATGGAGGCTTCCGACGAAGCGGGTTTCAATATTTGAGGCTAGGGTTTCTGGTGCCATAAATCTGAGAAAGGGGCGAAGGACGGACTGAGAAGATAGATGAACTGAGTCGGGTTTGCAAGAAATCGAGAAATCAGTTGCAAAATCTGAGAAATCGTTTTTCCGGCGAACAAGAAACCCTCCTAAGGACGACGTAGATCTGTCGGAAACCGGACTCAATCTCTCCCTCTTTCTATTTGCTTTTCGTCGGAACCATCATCGCCTTTGTCTTTTATCTTCTCATCTGACGACGCCTTCGATCTGTTCGTCATCGGCAATGACGATGACGTCTGTGGCTCGATAAAACTCTAGTTTCAGGCATCGGAACCATCAAACCGCTCGACTCTCTTCTTCTCCGACGAGGTGTCTACACAACAAAAGCCCTAACGCCGCCACCCTTCTAGTTTTACGAAATCCCAAGTTTTCAGATCTGTTTTCACCCTCTTTCTCTCTTTTTTTCTTGTCGAACAACCAGCAAATCTAGATCTCCGTCGTGGCGGCGAGATGTTTAGATCTTCGTCATCTGTGGTAATTTGGATGGTCCAACAGGCGGTTCATAACAGTAGAAGGGAGAGAAAGAGAGAGAGATGGCCATCGTAGCAGCGGAAAGAAAGAAGGATGATGGTCTCTGGAGGTTCAGATCTCAGTTTTTTTTCTCCGGCGAAGTCGGCACCGGATAGTTCTAGGGTTCCGACGTCGACGGTGGTTTTAGTGGTCGGACGATGGTGCTCCGGCAGCCACCGGAAATCTGGTGGTGTTTCCTTTTTCTGAATGGGAGAGAGAAAAATATGGTGTGGGGGGTAATAATACAAACATTTTTTTTCCTTTTTTAGTTTTTGTAATTTAAAAAATAAATAAATAATGAAAATACAAAGGGCAAAATCGTCATTTTATAAAAATTCAAAACAGATTGGACCAAACTCGCAACAAAATGAAAATTTTGGACCTGTGGTGCTAGTCCAAACCTTTTTGGACCAAAGTGGCAATTTTCGACATACCACAGGGACCATTTGTGCAGTTTTGTCTTTCCCTTTTTCTTTTTTCTTGTATGTAATTTCCCTGTTTCTGTTTTGTCTCACTACCGGGGCCTTGCTAGGTTTGTTGTTTCACCAAACGTTGCTGGTTAAAAAAATTGACAAACAATCAAAATAATTAATAAAATAATTAATGCATGTTAAATGGTAGTTAATTACTATATATAAGTAATACCCCCTGATAATAGAAACACGCTCCATACCTTAGTCATAAAAAGTTCAATTATTTTTTAGAGAAATAAAATTATAAATCTTTTTTCGACACTTACTAGAAAAAAACGAACAATTATGATATACAATCAGAAAACAATTATATAATCGACACAGAAAAACAAAATACAAGAAAGAACAAAATGCAATTTATAAAAGATATAAAAACTTAGCCGTTATAGAAAGGCTCAATCTTAATAATGACCATCTAGAGCTTGATACGAAACCAGTCCTTAACTAAACTAAAGGCCCCCATAACCAAACTGTAACTGTTGTTGTACCAGTCCTTGTTTTAATGGAGCTCTAAGAAAAATTGTAGGACCATCTTAACCAGATTAAGGACTATCAAACGTCTGAGACTTAGGTTCAGTTATGCACCCTCGACAGGATACACGATCTTTCAAAGTCTAGAAAAAACTGTGTTGTGTAAAATATTGGAAACTAACCACCCATAACATATCTATATATGGTATGCAAAGTTGTTCATATAGATATATAATGTACCAACACCATATATAAATTAGCTCAACAATGTAAACTAACCCCATTAAATGATCATGTTCATGTTTTTGTTCACAACTAAAAAAACTGATAAAAAGTGGTTCTTGATTTACCAATTTAAAGAAGTTACATATTACTACATGTAAGTATGTTTAACATCATCTTGTGAAACAAAAAAAATACTTAGAAGATAGGTGAGTCTAACAACCATGATTTGAAAGCTAAAAATCTCACATGCATATAGACTCAATATATTCCTTCATGCGCACGAGCTCATCAGCAGATGCGGCTTGGTTATGCTCAAGCCACTTGGTCGTGTCAGCAACCGCATGTTCCATTTTCATCAACTTTTTACGGTTCCTTATGTTTTTCATCTTATTCTTCGAGGTGTATAAGCAGTCTTCTAATGCATTGAATGCACTTGCTTTCTTCTTGTATTCTTCATCCTCATGTTTGTACTTGTCAGCATCTTTAACCATCTTCTCAATTTCATCCTTAGAGAGTCTTCCATTTTGGTTGGTAATTGTCAGTTTCTCAGTCACACCTGTTGATACTATCTCTGATGTCACTGTGAGGATCCCATTATCATCTATTTCAAAGCAGTTGTTGATTTGTGGAACTTTTCTTGGAGCCAGTGGTATTCCAAAAAGTGTAAACATCCCCAACAAATGGTTATCTACAGATCTGGCTCTTTCACCTTGATAGACTTCGATGCAAACCTCAGATTGGTTGTCATAACATGTAGTATGAAATTTGGATTTCTTTGTAGGAATTGGGGTGTTACGTGGGATCAAAACATCAAATACTTCTTCTTTTAGTTCTACACCAAGGGATAAAGGAGTGACATCCAATAACAACAAATCTTGAAAACAGTCATCCCCGTTACCAGTCAACTTTTCAGCCATAACAGCTGCACCATAAGCAACTGCCTCATCAGGATTCACCCTCTTGCATAATTGTTTTCCATTAAAAAACTCTTGCAACATAGATTGGACCTTTGGTATTCTGGTTGATCCACCAACAAGGATCACCTCATTTACACGAGATTTATCCATTTTTGCATCGGTCAAACATGCCTCTAGTGTCTCAATGCATTTAACGAAGAAACCCATGTTGAGCTCTTCAAATTTAGCACGACTGAACTTCATAGAAAAATCAATCCCCTCATGTAAGCCGTCTATTTCAATTGAAGTCAAAATATCGCATGAAAGAATCCGTTTTGCTTTCTCACAAGCACATTTCAACCTCCCCAAGGCTCTTTTGTTGCCCGTTAAGTCCTTTTCCCATTTCCTCTTGAATTCCTGAGCACAGTGATCCACCATACGACTATCAAAATCTTCACCTCCCAAATGAGTGTCACCAGCAACGGCTTTCACCTGAAGAGTACCACCGCCTTCCTCCATTGTCAATAGAGAGACATCAAAAGTGCCACCACCCAAATCAAAGACAAGCACATTGACCTTGGAAGTAATATCCGACTTATTGTCTAAACCATAAGCAATCACAGCTGCTGTTGGCTCATTGATGATTCGCATGACATTAAGTCCAGCAATAGCACCAGCATCCTTTGTTGCTTGTCGTTGGAACCGTTATCACAGCATCTTTCACAGGTTTTCCAAGGTATGCCTCAGCAGTTTCCTTCATCTTGCCGAGAATCATAGATGAGATTTCTTCAGCCAAAAATTCCTTCTCATGACCTTTGTAGGAGACAACAATTTTTGGTGTGTCGGCAGGCCCTTGTATGACCCTAAAAGGCCACAACTTGATGTCATCCTGCACTTTGGAATCACTGAATCTCCTTCCAATCAACCTCTTAGCATCTAAAAATCCACAATATAAAATTAAGCCAATATATAGCCAAGTAAATTTGAAAAAAAAACACAGCTTTTACCAGTAAAGATTATAATTACTTACATCGGTTGTAGAAGTAGATGTATAGATTGATGTTTCAAAGACAATTGAAGTAATATGCATGCAGCAAAATATGCAAAGAAACATTGACTAAATATCCCAGTCCACAGTAGAATGAAAGATATACCTTCTTGTTTAAAAAAGTTTATCTGATACTAAAAGAAGCAGATATATATTAACCCAAAAAAACATAAAAACCATATCGGGGAAACCTTACTTCAAAGATTAGTTTAAATCAAGGATCAAAAACTTTAGTGCATTTGAATGTAATTCACATTGCATAAATTTCATTCTGAACAATTTTCATAATATCAGACTCCTTTTCTGAATATGATATTTTCACATGCTTAATCTTAATAAGGTTAACCAAATAATTAAGAAAAATAAAGGCTTACCAAATATGGTGTTAGCAGGGTTCATGGCTACTTGGTTCTTGGCACCATCGCCAATGAGACGTTCTCCATTAACGAAAGAAACACAAGAGGGTGTGGTTCTGTTGCCTTGATCATTGGGAATGATTTGGATATGACCATGCTTCCAAACTGCGACACATGAGTAGGTTGTTCCGAGGTCGATGCCGATCGCTGGTGTGTCGTTTCCTCTTCCGTCCATTATAGTTAAAATTTAAAGTAAAGTAATCGTGTATTTTCGCTTTTCAACGCAACTTCTATTTCAATATTAACGAGTAGGTGAACTGGTGAAAACGGTGCCTCGTCTTCTTCCGTCGTTTGGTTAACGAATTGATGAAAACCGTCGTTGAAGAAGCCTAAGTTTGACTGAGCCCCTAACTTTTTGAGGCCTCCATTTTAATTTTTTGTTTCCCGCTCAAAGTTTTAGTCGCCAAATACCCTATCTGCCCTTATTCGCACAAAGCTGGAAAAGATAAAGTTTCCAACTTCATTCCAAGAAATCACCTACCAAATTATCAAGATTTTCGTATTGATTAGCAAGATCTGCGTAAATGATGAAGGGATATAGTTTCACGAAATCATCTCCTAAATCTCTGTGATTCTCAATCTTTCTGTTAGTATGTAAACCTCGTAGCTGGAAGGTTTGTTTTTCTTGACATTTTAGCTCCTTATGTGTATTATGTGAGAAATAATTTAAGCCATTAAATAAATACTATTTAAGCCAGTAAAGATTACTAACAATTTTTATTCAACCATCAGTTGTATTTCCATTCTTAGGTAAGTCAATGGACTCTTTACCATATTTAGCATATTTTCAGTTTGATTGAGCTAGATTGTGTGTTTTTATCTTAGGTTACATAAAATTAGGTTTATGATTTCAGTAGTGGTTGCTAATACAATGGACACCAGATGCTAGACAAAATTTCCCAAAGAATGTTTGTGTCTTTATTTTCTATTATTTTGATTATTTGTGGAATTACAGTTATGAATGGTGTAGAATCTTACTGAATATGTCAATTTTGTTGGGATGGGATTGAGTGGGGGTATGCTTTCCATTTTCCAATTGGCTGTCACTTATAGTTGAAAGATTGCAAAAAAATAAAATAAAATAAAATAAAACGTTTCTATGTGGTGTCAGTTATGGGTGTTGTATATAATTAAAAATATGTTCTTTTATAACAATTAGTGTTGATTTTGACTTTAATATCACATCTTGGAATTCTTACATTTACATGGGGCTAGCCGCTAAGATGGGTATTAATGGAATTATGTACTTTTACTCTACTTAAAGTTGGTTTAAGGTTGGAGATGAGACACAAGATGATTAATATATTTCAGGCAAAGAACATTTTTTTATTTGATTATTTTAATATTGAAAAGCAAAGAACCTTTCTTTATTTTATTAGTCTTATTATTTTAATTGGAACAGTGAAAACCATCATGCTAAGGAGATATTTATGTCTCCAAAATTGTCGTTGCAAGGGCACAAAGATATATGCAAAAAAGGGTTTTAAAGAGATCAATGCAAATTTTGCCTTGGAAGCTAAAGAAAAGATCAATAGGATGTATTCTTAGAACCCAATATTGTGTAAACCATGAACCTATTATAAAGAGAAAATGATTTACGAGCCCAATGAAGTTTCCAGACCGTTCAAAAAATTCTAATTATGTTTTGTCTGTTTAAGAAAATCCAATGAACATAACATTTTGTCTAAAAAAACCAACTAAATTACACTTTTGTTCAATTCTATGGAAGTTACAAACGAAGTGGCTTATTACCATATCGGGAAAATTACTTGTAGTACCAACAAAGTTTCGAAACTGTTCAAAAAACCCTAATTATGTTTTGATTGTTTAAAAAAACCTAACGAACTTAACCTTTTAATCAGACAAAACATGATTGAGTTTTTTGAACGGTTTGGAAACTTCGTTGGGCTTTTGTAGACAAAAGGTTAAGTTCCTTGTGTTTTATTGAACTGACAAAACATGATTGAGGTTTTTTAAACGGTTTGAAAACTGCATTGGGCTTGTAAGTCATTTTCCCAACCTTTAAAAGTATTTTTTTTTTCTAGAAAGCATAGTGAAATTTGAATACAAAATCACTAAAATAGGTGAACTCGGAAGAAAATCACAAAATAGAGGTTGTATGAGTTCGGCTTTGTTTCTTTTCAATTTCTTGCATGTAACCCAAAAAAAGAAAATGCAAAGCTATCTGAAACTTGCATCCACTAACTATCCATGTCAAACAAATTAAGAAAAGGCACGGGAACTCTGTAGCCACATCTATGTTTTTGCTATACCAATAACCAAGGATATCACTCGCAAAGTACATCAAAATATACAGTACCCTAATCCATCTGTGTTCTAAATGAATCTGTGTCGAATAAAAGAGTTTACAGTTTTGGTTTCTCAACAAAATATACATGTAAATAACAGTTACAAAATAATATCAGAAACAATTAACCAGAGGGTATGAAAGAATTTTTTTTGATCAACTGATTAAAACACATGATACCTACACTTTCAATGAGAAGAACATATCTCAAGCTTTTGACCACAAACATTAGCCCACACCTAGGTAGGACAATATGTTAAACTTAATTAATGTAGATTAACTTCACTTACATTCAGAAAATGGTTTCTTGGTGTTTTTTTGCAGATTCGAAACCACAATTCTTGTAGCCAAATGTATACAATGTAATTTAGACGAATTCAGTTTTGTTCTTTCTTCTCTGTATCTCTGTAAACCGCATTACACATTCAAAAAAATTCCATGGTTCTTTATTTGTTTTTTCGTCTTCCGATTTTTTACTTATTATCGGCTGCAAATTGGCACAACAGAACTGTTGATGTTGGATGAGTTTGTGTTTTTATAATCGCATGAGCAGCCAAAATAGCATTCCAAACTGATACAAAAGGGTTCTTGATTAAACATTTTGGATTGATTCAGTTTTAAAAAGTAGCGAATTAATATTTAACACCATCTAAAGAAAACAAAAAAAAAACTCAGAAGATACGTACAACACTGATTTAAGACCTAGCATTTGGACTCGAGATGTTCCTTCCTGCACTGAAGCTCATCAACAGATGCAGCTTGGTTGTGCTTGAGCCAATTGGCTGTGTCAGCAATGGCATTCTTCATTCTCTTCAACCTCTCACCATTCTCCATATTTCTGATCTTCTTCTTCATGTTGTATATGCAGTCCTCTAATTCATTGAAGGCATCTGCTTTCCTCTTGTATTCTTGGTCCTCCTTTTTGTACTTGTCAGCATCTTTTACCATATTCTCTATCTGTTCCATTGAGAGTCTTTCTTTTGCATTGGTACCTGAGTTGCTCCGTCTTACCTGTTGATAATATCTTTGCTGTCACTGTCAGGATACAATTTGCATCTATTTCAAAACAATACTCGAGTTTTGCATCTCCTTTTGGAGCCGGTGGTATTCCCGAAAGTAAGAACTCCCCCAACAAATGGTTATCAGTAGATCTGGCTCTTTCACCTTGATACACCTTGATCCATGCCTTAGATTGATTGTCCTCAATTGTAACATGATTTTTGGATTTCTTGGTAGGTATGGGAGTGTTCCGAGGAATGACAACACTAAATACTTCTCCAATTGATTCAACACCAAGGGACAAAGGAGTGACATCTAGTAACAACAAATCTCCACAACTCTTATGACTGTTACCACTTAACTTTGCAGCCATAACGGCTGCACCATATGCAACAGCCTCATTGGGGTTTAGGCTCTTGCATAGCTCTTTCCTGCCAAAAAATTCCTGCAACATACACTGGACCTTTGGTATTCTAGTTGACCCACAAACAAGAATAACCTCATTCACACACGATTTCTCCATCTTTGCATCCCTTAAACATGCCTCCACAGTCTCGATGCATTTAACAAAGAAACCCATGTTAAGCTCTTCAAATTTAGCTCTACTGAATTTCATAGAAAAATCAATCCCCTCGTGCAAAGCCATCTATTTCAATTGAGGAAAGAATATTGCATGAAAGAATCCTTTTTGCTTTCTCACAAGCACATCTCAACCTCCCCAATGCTCTTTTGTTACCAGTTAAGTCCTTATTCCATCTCCTCTTGAATTCCCGAGCACAGTGATCCACCATACGACTATCAAAATCTTCACCTCCCAAATGTGTGTCACCTGCAACAGCTTTCACCTCCCGGATACCACCCCCTTCCGCAATGGTCAATAAAGAGACATCAAAAGTGCCACCACCCAAATCAAAGACAAGCACATTGATCTTGGAAGTAATATCGGACTTATTGTCTACACCATATGCAATTGCAGCTGCTGTTGGCTCATTGATGATTCGCATGACATTAAGTCCAGCTATAGCACCAGCATCCTTTGTTCCTTGACGTTGCGAATCATTAAAGTAAGCTGGAACCGTTATCACAGCATCTTTCACAGGTTTTCCAAAGTATGCCTCAGCAGTTTCCTTCATCTTGCCGAGAATCATAGATGAAATTTCTTCAGCCAAAAATTCCTTCTCTTGACCTTTGTAGGAGACAACAATCTTTGGTGTGTCGGCAATCCCTTGTATGACCCTAAAAGGCCACAACTTGATGTCATCCTGCACTTTGGAATCACTAAATCTCCTTCCAATCAACCTCTTAGCATCTAAAAATCCACAATATAAAAGTAAGCCAATATATAACCAAGTAAATTCGAAAAATATACCTTCTTGTTAAAAAAAGTTTTTCTGTTACTAATGAAGCAGATCTTAACCCAAAAAAACATAAAAACCATATAAGGGAAACCTTACTTCAAAGATTAGTTTAAATCAAGGATCAAAAACTTTAGTGCATCTGAATGTAATTCACATTGCAAAAATTTCATTCTGAGTAATATCAGACTCCTTTATTGACGATTATAGCTGTTCCCTAAAATTCCTTCTGCTGAATATGATATTCTCACATGCTTAATCATAATAAGATTAACCAAATTAGAAAAATAAAGGCTTACCAAATATGGTGTTAGCAGCAGGGTTCATGGTCACTTGGTTCTTGGCGCCATCGCCAATGAGACGTTCTCCATTAACGAAAGCAACACAAGAGGGTGTGGTTCTGTTGCCTTGATCATTGGGAATGATTTGGATATGACCATGCTTCCAAACTGCTACACATGAGTAGGTTGTTCCGAGGTCGATGCCAATCCCTGGTGTGTCGTTTCCTCTTCCGTCCATTATAGTTAAAATTTAAAGTAAAGTAATAGAGTATTTTCGCTTTTCAACGCAAGTTCTATTTCAATATTAACGATAGAGTAGATGAACTAGTGAAAACGGTGCCTCGTCTTCTTCCGTCGCTTGGTTAACGAATTGATGATAACCGTCGTTTAAGAAGCCTAAGGGGGTGTTTGGCTTAGCTTTTTACAGCCCAAAAGTCATTTTTGGAAAAGTTACAAAAAGTCAGGATTTCCCGACTTTTCCAAAAAGTTCATTTTCCTTGTATAAAAACTCCAAAAGTAGCTTTTAAAACTAGTTTTACCAAACATATGTTGCTTTTTTTCTTTTCGAAAAGGACTTCTAGGATGTGAAAAGTTAAGCCAAACACCCCCTAAGTTTGACAGAGCCATAACTTTTGAGGCCTACATTTTAATTTTTTAATTCCCGCTCAAAGTTTTAGGGGGTGTTTGTTTTTTCTCCGCAGATCTGCATGGGCTCTTTTGTCTGTGCGGCGCAGACCACACGCATACTTAAAGGTTTGCAGTGTGTTTGTTTTTCTGAAGTGTGCAGATATAAAAACGTCTGCGCGAGGTCTTCACCACACAGACTTGGACCAACATCTTCTTAAGTCTGCGAGTGTTTTAAACCTAAAAAAAACGCGTCCTTCTATTGCATCCGCCTCCATCGTCAAACCTTCCCACCGTCCATATTTCTCCACCAATAGAACCCATCCATCTTCAATCCATCGACCATCGCCTCCGATTAGCACCCCCCGTCTCGACTTGTACGATTCAGGCCACCAGCGAACAGGTTCGTATCTTCCTTGCATTTTTCTTTTTTTTTTCTTTTTTTAGTTCCAACATGAAATTGAGGAATAATCTTGCTATGAAAACTCTCTAGTTGACTGAAAATCTTGTTTCTTGCTTCAAATTCTTGTTAAATGTTATTACAATACATGTATATCTCCTCCTTCACAATATGATGTTACAATACATGTATGATACATGATCAGATTAGGTTTTTGCATACAAAAAGAATGGAACCAAAGTCATGCATCATGTATGTTTGATTGATATTCTGGAAAATAATGTAAATATATAGAGCCTATTTTGCTGAAAATTAAGAAAATTAAAGAAAGTCTTGCCTTTTCTTTTCATTTTTATGTCTCATAAGTAGTGCAGAAGCAAAAGAGTCGTTTCCTATATGTGAAATAATGCTGTCAATTGTGAATTATTTATTGTTGTGGATTGTGAATTGTTTATTGTTGTGAAATAATGCTATCAATTGTGAATTGTTTATTGCTGTGAAATAATGCTATCAATTGTGAATTGTTTATTGCTGTGAAATAATGTTGTTAATTGTGAATTGTTTATTGATGTGAAATAATGCTGTGAAAATTTGTGCTGAAAATGTGAAATAATGTTGTCAACTAACGATATCTAACAAGTCACGTGAAAATCACACTTTAGTTGTTGATTGTTTATTGTTATTTGGTTTTGCAAATACTCTTGATTGTTTCAAATCATTATTTTTTTTTTTGTTGTAATGTGTATGATATGCAATACCTTATGAAATCATATTTGTCAATTTGTGAATGCTACAATACCTTATGAAATTATTATTGTCTATGATATATTACTTATTAGAAATGGGCAAACAAACAACAATGGACCAATGAGCATTTAAAATGCTTATTGGATACTTGTATTGAAGAAGTAGAGAGTGTCGGTAGAAAAGGATTGAGTTTGCAGAAAGACTCATGGATAAGACATGGAAGAGTTCTTAAGGAGAAATTTGGGTTTGAGTTGAGTCAAAAACAAATGAAAAATGCATATGACAATCTGAAAGCCAAATCCACAGGATGGTGTATTTAAAAAACAAAACTGGTAATATATACAACTCTCAAACAAACACTTTTAACTTAACAGCCGAGGAATGGGATGATTTTAAGAAGGTATATATATATATATATATATATATATATATATATATATATATATATATATATATATATATATTAAACATTTATGTTTGAAGTTGCCAAATATTCTTATACTATTTTTTGTTATATTTGGGTTTAGGGACATCCGAAGGCTGCTTCATTGAGAACAATTCCACTGCCTTTTCCAGATCTTTGTGCACGTCTTTTTGATGGAAATAGTGCTACTGGTAATTTTAGGAGTTACCCAACCCAATCATCATCAATAGTTGGAGCATCCTCTTGTCGTCTTCCATCACTTCAGATTACCGCCACCCCTTTTCATGCAATAGATGATGATAGTGATGACACCTCCCACCATGAGCCACCATCTTCTGCTGCTTCACCATATAATACTTCACCATCTGGTAACCCTAACAAAAGGGCTAAACCCTCAACTCCTATACCTCCTAGTGCCTCACCGTCTGCTTCTTCACCTGATGGAACTTCTATTACTGGTGACGATTTAGCATTAGAAATGAAAAAAGCTTTACAAAGTTTGACTAAAGGGTATATAATCCCTCAATGTTTAGAGAAGTTAGAGGTGCTTCAGTTAGGCCCTACCGATCCTTTACGCATTATTGCATATCATATTTTTGGAGGGACCATGAACATGAGAGAGATGTGGATGCATTTTCCTGATGTTCCCGAGATATTACGAGGATGGCTTGAGATGACGGGTACAAGTTTAGGAGTTTTGAAGGATGGAAAGATTGTCCGATGATTTTTTCTAGTGTTGAAACTATTTGTTAGGTCTTTTTGCCTTTGTTGGAACTATTTTGTTAGGTCTCTTTGCTTTTCTTGGAACTATTTTTTTGTTATTTTGCTACTTGGAATATGGTTTATCTAATGTTTTTTTGGTACTTGAAATATGATTAATGTAATGTTTATTTGCTATGTCAAATATAGTTTATGTAATGTTTTTTTGCTACTTGAAATATGGTTTATGTAATGTTATTTTGCTACTTGAAATATGATTAATGTAATGTTTTTTAAAGTTCTACTTTGTTGATTTTAGGTTCATAATGGATCACGATCAAAAGTTACTTCTCGTAATTCTTATGTACCTGTACATCCGTTTTTTTTTGAAGAGGGGCGTGAAACGATTGCGGGATAATGATTCGGAAATGACAGGACATGAATACACATTGGAGTTGTTACATCGTAATCGTTTACAATGTGTTGAAGTACTACGCATGTCCCATGACTCTTTTGTACGACTATGTGCTCATTTTAGAGCAAATTACTCATTAAAGGATAGCAAACATGTATCGGTTGAGGAAAAGATGGTCATGTTTTTGATGATGATCGGCCATAATCAACGTTACGTGATTATCAAGCAGAGATTTCAACACTCGAAGCAAACAATTCATAAATTTTTTTATGAAGTGTTGGAAAAAATGATGCTTTTCGCACAAGATGTTATAGTACCAACTTCTTTTAATCCGAATCCAAACATTTCAGGACATAATAGGAGGCTACGACGAGTTTTCAAAGGTGCGATTGGTGCACTTGATGGCACTTTGATACATGTTGTTGTCCCTGCTAAGAAACAAGAGTTATATAGAAGTAGGGGAAAGGGAGTCAGCTACCAAAACGTATTGGCAATTTGTGACTTCAATATGATTTTCACATTTGTTTTGGCCGGGTGGGAAGGGTAGCGCATGACTCTAGAATATTATCAGAAGAAATAACCGATCCACAATCATCATTCCCATTTCCACCACCCGATAAGTTTTTGTTTTTTTTAAATACTATTATCTTAGTTTGAAATTGATTAGTGTTTTCCATTTTTTACAGACAAGTATTATCTTTGTGATGTCGCGTATGCATACACTCGAGGATTTATGGTCTCTTATCGTAATGTGAGGTATTGGCTTGGAGATTTTCGTCAAAGACGTGCATTGACCAATAAGGAAAAAATTAACCATGGACATACGAAACTTCGGAATGTCGTTGAGCGTGCTTTTGGTGTTTTGAAAGCACGCTTCCCTATATTGAAGAGGATGACACCATTCCCGTTTGTGACACAAAGAAACATTGTCATGGCATGTTTCGCGCTTCATAATTTTATAAGGAGAGAAGGAATGAGTGATGAGTATTTTGCACGATACGATGAACCCAATGTCTCGTTTCGAAATAACAATGTGGGCGTTGATGATGATGAAGACGGGATTCCAACACATGGTACTACAACAGACCGTGAATATATGACTCAGTTACGGGATGAAATTGCTGATCAGTCACCAAATACCCTATCTGCCCTTATTCTCACTCTCGCACAAAGCTAGAAAAGATAAGAGTGTCCAACTTCATTCCAAGAAATCAGCTACCAAATTATCAAGATTTTCGTATTTATTAGCAAGATCTGCATAAATGATGAAGGTTATTTCACGAAATCATCTCCTAAATCACTGAGATTCTCAATCTTTCTGTTGGTATGTAAACCTCGTGGCTGGAAGGTTTGTTTTTTTTTTTTTTTTTTTTGACATTTTAGGTCGTTATGTGTATTATGTGAGAAATAAATAAATAATATTAAAGCCATTAAAGATTACTAACTATTTTTATTCAACGATCAGTTGTATTTCCAATCTTAGGTAAGTCAATGGACTCTTTACCATATTTAGCATATTTTCTGTTTGATTGAGCAAGATTGTTTGTTTTTATAAAAATTAGGTTTATGACTTTAGTAGTGGTTGATAATAGAATGAACACTAGATTCTCGTGAAAACATTGATGAAGGGTTTTTCTAGAGTGCTAAAATCTCCTTTAACTAACTTGTAAGAATATAATCATTTTTTCTTCAATGCTTATTGTCCTACTCCCTTCGTTCCAAACACACAGATTAAGGAAACATTAATTACCACTAACTTTATACAATAAAATGACAGTTTTATCCTTACTTGGCATTTAATGTTCCATTAAATGCTTAATTGGTTAACTAATAATGAGGGAGTATTTTGGTAAAAATGTTATTTATTTTTAGAAATGGACTATTATTTTGGGATAAACCAAAAAGGAAAGATAGACTATAATTTTGGGACGGAGGGAGTATTACGTTGCAACCAATTTCTTTGTGTAAAAATCATTTCGTAATAGTACAAATGCATCTTGTGAAAGAAAGACATACATATCATATCATAACATTTGTGTACGACATCCATGTATCAAATCTCGCTTATACACATGCATGTTTGCTACCAGTTCGCTAGCTCATATTCTTCTAATTCTTATTTTCCTTTGTCAGACCAACATCAACCAATACCACGAGAGTATAAGGAAAACTAAAAGTTGACCTTCCTTATCCATATGTGACATGTTAAATGTTAAATAAAATCACATAAAAATCCATATAATATAAAAATTAACATAAAACAATCATAAACATAACATATAACAACCCATAACATACAAAAATCCTAAACATAAAAATTCATAATATAAATTCATAACACAAATCCAAAAAGATCCTCAAGTCATACTAAAATCAACCAAGTAATCTGAACGTTTTCCTGCATGTCATCCACGACTCACAAATTGAAGACATGAGGCATAACTAAATTTTCCTCAACATACTATTGCCATCTTTACCCATTAACAACCCACACTTCTTGCATTGAGCTTTTTGATTCCCATTCGACAATAGCACCATATCAAAATGTTCTCACACTTCTTTATTCCGACCGGTTGCTAAGATTTCACCACCGTTGCATCTGAGTCTTAAAAACCGGTCGCGGTAAAATCTCTTGAGTTCATTTTTTGAAGTGTTAACAAAACTAGAAATTTTGAACAAATATGTGTGTATATTAAGAACTTGAAATATCGCAAAATACATACTATTTATAAGTGTTGTGGGGATAAAAAGGAAAAAAAATGAATTATAGCAGTTTATATCTATTTTTTAACGGCTAGGAAAAAAATTGAAAAAAAATCGATTATTGCCCAAAATTCCCGTTTTTAAACGGTAATATTCCAAATCCGGTTTCAAACCGGTTTTCAATCCGGTTTGGCTCAAAACCAGTTCCTGATCCGGGGGTCAATCCGAAAGCTAGTCCGAAAAACAAATCCTGGTTCCAATCCGGTTACCAATTTGAATCCGAACCTGTTCGGTCAAAACCGGTTTTGACTAAATCCGGTTTCCGGATCGGATCGGATCCAAAGCCTCAAACTTTTGTGCATCTCTAGTTGTTACATGTCGATTGTCTCTCGAAGGTGGTTGTGCAGAAAAACATAGAAAATACACATCTCTATGAATCGACACCACCTATACATCAATTTTTTCCCATACCAGAAAATGGGAAGGAGGGTTGTTCATTATGAAAATCAAACCCATGTTAATTATTTGTTTCCCTTTCTATCATTGTCATGAGAATGTTGATTTTTTTTCAATTTATGTTCATTCACTACAGGAATACATAGTTATGGCAACGACACCTATATCGACGACAAAAGTCGTCGCTACAACTCCGCCAATGCCGACGACAAGTCGTCGCCACACGTTTTGCCAAATTTGACCAAAATCGTTTGACCCAGATACTTGTGCCGACGACATGTCATCTCGAAACCTCTGGCGAGAACGACCAAAAAATACGCGGTATGCTGAAAACCTATGCCGACGACATGTCGTCGGTATAGCTTTCGATAAATCTATTTTCCAATTATTTATATTCGATGGTCCGGTTTATCAAAACGACATAGTTTTACGGAATCTATACCGACGACTTGTCGTTGGCAATCCACGTGGCGATCCGTGTGAAAACACTATACCGACGACTTGTCGTCGGCATAGATTTTTTATTTTTCATTTTTTTTATTTCAGCAAAAAAAAGTAAACGGCATCATTTATTTTAACCTTATACCGACGACATGTCGTCGGCATAGGGGTTTACCTAAAAGACCACAGTATGTGTTTCATTTGCATGCAGCGACGCAACCTATTTTCTCTTTCTCTCACGATCGGCGAAAAATCGAAGCTACCCTCCCAAAATCCGGCGATTAGCACCAGGTAATATCTCTTCTACCCGATTTCTCTCTTTATTGCTGTGTGGTCAAGATTTTTACCCCTAATTTGGAGTTTTTTTATGTTATTTATTGCAATTGGTTCACCACCATCGGCTTCCACCATTTTCAGCCATCCCCACCGGCGAGTCCACCTTCGCTTCACCACCTTCGGCCTTCTCCGCTTCACTGCTACATCATGTAATTGTTGATCGGTTTTGGTGTTCTTTTGCTATCGTGTTATTTTTTTTCTGATTTGGTGTATTTTTGGTGACCACCAGCCACCACGGTGGTGGATACCCATCAAATTTGACAATTGGAATCTTGCCATCACAACAAAAAGAAAAAAACAGGTTAGTATTTTTATTTATAATTTTTTTTTGAAATTGTGATTGTATATATGTATAAGTTTATATGAAATTGGAATCATTGTATGACTATGGGATTGTTTGTTTGGTATATGTTTGATTGTGATGTTTGTTTGCTATGTGTATGATTGTATTGTTTGTTTAGTATATGTATGTTTGTTTGTTTAGGTTGATGTGAAATTGAAGTTGTATATTTGTATAAAATGTTAATTTAGTTGTTTATTGTTGTATGAAATTAAAATTGTGTTTGAAATATTAT
Source organism: Lactuca serriola (assembly GCF_051521515.1). Lineage (NCBI taxonomy): Eukaryota > Viridiplantae > Streptophyta > Magnoliopsida > Asterales > Asteraceae > Lactuca > Lactuca serriola. The sequence continues at coordinate 42,331,324 of NC_136416.1, forward strand.
ATGAAATTGAAATTTGTTTAGGTACATATGAAATTGAAATTGTATATATACAATGTTAATTTACATGTTTAGGTTTATATAAAATCAAATATTTTGTATTATTGTGAAATATTTTGCAATTATGAACTTTTCAAAAAGAAAATTAATTTTAATTTTATATAAAATCAAATATTTTGTATTTGAATACTTTATTAGTTTAAGTGAATGAAGTGATAAATTATTTAGTTTTTAAGTTAAAATGTTTTGTCATTAATAGCAACATACTTTTTTTAGCTTGTTTATTAAAGTATTTTATTTTCATTTCTATTTGATAGTTATAACATAAAACAAAATAATAAAACTACGTTGATATTAAAAGTACGGTGCTATAATAAAATAAAAAAAACAAAATATTATTAAAAGTACAATGTTGTAATTGAAAAAAAAACGTATATATACTATAAATATGAAAGAGAAGTGAAAAATAGAATGTTTTAAACAAACTAATAAAAGTACATTGCTATAAAATGTGTTTAGAAGTCTACCCTTGTGAATACTCTATCAATTCCGTCCGATTTCTACTTCCAGGGTATATATTTCTTTATATACTTGTCAATATCTATCCATTTCGTCCGTTTTTTTTCTCAAACAAAAAGTCCTACAATTTAACTATGTATACAATGTTATTTTTAATAATGAAACAGTAATGACAATCGATAAGAGTTGGATTCGTGAAAATCGAACGTCCCCAAAATTCTTGGAAGGTCTTAAAAACTTTATGGAGATTGCCAGGAAACATGTTGACTCTGAAGACAAAGTGCGTTGTCCGTGCGTAAAGTGTGTGAATATGTATAGATAAATCAGGTGTACTCTTTTGTGGTAAATGGTTCAATGCGTCATTACGTAATGGACGTTTACAAACTATAAATAATATGGTTCTTATCGATACCAGTCATGAATGGTATGTCGGTAAAACGTGGTATGATGATCAACAATACATCTTAGCCACACAAGCAAAACAAGTATTTTATCTCCAAGGCCCTACTAAAAACGATAACTGGAGAGTTGTGGAAGAGGTTCATCATTGGAAACTTTGGAATCATCCAAGTATCGGTGTTGTGAATGAGATAAATGTCGTGAATGACACTCAATCAACTAATTTTACCTTGGTTGTCGACTTAGGCACCTTGCCTATGCAGACGACTTTAGGTGAAGTTGGTGAATCAAGTGTGGTTGCTAGGAGGAATGTTGCTCCTACTATAAACGATGATGATTTCATTAACGATGACAATGACAATGGTGATATGTGCTCTTCAGATGAAGAAATAAATAATGAAAAATATGACAGTGATGATGATGTTGTACATGTATATTGTTCTAGTGATGAATCTGATTGACGGTATGTCGTAGTTATTATATATCCTGATTGCTTATAATATTTGTTAAATTTTCAAATGTTGCTTATTTATAATTAGCTTTATTATATATTCTGAATGTTTATAATATTTGTTAAACAGATTGCAGAAGTCGCGAGGGGACATGGAGGAGACGATAGGGATAGACTACCACACGGGGTCGCACGCGGTGTACCATCGGGTTGCCAATCTTGTAAGTTACATGAAATTTTTAAGTATTAGATATATTAAAGTTTTAAATTTCTAAATTTTCAATTCTATATGTAAATGTAGCACAAGCAAATAATGTGAATGTGAAGAAGCATGGCAAGGGAGGAACTTAAATTTGTACGATGAGTATGAAAACAACAAGTGTAAGCCTTTGGATTTAGATATTGATATCTCCGGGCGGACGTACCGATTTGTGGGGGACAACGGGCAAATTTGTACGATTTGTGGGGTGCAGCTTGTTGCCCGTTTGCCATCTCACTTGCTGTACGATGATAATTAAATTTATTTAATGGAAAGATTTCAAATCTGGTGGGATCAAAGGTACCGTTGCATTATCATACTTGGTGTCGTGTTCCTATCAATTACAAAGATGATTTATATCCCGAGCTAGAAGTAAATATACAATATATTTTATATGTATTGAATTTTACACTTATTAAATATTTTTTTACTAATCAAATATGTTTTTCCTTTTGTAGACTTATTTTGATCTAAATAGGTACCGAGGCACAAACTTGTGGGAACACCTTCAAGCGGGTATCCAAGCAGACATGCAAAGAGCTTATCGAGACCACAAGCATGATATGAAAAACCATTTTGATAGAGTTGGTGGATATCATGATGTGGAAAGGGCAAGAAGATTTCCACCGACTGATTGGTCCGCCAAAGCTTGGAACAAAATGATTGATTTGTTGTTTTTGACCGATGAATACAAACGCACGTCGGACAAAAATAAAATTTGTAGGTCGAAACTTCCGCACACAAGTGCTCGGATGTAGACCCTATGCTCAACGACGTTATTTAGAGGTAATAAAATATTATAGTATTAGTTAAAAGTGTTATTAACATTTGTATAAATATATTTATTGATTTCACTTATTATAGGAAAAAATGGGAATGAAGCTGCAACATATTAAGGGTTGGAGACAAATGCGCTACAAAGAAGGTTCGGGTTGGTGTACAAGTCGAGCACAAGAAGATTGGGTAAGTGATAAACGAAATGAATGTGTTAGTTTTTGTTTAAGGAATATTATTATTATTATTTTAATGTTTAAGTTTAGTTGTTTGTTTTAATTAACGTATGTTTATTGTTTTCTTTATTTTAGGAAAAAATTCAAGAAGAGTATGAGGAAATGCAAAGCGAGGTTGGGGAAGGCGGAATAGTAACGAGGAAGAATGTTTAGAACGTGCCCTTGGGACGAGACGTGGGCATGCTCGCGGGGTGGGTAGGAGACCAACCGCCAACTTCGGTTTAATTCCAAATGAACGACGTTCCACTTCAAAATCGTCCCAATCTCAATCCCAATTTGATGCACAACAAATGCAAGAATACTTGCAACAATATAATGCATCATTGGCGGCATGTATTCCGGGCTTCCAATCACCTCCAGTTCCTAACTTTCTATTCAACTCTAACACACAAGCAAGTACCTCTCAACAAGTTGCCGAAAGGATGGAAGAAGAAGAAGAAGAAGAAGAAGAAGAAGAAGAAGAAGAAGAAGAAGAAGAAGAAGAAGGATATGATTATGATAATGATGTTTGATGTTTTTTTAGTGACTTTAACTACTAGACTTCAATTTGAACTTAATTTGATGTTTTGAATTTGAACAATGGTACTTAGTTAATGCATTTTAATTGATATATGTTGGAATGTGTTTTGGATTTGTTAAAAATGCAGGAATGGTAATGTACTAAATCTGTAAAACTGAAAAGAAAAAAAAAAAAAATACAAAACAAAACAAACAGTGCCTATCCCGACGACAAGTCGTCACTATAGATATGTCATTTGCTCCTGTTAAAAACCTATAACGACAACAAGTCATCGTAATAGATTAAACCTATGACGACGACAAGTCGTCGCTAAAGGTTTGCCGACGACCAGTCGTCGCTACAGGTAATTAATAAAACTTTATTTTTTAACCCCGAACATATGATTGACAAAATCTATCCCGACGACTTGTCGTCGGAATAGGTGAAGCTATCGCGACGACATCTATACCGACGACTCTATTGACCTATGCCGACACGACTACGCCGACGACTCTATACCGACGACGTCGGTATAGGGTTCGAATTTGTCGTCACCATAGGGTTTTAATGTTGTAGTGATTCTCACGAGACTTTTAGATATGCAATCGTAATTTATGGTTGTTCTCATGATAATGTTTGATTTGTAATTGTAAAATACGCTTACTCTTATGATAATGTCGAATTTTGTACTTGTAAATAATGTTCTTTTATTTGCAATTCATGTAATTATTTTTCGAGAATTTTTTTTATTTTTTCAAGAATGTTAACTTTTTAAAAAATATATCTAATTAGAACAAAGTACTACTGAGACATATAAATGTATTAACTTGAATATTAATTGTTTTGTTTAACTAAAGTTGAATAAGTTGCCTAAATTAGTTTTGATTTAGAACTTCTTTTTAATACTATATCAACGCATTTAACTAATTAGTTGCCTGGGTGGTTTCTTTTTATATCTTTTAGTAAAAGAGTAATCCCAGATTAACCATTTTTTCAAAACAGTTTAACGACTTTCAGTTTAATTATAACTATGGTCTTAAATATTATAATAATTGATCTTTTTAATCCTACACGCCAGAGTTAACAATGAGTCTAAATGGTACCTTACCATTCTCTGTTTTAATTAACCATTATGAAGAAAATCATGGGACCCATATGTAATCGGCATAACCTCTTAAGAACCACAACTTAATACGACATGCTTTTTGAACCTGGTCAAACGCTTAAATCCATTTATACTCTTCGACTCAAAACGTAAGCCTTCAAAGTCTAGAATTAAGTTTCTTATATAAAGTAATAGAAATCAAACAAGAGAACACAATCAATAGATGCATAATTTACCAAAATTAGATATCTTGCATTAGCAGTCACAATAGCATTCCTAATGATGAGTAACCAACGGAAACAAAGATAAACTAAACTCATCAATTAATCATGTTCATGTTCGCAACGGATCAAACTGATACAAAATCATTCTTGGTTTAATGTTTTGGATTGCTTAGAGATATAAAGAAGTCCCACATTACTGTTTAACATCATCTAATGAAAACAAAGGAAACCTTAGAAGATAGGTGAGTCTAACATCCATGCATTTAGAGCTAAAACATCAGCATCCATAGAGACTCGAGATGTTCCTTCTTGCACTGAAGCTCATCAACAGATACCGCTTGGTTCTGCTCGAGCCACTTGGTCGTGTCAGCAATGACAAGCTCTATTTTCTTCAACATCGCACCATTCTTTATATATTTGGTATTATTCTTCATGTTATATAAGTAGTCTTCTAACTCATTAAGGGCATCTGCCTTCTTTTTGAATTCTTGGTCCTCCTTTCTGTACTTGTCGGCATCTTCTATCATCCTCTCAATCTCTTCTTTAGAGAGTCGTCCATTTGCATTGATAATTGTGAGTTTTTCTGTTTTACCAGTTGATAATATCTCCGACGTTACAGTTAGAATGCCATTGGAATCTATTTCAAAGTAGCGCTTAAGTTTTGCAACTCCTTTTGGAGCAGGTGGTATTCCAGAAATTGTGAAAGTCCCCAACAAATGGTTATCTGTTGATCTGGTCCGTTCACCTTGATACACCTTAACATCTACACAAGTTTGGTCGTCTCGAGTTGTACAATATATTTTAGATTTCTTCGTAGGTATTGGAGTATTCCGAGGGATCACAACATCAAATTCTTCTCCTATCAATCCCACACCAAGGGACAAAGGAGTGACATCCAATAACAACAAATCTCGACAGCTCTTATGACTGTTACCATTTAACTTTGCAGCCATAAATGCTGCACCATATGCAACAGCTTCATCAGGGTTCACACTCTTTCATAGCTCCTTCCTTTCAAATAATTCCTGCAACATACACTGGACCTTTGGTATTCTAGTTGACCCACCAACAAGAATCACCTCATCGACACACGATTTCTCCATCTTTGCATCCCTTAAACATTCCTCCACAGTATCCATACATGAATCGAAGAAACCCATGTTCAACTCTTCAAATTTAGCTCGACTGAATTTCATAGAAAAATCAATCCCATCATATAAGCAGTCTAAATCAATAGAAGTGACATTACTGGAAGAAAGAATCCTTTTTGCTTTCTCACAAGCACATCTCAACCTACCCAATGCTCTTTGGTTCCCTGTCAAGTCCTTGTTCCATTTCCTCCTGAATTCGCGAACACAATAATCCACCATTCGGTTATCAAAATCCTCACCTCCTAAATGAGTGTCACCAGCAACAGCTTTAACCTCAATGGTACCCCCTTTCAGCAATTGTCAAAATAGAGACATCAAATGTGCCACCACCCAAATCAAAGACCAACACATTGATCTTGCCATTAATGTCAGACTTATTGTCTAAACCATAAGCAATTGCAGCTGCAGTAGGTTCGTTGATCATGTTGATAACATTTAGTCCAGCAATAGCACCAGCATCTTTTGTTGCTTGACGTTGTGAATCGTTAAAGTAAGCTGGGACAGTTATCACAGCATCTTTCACAGGTTTTCCGAGGTATGCTTCAGCAGTTTCTTTCATCTTGACAAGAATCATTGATGAAATTTCTTCAGCACAAAATTCCTTCTCTTCACCTTTGTAGGATACAACAATCTTTGGTGTGTCAGCAGGCCCTTCTATGACCTTAAAAGGCCACAAGTTCATGTCATCCTTAACTTTGAAATCACTGAATCTCCTTCCAATCAGCCTCTTAGCATCTGAATATTCACAATCAAATAATTAAGCCAGTAGCCAAGTACAGTGAAATTATTGATTCCTTAAAACAGCTCTACAAGTAGATGTCTTGGTTATTGTTCAAAGTAAACGCCTTAATATGTAGCAAAAAAAAAAGCAAGATCACATAATTAATATATCCCGATCCACTACAGAATGAAAGCTATAATGTAGTCGTGACTTTCAACCAACCCCAAAGAAAAACCAGTCATGTCCTGATGTGCATATAGTTTGTTATTTCACTGATTTCCGATGGAAAGTGGTCTATCGAAAATACTCTAAGAGCATATGGTGATAACATTGCTTTTAAAGACCAGTTTCTAACAACGATCAAAAACTTGAGTGAGTTAAATTGTAGTTCTGTTGAGTATGACGATTCTCGAATCTACTTCTGTTGAATTTGGAATTTCCTATAATTAATAATAACAATATTGGAATTTACTTCTGCTTCATCATATTAATATTAACAACATTTAATGATAACTAGAAATGTTAAGGGTTACCAAATATGGTGTTAGCAGGGTTCATCGCCACTTGATTCTTGGCGCCATCGCCAATGAGACGTTCTCCATCAACAAAAGCAACACATGACGGTGTGGTTCGGTTGCCTTGATCATTGGGAATGATTTGGATGTGATCATGCTTCCAAACGGCGACACATGAGTACGTTGTTCCGAGGTCAATGCCGATCACTGGTGCGTCCTTTCCTCTTCCGTCCATTACAGTCAAAGTTCGAATTAAAGAGATTATGTGTTTGCGCTTTTACAGCAACTGCTTATTTACTAACGATGGACTGGTGAACACGGTGCGGCGTTTCCTCTTCAGTCGGTTCGTTGACGAATTGTTGAAGTTTTCCGAAGCCCAAGCTTTTCGAAGCGGGTGTTTATAATCGGGTCGACGATCGAGTTTTGGATTATTCGAGTTTTTTTATAAGAAATTCATCCAAAATCCGACCTTGTTAATTAAGCTATGGACTAGTCCGGTTCAAGTTAATCGGGTGTTGGGTTAATAGCATCGGATTAGTTAAGTTAATTATAACATACATGTTGGATTTTTTTATTAAGTTATGTTTTACAAACCAAAGGGTTTCTAGTCCATGGGGTGGAGGTTTCAAGTCCTACTATGAATATAAGGGGAGTAATTTTATGACGTTAAAAAAAAAGCTATGTTTTACGAGATTATTCAACAACGTTTATATTTTGTACCGTCAAAAAATATATTTTAAATAGTTGATATGCTACAAATGATGAATGTATATTTCTTAAATACTGTAAATTTTATCATTTGCTATATAACTCAAACTTTGCCTAGAGAGGTAAGCGGCAACAGTGGACAACAACCAAGTTTTTCTTTTCTTTGAATCCTAAAAGTGTGTCTCACCAGTTTATATAGGCAGTTAAATATTAAAGCTAACATTCGTAAAATCAAATTTGACATATTTTTCTGTTTTCTTTATGAAAATATTTAGACAAAATTGCAAAAAATGTCTCTGTGGTATGCATATTTTTCGAGGTTTGTATGTGGAAGTGGTCATCCGATCTAACTCCCGCTAAATTGATGTTGTTAACTCTATCATGTGCCTCCCACGTGAGGGTACTTTTGTCTTTTCAACTTTTAGGGACCATTTTTGCAGATGGAATGTCAATGAATACTATAATCTTTTACCCCCTCATTTACGATCCCAAAGACACGTCAACTCCTCACCTCCATCACTCTTCCTTCTGCTCCATTAGAACCTTCAAAAAAAACCCTCTTTTCTTATCCAAAACCCTTAATCGAAGCAACAAAGAGAAAGTGATTTCATACGTTAAAGTCGAAATGGTGTATGTAATGTGGCAGGTCACACCAAAAAATGAAGTTTTGGACGTATCATCCATGTATGGTAAGTTGTTATGTTTTCTTTAACTTCCTATAAAGCATTTTTCTCCTTAATTTTCAGACTAAAAAACACATAATTTTGACTTTAAATTCAAGCAAAGTTTTGACTTTGTAGCGGGTGCACCCACATGGTTTAGTATTAAGCTACATCACCCTAGGAAGTTTTCTAAGTTACCTGATATAGAGTACATTGGAGGTGAAGTGCATTATATTGATTATGTGGACATAAATGAATTATGTACATAAACTTGATGCCATAATGCTTGACCTAGGTTACCCAAACCCACGGATGACTCACGGATGATTGAAAGTAATTGATGTCTCAAACTCCCCAGTGATATACTACCATTTTAAGATACCCAATGGTGGCTTTCAATTTGGTCTTAGAGCTTTACGGAATGATCAGGATGTTATCAATCTATCTAAATACATTCTACATAACAAGTTGATTGAGATTTACATAGAACATGGGAAGACAAATTTATTGACTTACTGCATGTCTCCAAATGCAAAGGGTAAAGTTGTGATTGAAGAATTACCTGAAAATGATGATCAAGAGGCTAAAGTTCGTGTGGAATCTCCATTGAGAAATATGAACCATGTTAATGATGATCCTATTGGTGAGTACATGTCTTTATTACTTTTTAGGAGTAAAATTGATGCTTTCTCACCAAGGGGTAGAGGTGGGAACTCCAAAACAGGTGAAGGCTCTTGTAGCAAGAGGCTTAATTTAGAAGATATTGATGAATTAAAGGAAAAGAATGCTGATCAAGATGCTACAACTTGTGTTATGGATAATGTTAGGGATGAGATGACCAGTGTTCAGGATGCTACAACTGCTAATCAAGGATGCTACAAGCCAGGTACTTCAAATCTTAATAATGTTGGTGATGAGATGAATGATGTTCAGGATGTTATAATTGTTGATCAAGGATTCTACAACACCTCTTACTAATGACGATGAACAATTTAATGAGTTGTTTGATAATCTTATGGACAATTTAATTGGAAGTGAAGAGGATGATTCAGAGTATGAAGAGGATGATGTTGAGTATGAAGAGGATGATGTAGAGTATAAAGATTAGTTTCAAACTCTAACGATGATGATGTTCCAGAGAAAGTGAAACACTCTGAAGATGAAGATAAAGTGGACTACATAATAGATGAGGACAGCAATATCGAAGATGTGGATGTGGACATGGCAGACTTCATTCTCAATGTTCACAGTGATGTGGAAGGAGGATGTGTTAATGATGTGCATGCAGGTGATGAACCTGAATACATGAAAGTCATACAATAATGAAGAGTTTGATTCGTTGGATGAAGGATTAGACCAAGATAGACAAAGAAGAGCTTGTATCAAAAATTTAGGAAAAGAAAAAAGGTACAACCTTGGGGAAATACACAAGTTATCTTTCACAGTTGGTTAGAAATTTAAAAGTAAAAAAGAATTAAAGGATCTAATTGATGTACATGCACTAGAAAACAAGAAGGAGTATGTTCTTTAAAAAAATGACAACCTAAGGCTAAGGGCTCAGTGTAGAGGACTTGTCCCTGTCAACAATAAAGTTCAAGTGAGTAGTCAAGTTACCGCTTCTAAAAGCAAGGGCAAAGAAGTAAATACAAAAAAAGTTAAATATGGTTGGTATATACACGATTTTAGGTGAAATGCTAAGTTTGACTGGTTTATAAGGACGTTAAATCAAACTCACACATGCTTATAAACAAGGAAACTTAGGATTTGCACTACTTCGTTAATTTCCAAGTGAATCATAGATCAAGTGGAGGCAAATCCACAAATTCCTTTGACAACTATACAAGTTCACTTTCAAAACACATACTAGGTGGGTGTTTCGATGTACAAGATGTTTAGGGAAAAAGATTTGGCAAGAAAACATGTAGCCGGTGACTACACAAAACAGTATGAATTGTTGAGGGACTATGCTCTTGAACTTAAAGCTACTAACCCAGACACCACAGTGAAGATAGATGTATGTTCTGAGGCTAACCCTGCTTCCCCTACTAGGCAGTTTAGAAGGATTTATGTTTGATTGGGTCCACTTAAAAAAGGTTTCAAGGCATGCCTTAGGGACTTAGTAGGTTTGGATGTTGCCTTCATGAAAGGACCATTCCTTGGTCAGATTCATTTGGCGGTAGGTTTGGATTCTAATAATAGAATTTATCCCTTAGCCTATGCAATTGTTGAGTCTGAAAACACAGCTAGCCAGAAGTGGTTTTTAGAACACCTTGGGGATGACTTGGAGTTTGGAATAAACTCAAATTATAATACAACTTCAAGGCTCTTCCATCAACTCTAAAAGCTCCAAAATGGCACCAAAAGACTTTCCAAGCTTCAAAATGCACTCACAAACTTTAGGGTTTTCGAAATAAGGAAGGAGGCTGGAATTAAGGGGGAGTATGAAATTGCATTAACACACAAGGGTTGCATTTACACGGCTGTGTAAACTTCTGTAAAGCTAAAATCTTCATTTTCTTGATATCTTCCTCCTCGATGCTCCACATGTCCCGAAACTTCATCCATATCTCTTATTCATCACCTCAATTAAGATCATACCTCCAAAAGTCCCTGAAATATCAGAAAAGTGTGTGAATGAAATTGCATCATGAAAAATCCCGAAGAATATGCAAAATGCATGAGTTTAAACCTAAATGCAATGCACTTTTGTGGAGTAAAACTACAAAATGGATGCATGAAATGCACCTAACAATTGGGTTGAGGCGGACCTGCTTTGTGCTGAAGGCCAACATACCTAGGGTGGACCGGATAGACTGCAGGCCCGGGAGGGCATACTAGTCACACCGAAGGCCCGACGAGCGGTCCGGATAGGCTGAAGACCCTGAGAGGCGGTCCAGACGTGCTGATGGCTTGGAGAGCCGTCCAAATAGATTGATGGCCCTACGACGCACTCCAGTCAGGTTGATGCCTCATTATGCATGTTGTTTGTTTATATGTTATGATTATGATTGTATGACATTGGTATTTTGGGGGGGACTCACTAAGCTTTGGACTTACAATTGTTGATTTTGTTTCAGGTACTTCTGATGATCGCGGGAAGGCGAAGGCGTGATCGTGCACCTCCTTAGATTTTATGATTTGATTATGGGATACTCTGACATTAAACCATTTTGAAAACATATTTGTAATAATTGTTGGTTTTTGGAATGATTTAAAAAGTTTTTAAATTGGCTTGATTTTATGGGTGTTACACATATCCAAACGGAACCCAAACCAAATTTTCAAATTTTCAAAAATCAAAACCCAAATTGTCAATTTATGCTTCTGTTTCAGTTTCATCAGTTCTTGTTGGGTTTTTTTAGTTTATAAGTTCGGTTTTGCTCACCACTAGGTTTAGCTGTCGTTTTCATGAAAACCTTAATTTCGAGGTTTGGTCCATATTTAATGACCTTAACTTCTAGAGTTTTGTGCCATTCTCATCCTCCACCCTCTGTGAATGAAACTGTAGCCTTTCCCTCATGTTTTCTTGAGTTTTGAATGATAAACCCCATTTTTTATGATGTTTGAAGAAGAAGAAATTAAGAGTTTGGTAGTGCTTAGAAGTTTGATTCAGGGAGGATCCAGTCCTCCCTTGTGATTCAGTACCTTTATAAGTCTTCAAGATTGTAACTTTATGCTCATTGCCTTGTATATTTAGGTATCAAAGCATGTTTTGGTCCCTTTAATGGTATTTGGACATATTTTGGACAACTCCATGTTCAAAGCATGAGTCTTGGGGTCTTTTGGACCCATTATTGTAATTAGATTGGATTTTGGTCATATTCTTTTTGTCATGCAAGGAATTGGTGACTTTTTGGTCACATTTTGACCTAGGTGAGAGAGGATGGTGTTTGGGGCATGCAAATGGATAAATTTAGAAACTTTATCCATCAAGACCTTATTTCATTGAAATCTGGAAAGTTTGGGCCCTTGTCTTAAGGAATTAAGCACTTAAAAGTTGGTTGTTGTGAACAATGCTACGTTATGTGTAGCTTAAGGATATGTGGTGCGTAGGTCTGTTGAACGTTGACCTTTTTACCAAGTTTGACTTTTGGTCAACCTTGTTGGATTTGAGTTATAGGCTGAGTATGGACCTCCATGTGAGTTATAGTTTATTCGTGATAGGTGCTTGTTTGTCCAAGACTGTGAGGCGGTTTTTGTTAGATCATGTAGTTCTTTTCAATATAATATGTAGGATACTATGGTGGTACCATAACACTTGTATGTAAGACTATGGTGGCACCATAACACTTGTATCAAATACTATGGCGGTACCATAGCTCTTGTATGAAAGACTTTGGTTGTACCAAAATAGTTGCCTGAAAGACTATGGTGGTACCATAGTGGTTGCATGAAAGACTATGGTGAGATCATAACAGGAAAGACTGCAATTGTATGTTAGCAACGTAAGTGACAATAAGACTATAATGATATCATATCATTCACATGGGTATGTGATATTTTGGGGAACTCACTAACTTTGTGCTTACAGATTTAAGTTTAAATGTTTTAGGTTGTTCTGCTAGCTAGGGGAGGAAAAAAATTATTTCCTAAAACATAATAGAAGACAATGTAAACGAATACTCATTATTTTAGTTTTAAGTTAAAATCAACATTGTGTGTTAATTATTGTAGTGTATAACACACTAACTAATTGAATTTATACATTAAATGATGTTTGTTTGAGTATTTTGATCTTTCTTGGTTTTATATTTGACAAATACCCATATGTTGTACAAGTTAAATCATATAGTTAAAACTTTGACAAACATATGTTACTGAAAATGATTATGTCAAGTTCCATAACAAAATAGGAAATTTATTGGTTTGATTTCTCCATGGATGGATAATGTAATAAGTTTATGATCAAATTTGAAACATCATCAATACAATTAAGTTTATGATCAAGTTTATTGTACGATAAAAGTTTAATATCAAGGAATATTATATCAAAAAGTGGAGTATAATAGTGTAATGTGCTGACTTAATTCTTACACAACAAAATGTGTTGATCATCTATTGTTCTGTAATATGTACAATAAATTAATGATCAAGTTCATTATGACATAAAGGTTACCACAACTGAACTTATATTTATTATATGGTACTAAATTGTAGGTTTTTTTTTTTTTTTTGAGAAAGTACAAAATGAAGTTTGCAAGTGACCCTATTCATGTGCTAGTTCTGTTGGGTGGTATTGATCAATCATGGGGGGTTGGGTTTTAAATGTAAAGACTCAAACTCAATCAGAATGGTCAATTGGTCATCAAACTTATAAAGAAACAAACTTGTTATAAATGGCATGTATGGTCATCAAACTTGTTATGTTTGGTCATCAAATTTTCTAATATTCAACTTGCAATTTTTTGTAATTCTTATGATTGTAATTGTTGTTTAAATTTTTGGATAGTTTTTTAGTATACATTAGTATTTTAAACAGAAGGGTAAAATAATCATTTTCACCGTTCAACAATGTCATATTCAGGGGCAGATTCACTCATAGCCTCATAATCATTCAGGCTTTTGAATCATTTAGATACTACCAAACAACCCCTTGGTTTTGTCACTAAAGAAAGTTCGAAACTAAGAAAACCAAAGTGTAACAACCCGAAGTTGTTCATCGCCGAAAACCTATTCTACCCGTATAGCTCGCCGTATATCGAAACGTTCCAATGTCGTTTTTGGGTTAAGTTAATCAAACTTATATGTTTAATTGATACTAATGAGTGTCCAAACCTCTTAGGAACTCATGAATTTAGTCCAAAATGTTTATTTCATAAATTTTAGAAATGTCCTCGCCGGATTACGGAAACTTAATCGGGTGCGACCAAAAGCCCCGTTTAATGCTGGTATCGGGTAGAATTCCACCGTGTCCAAGTTTTGCAACCTATATAAACGTGTTAAACATTTCATTTGAAGCTTTTTCTCTCTCTCACTACTCTCTCTCTAACCTCTCTCCTAAATCCAAGTTTAAGGGTCCAAAACTCAATTTTAAGGCCTCAAATCCCTAAGGTACCTTCCTAACCTTAATGTATAGCATATTTGGCTTCCAAATTCGGGATTTAATCATGATTTAAGGCCTTGAATGTGAGTTTACGGCCTTGGTTGAAGCTTAGGCCGTAAACACATAGTTAAGGGGGTTTTTAAGCCCTAAAACCCTTCCAAACCACAACTAGACTTTAGATATGGCTAAATGACTTCATGGAATGGACTTAAAACATTTTAGACATGGATTTTGAGTGATTTGAAGGAGTTTACGGCCAAGGCACATGCTTGGGCCGTAAACTCATATATTTGGGGTTTTCATGACCTTAAACCCTTCCAAAACACTAATAAGGCTTAGATATGAATTTTAGAATATTGGTTTTAGCCTTGGGACACTTGAAACCCAAAATTTGAGGGATAATTGGGAGTTTATGGCCAAGACTTATGCTTGGGCCGTAAACCCTTCATTTTGGGGTGTAAACTCCTTTAAAGGTGTTAGAAAGCCACTTTAACACCCTAAAGCCTTAGAATAATTTTTAGAAGTGTATGCAAACAAGTTGCTGGACTTAAAACATAATGAATCACACTCTAGGAGAGTTTATGGCCATGAGGGGGGTCTCATGGGCCGTAAACTCCAAAAACACCTCAAAAGTCCCATAAAACTTCATGAAAGGCCTTGGAACAATTTTAGAAATCACATGTGATTGATTTGGAAGCATTAAAACAACTATTCAAGAGTGCATAGGAGTTTACGGCCGTAAGCTCCATGCTAAGGCCGTAAACTCCCCTAAATGGTCTTATTTGATGAATTTAATCAATTCCAAGCCTTAAATCAAACCCTAGAAATTTTCCCCTAAGTGTTTCAAGCCAATTTGCACCATAAACCACCCCACCATGAGTTTACGGCCGTAAACTCATGGGGAATGGGTGTTATAGGCCGAAAACTCTTGTATGAGTTTACTCTTGAAGAGTAAACTCCATTTCCCGGTCATTCAAGTCCTTAAACGCCACCCGGGTCCCTCCAAACACTTGTAATGGGGTGTTTCCGTGACTAAAAGTGTTTGTCCCTAACAGTTAAATAATCTAAGTCCTAATTAGATACAAATGTGTATCTTTGCATTATACTTAGGAACCTCGTGCGTTTGCAAGCCCCGAACCAACATTTAGCATCCTAAATCGTCACGTTTCTCGTCCGGTGAGTTCATACCCCTATGCTTCTTCCGTGTTTTTCAATGTTTTCAGGGGGGGGGGGGGGGAATACAAGCAAACTATAACTGTTTTCAAAACATAACATTGATGTGTTTCAAATAATATCTGGCAAATTTATAAACACTTTTACTCCTTATGTATTATGCTGAGCATAAGGGGTGATTTATCAATTACAACTAAATGGATTTTAGTTAAGAAAATAACCAAACTAATCAAATTATTATGGGAATAATTTGGGGTCTTTAGCGTTCATTTTATCATGTACTGATATGTGTATAAAGTTATTAGATAAACTATGTTTGATTTAGTTTATCTCCGCATCATTTGAATGTATTGCCAGATAGTTTCATTGTATGTATCTATATTCACTGTATTACGTTTCATAATCTTTTGTATGTTTGGTATCGTGTGAGAACCCTGTGAATAGTTTAGTACTAGTTTGTGAGTTAGTCACTACCCTTTATGGATGATCAGTAAATCCTCCCCGGAAGTGTAACCAGAGTCTCCTGGAGGGAGAGCGAGGAATTTGTGAATAGATTTATTCGGGACTGACAATCCCACACCTTAACTGCTAGCTACAGTTAGGCGGGCACGCCTAGGGTGACAAATTCTGGATATCATCCGACGTCTGACAAACGTCAAGGAGGTCTCGTTGTCGTATCATCATGGTTACCCGACTCACAATATGTATTAATACAAGTTTATTCACGGCTTTGGTTTTGGATATATATCTAGTACGGGATGGTAATCCGATGGTTTTTGGTCCATAAGGTTCATATCTATTGCAGGATGTTATTCTTATGGTTAGAATCTATATCTAGTTCGGGATAGTGATCCCATGGTTTTATCAAACTATCTTATATCTAGTTCGGGATAGTAATCCCATGGTTTTATCAAAATATCTTATATCTAGTTCGGGATAGTAATCCCAGGGGTTATAACAAACTATTTTGTATCTAGTCCGGGATGTTAGTCCCATGGTATTAAATCTATATGTAGTACGGGATGTTAGTCCCAAGGTTTTCATACTACTTTCCATCTACAGTTCACATACATTAAAGTATTTTATATCTAATTCGGGATAGTAATCCCAAGATTTTCAATATATAGTTTTGTGTATTAAACTATACTCTGTGATATTAAATCGGTCTGTATTTAGGAAAATATGGGATTTTCCTGGGGTATCATATAACGCGTAATTGAACTGTAATGAAGGATAACTAAACTGTTTTACATAAGAAAATATAGGATTTTCTTGGATAACAAACCTTTTCGGAAAACTAAAGGAAATTGGTACATTTTCAGAAAACAAACATCTTATGAACTCACCAGCTTTATGCTGATTTTCAAAACCGCTTGTATTCTCAGGTCCACGTTAGACAGGTACCCGACAATATCTTTTGGAGAAGACGGAGTGCTCAGAAGACTCGTCTCAACTTTTGTTCATATGATATATGTATAACACTTGTACAATTTACTTTTGAAACGAATGTAAACTTTCAAATATATGTAATGTAATGGTTGTTTACTGTGATTACTATGTACATTGGATTTGATACTCAACGTGGAGTCAACCCCGGAAATGTTTCTACCTTTGGTTTTCGGGGTGTGACACCAAAGTCACCTAAGGAAACAAAACCATGCAAAATATTTGATATGACTGAATTTCAGACTTTTGTTGTGAAAAATTCTGGGACAGCTTGCAAATGATTGTTCGAAAATTAGAAAGCTTAGAGGCTAGCTAGCTTATCATATCACATTCTGTTCATGGGGTGTTTAAATGAGTATTGAAGATAATTAGCAGGTAGATTGTCATTCTGTTCGTGGGGTGTTCCATTTTCTTGAGTTTTTTTTTACAAGAAAAAGCTCCTATTGTCATGTTCTTATTAACTAGTTATTAGGTTTAATTTTGCACCTTTTCTTGAGTAAGGGGCTGTTTGGCAATGTCTGAATTTTTAAGATCTAAATTTTTAAGAGGTCTGAATTTCTAAGAGGGTCTGAATTTTTAAGATCTGAATTTTAAATTGTTGTTTGGTTGAAACCTCTGAATTACAGTGCTAAATTATAAAAATGACCGTTTTACCCTTTTGTATTATTTTTGCTAAATTCAATGTTTTTGTTTATAAAATAACCAAATCAACTTCTTGAATAATTTTGTAGAAAAAAAATAAAAAATCCAAATTAAATAAATCAAAATTAAACATCAATCCAAATAAAGCTTAAATATATGAATAATTAATTATTAATTTATGTACGAATCTATAATTCTATCTAGCCATGCATCTAAGTACATACAAACAGAAACTCTTCACAAGTGGAATTACATTCCATTCCAATGCC
Source organism: Lactuca serriola (assembly GCF_051521515.1). Classification (NCBI taxonomy): domain Eukaryota; kingdom Viridiplantae; phylum Streptophyta; class Magnoliopsida; order Asterales; family Asteraceae; genus Lactuca; species Lactuca serriola. The sequence goes on from NC_136416.1 coordinate 42,349,117, forward strand.
AATTCATTCTTATTACCCCCGTCAATTGTAACATTGGGAAAATATGTTCTCTTCCTTTCTTCCATTTCTGTAACCAGTGAAACCACACCTTAAAAACATATGTGATGAAATTCGTCAAACTGGAAACATGATCTTAAACCATCATCTTACCCATTAATCACTAATCATAACCCAAATTTTTTCAAAAAAAAAGACCCAAATGAACAAACAACCCATAACAAATGAATTCAGCAAATGAACTCAATTTCAACAAATTAATTCAATTTCAACTATACATACACAAATATTTCAATTTCATAATTCCATTTCAGCAAATGAATTCAACAATAATTCATCACATAACAAAATTCAGCACAATAAAGAACAACAAACACATTCTCAACAAATGAACACATAACTCAGCAAGATCAAGAATCATATTTCAGCACAAATCAACAAGATTCAGCAATAGATTTCAACTATACATACACATATATCAACAAAAAAACAAATTAGAACAAAGAGCACATTTTCAACAATATTTTTCAACAAATAAAACAAACTCAGCAAATTTCAGCAACATATTTCAACTATACACATACATTTCAGAAATCAACAAAAACAACAAGACCAGAAACTTATATTTCAGAATTCAATCCATCACAGTTACACAAAGGTTGCAATATCTATAACACAGAGAAATCAAGCAGATTACCTTCGATTCAAGCAAACATACTTAGGATTATGCATAACTCGATCCGTTTTATCATCGGTAGTCGCCCAATCTAAGAAAAGAATTTATTAGCGGTAGTCATCAATCCGTTTTTCAGAATTTATCATTCAGATTCGATGATATGACATCAAAATCGAGCATATAACAACATAATCGAGTATATAGCATCAAAATCGAGCATAACATCAAACATTGATTTTTATTGAATAAATAAAAAACTGATAGCATAATAGCATAACAATTTCGGTTTTTTATGTTCAAGATTGAGGGGAAAAAGGAAGAAACACAAGAAGAAACAATGAATTCGAGGGGAAAGAACGAAGAAACAGAAAAATACCTTGTTGTTGGTTGCTGCGGTTGGCTACTGCGGCCGGAAGAAGAACGAGGCAGAGATGGCAGACCTTGCGGCGGCGGAGGAAGGCGACATTGTTGGGTGCAATGTCGTCGGCGATTAGGGTGGCAGCGACCTAGTGTCGTCCGATGCTGAGGAGTAACGACGCGAAGCAAGCAGACACAAGGGTGGAAAAATAAGAGGCATCGATCTGTTTAGGGCAAATAGGGAAAAAAGGAAGTGCGTCTTTTTTTTTCAGACTTGGTTTATTCTCTGAATAAATAAGAGGTATTTTTCATTTTAAGAGGTAAAAAATAATACGCAAACAAACGGTCTGAATCTGAAATTTTAAATTGTCTCTTAATTATGAAATTAAGAGGTAAACAAACAGGGCCTAAATATGATATCCCTATTCTAATAAAAGAATAGGTTTATTCTTCTTTTGACATGTGTCATCCTATTAGGTCCCCTAATTAATGACATCCCACTTGTCAACCTATTGATTATTTATTTTAAATTTCAAATTTCAAAATTTTCATTCTAATTAAATTAAATTAATAACATTCAAATAAACATTAAAATAACATTAATACAAATTATAAGTCACGTATTTATTTAAATCAAAGATTATGATTTTATATAACTAAAAAATATCACTTAATTAACAATTTAATTAAAATAATTGATTAATAATTTTGATTTTTTTACTATAAAAATTTAATTAGTTTTAAAACTGTGGTTCTCACGGGTTATAAACTACTATGCTTAATAAATTTGGAACCAGGGTTAAGGCTATCTTTAATTAATATACACTAATGGAGACAATGACATGTTTAAAGAGAAACTTATTAATTTCATGAACAAAAGTTGATCTATATTATACCAATTTTTTTGAAGGTTGTGTTCAAAGTAAACAACTGATTTTGATATATCCATTTCTATACTATACTTAGGAGTATTACTTTGATGGAAGATCATAGAAACATCCTCAAGATACACCGATGAAACAATATAGTTTTTGATTAAAGTAAAAAAAAAAAACTAAAAATACACATTTTATATATAAGAAATAAGGAATATTATCACCATAACTATAGCATGCCACCGATGTTATCTTGTTTAATGCACTTTGTGTGCAAGATTTTATTAAGGCATTGTATTTTTTTTTTCAAAACTTTCCATTTATAGCATCATACTTTCAATTTTTCTTTTTGTATTTTAGACATTATCCTTTAAAAATTGTATCAACTACTTTGTATTTTGTAGAGATTGATCCTTCAATCACAACTCACACGGAAGGGACAATGAGTTTTTGACATCATTATAAATGGTGATAATAGGGGTGGCAAACATCGACCCAACCCGTAACCCGACACTAACCCAACACGAAAATAAACGGGTTTGGGTTGAGATTTTTGATCCGCCAACCTATTTATTTCATGGGTTGGGTTGGGTTATCTGTTTGGGTTCGCGGGTCAACCCGCCAACCCGATTATATATATATATATATATATATATATATATATATATATATATATATATATAATGTTTAAAAAATATATTTAATTATTTATCAGTTTTGAATATTTGATTATCGTTTAATCGATTTTCGAATTCCAAAACTGCAAAACATATTGGAGTCGAATTAACGTGCCTAGCCCTTAAGAATCTCCTAATAAAAAAGAAATTCAGTCGTCACTCTCCAAACTCACGACTCTGTGTCTCCCGTCTCCGTCGATTGAGGCATCGAGTCACTAACCGTCACAGTCTCGCATGCACACCACTCGTCTTCTTGTCCTCTGGCTGTCACACGCCACTTGTTGTTGTCACTCTTGTTTATGACTTTATGTTCAATGTTTAAGACTTTATGACTTCATTTTATTTGTAATTTTTAATTTCATTTTAAAATGTGTTGCTTATTAAATGGGTTATACGAGTTGGGTTCGACCCAGTGACCCACGAACCTACGAACCCATATACTTATACGGGCACTATAAATAAAATGACATTTAGTAGCACAGAAAAAGTGTCACTAAAGACCCCTTTGGCAATCAGCGGCACAAAAAAAAGTGTCACTAAAAGCGCTGCCATTAAAGACCTTTAGTGACACTTTTTGGTTGTGCCGCTGCAGCCTTAGTGGGTTTTAGTGGCACTATTTTTATACCACTATAGAACCTGTAAGTTTTAATGTCACTATTTTTATGCCACTATTTAGCTGCTAAAATAAACATTATTTTCATGCTTTTAGTTATTCTTTTTTAACATTAAAAATTTATTTTAATAAACTAGGTCCGATTTTTTTTTATTTAAAAAAATATATAAAAGAATAAAAAGACAATTAAAGTAATAAATAGAAAACACATTATCATTACTTCAATTTAAACTTGTCTACAACAATATCCTTAATATTTAAAATACAAATGTCAACATGTCTAAATGTTGTGCTAGTACTCAAAATATAATACTATCAAAGCAAGTAATTGTTGACGAAGATACACTAAAATTGATCGACCTCGAACTAAAGGCTTGAGTAATGCTTTATCTCCATGGAATTCAATTTCTTACTTCCTTTCTTGTTCCCTTCCTTTGAAACCAGAAAATGGAAACAGAAACAAACATGTTAAAGTTAAACATTGAAAAAAAAAACTAAATATTATCCATTTATTAACTTTTTTTAAGTATAATGTTATAACATTGTTACCTAGTTTAAGAAGAAAAATAAAGATAAGAAAAAAAGTAAATTTTAGTCATTTTATTAAACATTTTTCTGATTATAACATTGTACTTTGAAAGTACAATGTTATAATTTGTTCGTTATAATCTTTCATAAACTCCAATCTATCGAACTGGAAGCACATATACCTAAAAACATACAAGTGTGAGTAATACATGGATCTTGTAATGGTAATGATTACCGTTGTCTCTTTCCTTCTCAACTATGGTCAACCTACAAAGCCCTCATCCAGAGCTTAGAGCATCTCTCATAGCAGCATAACCATTTGCAAGGCGGGATGCTTAAATCCCTGGCTTGTTGTGTCTGATCAAAGCTGGAATTAACATATGGAAAATGTATTACCATTTATAAAATGGAAAGCACAAAAAAGGTATATCATATATGAATATTGAAGGATTACTCACAGGAAATAGCACCAAGTGCCTTGGTGCGACTGGTGACATCATCATCAGAAGTGAAATTTGAAAGTAAAGGTTCCATACCATTTGCATCCATGACTAGCTGTTAACTTTTTGGATTGTTTTGGATAATTGTACTTACAACCTCTACAGCCTTGGCTCTGATATTACCATGGGGGTTTTTAAGATAGTTGAGCAAAGGGGTCAAACCACCTATGGAGTGAAGATCTGACATAGAGTGCTTCAAGAAACCACATTGGAGAACTTAGATTTTTTAATGAATAGTAAGTATGTGAAAAAAAAAGGAAGGAAAAGCTTACCATTGGCTATATCAATGGATTCGACATGGTGCTGAACTGTTGGGTTTTCTATTGGGTTTTTTAGCCCATGAGGAAAGCCCACTTTTTTAGCCCATGTATATATATGTGGGACATGCCCTAATTTCACCAACACACAAAAAAAAGGTTTTCAGCCACCAAGAGAGCAAGAGAGAGTAAGAAGCAAAAGAGGGTTTTTCTTAATTCCCGTTTTTGAAGATACACCTGCAGTGTTTGGTAATTTCCTGGAGATCCAACGGTCCGTTTCCTTTGATTTTTGGACAGCAGCTTCCTAACACCTAGGCCTTCAGATCCAACGGTTGAATTTTCGAGATCAGCTCCAGAGACTCGGAAATCGTCGCCTCTGTTTGCTGCTGGAAATCAAGAACGTTTTTTGGTGATATTCTTCTTTGTCTTTGCTTACTTGATTCCATATGCTTGATGTGATTTAGTTCCAAGTATATGATGATTATTGTATGCCTCTAGTACATCTAGAGAAGATTTTTTTTGTATTGCTCAAATATTGGTGATAGTGGATTTGAAGCGGCTCTAGTAGTCCCGTGGTTTTACTCTCCTTTCTTGAGAGGTTTCCACGCTAAAATTCTGGTGTCGTTATTGGTTGATTACTTATAGTTTTGGGTTGATTATATTGATCATATAACTTGCATTGGGTCTGTCTTGTTGCAAGTAAAAATATCCTATTTGTTTGCATCCTAAAAGGTTCATTCAAGACGGGAATAGTTTAGTCAAACGAAGTATTATTCCGCATTCTTGTTTACCGTTGTGGCTGTGTTTTTCCCATCAGATTGGTATCAGAGCTTGGTTCTTGTTATTAGGTTACTTGTTTGAACAATGGAAGCTAATACAAATAGGATTGTAAATTTGAATGGTTCTAATTATCATGTTTGGAGAGGCAAGATGGAAGACCTTCTTTATGTGAAGGATTATTACATGCCTGTGTTTAATACTGAAAAACCCGATGATAAAACAGATGCAGAGTGGAATATTGTGCATAGAAAAGTTTGTGGGTATATTCGACAATGGGTTGATGATAATGTTTTGAACCATATTAGCGCGGAAACTCATGCTTATACTTTGTGGAACAAGCTTGAGCAGTTGTATGCTCGGAAGACCGGGAACAATAAATTGTTCCTGATTAAACAGTTGATTGGCTTGAAGTACCATGATGGGAATCCTATTAGTGATCATTTGAATTCTTTCCAGGGAATTATTAATCAGCTTGCAGGAATGGGTATCAAGTTTGAAGATGAGTTACAAGGTTTATGGCTCCTTGGCACTTTACCAGATTCTTGGGAAATTTTTAGGACATCCTTGTCCAACTCTACACCAGATGGTATTATCACCATGGAATCGGCTAAAGGCGGTGTTTTAAATGAAGAGATGAGAAGAAAGTCACAAGGTTCCTCTTCACATTCAGATGTCTTGGTCACAGAAAGCAGGGGGAGAAGTCAAAGTAGAGGTCCAAATAACAAAGGGAAGCATCGCAGTAAATCTAAAGGAAAGTTTGCTAACTATGAGTGCAATCATTGTGGTAGAAAAGGGCACACAATACGATTCTGCAGACAATTGAAAAGGGAGAACAAGAAGGCAAATTACAACAATCAAAAGAACAACCACAAGAAAGATGATGGTGGTAATGATACTGCTGAAGTTAACACTGCTACCGAAGAGTTCATTATTTGTTGTGATTATGATATGGTCAATCTTGCACATGATGATTCGAGTTGGGTTGTTGACAGTGGTGCTACTTGTCATGTGACATCACAAAGGGATTTTTACACATCTTACACTCCTGGTGATTTTGGGAATGTTAAGATGGGTAATAATGGGTTATCAAAGATTGTTGGAGTCGGAGATATTTGTTTGAAGTTTGAGACTGGGATGGAGTTGGTTTTACACAATGTAAAACATGTTCCAGATATTAGACTTAGTTTGATCTCTGCTGGCTTACTTGATGATGATGGTTACCATAGTACCTTTGGTGGTGGCATTTGGAAACTCACTCGTGGTTCCTTGATTGTGGCAAGAGGTGAAAGAAGCTCAAAGTTATACATGACACATCCGAAGATCTCCAAAGAATCGATCCATGCATCGATACATTGTGACATGACCGATCTGTGGCATAAGAGACTTGGTCACATGAGTGAAAAGTGGATGTCTTTGTTGTTGAAGAAAAATGTGTTGACCGGTGTGCATGATGTGAATTTGAAGAGATGTTCTCATTGTCTGGCAGGTAAGCAAAATAGAGTTTCCTTTAAGATTCATCCTCCTTCCAGGAAGGAGAATATACTTGATCTGGTACATTCCGATGTATGTGGTCCCATGAAGACTAGGACACTTGGGGGTTGCTTGTATTTTGTCACATTCATCGATGACTATTCAAGGAAGGTATAGGTTTATACTTTGAAGACTAAAGATCAAGTATTAGATGTGTTTAAGCAGTTTCATGCCTTGGTTGAGAGACAAACTGGGAAGAAATTGAAGTGTGTTCGGACAGATAATGGCGGTGCATACATTGGTCCTTTTGATACTTATTGTAGAGAGCAAGGTATTCGGCACCAAAAGACTCCTCCAAAGACACCCCAGTTGAACGGTTTAGCAGAACGGATGAATAGAACTTAGGGTGAAAGAGTTAGATGTTTGCTTTCACATGCAGGATTACCTGATTCTTTTTGGGGAGAAGCTTTGAATACAGCGGTACATGTTATTAATCTTACTCCTTGTGTTCCTTTGTCTTTTGATGTTCCTGACAGGGTTTGGAGTGGAAAAGATTTTTTGTATCGTCATTTACGGGTCTTTGGATGCAAGGCTTTTGTGCATATTCCCAAAGATGAAAGATCAAAGCTTGAAGTGAAGACCAAGCCGTGTATATTCCTTGGTTATGGCCAAGATGAATTCGGTTACAGGTTATATGATCCAGTTCTGAAGAAACTCGTAAGGAGTCGTGATGTTGTATTTGTTGAAGATCAGAGTTTAAAAGATATTGAGAAGACAAAGATAGTTCCTCAATATACTGATGATCGTGTTGATTTGGATCATGTTCCCCCTCAACATTTTGAGCCAATTAATGAAGATGTTCAGAATGATGAACAACATGGTACTGATGACAATGATGTTCCAAAGCAGTCGGGGTTGGATGAGGATTTTCATCCAGAGTTACCAGTACCTAATATACCACCATTTGTCCCACTTAGACGGTCTACGAGAGATCGTCATCCTTCCACCCGTTATTCTGCTGATGAGTATATTTTAATCACTGATGGGGGAGAACCTGATTGTTATGCAGAAGCTATGGAAGATGAGCATAAAAGAGAGTGGGTTGAAGCTATGCAAGATGAGATGAATTCCTTGCATGAAAACAATACCTTTAAGTTGGTGAAGTTGCCTAAAGGCAAGAGAGCTTTGAAGAACAAGTGGGTATACAAAGTGAAGACTGAAGAACATACCTCACGACCTAGGTACAAGGCCAGATTGGTGGTCAAAGGGTTCAGTCAAAGAAAGGGTATTGATTTTGATGAGATTTTCTCTCCGGTCGTGAAGATGGGTTCCATTCGGGTGATTCTTGGTTTGGCTGCTAGCCTTGATCTTGAGGTTGAGCAAATGGATGTCAAGTCAGCTTTCCTTCACGGTGACTTGGACAAGGAAATTTATATGGAGCAACCTGAAGGTTTTCAGGTTAAGGGAAAAGAAGACTATGTGTGTAGGCTTCATAAAAGTCTTTATGGGTTGAAGCAAGCTCCAAGACAGTGGTCACTACTAGAAAACAACCCTTTAATGACGTGCAAACAATGACACTCGCTGATAGAGGACGCGCATTTGTGCGTGCCCTAAAAAATAATGTCAATTGTGCAAAATTAGAAGGATAGAGGACACGTATTTGTGCGTGCTCTAAAATTAGTGTCAGAAAAGAAAAAAAAAGAAAATGCGGAGGGCACCTTTCATAAAATGTGCGCCGTCTGAATGTGTCGCTTTATAACTTATTAATGAAACACGCGTTTTTAAGGCGGGATTTCACCCGCCTATTGAATCCCAAAAATTAAAACCAACCCCCCCCCTCTTCCGATTAGCAAGAAAAAGCCCTAGGCCTTCGTTTTCATAGCAGCATCGCACCACCACCCAACCTCCGATCTCGCACCGCCAAGTGTCTCCGACCATATTCTCCAACCATTCTTTCCTGTCGCACTACACCGATAGCAAAACCCCCATCACTATTTTAAACCACCGGTGATACGCATCCTCACCCTCTCCTCTAGATCTTCATTCTCTGTAAAAACCCTTCTACCATCGATGATCGAATTGCACTCCCAAAAATTACAGAATGAAATCCTAAAAGAATTATAAAAAATCCCGCTACTAAGAAAAACCCCAAACAACCGGTGGCATTTTCCCTAAAATTTATGAATTCTCTCTTGCAATTTTAGCGATTTTCGTTTCGCCCCTATTTTTTTGGCATTGATCACTTCTTAGGCGGTCATTGGCCTTCATTTTTATTGTATATGGTTTCCCTTATTCTCCTCCACCTTTGTTTCCATCTTTCATCTTCAAGTGCTTCTCATCAATCATTGAGACGATTCATATGATTCCAGGTCAAGGAGGATGAAGAAGAGCTATCGTTCAAGTTCTAGGATTAGAAGAAGGAAATCGAAGAAATATATGATATATCTATATAATGATTCAGACGATTCATATGACTCCCTTTGTCCTTACTAATACTGGATCTTTGCTAGAACCACAAAGGTATATTCTAAATACATTTCCATTATATATATATATATATATATATATATATATATATAATACAGTTTAGTGTTTGATTCTAGTGTAAAGATGATTTATCTTCTATCTTTTACAGGCTATATGATCCTAGTGTAAACGAGTTACAAAAAATTTCTGCACAAGGATTTGTTCTTCCCTTCTAACAAATTCTCTGATCCTGAAACTTTGTAGATGCTAGTTACCCTTGGACTAAATCAAACCCGAGGCATCCATGGTTTTCTTGATTCTGCTAAATCGGTGTCTATGTTGCATGATAAAATGGAACCAGAGGTTGTTGCAAATGGAAAGAGACTACTTAGTTGTTTAGATGCTTTGGCACTCAAGTTTTCAACTGAGGAAGTAGAATTCAGTTTTAATGAGTTTGGGCCAGATGATGAAGTAGATAACTACTCAAGAAACACTCCTGATGCATTTCATGAAGATTATGTAGCAAAGTTGTTCGATGAAATGCCAGGAGACGAGTTTTGGTCTGAACTAAAAGCCATCAGATGGTATCCTGTTTCTTTTGACCCACCTTTGACTGGACTTCCATGGTTAGTGCCAGATAATACATGTACACACATAATACATGTACATAGATAGTATCTTGTTTGGTTTTCCCCTTGTTTTTTAGTTTGCAATTGTACACACATATAGCTATACATACATGTATATGTATACATACATATATAGATAGAAATACATGTATGTATGCATATAGATACATGTATGTATGCATCTATGTATATGTACAGATAAAGATTTGATTCTCTTGTTTCAGTGAAATCCGTGTAGAAGGATAGAAATACAATGTTTGGTATTGAAGGTCAATTAGAAGATACACAAAGGACTGATTGGAAACTTGTTTATGTTGATCATGAGAATGATATATTGCTTGTTGGTGATGACACATGAGAGTAAGTCGCTAAACTTCATATTCTCCTTCTGTAATTCTTTATATGGTCATGACTTTTACCTTTTTTTTAACAGAGAATTTGTGAGCTATGTTCAAAGCATAAAGATACTGTCGTATTTTGAAGTACAACAAATGAGTTTAGATGTGGATTTGGGTAACATGCCAGTCCCTAATCAAGCTTTTAGTGGGACTGATAGTGGGAATCCATGGAAATGGCAATATGAAGACAACTCAGCTGCATCTTTCAACAGGTGAATGCTTTATAAGGTGTGAGGGCGTATCCGTCTTTTTAGATTTCGAAAGACCAATGAAGAAGAAGTATGTATTCTTGTAGGCTTTCTGATATAGAGTTTCCTGTTAGTGGTTGGTGGTGAGTGTGATTCCCAATGCTAATAAGCATCATAAACATTACCTGTGGGTATATCTTGAGTATTAAGAACAAGATTCCCATCTTCAAGAAGTTGAAACAAGAATCGTCCGCCAGAAAAGTTCGTTTTGCTCATTTTTGAAATGATCACTCCACCTCTCAATATAACCTGAGTAGGAAATAGTGTGTTTGCTGGATAATAAAAACTACTCCACATCTTGCTTGAATTGCCACCAAAAATCATGAAGTTACCTGTATCATTCCGAAAACCTGATGCAACACCCGAAATGAATCCTGATCTCCATACCTGTGTGCCTTGAGGATCAGTGAGTACGAGTCCACTTTCACGAAGTAGCTCAACTTTGGATCCTGTAGGCACCATCCGAACATCTTCTAGATACCAGATGATGGTCATGTCAGGTATCTTTTATTAGTCTGTGTATGTGTATGTTATGTATGCGACTTTGATTTAAAAAATTATTGGATTCCATTTCATTTTCTAACAGCTTACAATTCTCTCAAGGGTGTTTGGTTTGCAAAATGTTTTTGGAAATAATAAGCAATGAGTTTGCAAGAAAACGAAATATAGTAATTAAAAAAAACTAAATAATCTGGAATTCAATTGTTAATTTCAATATTTTGTAGTATTTGTTTATTTCAATATTTATAACAGGGGCATGTTAGTCTTTTAATAAAAATAAAGAATGGAGTATAATTCCCCTTCCACCCACTGAAATTCCTCAAACATAACATGGATTTTGAAAGAATCTCCTAAATTCAATTCTGTTAAAGGATGGAATTTGAGATTCCATTTCCTATAAAACTAAAGTTGGTATTTTTTGCTTCAGACTCCACGTATCGTCTCCCTGCTGTCGGAATCTTACAACCCACATGTCCGCTACGAGGCATCCATGGCTGTTGGCATTTCTTGTGCTGGCACTGGTCTGAGTGATGAAAGCCATGGTTTGATGTCGGGTGTGGCAGTGAGTGATGCACCAACCAGTATAGAACCGTTAGACAGTTGTGCTGCTATAAAAGGTAGGAAAATAGTTGTAAATAGTAAACGCAGAACCAGGTATTATTCTACCAGGCAAATTAAAATAAATTTTCAATTGTGGTCCAGAATCAAACAGCATATATGACTCATGAACTTATCAATAAGGCTGTAAATCAGTTGGAAAAAACAGTTAATACTAAGCTTGAAGCAACTGTTTCAAGGCAAATTCAAGTCCAATTTCAAACATCTGGAAAACAAGCTTTGCAGGTATGTGATACAATAGAACTTTCTAAAATCTAAAATCATGAGTTTTGTTTTTTAAAATCTAAACCGTTTTTACAGGAAGCACTGAAGAGTAGTATGGAAGCTTCTGTTCTTCCTGCTTTCAAGATGTCCTGCAAAATCATGTTTGACCAAATTGACTCCACATTTCAAAAAGGAATGGTTGACCATACAACAGCAGCTCATCAACAAGTTGAACCTATACATTGCTTTGAGGGTAAGAAAAGCAGAAAACACAATTCCTTCCATTTTTTCTTTGATTTTAAATTTTGTTTTCTTTTTTCAGGATACTATCTAGGGATGAGCGTTGGAACCGGACCGGTTCGGAACCGGAACCGGTATTGCGATATTATAAGAACCGGTAACCGGATCGCCGGCTCCGATGCCGGTTCCGGTCCCGATTTTTCGGTTATTTATGCAAACAAGAACTGGTTATAAATAAGATGATACTAATGATGATACAATTCATAATACGTCTTTGTTTTTTCCTATCCATCACTAATATTTTTAATTGGTGGTGGTATATCACCAACAAAGTCATCTTTATAATCCTACCTTTACAAAAAGACAGTTTTGTGAATAATAACAGCACTTTATGTTTCAAGTTTATAAAACAGATTTATGGATAATTAAATAATTTGATTTCATTGCAGTAACTGCTTTATCATTATATGAATAATAACAATTTGATTTCATTGCAGTAACTATTATATGAATAAGAGCACTACAGTAACTACTTTATTTACATAAAGTCTTCGTAAGTTTTTCTCATACAGATTATTACACTCATAAAAGATTTATATTTGTAATCATAATTATCAATTATTCAAAACTAGTTATTACAATTTAGATCGACCAAAGAAACATCAGTTTCATTACGAAATGCTACAACTAAACCCATAATTAATCTTATAAATAAATGCACCAATATTTATATGTACTGCCGATTTTATTTGTTTAGGTTAATTAGGAATTGAAGAATAGATTAGGATCTACGAGAATCACATAATATTTTCAATAAAAGATTTGCATAGATTTTGTTTCTTAAACTTCTAGACCGGTTCCGGTTTTTTTAATCGGTTTTTTGTGGAACCAAACCAGTTTTAGAACCGGGACCGGTTTTTCTATAAGTATGGAACCGCCAACGGAACTGTTTTATTAAATCGTAACCGGTTCTGGTTCAGTTCCGGTCCGGTTCCGGTTCCGGCGGTTCTAAAGGTCAACCCTATTACTATCTATTCAGCATCATCGATAACTCAAACATTGACCAGTGAGTTGACCGATGGTCAACGGAAATTGGTGGCTCTTGCAGGGTCAAAATCGGTAAATCCATTATTAAGCCAAATCAGCAACGGGCCCACCAGTGGTTTCCATGAGAAGGTCTTTTTTTTCACCATGTCCAAATGTAGCCCAAGGGGTCGACCTTCATTTTTCCTCCTAGCTATCTATCACATTGGGATTGATGAATATTGTAATAATTGATTAATATTGTGAAATAAAGGTTAAATGGTCATTCAGTCTCATTAAGATGGTTCACCAGAGAAGAAACAAACCATATGTATACAACACTTTATCCTAACAAATATTATTTACTCATTCAGCCACTTTACCCATATTCTAATATTTGAACTTTTTTATTTTTAACAGATGGAAGCACCAGTGGATCCAACAAAAGAGCTATCAAGATTAGTATACGAGCACAAATACGAGGAGGCTTTTACTTCCGCACTTCAAAGAAGTGACGTATGGATCGTTTCCTGGTTATGCTCACAGGTATATTCACACATAAGAGTAAATTACATTTTTGGTCCCTGGGTATAGCTGATTCTTGCAGTTTTAGTCCCAATGTGTTTTCTCTTGCATTTTTGGTCCATGTTCACTACTTTTGGTTTCTTAGTATAACTGATTTTTGCAAATTTGAATTTTATTGGGAAAACTAGGTGGATTTACAGGGGATATTAACGAGTAATCCTGTACCTTTGAGCCAAGGGGTATTACTAATTTTATAATTGGGTAAATTAAACAAAGTACTATATCGTTTTATTCAAACCTATATTTTAATTGTTGTTTTGATTGGTGTTAAAAGGGTGAGTCCAGGGCCTGAACTAATAGGTATCACTTTATATTCTCAAAATAGTGGAAGAGCTTGGATTAGAAAAAAACTCATTCAAGGTAAGTTTGATCTTATTTTGTGATTCAATGTACTAAATTATTCTTGACTTGTTTTAACTACTGTCTTCTTGAGGATTTTTTGGCCTCTTTATGAAGCATAACATACCTTAAATGGCTACCATAGTTTTTTTCTATATAAAGATGAACAGATCATCATTTAAGTTTATGATTTCAACTGCTAATTTATGTAGTCAGATCACATGCCTATATTGTTGATTAATTGTTCTTTCCTGCAGACCACTTAGAAAAATTGGAGCAACTTTTTAATGGGATCTTTGTACTGAAATAGTTCACACCACGTGCAAGGGACTACCTACTCTTATGCCGGGAGTGCATCTCCACCAAGTTATAGTTGTTGAAGACCAAGTTATAGTTGTTGAAACTATGAGGCAAGATGATACTAGATGTAAGTCTTATAAAAAAAGGATGCAAGTGGGATCAAAACCAGTTCCTAATACAACACAGCAAAGACCCAAAGCCAATTTAAGAACAAGTTTGCCTTCTATCCAGCTACAACCTGAAGGGTAACTTTTTTTTTTTATATTTTTTTGAAAACACTAAAAGCATTGTTTACATTATGTTTATTCTCAGTTTCTGTACTTATTCCTATTTTACTTATCTCTTAAGAACCTAAAATTTACAATATAGTAAATCTGTTATATCACCGAAACCATTTTAAATGCATGACCTGTGGTTGTGGGAAACTGAGTTATATATTCAACAGGATGTTTATATGTTAGCAGCATCAAAACAGTGAGTACTCATTGAAGGAATTTTCAGGTCAATTCCCTTATTTATATGTTAAAAGACCATTATACCCCCTGTTATATTTTAAAATCGTAAGTGAGAGATTTATTTAGGTGATTGCAGTGGGACATTGAGTTATATATTCAACAATTTTGTTGATGCAAGAGCCTTTAGTGAAGTAGTGATGGAGGCAAAAGCAGCAGGTTACACTGAGCCAGACCCTAGGGATGATCTTGCTGGGACAGATGTAGCCAAAAAGTTTTATTTTTTATTTTTTATTTTTATTTTTTTTATTTTTATACAAATATATAAATAAAAATATGGTATTTTAAATTTTAAATTATAAATTATAATGGTGAATCAATATTGCAGGTGATAATTCTTGCTAGAGAACGTGGTTTAAATCTTGAACTTTTAGATATCCCTGTTCAGAGCCTTGTGAAAGATCCATTAAAGGTGATTATTCATTTTTTAATTTTTTTTAATTTTTTAATTTTATTGGTTTTTCGTTTTCTGATTTTTACAAAAAAAAACAACCAACATCAAGCCTGCACACTGCATAAAGTAAATAATTGAGGATAACAGCTCACTGCAACAATCTCACATTTTAACCCAACCCTAATGTTTATGGTTGATTGTAAGTTCAGGTTGTTATGAAAGCTGGTGATGCTGAGCTTGAAATGCGAGGAAGGCGCAGTGCAGGTCAAAAGGTTTGCCATCATCTCTAACTACCCATTCCCATTGTATTTTGGATTGAAGGAATTTCACAAATCCATTTCCAATTGATCTCAAGTGCTTGCTTCACTTATCATTAGATTGGAATTAGTAGAAACCTTTTGCCTTAACTGTAGAATACTTGCACTTGACGAACCAACCAGCTCTATCATATCATATCATCTTGTATTGTATTGCATGTTAAGTTACCATTTGCCATGTGCAGGTTCTGACAGCTCTAGCAACCTCCTTCCATGCCCTGCAGCCTCTCAAAGCTCCTGCATTTAGGTTAATTCTTTTAGAAATGAAATTGCCAAAGGAGATTGTCAAAGGAGAATTTAGTCATGGGTTTCTTTTAATGTTGTACACGTTTTGTTTTATATAATAAATATTAATGCAATATTAGCAATGTGTTACATTTACTTACTATTGGAATGATTATTTGAATTCGACATATTAGTGCAATGAATTATCTTTATTGTTTATGGTATTTTATTTTGTATTTTGAGACTTTTAATGTGTTATTTAATTTGAAAATTAGTAAATCTATTAAAAATATATAATTTTAAAAACATTTAAAATTATGACACGCAAAAATGTGTGTCGTCTTCTTTTATGACAGGGTCTTCCTTGATACACAATGTGTGTCATAAACACGCACGTCGTAAGGTTACGACAAGCAAATGCGTGTCGTCTTCCTTTATGACAGGGCCTTCCTTGATACGCATTGTGTGTCATAACTGCGCGTCGTAAATGCGTGTCATAAATGCGCGTCATAAATAGACGACGCACAAAAGCGTGTCGTCTCTCGTTATGACAGGGCCTTCCTTGACACGCATTCGCGCGTCGTCTGAGCGTTTTATGACACGCATTGCGCGTCGTAAAAGGCTGTTTTTCTAGTAGTGGGTAAAAGAAATTTGAGTCAGTCATGGGTGAGCAAGGCTACCACAAGACTACTTCAGATCACTGTGTTTTCTTCCAGAGGTTTGGTGATGATGATTTCATCATTTTGTTGCTTTATGTTGATGATATGTTGATTGTTGGCAAGAATGCAGAGAGAATTGTTCAGTTAAAGAAACAATTGAGCAAGTCTTTTGCTATGAAAGACTTGGGGCCGACAAAACAGATTCTTGGCATTCGGATTACTAGAGATAGAGCTTCAAAGAAGTTGCATATGTCACAAGAGCAATACATTGAGAAGGTGCTTTGCAGATTCAACATGGATAAAGCTAAAGTGGTTAGTTCGCCCCTAACTACCAACTTTAAGCTGACTGATAGAGATTGCCCTTCTACTAAGAAGGAGATTGAAGAGATGGATAGAGTTCCATATGCATCAGCCGTTGGGAGTTTGATGTATGCCATGGTGTGTACAAGGCCAGATATTGCCCATGCAGTTGGTGTTGTTAGTCGGTTTCTGTCAAATTCGGGAAAAAAGCATTGGGAAGCAGTTAAGTGGATTTTCAGATATCTACGTGGTACTTCCAAATTGGGTATAACATTTGGAAATGGAGCACCTATGCTTGTTGGTTATACAGATTCTGATATGGCAGGAAACAAGGACAACATGAAATCCACTTCTGGATATTTGATGACTTTTGCAGGGGGAGCTGTGTCATGGCAGTCACGACTGCAAAAGTGTGTTGCCTTGTCCACCACTGAGGCTGAGTATATGGCAACAACAGAAGCATGCAAAGAGTTATTGTGGCTGAAAAGATTTATGCAAGAGCTTGGATTTATGCAAAAACGCTACATGGTTCTTTGTGATAATCAAAGTGCCATTCACCTTGCTAAGAATTCTATGTTTCACAAAAGAACAAAGCATATCGATGTGAGGTATCATTGGATTAGAGACGCACTTGAAGACAAATTGTTTGAACTTGAAAAAGTTCATACTGATGATAATGGTTCTGATATGTTGACTAAAGCTTTAGCAAGGGAGAAGTTGAAGATATGTTGCTCGATCGCCGGGATGGCGAACTCTTCCTCATAGGCCAAAAAGGGGGAGATTTGTTGGGTTTTCTATTGGGTTTTTTAGCCCATGAGGAAAGCCCACTTTTTTAGCCCATGTATATATATGTGGGACATGCCCTAATTTCACCAACACACAAAAAAAAGGTTTTCAGCCACCAAGAGAGCAAGAGAGAGTAAGAAGCAAAAGAGGGTTTTTCTTAATTCCCGTTTTTGAAGATACACCTGCAGTGTTTTGTAATTTCCCGGAGATCCAACGGTCCGTTTCCTTTGATTTTTGGACAGAAGCTTCCTAACACCTAGGCCTTCAGATCCAACGTTTGAATTTCCGAGATCAGCTCCAGAGACTCGGGAATCGTCACCTCTGTTTGCTGCTGGAAATCAAGAACGTTTTTTGGTGATATTCTTCTTTGTCTTTGCTTACTTGATTCCATATGCTTGATGTGATTTAGTTCCAAGTATATGATGATTATTGTATGCCTCTAGTACATCTAGAGAAGATTTTTTTGTATTGCTCAAATATTGGTGATAGTGGATTTGAAGCGGCTCTAGTAGTCCCGTGGTTTTACTCTCCTTTCTTGAGAGGTTTCCATGCTAAAATTCCGGTGTCGTTATTGGTTGATTACTTATAGTTTTGGGTTGATTATATTGATCATATAACTTGCATTGGGGCTGTCTTGTTGCAAGTAAAAATATCCTATTTGTTTGCATCCTAAAAGGTTCATTCAAGACGGGAATAGTTTAGTCAAACGAAGTATTATTCCGCATTGTTGTTTACCGTTGTGGCTGTGTTTTTCCCATCAGACTTCATCAAGCATATCTTCAAAGAAAGAAACATAGCATTGTAAACACCTTGGTATGGTTTAAAATGTAGATTGAAGATAAAAGTATGGAGTATTTGTCATATACCTTCAAGATCTGTTGAAGTTACTCCTTTTTCTTCCAGGATATTATCAGGAGTTTGCATAACAAGAGTTATTTATTTCATTCGTTTGACCACGTCAATAGTTTGAGCTTGCATAGCTTCCATGAACCATTTCCTATCATCCCCACTATACAATATAAAAGGAAAAAAGAAATTATTACATGTACATAGTCTGCAAGAACAACACAGGAGAAGATAATACTTTTTTTGAGCTGTGAATGATGTATACATAATAAAAACTGAAAAGAAATTTAAGTGGTTGACCAACCAAATGCCTAAAAAATTTCATTACCACACTTCATCCTTTGTTCTATAAATCAATTTTGGTCCATGTGCAAGGCATACATTAGTTTGTGTAGATAGTGTGTTTCCAATCCTAGAAAAATAATCTTCAACAAAAGCAACTCATTGGAACAGACAGATAGTATGATTTGTAACATACATGTCAAGATTATATTTACTAACACAAATTTAAGACGAGTACATAACCTTCTCTATGAGGATGTTCATGTCAAAAGCATTCATCAAAGCAATAAACTCTAACAAAACTAATAAAATACGCTAATATCACGATACAACAAGATTGAAATCATCTGATTTTGATGGGAGATACTTTTTGGTCTATGAGGATTTTTAGAATCTGAAATACATTTAGAGAATGAAAGAATGTAGATTGAGAAACATAGCTTACCGGAGATGGAGACCAACGTCGATAGGGTTGACAATGGTCAATGGCGGTGGCAACGTAAGTGTCAGATTTTGAGCGATGGTGCATCCAACAATGAAATTTTTGACAATGGCGGACGCAGAAGAGTTGATGACGGATGATGTCGACGACGGAAGGGTTGGTTTGACGATGTCGATGATCTATGGAGTAAGGTTGAGTGTCGAGATGGTGTATTCCTTCTTCTAGTTTTGAGAGAACGAGATTTGAGTAATGAGTGTCGGCGCGTTGGTAACTGCCAATTACAAACCCTAGCCGGGTGTTTGGCTTAGCTTTTCACAGCAAAATCCTTTTTGAAAAAGAAAAAAAAAAGCAAAAGATGTTTGGCAAAATTAGTTTTAAAAGTTATTTTTGGAGTTTTTATACAAGGAAAATGAACTTTTTGGAAAAGTTAGAAAATCCTTACTTTTTGTAACTTTTCCAAAAAGGACTTTTGGGCTGTGAAAAGCTAAGCCAAACACCCCCTTAATATGTTAGCGGGAATATAAAAAATTAGAGCATTCATTTTAGGCGAAATTTTTAACCTGAGCGGGAATAAGAAAAATATAAATTTTATTTGAGTTATAGTGGCAAAAAGAAATTTGTGCCACTAAAAACATACTACTAGGGATGAGCAAAAAGGACCGAACTGGCTGGAACCAGACCTGGCCCGGGAACCGGCTTCGGCCAAAATCAAGAACCGAACCGGCCCGGCGGTTCTGCCGGTTCCGGTTCTACCGGTTCCCGGTTCCTATCGGTTCTTGTCGTGTTATCAAATGTTAGAACCAATCCTCGAAAAATAGCATCATACGGTGCCGGTTTTTGCTGGTTCTACCGGTTCCGGTTCCTACCGGTTCCCGGTTCCAAAAATCCATAAAAATAACGTCCCGGTCCCAGCCCGACCGGTTCCATCGGGTTCCGGTTCCGGTGCCGGTTCCGGTACCGGTTCCGGCCGGTTCCCCGGTCCATATGCTCATCCCTACATACTACAGTGGCACAAAACAAAATATGCCACTAAAAACTTGTGTCATTAAATGTAATTTTTTTTTGTAGTGGGGTTATATGGGTTGGGTTGATGTTTTCAACCCGTCAACCCATGATCCGCCAACCCACCAACCCATATATTATATGGGTTGGATTGGGTTAAAGTATTCTGACCCACCAACCCGAACCCAACCTAATTGTCAGGCCTAGGTGATAACATGTTTCAAGAGATTGATATTGTCAAAATGAATGGAGATATTAATAGTGCTCTTAAGGTAAATACAAGGATCCATGTTAGCAGGAGGACTTTGACAATAGTTTTGCAGTTTGTAAAAGGTAGTCATACCAGTCATACCATAATCATTGACATAGAGACCATAGAGATCTTTGAAATTGTTAGAGAGCTAAGGCCAATACTTCAATTGATGAAGGTACTTTTAAAACATTTCTTGGAATTTGAAGCTTTGAAAATGATTCTTATGAAGTAAAAATTTTCTTTATTTTATAGTAAAAACTTTGCAGAAATTGAAGAGTTTGTTTCGGTTGAAATGGTGATCCATGTGTTCCACAGCAGCATCCATGGAGTGGAATTGGGTGATGAATAAGGCTGGAATGCCAAGCCGGAATGGGTGGAATGCAATCAGGAATGGGGGATGTGACATAAAGTACTGATGTTTATGGTGTATTAGATGCTTATATTTGGTGTATTAGATTCTTTTATGCGATGGTTGTAATGATATAGATAGGATACATATAGAGTACGGTTAAATAGCCCTCTACTAATACGGGCTTAACCTACGTAATATATTCATATTTTCAACCGTATTATATTACACTTTTTCTAGTAGTGTGCATGAGAAGCTGAAATAGCATTCCAAAAGAAGAGTAACGAACAACCAAAATAAATTCAACCCAACACTCAGTCATGTTCATGTGTTTGTTCACAATTTATCAAAATGGTTATTAACTTTCTGGACTTGTTCAGATTTAAGAACAGGTGACTATTTAACATAATTCAGTGAAGCTAATTATTAAGACCTTAGCAGATAAGTGAGTCTAACAACCATGATTTAAAAATTAAGAATACCGCATGCATATAGACTCAAGATGTTCCTTCATGCACTGAAGCTCATCAACAGATGCAGCTTGGTCGTGTTCAATCCACTTGGTCGTGTCAGCAATGGCATGCTTCATTCTCTTCAACCTCTCACCATTCTCCATATTTCTAATCTTCTTCTTCATGTTGTATATGCAGTCCTCTAATGCATTGAATGCATCGGCTCTGTTCTTGTATTTTTGGTCCTCTAGTTTGTACTTGCTAGCATCTTTTATCATCTCAATCTCTTTCTTGGAAAGTCTTCCATTTGCATTGGTAATTGTGAGTTTCTCTGTCTTACCAGTTGATATTATTTCGGATGTGACTGTAAGGATTCCATTGGCATCTATTTCGAAGCAATCCTTGAATTTTATGCATCCCTTTGGAGCCGGTGGTATTCCTGAAATTGAGAATTCCCCCAGCAAATGGTTATCTGTAGCTCTTGCTCTTTCACCTTGATACACCTTAATAGATGCAAAATATTGGTTGTCCTTAATTGTAACATAAATTTTGGATTTCTAGGTAGGTATTGGAGTGTTTCGTGGAATCACAAGACTAAATACTTCTCCTTTTATTTCTTCACCAAGAGATAACGGAATAACATCCAACAACAGAGAATCTCAAAAACGAATATCACTGGTTCCACTTAACTTTGCAGCAAGACCTGCCGCACCATAACGTCGGGGTTTACACTCTTCGAGATCTGCTTCTGGTCAAAAAATTCCTGCAACATGCATACACTGAACCTTTGGTATACGAGTTGATCCACCAAAAAAGAATCACCTCATTCACACACAACTTCTCCATCTTTGCATCGCTTAAACAAGTCTCTAGTGTCTCAATACATTTAAGGAAGTAACCCATGTTAAGCTCTTCAAATTTAGCTCGACTAAAATTCATAGAAAAATCAATCCCCTCATGCAAGCCATCTATATCGATTGAAGTAAGCTTAGTGCATGAGAGAATCCGTTTTGCTTTCTCACAAGCAAATCTCAGTCTCCCCAATGCTCTTTTGTTAACCGTCAAGTCCTTATTCCATTTCCTCTTAAACACCCGAGCACAATGTTCCACCATATGGCTATCAAAATCTTCGCCTCCCAAATGAGTGTCACCAGCAACGGCTTTCACCTCAATCGTACCCCCTTCAGCAATGGTCAATATAGAGACATCAAAGGTACCACCACCAAGATCAAAGACAAGCACATTGATCTTGCCATTAATGTTAGACTTATTGTCTAGACCATAAGCAATTGACGCTGCTGTAGGCTCATTGATAATGCGGACAGCATTTAGTCCAGCAATGGTGCCAGCATCCTTTGTTGCTTGACACTGTGAATCATTAAAGTAAGCTGGGACTGTTACTACAGCATTCTTCACAGGTTTCCCAAGGTATGACTCAGCAGTTTCTTTCATCTTCCCAAGAATCATCGATGAAATTTCTTCAGCCAAAAATTCCTTCTCTTCACCTTTGTAGGAGACAACAATCTTTGGTGTGTCGGCAGTCCCTTCTATGACTTTAAAAGGCCACAATTTCATGTCGTCCTGCACTTTGGAATCACTGAATCTCCTTCCAATCAACCTCTTAGCATCTGAATATCCACAGTTAATTAAACAAATAAGCCAGGTGAAATTGCAAAAACCAGCTTATCATGAAACACCTTGATTCCCTAAAGCAGCTCTAAGAACAGATGTCTTGGAAGACGTTTCAAAGCAGATATGATATGCAGAAAAATATGCATATACACATCAACTAGATATCCTAGCTTACGACACAATGAAAGCTATACGTTGTTGTTAAAATGAGTTTTTGTCCAAAATTAAGCAACCCGGCCTAAAACCAAAAATCCATAAAACCATATCGGGGTATGCTTACTTCAAAGATTAGTTTATAAACAGATCAAAAACTTCAATGCAGTAATTTGAATGTCTTTCGCATTACAGAAATTTCATGCAGAACAATTTTCTAATTCGTACTGTTCCCTAAAATTCCTTCTGCTAAATATGGTATTTTCTTATGCTTAATCATAATAACTTTAACAAGACTAGAAAAATGAGCTTACCAAAGATAGTATTAGCAGGGTTCATGGCCACTTGGTTCTTGGCGCCATCACCAATGAGACGTTCTCCATTAACGAAAGCAACACAAGACGGTGTAGTTCTGTTGCCTTGATCATTGGGGATGATTTGGATGTGATCATGCTTCCAAACGGCGACACACGAATATGTTGTTCCGAGGTCGATGCCTATGGCTGGTGTGTCCTTTCCTCTTCCGTTCATATTACTGTCAAATTTTAAAGTAAAGAAATTGTGTGTTTTCGCTTTTTAACGCAACTTCTATTTAAATAGTAACGATATAGCAGATGAACTGGTGAACACGGTGCCGTCGTTTCCTCTTCCGTCGGTTGGTGGACGAATTGATGAACACGGTCATTGAAGAAGCCCAAGCTTGAGAGATACATGGAAAGGGGAAGAGCTTCGTATTCACTTTATTTCATAAAACGTTTGAAAACATCGATGAGTTTTTTTTTTTTTTTTTTTTTTTTTTTTTTTGAAAAGGCTTAGTTAACTTTAACCTTTAGACATTTTGTAACCTTTTTTTCATATTAAAGTTTATATTATATAATAATTCGTTTTATATAATAATTATATCTACATATTATATACCAAATCGCCTCAATCAAAAGTTAAGGGTAATTTATATTGGACGAAAAAATATAAATTTATAACTACATTAATAAGTGGGTGACTTGCTTGCGTATTAAAAGAAATACATAATATATTTAATTAATATAGATTTATTCATTTTTAATAAATTCTGAATATATGGTTATTTTTTAAAAATATGATCGTATAATTATAACTGAAAAGCATACAAAAAGTACTCATATAACATATATAAAAGATAAAAATAAATTAATTAATTTCCAAAAATTTAAAATAAAAAAATAAAAAAAATAAAAAAACTTTTAAATTGTTAACGACCGGAGTGATCGGGTTTATAATAATTGCTTTTTGATCAATAAATATTAATAAAAATATGAAGTAACAAAAGATAAAAAGCTTTTAAGACATGAACCACTAGAGATGAAGTATTGGGTTCTTAGTATGCGATGGATAGAGGAGAAAGGAGATGCTTTTCATACCAGTTTTTGCCCCGAGGAGGAAAAAATTCGGTTTGTTTTAGACAAATTGTAACATGCAGCGAGAGACGTTTGGGATTTGATCGCCTAGTCCACTACAGTGGCCGATCTAGAAATCATGTTGTGGGAGGAGTTCATGACTCAATTTAAGAAGAATTAGGTATCTCTAACGATGGGTAATCGTATGTTTCCAGAGTTCGGGATGGATGCTCAATAGAGGACGGATGAGCGGGTACGGGTACTCATTCCAGTGATATAGGGAGTCGGTGTCATTGTGGTAAGTGTGGGAAAGCGAATGATGCTACCCATTAAATGGTTATACCTAGGTGTTTCAAATGTAGGCAAAGAGGGTCATTTCAGTCGTGAATGCAAGTACTAGAAGAAGAGAGTATGCTTTCGTTGCATCTGGGTGGGTCACGTTAAGCAAATTATTATCCAAGGGGAGCAGGAGGGATGAAATCTGATCCAAAAATTGTGATTATCTCTAGTATGTTTATGATTATATTATGATATTCCTTTTATTCATTTTATGCTTATGATGAATTATTGGTCTGAACTCATGGACAAGCTATATGGATAGATCGATTGATTGTTAGCATAGCGTGTTAATGTTATGTTGGGATTGTCAAGCTATTGTTTGAAAACTTAGAAGGTTCTTTCATATCGTCAGAGAACAATGCAGGAACAGGTATTCAGGGGCTTGGAATTTTGACCTCCATTTTGTTTGTTCTTGTTCAACTAAGGTTTTAGGATAGGGTTAGTTATTCAGATGTCTATCTTTTTAGTTATAGATGGTATGTATCGGTTGGGGCCCTGTTAATTATGGTGGACGATCAATAGTAGTTAGAACCCTAAGTGGGGGAGAATCAGGTATTCTGAAAGGACAATTCAAATCATTGAATTTCAGTATCATGGGTTAGAAGAATATATTGTTCGAGAATATAGTATTATTGGTTCAGGCTTACTATTAGCATAAGGGAGGGAAAGTACACCACCATCATAGTTCTCGCGACTGCAAAGTTTCTGTTATGTTTCTCAGGGATCCACCAAGCTTTAGGAAGAATTCAGCAACTGGTAAAATAGTGGGTGTAACACGATTAGTTATAAAATTTATGTCTTTAGGAAAGCATGAGTTGACCTCGTAGTAGAGAGTTGTTAGGCAAGGAACTCATTGTAGTAAGTAGTTCCCTTCGGGAGTGCCAAGTTTTTCGTGATGGAACGATTGGGTTGCTCAGGTTGTGTATCGGGTATAGAGAGTATGATTAGCTTGCATTATGGATTGATTATCTTTTAACAAGTATTGGCAGTTGTTGATTGGTTTTAGGGTAAGGTATATGTGTTTTTCATATGGGCTTTATTTATACAATCGTTAATGGTAAAAGTGATATCTTTCAGGATTGCTATGTAGCAGTAGTAATGAGATTTATGGATATTAATGGTTTGGTCATTTTCGATCAATTGGTTATAGTTTTCATCATCATTAACTAAATTTGTTTGAAAGTTTTTATCAAAACTGTCAGAAGTTCATATGTCGGAGGCGATGTTTATCCAATTCTTCATATGTCATCTTGTAATCATGTAAACTTCAGCTTTGGGATGTTACGTCGGCAGGATGGTAGATGGGGTCAATCCAACAATAGTTCAGTTAGTTTGACCTGAGGATAAGACTTGATGGGAATCCATCCGGGTATGGTAAGCTTATCAGTTTGCGAGGTTCTTTACTTTTCGAGTTGGGTCATAAATCAGAAGGGATGATGAGGATCTAAGGCAGGTAGTATGTCCTTTTTTAGTCATGTGAATCTTGTTGGACCATCGAGTGATTTTCGTAATTGTTGCATGTGACTTGAATAAGATAGACTAAGAACTCTTGGTTCAGATTTATTGCATGGTTCTTGTCTAATATATTGCTTTCAAGTAGAAACAAACGTATGATTGTCTATCTTATTTTCTGACTACATACAAATATGTTTTCATCTGGTGTTGTGCCGATAACAGTTATACTTCAGTATGGTTTTGTGTTACAAACTTTTATGTCTCGTGTTACGAATAGCAAGTGCAGGGATGGATGTTGATTGGGTTCTTGCAGGTCGGTGGGATGATGGTTATGTACCTATAGGCCCACGGAGGTGTTGGTCAAGAGTCTTCATGCCCATGGAGGAATGATGGCAAGAGCAATGTTGTACTGTGAGTTTCTCATTCCAATGGTTAGATGGTGTCATGACATATTGCGAACTAGCGTGTATTAGAGTTATGTGGGTTGAACCTGATAGTTTTTTGGTTGAGACTCTTTGGTCTTGGTTCGTTAGCCTTTTTGGCATAGTCTGGGTGTTTGAGCATTATGGAAACACTATTTGGAGGCTCAGTGGCCAACAAGTTTTAGGTCATGAGGTGGGTATTATGTTGACTCGTTGGAAGTCATGGTTGTGCATCCAAAGTTCTTTATTGCGTTTCTGCAATTGTGGATCCATGTTTGTCTTTGAGAGTTGTTTATTAGGCGTTGGCTTACTAGTGATGGGATATTGGTTTTGGAAACTTCAAACCATGGTGTTCTTTGTAGGTCTCTGGGATGATTTATCAGGTGATTGTGTACCTGATCTGGGATGGAACTTTAGATACGATGTGAGGTTTTGATTTGTTCGTTGTTTTGCTTATGGGAGCAGTAGCTTGGTGATGACTTGTTAGGAATCCATGTGTGCATTTGAGGACCTAAGGTCAGGTGTGCATTTGAGGACCTAAGGACATGAATTTTCATATTTGAGATTGTTTGAGTTGTTTTGGTCAGGATGTTTTGGGTACTCGCTCCGGCGTAAGATGATAGTGGCCCTAGTCGAGGGGACTATGGGATGGATATATCAAGAAGATGATCATCAGCCTTCAAGTTTAATTATTAATGTTTTTGACCGATGAGTTTCTAATCTTGTGAATTTTATCATTGACTTGGTTGTGGTTGTGGTATTGGAATTCCCAATTTTGAGTGGTTCTCTTGAAGACTGATCATTCATTGTGCTCAGAAGGATAGTTGTTATGGTTGCATAAGTACAGATGGTTGGGTTTGACACGATGAAGCTACCTAGGTTTCAAGAGGTCTTTTAAATAACCCTTTTATTGATGCATCGATTTAATGAGTGCTTTGGAGGAGGCATAAGGATTTGCTAAGGGCCTATGTCTATAATTTTAGCCAATGCGAATTTCAAGGACAAAATCCAATTTAAGTGGTCGAGAACTGTAACATCCGGTTTCAGGATGTAACATCCATAAAGTTCATGAAAAAATTAAACTTTTAAAACCAATCCATAAACCATCATTGTTTACAAAATAGTTTTCAAAACATGTTTAAGATCACAATTTTCCCAAAATCATAAAACAAAAAAGAGGAGGTGCACGATCACGCCTTCGCCTTCCCGCGATCATCTGGGGTGTACCTGAAACATAACCCAAAACTGTAAGCCTAAAGCTTAGTAAGTTCCCTCAAAGTACCAACACATAAACAAATAACACATATACAACAACAGCATACTATGGGTCTAATCAACCATCAGGTTGGAATACCCCAGACCCCTCAACCATTGGGTTGGAATGCCCACATACTATGGGTCCAATCAACCATCGGGTTAGAATACCATAGGCCCCTCAACCATCGGGTTGGAATGCCAACATACTATTGGTCCAATAATCCTCGAGATGGAATACCCTCGGGCCCTCAACCATCAGTTGGTATGTCTCGGCCTATTGTCTTACGCACAAAGCAGTGATGCCTCAACCACCGACCAAACACGTGCACATATAACAAATAATTATATAACAATCTACAGCCAGTCAAACATATCTACACATCAGTAAGCATAACATCATCCTATGTACCAGGATACCGATCTAACATATCACTATAGTAAAATAGCACACATAACACGATATCAATCCAATGGGTCGGCATTGGTGCCTTCGAATCGCAAGTACAGTGAGGAAAACTCACCTTCTAAACTGAACAAAACTGATGAGGCCCGTCTCTGAATCTCAGATCTCTAAACGATACCTATTTCCACAAAATTACTGATTCCATTAAAATCCCAAAATACCCTCAAGGTCAAACTTGGTCAAAGTTAAATGGTCAAACCTAGTAAGTCAACCGAGTCAACTCAACAAGGCTGACCCATACGAGTATGCGGGGCGTACTCTGGAGGTATGCTTAATGTACGTGAAGCCTCGCAGAAGACCACTATCGGGTTGGTTGACCGAGTACGTGGGGCATAACCTCACAACCCCAAAGGCTTCATTAAGTGCTTAATGGTTTAAGTACTCAAGCCCATACTTCAGGTCTATGGTCCAAATGCACCCTAGAGTCATAAAGTTTCCAACTTGATGACTTTACAAGTCCACAAAGTGCTTAATACAAGGTCTTAATCCATTAAGACCTTCTGCAAGATGCATGAAACAATTCTAGCAATTGGGACCTGATTTTTATGGCTTAGAACCCCTCCTAGGGTCTAGAAGGACAGCTCAAAATAACAATAACCAACCATGCACAATATGGGACCTTTGGGACAAGAAAAGCAACATAAAACACCCAAAAATGGGATCTAATAACCAAGAAATCAAGGTATAGACTTTATACCTTATGGAGCTTCTCAAGAAGGCAAAGATCCCAGATCCACAAGCTTGCTTCCACTTCAAGGCTCCTTGATGCAACTTCTTCTTCCTTTAACACACCAAAAACACACTCTTGAGATCAAAACACACACTAAGGGGGCTAGGATTTGTAAAAACGTCTCAAAGGATGTAGAGGATGAAAAGGTGGGGATAAATGAGCCACAATGTTGCTTAAATACCACCTAAACCCTAATAATTAGGGTTTCCTCCTAACATTAGTGTGCCCCACGTACATAAGTGTACGCCTAGCGTACTAGGGCACGCAGCATACACACATGTACGCTTAGCATACTCCTCCTGCCCAAATTACAAAATTTCCACTAGGGCTTCAAAGCTTATTTTTTGGACTTAAGGACCAATTCGACATGAAATAGAATTATAGGAATGAATTTAGAAGTACCTGAACATCAGGATGTTACACAGGTTGTTTCCTTTTTCAGAAAGATAAACTTTAGTTTGATCAAGGGAAGGTCTCTCACTTTAAAGGATAAAGTTTTATACCTAAAGGAATGAAGTTTGTGGGCTAAGAGAATAGGTATTAAAACTATAAGGATTAGCTTTTGCTAAGAAGTAGTTCGGGTTTAAGCAGAATCGGGCCTTACTAGATCAGGACATTCGCGACGCAACATATAAGGTGTCACTATACGAATCCTATTGCTTAGGATTAAGCCTTAGGTCTCGGGATTTGATCCTATTTAAGAGCATTTAACCTAGTTTTCAACATTAGCAACCTCCATCACTTCCTTAAGAACCTCTAGTGAAACCCTAGACCCTATTGAAGCTTTGAAGCTCATCCACTCTCTTATACTCATTCTTGGTGTAGTTTTGATGCTTTTAAGTGAAGAAAAGAAGGACGATTGATTTTAGAAGCATCCTACTTGGAGTTTCCAAGCTTCACATCATCTTTGGACCTTTGTAAGTTTCAAGATCCAAGCTTTATGTGCTTAAATCCATAGATCTAGTGTAGGTTGGTGCTTTGATCTATTTCCTTGGAGTTCTTGGAGCTTGGAGAACTTCAGAACATTATTCTTGGATTACATGATTTTTGGACTTTATTATTGATGGAAAAATGAGTATGCATGCTTTCCTTTTAAGACATACATGAGTTGTGCTCGTCTTAAGGTTAGGGTTAGACTTTAAAAGAGTTTTGGACAAGAAAATGGATACAGTTGGAAAATTTATCGATTAATTCACTAAGAAGGATCAAATATGAGGTTTTAAACTTCTGATTAATAGATTAAGGTCTGAATAAAGGAAGGATGTTAACTCAGAGTTAGTGGTTGCGAAGACCTTGGCGTCACAGCGCGTAGTTGAGCTTTTTCCCGACTATTTTGTCATCTTGTGGTCATGACACAAACTGGTCACGACGTGACGGTCATTGAATTTTGACCAATTTGACTTTTGGTCAAACTGAGGGTTTTGAGTTGTAGAGCAAGTTTTAAACTATGATTGGTTAGGTAGTATGTGTAGCTGGTTCGTTGGACTTTAGGTCGTAGGTTTTAGGTCCTTATATTAGTGAGTTTTCTCAATATACTATGTAGGACACTAGGTGTCGATGTATGCTTGTTGTAAGTGTAGCTATTTGTTGTATTCTTACATGCTTATTGGGTTGGGCCCAAGGTTGTAGAGCTCGCTACTCGATACCTGCTCGGCCGACTGGGGAGTAGCGAGTACTCGGGAGTACTCGGGGAGTACTCAGATTCGGTAATTCATGTAGAAATATTTTTTGGAAAATTATATATGTCAAAATCATAAGTTAAAATTATAATTTGATTGAAATATATAACCAAAATTAGATACATGTGAATACATAAAAACTGAAATACACATAATTGTCTCACTACGTGGATAATTACTGAAAATTTAAGATATATATGTAGTAATAATCACATGTTTGTGTTAAATAACAAATCATTAAGTGCATTATACATATTAGTCTTGAAATTCTTGATTTTTTTTCTCTTTTTATGACAATTTTGACCATTTGACCGAGTTTGACCGATTTTGACCGAGTTGGTCGAGTTTGACCGAGTAGGCCCGAGTAAGACCGAGTAGGACCGAGTTTGACCGAGTTTGTCCGATTTTTGACCAAGTTTGACCGATTTTTGGCCGATTTTAACTAAATCCGAGTTTTTTGGCCGAGTTGACATTACTCGCCTCAGTGGAGGGCCGATTCCGAGTAATCGGCCGAGTACTCGACCGAGTAGGCCGAGTTTTGCAACATTGGTTGGGCCCATTGGGTTGGACCCGTTGACCTGGGGTCATTGGGCTTGGTCCGCGTGATTGAAACAAACCTGTTAGGCTAGACCGTTATCTTTATATGATATGTGGTATTTTGAGGAACTCGCTAAGCTTTGTGCTTAGATTATAAGTTTAAAATGTTTTAGGTTGTTCTAGCAGTAAGAGAAAGGGCACGACTTGATTGCATTGCGTCCATTGAAGATTCCACAATTTATAACTTTCTATCTTGTTACCATGATATTTGTTTCTGAATTGTCGAACTTACACTTTGGTATTTATCTATCTCTATAATGAAATTAGGATAATTTCCTTTAAATTAAAAATGAATAATTTATTTGAAATCTGTGAAGATCATGAGCCCATTTAAAATGATGTTTAACATTTTTTATAATATTTATATTTTTTTGTTTAATTATAATTTATATCAGTATTAAACTGCAAGGCTCCACCATACCCACCCCATCCATTTTCTCTCCTTTCTTATCTTGCTTTCCATCACCATGCATTTTGTTGCTCTTCACCACCACCATTCACCATTTTGTTGGCAATTCGAACATAAAATAAATCTTGCGGAAAGTAATCTCCTTAGGATAGGGTTACAAGAGGTTATTGAGGCCTTGTCCCTTAACCGTCATTCCAAATTATAGAAACTCAATTGTCTTTACGTTAGAGAGGGTCAAGGATTGTTGCATAGCATATTGTGTCAAACCCCTAAACCGGAAAACAACAGAAACGTCTGGGGGTGGATGACTTTATTTACAGTATCATAACGATTGAATAATAGAGATCAAATGTAACGCCCGTGTTTCTGGGATTGCCATTTTTAGCAATGTAATAGTCTAGGTTAACCTTTGTAACTCAACTTGAAATAATAAGAATGTATTATTTGTGAATTATGTGAATTATGTGATTTATGTGTTTATTTTCTTGATTTTTATAATTTAATGAATTAAGAATGAAATAAGCGTCAAAATTAAAGTGTGAGATATGCCCGATATCTTTGCATAAAGTTGTAGTGGTTGAAACAAGGATTCCGGAGATATAAGGAATGCCAAAATCCGAGTTATAACGAAGAAGTTATGACCTGTCGAAGTTTCGCGACAGAACCGGCACGACGTCGAGTGACGTAAAATATGAATTTAAGATAGAGCGATATTTATCCTTAGCGATCTAAACGAAAGTCGTAGATTTCGTTAAACCGAGAGCGTGCATAAAAGGAACGCCCAAATCTGACTTCGTATGAGGAAGTTATGATTTTTCTAAGTTTTGACTTAGCAGTATGCAGCCCGAATACTCGATTTGAGATCGAGCGGTTTTTAGCCGAAACAATCTAAATGAGAATCGAAGATCTCGTTGTTAGTAGCGAAACGATGAAAAGTTAGGCGAGAACGGACGTCAGACGAAGAAGTTATGAATTTATAACGAAGTTTTTCTGTCCCGGCCTTCTAAAAATAAATAATAAAAATAAAAGTCAAAATTAGCCGACGGAGTCTAAATGAAAGTTGTAGAGTATGGTCTGACCTTCGCGTGGATATAAAGAACGTCGAAAACGGAGCTCGTATGCGAAAGTTACGCAATTTAGAAGTTCGACGAGTCAATTACGCCCCGCGTACTCAGTCGGATGCAACTTGTCTGACCAGTACTCGAGTGCCACCAGTCGACGCACGCAGTGACGTCAAAGTACGCCCCGCGTAACCGAGTACGCCCCGCGTACTGAGTACGCCCTGCGTAATTTGAGATTACGCCCCGCGTACTCCCAGACCCTCAGCCTATAAATAGAACTCGAATTCAGCCATTTTCTCTTGTTCAAACTCTTCTCTCTCTCTAAGTTTTGCCTCGATTTGCGTGCCAATCATATCCCGAAGCCCCGGTATTATTCCCGAGCCCCGAAGTAAGATCCGAAGCCCCGAGGATCCCGAAGAGCGTTATTCCCGAGCCGAAGCCCTGCCCGCGAGGAGCCCGGTTTTTGTGAAGATCTTCCAGATCTACGGAGAGATACTACTTCTATAAGCCGTAGTGCTGTCGGATCATCTTCTGATCAAGTGAGTGTATAGTCCCTTTTCAAAACGCAATATTATGAAGTATTTAATATAAAATACGTGCTACGTGTATATATTTTGTGGTTATATGTGTGAATGTATATTCACTCTCTTCTATCTCATAGATCTGATATATTCTCTATGAAATACGTGTTATGTGTGTATGCCTCATCTGTTATGTGGAATATGTATTGATTAAAGCATGCTATACAGGTTTTTAAACAATGTATAAAAATGTATATTTTTATCTACTAATATGTTGGGTAGAACATGGGTAGATAATTGGTGTGAAATAAACAGATGAGAGGCCTCGGTGTTATTGGTGTTATTCTAGTCATTCAGCAGAGTATGGATGACGACCACGGACTATTCTAGACTGTCCTGTGGAACACTAGCAGGCTCATTACCTGTAGGTGTTGTGAACGACGTGTTCACCGGTGTACTCTATCCCCCACATGGTTGCCTTTAGGACACTTATTGTTGAGGAAGCCCCTCTGCAGTAATGTCCGTCCCGATGAAAATCCTGAATATAAGTTCCTTATAATAGACGTTATTTTTAGGAACGTAAGGTGAGGATAACGGGAATGGGTAATCGGGTTTATTGTTGATTGATGAAATTAAATATAATTATTGTGGGTTTGAAAACCCTATATGCTCACCAGGCTCCCAAGCCTGACCCACTCAGTTGATTTGTATTACAGGAAGTGGCGCAAGAGTTTAAGATGGGCGAATCATCAAGTCATTTTTGTTTACAAGTCTGCATATGTATATATTTGTTGAACGACTTGTAATATCATCGTTTATGCTTTATGATCTATATCGGAACATGACATCCCGACTTTTGATTATGAAATGAAATCATATTTCTATATGAAATGTTTTGATAAATATCTATTTTATCATGTTTTGTTTTTGGGAACAAATTCCGCATCTCTTTTAAAACTAAAAAGGATTTACTCTGAAAATGTTTAAAAAGCATAAATGAAATCGGTCTTTTCTGGCCGAGATTTTGGGGATGTCACAGTTGGTATCAGAGCATTAGTTTAAGCGAACTAGGAATTTGTAGGATTTCTAGACTTAAACTTAAGATGCTAAATGGAGATTGGGAGGTGTGTGTCTGATAAATTTAGACACGAGCACTAGTTTATTTTAGGAGAGTTGCCTAAAATGCTTTGATGTGCTAAATGTTATATGTTGCCATATATGATATTATTTGTTCGGATCTACGGTTTGTTGCCAACCGGATCTGAAGGTTTATGTGTTTAGGATTCTAAGCGTATGTATACGATATTAGAACTAGCATGTAATCGTTTGGAGTAATAAGGTGAAATAATTCGGTGTGTAGATCAAAAATGGTGAGAACAAGAAGCGGAGTTGGAAATGCTGAGGAAAACAGGAATCAACCGCCTGTAATTCAACAAGTACCTGTCGTAGCTGATGCACCTGAGCCGATAACAATGGCTGGTGTACAAATGATGATTCAAATGATGTTGGATCGTCAGATGGAAGAAACAAGACGCCTGCTTAGGCAGAATCGTGAAGAACCGTCAATTCAAGCGGAAGAGCCCGAAGAGAATGGAGGGCAGTCTGAAGGAGAAAACTTTAGTGGAATCATTGGTCAAGACGAACAACCAGTGGTTAGACGCAATAACCAGTATGGAGGAAATGATGGTCGTGGGTGCAAGTATAAGGATTTCATGGCATCCAAACCACCATGTCTATCCGGAAGCCCGACGCCGGTGCAAGTTATGGATTGGGTCTCCGAAATGGAGACTATGTTTGAAAGTTGCGAATGCAGCAACAGGCAGAAGACCGCTCTTGCGATCCCTCTGCTAAAATCTGGCGTGTTGAGTTGGTGGAAGTTGTTAGCTGACTCTATGCCCAAGGGAGAAGCAAGCAAAATGTCTTGGGAAGACTTTGTGGAACAACTAAAAATGCAATACTGCTCCGAGCAGGACCTTCTGGAAATCAGTAATGAGTTTCAGAATTTGAAGAAAGGGAAATTGAGCGTTACTGAATACGCTACAAGTTTCACGGAAAAGATGAAGTTTATCCCATATTTGGTGCCTACAGAACTCTCTAAGGTCAACAAGTTTGCCCTTGGACTACCAGCGGACTATGGTCCAATGGTTAAGCAAGCAACCACATTGAAAGCCGCCATCTGGGCTGCTAGAAATGTTGAGACCCAGATCAGGGAAAAGGGTCTGAAAAGGTCAGAGGTTGGCGAGAAAAGGAAAATCGATGGATTTTCAGGGTCCAGCAAGAAAAGTAAATTCTCGAAGTCTAGTTCGAGAGGAAGTGGAGGAAAGGTAGAGGCGAAATGGTGCGACAAGTGCAAGAAGAAGCATCATGGGAAGTGTGGCGGGGAAACCACATGCTTCAAATGTGGAAAGCCAGGGCATTATGCCAACGACTGCACTTTCACCAAGAATGTTTGTTATGGTTGTGGTGAGGAGGGGCACATCTCAAGGGATTGTCCGAAAAAGAAAGAAGCAGCAAGACCCAACATTCCGCCAAAGCCAAAGGCGAGAGCATTCCAGATGACACTGGAAGCTGCTAAAGATGAAGCTGATGTCGCTTCAGGTACCTTTCTCGTTAACAAATTGCCTGCCCAAATTTTATTTGATTCTGGAGCCAACTACTCCTTTATATCGCATGAATTTGGTAGAAAACTAGCTTTGCCTGTTGATAGACTAGATAATGCTTTATTAGTCGAAGTTGCTAGTGGCAAGTTTGTACCTGTTAGCCATCGTATGAAAAACATCTTAATTGATCTGAATGGGAATAAGTTCCACGAGGAATTATTGCCTATCGAACTTAACGGTTTCGACATCGTTTTGGGAATGGATTGGCTTAGCACCAATGATGCTGAAATTTTATGCAAGAAGAAAATAGTGAAAGTGAATCCACCTGGGAAGGAATCGTTTATGGTGTACGGAGATAAACGCAGAGTAAACTCTGGAATCATTTCTCTAATGAAAGCCAGAAAATGTTTGACCAAGGGGTGTACATCATACTTAGCATTCGTGATCGACGCTAAGAAGGAAAAGAAGGTGATGCAAAATATTCCTGTTGTGTGTGATTATCCGGAAGTATTTCCCGAAGATCTTCCTGGATTACCGCCCGATCGACAAGTAGAATTTCGTATCGACTTGTTGCCCGGAACAACGCCAATTGCAAAAGCACCTTATCGATTAGCACCAACGGAGATGAAGGAGCTGATGATGCAACTTCAGGAGTTATTGGACAAAGGTTTCATTAGACCTAGTTCATCACCCTGGGGAGCTCCGGTGTTATTCGTAAAGAAGAAAGATGGAAGCATGAGGATGTGCATTGATTACCGAGAGCTGAATAAGGCAACAATAAAGAATAGATATCCGTTGCCGAGGATTGATGACCTATTCGATCAGCTACAAGGTTCCAGTTATTTTTCAAAGATCGACCTGAGGTCAGAATATCATCAGTTAAAAGTAAGAGAGCAGGATATAGAGAAAACTGCATTCAGAACGCGATATGGACACTATGAGTTCTTGGTTATGTCGTTTGGACTAACCAATGCTCCAGCAGCATTCATGGATTTAATGAACAGAGTTTGTAATCCGTTCCTTGATAAATCTGTGATAGTGTTCATTGATGACATTCTGATTTATTCGAAAAGCCAAGAGGAGCATGGCAGACACTTGCGAGAAGTTTTGGAAGTCTTGAAGAAGGAGAAGTTGTATGCGAAGTTCTCCAAATGTGATTTCTGGATTCGTGAAGTCCAATTCTTGGGTCACGTGGTCAACCAAGAAGGGATAATGGTTGATCCAGCGAAGATCGAAGCTGTGATGAAGTGGGAACAACCGAAAAGTCCCACGGAGATCCGAAGCTTTTTAGGATTAGCCGGATATTACCGAAGGTTTATCCAAGGCTTTTCTTCGATCGCTAATCCATTAACAGCTTTGACCCACAAAGGAGCTACTTATGCTTGGAGTGATAAGCATAAAGAAGCATTCGAGAAGCTAAAGAAGAAACTATGCGAGGCACCGATACTTTCTCTACCCGATGGGGTTGAAGACTTCGCTGTTTATAGCGATGCGTCTGGAGTTGGATTGGGTTGTGTTTTAACCCAAAGAGATAAAGTGATCGCATATGCGTCTCGACAATTGAAAGAGCACGAAAAGAACTACCCGACTCATGATTTGGAGTTGGCAGCAGTAGTTTTCGCACTGAAAATATGGAGGCATTACCTCTATGGCACGAAGTGCAAACTTTTCACTGATCATAAGAGTCTCCAATATCTCTTTAGTCAGAAAGAATTGAATATGAGGCAACGACGCTGGCTGGAATTACTTAAAGACTACGACTGTGAGATACTTTACCACCCCGGTAAGGCCAATATTGTTGCTGATGCTCTCAGTCGGAAGGTCAATCTTGAAAAGAAAAGGCCAAGAGCATTGAGAATTGAAGTTGTCTCGACTATTTTGGAAAGTATAAAGAAAGCTCAAAGCGAAGCTTCTGAGAAGAATAACCGAAAGGAGGAACGTTTGGGCAAAACGTTGGTGTTCGGTGTAAACAGTCACGGACTGAAGGTGTTCCAAGATCGGATTTGGATACCTAAGACAGGAGGAGTCAGAGATCTTCTGATGGAAGAAGCTCACAAAACCATGTACTCGATTCATCCCGGTAGCACAAAAATGTATAGGGACCTGAAACCCTATTATTGGTGGCCGACGATGAAGCTCGACATTGCGAAGTATGTGGCCGAGTGTGTGACCTGTGCAAGAGTCAAGGCACAACATCAGAAACCATACGGGAGTTTAGAACCATTACCTGTGCCTATGGGTAAGTGGGAAGACATTGCTATGGATTTTGTCACTAAACTACCCAGAACAAAAAGTGGTCACGACATGATTTGGGTGGTCGTCGATCGATTCACTAAGAGTGCGCATTTCATAGCAGCAAAGGAGAAATGGACTATGGAAAAGCTTGCGAATTCTTACGTGAAGGAAATTGTGAGGCTTCACGGTGTTCCGTTAACAATTGTGTCGGATCGTGACAGTCGTTTCACCTCACGATTTTGGAAAAGTCTACAAGAGAAATTGGGTACCAAGTTGTGTTTAAGTACAGCTTACCATCCGCAGAATGATGGTCAGAGTGAAAGAACGATACAAACACTTGAAGATATGCTGAGAGCGTGTACCTTGGAATTCCTAGGTAATTGGGATGAACATTTACCTTTGGTAGAATTTTCCTATAATAATAGTTTTCACTCAAGCATAAAGATGGCACCTTATCAAGCATTGTATGGACAGAAGTGTCGTACGCCGTCTTGTTGGCTTGAGGCTGGGGAAAAGCAGTTTATGGGACCGGAGTTGGTTCATCAAACTGCTGAAAAGTTGAAAATAATTAGGGAAAGAATGTTAGCAGCTCAGGACCGTCAAAAGAGCTATGCTGACAAAAAGCGAAGACCGATGACTTTTGAAGTTGGAGATTCGGTTTTACTTAAAGTCTCGCCGTGGAAGGGACTTATAAGATTTGGTAAAAGGGGAAAGCTAAGTCCAAGGTTTATTGGACCGTTTAAAGTTCTTCAGAGGATTGGGAACCAAGCTTACAAACTCGAACTACCAGAAGAACTGAATGGAATTCATAACACTTTTCATGTGTGTTACTTGAGGAAGTTCATGGGAGAAGTTCCCGACATAATTCCACTTTCGGAGTTGAGGATCGATGAGAACAAAAGGTTGATCGAGGAACCGGAGGCAATCGTTGACCGAAAGACTAAGAAGTTGCGACGTAAGATGGTTG
Organism: Lactuca serriola; assembly: GCF_051521515.1. Classification (NCBI taxonomy): domain Eukaryota; kingdom Viridiplantae; phylum Streptophyta; class Magnoliopsida; order Asterales; family Asteraceae; genus Lactuca; species Lactuca serriola. The sequence goes on from NC_136416.1 coordinate 42,388,110, forward strand.
AGTTAGTGCTTGTCCGATGGAAACACACGAATGGGCCGAATCTCACCTGGGAGACGGAGAGTGACATGATGAGTCGCTATCCGCATTTGTTGCTGGTGTGTGATTCCGGGGACGGAATCATTCTAAGGTGGAGAGAATTGTAACGCCCGTGTTTCTGGGATTGCCATTTTTAGCAATGTAATAGTCTAGGTTAACCTTTGTAACTCAACTTGAAATAATAAGAATGTATTATTTGTGAATTATGTGAATTATGTGATTTATGTGTTTATTTTCTTGATTTTTATAATTTAATGAATTAAGAATGAAATAAGCGTCAAAATTAAAGTGTGAGATATGCCCGATATCTTTGCATAAAGTTGTAGTGGTTGAAACAAGGATTCCGGAGATATAAGGAATGCCAAAATCCGAGTTATAACGAAGAAGTTATGACCTGTCGAAGTTTCGCGACAGAACCGGCACGACGTCGAGTGACGTAAAATATGAATTTAAGATAGAGCGATATTTATCCTTAGCGATCTAAACGAAAGTCGTAGATTTCGTTAAACCGAGAGCGTGCATAAAAGGAACGCCCAAATCTGACTTCGTATGAGGAAGTTATGATTTTTCTAAGTTTTGACTTAGCAGTATGCAGCCCGAATACTCGATTTGAGATCGAGCGGTTTTTAGCCGAAACAATCTAAATGAGAATCGAAGATCTCGTTGTTAGTAGCGAAACGATGAAAAGTTAGGCGAGAACGGACGTCAGACGAAGAAGTTATGAATTTATAACGAAGTTTTTCTGTCCCGGCCTTCTAAAAATAAATAATAAAAATAAAAGTCAAAATTAGCCGACGGAGTCTAAATGAAAGTTGTAGAGTATGGTCTGACCTTCGCGTGGATATAAAGAACGTCGAAAACGGAGCTCGTATGCGAAAGTTACGCAATTTAGAAGTTCGACGAGTCAATTACGCCCCGCGTAATTGAGTACGCCCCGCGTACTCAGTCGGATGCAACTTGTCTGACCAGTACTCGAGTGCCACCAGTCGACGCACGCAGTGACGTCAAAGTACGCCCCGCGTAACCGAGTACGCCCCGCGTACTGAGTACGCCCTGCGTAATTTGAGATTACGCCCCGCGTACTCCCAGACCCTCAGCCTATAAATAGAACTCGAATTCAGCCATTTTCTCTTGTTCAAACTCTTCTCTCTCTCTAAGTTTTGCCTCGATTTGCGTGCCAATCATATCCCGAAGCCCCGGTATTATTCCCGAGCCCCGAAGTAAGATCCGAAGCCCCGAGGATCCCGAAGAGCGTTATTCCCGAGCCGAAGCCCTGCCCGCGAGGAGCCCGGTTTTTGTGAAGATCTTCCAAATCTACGGAGAGATACTACTTCTATAAGCCGTAGTGCTGTCGGATCATCTTCTGATCAAGTGAGTGTATAGTCCCTTTTCAAAACGCAATATTATGAAGTATTTAATATAAAATACGTGCTACGTGTATATATTTTGTGGTTATATGTGTGAATGTATATTCACTCTCTTCTATCTCATAGATCTGATATATTCTCTATGAAATACGTGTTATGTGTGTATGCCTCATCTGTTATGTGGAATATGTATTGATTAAAGCATGCTATACAGGTTTTTAAACAATGTATAAAAATGTATATTTTTATCTACTAATATGTTGGGTAGAACATGGGTAGATAATTGGTGTGAAATAAACAGATGAGAGGCCTCGGTGTTATTGGTGTTATTCTAGTCATTCAGCAGAGTATGGATGACGACCACGGACTATTCTAGACTGTCCTGTGGAACACTAGCAGGCTCATTACCTGTAGGTGTTGTGAACGACGTGTTCACCGGTGTACTCTATCCCCCACATGGTTGCCTTTAGGACACTTATTGTTGAGGAAGCCCCTCTGCAGTAATGTCCGTCCCGATGAAAATCCTGAATATAAGTTCCTTATAATAGACGTTATTTTTAGGAACGTAAGGTGAGGATAACGGGAATGGGTAATCGGGTTTATTGTTGATTGATGAAATTAAATATAATTATTGTGGGTTTGAAAACCCTATATGCTCACCAGGCTCCCAAGCCTGACCCACTCAGTTGATTTGTATTACAGGAAGTGGCGCAAGAGTTTAAGATGGGCGAATCATCAAGTCATTTTTGTTTACAAGTCTGCATATGTATATATTTGTTGAACGACTTGTAATATCATCGTTTATGCTTTATGATCTATATCGGAACATGACATCCCGACTTTTGATTATGAAATGAAATCATATTTCTATATGAAATGTTTTGATAAATATCTATTTTATCATGTTTTGTTTTTGGGAACAAATTCCGCATCTCTTTTAAAACTAAAAAGGATTTACTCTGAAAATGTTTAAAAAGCATAAATGAAATCGGTCTTTTCTGGCCGAGATTTTGGGGATGTCACATCAAAGAATTACAACCATCATATTGATAATTTATAAGTTTTTACATTGTATTCGAATCGTTGTTTGTTTGATTTCCAAATATAAATGACCAAAAATATGTGACGTGAAGCTGCTACTGATTTCCTGAGAATACAAGTAGTTTTAAAAAAATGTCAACAATTAAGTTGGTGAGTTCATAAGCGTTTATATGATAAAAATCTGCCATTTTTCCTTGTAAGACGAAAGAGTGTGATTTCCAAAAAATCCAATATTTTCTTGTAAAACGAACTGTAGTCTTAGATACCCTAAGACTGAAAATGTGTGAATATTGTTGTACTTGAAAGTAGTATAATGTAGTTTTAATATTTATAAAACCATTTGAATGTATGTTTCCAGAAATTTAAGTTGTATTGTACTGGTAAATAATGTATTATAATTGTATAAAATCCTTTGAATGTATGTTTCTGGAACTACCAGTTGTAGTGTAAAATAGTGTAATGTAGTTTTATTATTAAATAAAACTGATTGAATGTAAGCTAGCCCCATAAACCAAATGTATTAGTTAATACCTCATTTGAGTTATTATAACCATGCTAAAGACTGGTTGGCCGGCTACGACGTTCTTCAGGCATCGGAATGGTACGACATTTGTCACCCCATACATGTCGGTCTAACTGTAGCTAACAGTTTAGGTGTGGGAGTGTCAGTCACATATAAATCTATACACAAGTGTCACACTCTGCCTACAATAGACTCTGATTATAATACATGGCTTTAGTGTGTACTCTAGTGAGTACGGTGAAGGATGTCTCACAAAATTGTATTATCTGGTTTACGTATAGTGTAATGAAATCCTTTTTCCTTGTAATTGTATGTATTACCCTTTCATAGTGTTTACATAGCGTAAAAATAATTATACTTTTACATAATAATTTCTTTATCCCAAAATGGGTAAAATAGTGTGAATGCCCCATTAACTATACCTATTATAGTTTATAAAAATTGTTTCGTTGAAATGATGAATCCTTATCCTTTGTATGTAATATATATATATATATATATATATATATATATGTGTGTGTGTGTGTGTGTGTGTGTAGAATAACATAGTATATTTGTACTTTGTTTTTCGTAGCGTTGCGTTTTCAGTCAAAACCTCTTATGTATATGTTTCACAGACTAGGAAATAAAGCTATTTCATAAATCTAAAATTTTGTATAACAAGTAACAAAACATATTTAACCATTTTGTATTTTAACACAAGTTCTCTTGTGTTTTAACTTGTATCCCCTCCCCCTAAAACATTGAAAAATCTCGGAAAATGTGGGGGTATGAACTCACCTCGAGTGTGTTTTTGGCTGGATAACGTGGTGATGGGGATGATCTTCAAGTTAGAATACGTGAAGGTGGTTGTATCCTAATAGTTTTAACACATAATAGTGTGTGTAAATTAGATGAACTAAAATGAAAGTGTTGTATAAACACTAAATTATATATAAGGAATACTTACAGAGATTCCTAAGAATCAATTGAAGGACTAGTCTCCTGGAAAAGTTTGAAGGTGTTTTTGGGAAACAGTTTGAAGATTTAAAGATGTTAAACTCCTTCTTGGGAGTAAATTAGGAGAGTTTTGAAGTGTAAATGAGGAAATGTGATGGTGATTTCGGCCTAATATATAGAAATGGTATGATAGTGATGTGATGTTTGCATTGGTTTGTGGATTATATCACATTGGGAAAAACACCACCACTTTAAGCTAGTGATTTCGGTCAAAACCCCCAACCGAGAACCTCCTTTAAACCACCGAGATCAAGGGTGATTTTGGTCCAAGTATGTGACTTCAGTCTCGCATGCTCTCGGTCCAAATATGAGATTTCGGCCTAGTTAAGATTTCAGCCTAAGATATTTCGGTGTAGGAGATTTCGGTCCATCTCAACTGAAATCTCAAGGTTTTTAGGTCCCAGAACCGAAAACCCCAAATGCAAGGTGTAAAAATGTTTTATCTTAACTATTTGACTTTTGTTGGCTTAATTGACTTTTGTTGACCCGAAATAGCCGGTTGTCACATATTGGATCTCAACTAATGGGTTCGTCGACTCTTCTTGGAGAAGAGAGTTTAGAGGTGTTTATGAAGCTGACGAGTTCTGATAGTTATCCACTTTAATCAGCAGGGTAATTAATAACTCGTAATGGGCATAGACAAAACGATGGGTGTGGGGATTTCACTGTTACCTCTACTCCCATGCAGTTGCTTACGCCCTATCCACTTGTCTAATGATTTTGTATTAATCTTGAGTGTCGATAATTTAATGATTAATTTGAAAGAAAGACCTTAATATTTATGATTTTCATTTGACATTTATCTACCATATTCTGTGAGAGTGAGACATTTAATCAATGTGTAGGAACGAAACTAACCATTATAAATGACTTCTTTTGTTTTTTGCAAAAATGATCATTTTTCATATATGGGTCGTTTTGGACTTTTTCTTGATATTCCGGACTAACTAGATAGATGTAATGTGTATTTTTTTTCTCAATTGCATCTAATGTCTAAAATATCTATTTCAAAATGTAATATCATTTTTTCAATCAAATATCTTATTTTTAACCCTTGTATCGCATATATACTTTAGATTTACTATTTTTTTTTAATTTTTATTAGATTTTAATAAAAAACAACAAAGTATTTTCTCGAAATTGAAGAATTGTTCATCAGGTTTTCGAACTTATTCTTAGAATTTTTGATTTTTTTTTCAAAAGTTGGATTCTGAATCAGTTAGTTGAAGATTAGTCGGCACCTAGCTGGAGACCCTAATTAGTAAACCAGTTAAATTTAAAAATAAATAAATATGACTAATATCATAATAAAGTAGGTAAATGCTACTAATATCATAACACAAATAAGATAATATGACTAATGCAACACTAATACTTCCTCAAATAGTTTTTATTGAGGTATAATTTTTACAAGGTGTTAAAATTTCATCATTTTCACAATGCGACTAATATCATAACAAAGTAGGTAAATACGACTAATAACATAACGTAATAAGATAATATGACTAATGCAAAACCAATACTTCCTCAAATAGCTTTTATTGAGGTATATCTTTTTCAAGGTGTTAAGTTTCATCAGTTTCACAATTTCACTAATCACGTAGACGATGCTTAATCGTTAGATGTCGTCTAAAAACTAATCGTATTTTAGTCGACTTTTACAAACGATGTTAACTTAAAATGGTTTGTTTTGATAATGTCCATTTAATCAAAATTTCAACTTATATATATATATATATATATATATATATATATATATATATATATATATATATATATATATATATATATATAGAGAGAGAGAGAGAGAGAGAGAGGGGGAAGGTTCAATTGAGAAAAAAAAATGTTGAGAATGGGGGAATCATTCTCAATCATTCATTTACTTTTGTCGCAAAAGCCTCCGTCGTACCAGCGGAAATGGGAAAGAAATAGACATGTGTTTTCCAACAAAACATGTTTCCTTAAACTATGCTAAGCATTACCTTAATATATATATAAAAACATAGTTTTTCGTTTTTTTTTAATTTTTAAGAAGCTATTTTTATCGAAAAATGATTTTAAATATACCAAAATTCATTATTTTTTTAGTCTCTACAAATAGACATCCATATTAATATAGTTTTAAGATAAAATAAAAAAAAAATATATTTTTTTTATATTTTCAGTTATTGTTATTCATAAGTGAATAAAAATGAATCAGGTTTTTACTACAGTACATTCGTTATTCACTTATGAATAAAAACTATGATTAATTTTTTTTACAATTTAAGTATCATTCATATATGAATATAACATATACTAAACATAGTATATTCATATTTAAATATTAGACGATTCATTCACTTGTGAATATTACATAGTATATTCACTTGTGAATATTAGATGGTATATTCACTTATGAATATTAGATAATATTCTCATATCTGAATATTACATAGTATTACATGGCATATCACATGTGAATATTACATAGTATATTCACTTGTGAATATTAGATGATATATTCACTTATGAATATTACACAGAGTGTTTTCACAAATATATATAATTTTTATATGTTATTCACATATGAATAACATACAAACTTGCATATTCGTTTTTTTGTTTTAATAATCATATACTGATTCAGGTGAGAAAACATATTCATATACGAATATTGATGGGTTTTGGCCATAAGAACATCCTATGTGCTCATACAAACCCTAATGCTTGAATCTAGGTTTCTCTATTGTACATGCAATTCATCCAAGACTTTAAACCCTAGATCTAGCATATGATAATCAATATGAACATAACAATGGGTTTAAGATATTACCTTGATTGTTATGTAGCAATAACAATCCCAAATCCTCCTTGTAATGACTTTAGAAAGCTTAGAGTCACAAATGTCACTCCTCTAATGGTTCACAAACACCAAGAGCAAGAGGATGAAGAATAAGGAGAGAGGAGGCTGCCCAAAACGTGTGGAAACCCTAGAGAACAAGTTCACCACGTTTTTGGGGCTTAAGGGTCCTTTAAATAGTGAGGCTATTAGGGTTATCTAACAAGGAAACCCTAATTTGGATTCTTAGGCCCTAAGCAACCCATGGACTCCCTCCTTAGAGGCCTTAGACGATTTCTAATGGGTCTCCCCCATAGAATTCATCCACTCCTCTAATATGGAGTCCATTAGCCCAATATTCAACTATCACACAATTGACAGTTCTAGTCCCTTAAGTTTAATTAATGTCTTTTAGCCACAAACTTAATTCTTATTAATTCTTGACTAATATTAATTAAACAATATGATTTCTCCTTTAATATATTATTCTCATAATGTATTAATAAATCATAATTAATCCTCTATCTCCATAATTCATCCTATCAAGTTGCTTTGGTGAAGGCAACCCAAAAGAACCATGCACCATCGGGTCAAGTACATACCAAAATAGTTATGGACTTAGACACTAATCCAACAGTCTCCCACTTGGAGAAGTCTAATAACTATTCTGCGTATGACTTCAGATCTTGATCTGCAATCGTAGCTTTCCAAAGTCGCTGTCAACTCTGATCTTATCAGATACGCGTGTCCTTTAGATAAGGGATCATATATTCCTCCATTCTAGATATCGTATAGATATGAGACATGAACTTAATCATTCTCTCTATACTATTTCCCGACTTCCGATTTATGATGACTGACAACAGACTACAATTGATTACATCAAATTAGTCTCGGCTTGGCCAGGCGCTTAGGTGTCATCACTAAATCATCGAGGGGCCCAAAGATATCGCTTTTATCCTACTTTGGATAAAAGGAACGGATAAAATTTTACTCAATGCTCGCTTTCACTCACTTACCGAATTACACACAACAATATGTTTTATAACACCAAGTTACTGGTGCGTTTACATATTATCAATGTGCAACCGATTCGCAAGATACAACTCACACATCTCGGTTTCAAGAATATAAGATGTTATCGTCTCACTAAGCACTCATGATAAAAAAATCCATGAAGTGATCCAAGTGAGCATGGGTTTAATCCAATGCTCAAATCATATTCATAAGCACTCATGAATGTTGCAGCAAACAATTGCTTGTGTCTAATTCACTTTAGACAGTCTTCATTCATACCTACTTCCAACATATGAACGACTGTGGTCCGTTCGAATAATTTGACTATTCTGAACCAATTAAATTATTCAGGAAGTCAAAACATGCAAAGTGAAACACAAGAATAATACTAATCCCATATGGCCTCAAACCTTTGAGTATAAATAAAACACCTTTTATTTATCACCATATCGATTACTCATTATTTGTTGTTTCGGGTAATCAACTTCTTACTTGAATTATTACTACACTTGTCCCATGCTCTTAGCATGCACACAATATTTACCTACGGTTCTTACTTTGTGAAATAGATCAAATGAACACATTTCCAATTATACTCATTTCACAACTCCTAATCCTTTTTCACAAGTGAAAGAATATCAATTTCTTACCACTTATAGAATATGCTAGATTCTAACATTTTATGCAATGATCCTTTCGTAATGTCATAGCACAAAAATCACAATGACTATTGCCAATGAAATTACAAAGTTCTCTATTTGAGATTGTTACAATACAATTCCATAGACATGATGTTTTTCACTCAAAATACATTCCTTTGAACATCCTTTTGCATAAAATTTTCTAATCTAGACATAGACTCTCAATATCCAACTCCCAATTTCCATACTTACCATATGACAACTCATTCTTAATAGAATCTTATCTATTCATAATAATGTCGATATGCTCCATCCAATACTATACTTCTAACTAGTCACAAGCGACTAATCCTCGGCGAACTTTAGATCGTCCTTTGATAGTTGTTTAACTATTTTAGTCAAAACCGATTCTAGTCCTTTTCCCTCTAAATGTGCTAGACATTTGGAAAATTGTAGAATGGTCAAATATAATAGCACTAGCAATCAATCCTATACCCGAAGCGTATGGGACACGATGCATAATGTCTTACATAAGGATCTGATACTTTTTCAACTTTCTGTCATAATATTTAATGTGTCACATTCTCACAATTCGAACTATGAAGAGGGATGCCATAACCATAATCGAAATTTTGAGAACGCACTATGTATCCTTGACTAAATCTATTAACATTCCACAACCTAAGCCTTTAGATTTGAAATGAATCACAATATTCTCTCCGTTAATTATAGCAAAACAACTATTCAACCCTTACGACTTTGCAAAGTATAACTCTTGTTTTCTATAATTAATATTGCTATCTTGCAATACTTGCCTTAATAATCATACAAGCATAATATTTATGCTCCCACTATCATGATGATTATTATTATATAAGCATAACACTTATACTCCCACTAGCTTTGACATGTATTCAGAAAACAGCTTAACTTCCAGAAAAACAATACCTATTGAATTTCTTAAGTTCATATTTCTAATACCTAATACTTTGATAATCTTTTATCAAGCTTCTTAGTCTTATACACCTTTACCTTAGATAGCTCATATGTGTGTCTAAACAATTCAGACTAATTGTCAAATCTCACAATTCGAATTATGGAAAGGGATACCGTAACCATAATCGAATTCGAGAATACAATTTCACAATCACTATCTTCTTAAAATCTCTCTTAGTGAAAGCATTTCCTCACAATCATTTTCATGAAGGAGGGAATCTTATGACACTTAGATTTTAATGGTGTATGTGTTCCTATCCATGCGAATTGTCAAAACCAAAGTTTGCGAAAAATCCAAACTCATGTGGACTGAACCTTTCTCAATCTTGACCTCTTGCCTTATGGTAACACGGCTGCCCACCATGTTTTCCAAGTAGTTAAGCAACTCATCCTTTCTTATCAATGTACTTTTCATTGATCAAGGTCCTCGCTTTTTATGCATTCAAATGAGAACTCATAGAACTCACATGCATAATTATCTCAATTGGAACGGCACATAAATAAGATAGTGTCAATACGATAGGTTGTAAACCTCAAGTCGTGTGCTAGTGATGTTCGATAAGGTTTATTTTGATTTGTTCTTGAACCCTTTCAAGACTATTAAGACTCCCACTGACTCCTTGGCATATAAGATTTTCTTGTCAATAACCATTTCTTGACAAACAAATATTCAAGAGTTAGTGTAGCTTTTATCAAAACAAAAACCTTCATAAAATTTGTCCTAGTTGGTCTTTGTCTTATCCAAGACATCACAACTTTCCACATTTGATGAATGTTATAAACCTTCTTAAGACTTGTCACTCAATGTCACAATCTTAACTCTAAGACTTGTTTTGGAACGAAGTATGATTGACTTCTTGATTTAACCATTTCTTCAATTCTGATTCCTCTTCTCAGACATACAATTGCACTAAGACTCACTTAGAGGATCAATTGAGATATGGTTCTTAATCATTAAGACCTATCATAAAAAGGTACTCTCCCTTCTTCTTAGAATAGAGAAACTTTTATCTTTCTGTCTACTTGATTCTTCTTATTCGTTCTACTATTGATTTAACTCTTTCAATCAATTCAGAATTATACTCAATCTTATAAGTATAATCATATTCACTAAACCTTTATCATGACGAATATATGTGTTAATCTTGTGGTGGACTTGATCAACACACAACCTTGAGTACTCGATCTCCTATTCCTTCACTTGACACTTTGTCAACAAATTAGTCTAAATTTCCCAAATGTGAAAGTTTTTCATTCATCATACAATACTTGTTGCATGATTCCAAGTTTCTGTCCACTTGAAACTTGGGCGATGAGAAACTCTCCCTATTTGGTAAATTCTTGACATTTCCACAAATAACATAATTAAGAATCAAATCCATTATCGCTAATAATAGAAACATTCGAACATCAATTTTTCATACATGCTATTGCAAGGATAAATAAATAATATAAAATCAAATTTTATTTCATTTCGGAAAAATTTGTCCTTACAATGCAATTCAATTGAAAACTATGTTAACAATCTATTCTAACTCTAAGTAGTAGCTCAAGATTCTAATCTTCAAGTAATGCGAGAGAAATCCATTTCTTCACGATTAGATTCCGCTCACTTATTTCCTTAAGCTTCCTTTCTTTTCTTTGATCCTACAAAACATCGAAATGCAATCTTATCACATCATGTATTAAGAATCTAGAATAGGAACTTAAAAGAGTTGATTAATGGAATTTACCTAAAGTAGAGTCATACGTTTTGACTCTCCCATCTCTTAGATCTCTTAGGTAAATAGGGCAGCTTCGTCTCCAATGCCCTTTCTCTTGGCAATAAAAGCAAATTGACTCTTTTGGAACAGCACATGGAACTACTTCTGACTTTGCCTTTCTCTTATGATCAAACTTTTCGATTATGGCATGCCTTTCGTTGCCATTGCCAATATCCATAGAGGTCTAGAATGCAGATCCACCAATCAACTTTTCTTTTCCAGTGCGCCAAATCATGGCCGATTCAGCAACAATAAGCATATACGTGAGATCGATGAGGGTTGCGTCGTGGCTCATCATAGAGTACTCTCTTACGAACTCACTATATGAGTCAGGAAGTGATTGAAGAACCTAATCAACATCCAGCTCTTCACAGACAACAGATCCCAACATTCTTAACCTATCAATGTGTGATTTCATCTCTAGGACTTGTGCACACACTGACTTTCCTTCTACATGTTTTCTTGCCAAAAGGGCTCGAGTGAGTTTGAATTTTTCAATCTTTTGAACTTGTGGGTTAGGGAGAATAATTGGAGGAGGTGGAGGAAGTGAAGCATGATCTCTTGTTCCTCGATCGAATCGTGGAATATCATCTTCATGTGGAAAGCTTGTTCCACGGGATTTGGGAATACCATAGTTGTCATACTTTGACATCTACAAAACGGGAGAAAACAAATTCAAGTTAGTTGATTTATTGAGTCCTTAGTAAACAACCCAAATGATATACTAAGGCTAGAACCCAACACAATATTCTACAACTTAGGAGAGGGATGTCGTAACCCAAATTGCAGAACATTTGAAGGTAAGTGAATGACGATTCACTAATTTTCCACCATGAAAAACGAAAAACAGATTAAGTTTTAAATGTATTGAAAACTCCTAGATCCTTTGAGATTCATTGAACTGTTCAATGGCATGTTTAAATCTCGATATGCCCCTCAATTTGTGACTAGGATGCCGAGGATCACAAAACAGGGTGTGAATAACCATGCAAACTTACATGGTGCCCCCACATGTTACAGTCACCTATTCGATGTGCCGGTTAACCACACACGCTCCACTGAACTATGACAAACATTGAGTCACCCTTTGCTACCTTTTCTTAGACCCATTTAGAGTGCCGGTTAACCACACATGCTCCACTAACGTCTTCGCAAGGGTACAAAGTGTAATTTCATGGAATTGCATCAATTCACTTTTGCCTAGAGTAACTAAGATTGGGAATTTGTAAAAACATTTAGTTACTTTTGTACTTCATTATACTTATAATGGAAGGTTTCTGTCCTATCCTACCCGTTCGGCTAACGACCCTCCACTAGTCAAGAGTGCGGTGGGTAAGAGTGGATACCCATTCAATCGCCATTTTATAGGCAATTTACTTAAACACCCCTTATAGACCAGCTTCGTGAATGAGGCCTACTAATGGTAAGACTGACTTTTACTCATACATATATATAATATTATACTTTTATTGTTATATAGTATAGGGTGTATTTTACACTTTTTAAAATACTAGGTGGTTAAATTTAATAATTATACTTTTAATTTAATTAAATTGTAAACCAAAACTTTATGGATTTATTAAATCTCTTTTAATTATCCACTTTAATTAATTAATAAAACCATAAGGGTGCGATTTGAACTTTTCAAAACTATACTAGGGTTTTAGAATTTAACATTTCTAAATTAAACTTTAAATCAACTTTTAAATTCCAAAACTTGAGGGCAAGTTTTGAAACATTTCAAAACATTAGGGTTTAACTTATTTAAATTTCAAAAACAAAACTTTTAAGTTCAAATTTAAACTATAAAACCTAAAGGGGGAAATTGAAACTTTTTCACAATATAATTCAAATCTAAATTACAAATAATCAAACTTTATCTAACAAAACAAATGATTATCTAAATTTTGACAATTATCTTCTATTTTGGTAAGGATAATCACCAAATATTGATAAAATTCGGATTTTATAACAAAAACACGTTTATGGTAATTATCCAAAGCCAAAACAGGAAGAAAATCGCGAATATGGGCTGTCAGACACTTTGACTCGTCGAGTCTGGACCTGGACTCGTCGAGTACAGGTGACTCGACGAGTTCACCAAGTGACTCGGCGAGTCAAACACTCAGAAGCAAAAAATTTCGATTTCCAGTGCTGATTTCGATCAAATATGCATCAATACAATGAAAACCAATCAAGTCTCTGATACCACTGATGGGTTTTGGCCATAAGAACATCCTATGTGCTCATACAAACCCTAATGATTAGATCTAGGTTTCTCTATTGTACATGCAATTCATCCAAGACTTTAAACCCTAAATCTAGCATAAGATAATCAATATTAACATAACAATGGGTTTAAGATATTACCTTGATTGTTATGTAGCAATAACAATCCCAAATCCTCCTTGTAATGACTTTAGAAAGCTTAGACTCACAAATGTCACTCCTCTAATGGTTCACAAACACCAAGAGCAAGAGGATGAAGAATAAGGAGAGAGGAGGCTGCCCAAAACGTGTGGAAACCCTAGAGAACAAGTTCACCACGTTTTTGGGGCTTAAGGTCCTTTAAATAGTGAGGCTATTAGGGTTATCTAACAAGCCAACAAAGAAACCCTAATTTGGACGCTTAGGCCCTAAGCAACCCATGGACTCCCTCCTTAGAGGCCTTGGACGATTTCTAATGGGTCTCCCCCATAGAATTCATCCACTCCTCTAATATGGAGTCCATTAGCCCAATATTCAACTATCACACAATTGACAGTTCTAGTCCCTTAAGTTTAATTAATGTCTTTTAGCCACAAACTTAATTCTTATTAATTCTTGACTAATATTAATTAAACAATATGATTTCTCCTTTAATATATTATTCTCATAATATATTAATAAATTATAATTAATCCTCTATCTCCATAATTCATCCTATCAAGTTGCTTTAGTGAAAGCAACCCAAAAGGACCATGCACCATCGGGTCAAGTACATACCAAAATAGTTATGGACTTAGACACTAATCCAACAAATATAACGTGGTAATTTAGTTGATGCATTTTATCAAACAGTTAGAGTGCATACAATTTAACTTTTTTAAAAATGTTAAAAACATGATACTTTGACTATTTAAATCTTACAAAATAGTAGATAGATAGAGAATTATATTAAATTTTTCAAAAAAAAAACGATTTGATCTTTTTCTAACCTCAATTTTGAAGTTTTATTTGAGAATCGATGTTGAATGAATGATATGAAGTGGATTTTTTGTTGATTATCGATTATGTTGATCTAATAACGTTGGGAGTATAATTAACTGTAGATGTTGAAGATCTGATCGCATTCAAGCAGAATTGAAGGTTGGATTAAAAGAACCAAAAACGAATTTTTGTTGTTAACTGTTGAATCGTGTTGATAAACATGTTATTGACGAAGATCGATGATTGATTAACACCGGATGATGTTGATGATGGTTTAACTGAAGAAATCTGGATGATTGTTGAAGGTTGGAGGAGAAATTTGGATGATGAACGATCAAAATTTCTATACAGTTACGTATTTGAGATTGAAGGCTATTATCATATTTACAAGTTTACCACCGTGTCTTTTTATGCTTAGATTAAATGAGTGGTTGAGAATGATTCCCCCATTCTCAACCTCTTTTATTTCCTCAATTGGAATCATTCTCAACCTCTTTTATTTCCTCAATTGAAGATCTCTCTCTCTCTCTCTCTCTATATATATATATATATATATATATAATCTTTTTATTTACAACCTTTTTTTTTTTCTATTTTCATGTTTTTTTACTTTTGAAAAGTTATTTTTACATCATCAATAAATGTCATATATTGTAGTAAAATTCAACAGTTTTTTTCTTTGTTGTTGTTCTGGCGTTCTTGTATCGGTTCGACTTTGAGTTCTTTGCTCATTTTCTGGTTGTAGCTTTTTTTCCAGTTTCGGTTAAAAAAAGTATGCGATTTAGGTTTGTGTTCATTTGGTCATCTTTGCTTTTTTTTTTTATGGTTTAGCCTTGCGTTGGTATTTAATTCTCGTTGACTCTTGCTCGTATTCATTGTAATGGGTATTGCTTTTGTTTCAGTTTTACTGTTGTTTGGCAAACTCTCAAGGCTTATTGCTCAAGCGTTGTGAATTTGAGGGAGGGTAAGAGAGAATAAGCATGATATGGTATATGAGTTTATCGATTTAGTACATTGTAGAGTTGCAAGAAAGGGTTTTCTTTGTTGTGATGCTTCCATTGATATCTTTGGGGTTCGCTTATATGTTGTAGAAATGTGGATCGGGGTTTCTCTGCCTTCAAAATACAAATTTTGTTTGGCTACATAAAGTGTAAATTGATTTTTGTTTTAGCTATTGTTATGCATGTTAGATTAGTTTTAGTTGCTTCCGTGCAACGGAGGTGGTAATGGTGATGGTGGGTTGTTGATTGCGATAGTGGTGGTGGTGAGTCTGTGTGTATCTATTTGTGTTTGTGTTTGTGTTTGTGGGGGTCTGGGTGGCTCGAGTGGGGATGGGGATGGGGCAGGAGGGATGGTTGTGGGTGGGTGTGTGTTTATATTTTAGAAAAAAGTTGGAATTAGAAAAATATGGAAACCAATAATTATTAGTTTTCTAAAATTTTCAAAGTTGTTTGTAATTTTGAAAAATGGAAAATTTTCATTTCCATGAAAAATTTAGAAAAAATGTTGAATTAAATGCGTTTTAAAAATTCTCATTTTTCTTGAAATTTTTTCCGGAAAATGACTCAGTTTTCCGTAAGTAAATGCACCCTAAGTAATTAATTTCCAAACTATAAAGTATTCTCAACGGGTTCTTATGGGGTAGCTCTTCGGATCACAAAAACATCACTTAGATTGCTTGGCACAAAACATTGAAACAATGAACTACAAAGAATTGGGTGGTTTGAACATTGGAAGTTTAAAAGCTTCTAACCTTGCTCTTCTTACTAAATGGTGGTAGCACAGACAATATATGGAAGAGGGTTAATAGATCTATTTATTGGGTTAATTGGGGTTTAGGGACGATTAGACCGGTGGCCCAAAGGAGGTTGTAACGAGAAAAATTAGTCACTTGAATGTTGACTTGAAGCCTTTTCAAATTGATCTAGACAGTCTCTTTATAGAAGCAGTGACACTTTTTTTGTAATTTTGCTTAGTTGGGTGCTTTTTTGCTCCTTTTTTGTAATTTTGCTTAGTTGGGTGCTTTTTTGCTTAACTGGTGGAAAGACCTTCCTCACTTCAATGACCGCAAAGCATTGGATGTCATGTTAGACCATCTCCAACCCACTTCCATCCCCCCCCCCCCAAAGTGGAGTAAAAAATGGGGTAAATAGTGTTTCATCTCCAATCCTACTTTATTTGTTACCCCACAAAAGTATATTCTTAATATATTTCATTCTTCCAACTTATACAAATTGTCAAACACACTCTTTCTACTAATTTGGTTTTAACAAATACATAATATATATTTTTTTCATTACAATAATATTGTAACACCTATTTCAGGTATTAAGTAATTTACATGAATTTTTAAGGTTTGTGCATGGACTCGGCGAGTTGGAAGCCCCAACTCGTCAAGTAGAGGCCATCTCATGGATGCGGGGGCAGGCCTACTCGACGAGTCGGAAGTATTGACTCAACGAGTAGGAGCTGAAGAGAGAAAACCCTAATTTTAGGGTTTGCACCCTATATAATCTCCTTAAGAACCTTGAGGTTGACCTTCCATCAGCCTCCAAACCCTAAGAACGTATGTGCAAAACCATTATCTTTCATTTTGTGAGCTAAAGTGACTTTTGAAGCTTAAGAAGAAGGAGATAGTGAGAAGAATGAGAAGATCCAGCAAACCAAGCCTCCACTCTTGAGCTTAACCATCTTATGGACTGTTGTAAGTCTTCAAGATTCGATTTTTATATTAGAATATGGCTAGACCTTGAGTTTAATCTTCATTTCCTATCCTTCTTGTTGATTTCATGCATGGGGTTCATAAAGTTTGCAACTTTATGGATCTCTATGGCAAAATGGTCCCAAGGTGGGCTAGATCTAGCCTTTGGACAAGCAAGGACGCCATGCAAGGGTTTTTAGGGCATATTTCTCTATTTTTGGCCATTTTGACCTAAGGACATGCATTGGACATGCATGTCCATAAAGCCTCCATCTTTGGAACGTTTTGAGGACTAGAAACTCTTATGAAAGGAGGGATTCCAGATCGCTAGAGTTTTGGACTTTATGGAAAAGCTTTGAAGCTTTCCAAACTTTAATAAGGGCCTTAGAGCATTTGGAATGGTTCTAGAGGGTAAAGTTGGAAACTTTATCCTTTTAGACACCTTAAGGATTCAGATCCAAGCCCTGGAGTCCCTACATTTGGTGTATCATCATAACAAGCAAATAGGAAATTGGACTCGACGAGTTTCCCTAGTAACTCGATGAGTTGGATTGGGTTTCCCCGCCTTCTGGATATCAAGTGAACTCTTCGATTTGATGAAACAACTCGTCGAGTTGGCTAGGGTTTGACCAGGTTTTCTGGACCCGATAAGAACTCAACAAGTCACTAGATACACTCGACGAGTTGAGGTCAACATGGATTGTTGACCTTGACTTTGACCAAGGTTGACTTTGAGAGTAATTTTAGGATGATAACAAGTCTATCTTATGATGCTATAGGTGGTTGAGTTGGAGCAGCACGTGGGACATATCTAATTCTAGCTTGTCAGTTTAGCATTCGTGAGAGTTGAGTCTTCTCACCATACCCATGGGTCTAGGGCACCAAGGTCGGCCCATTTTATGTTATGTGGTACACTAGTTGTAGTAGAGATATGTGGTATGATAGTTAGCTTTATGCTAAGTTGTATGCTAGTGATTATATGATATTTGTATGGAAGACCTCGAGGGGGGGGGGGGGGGGGGAGCCCGTGGCAGTTGGATATAAGACCATGTGGGGGAGCCCATGACATTCCTAGGTAAAGACCATGTGGGGGAGCCCATGGCATGATGGTATAAGACACTGGGGGGAGCCCACGACATCCTTATATGTTTTTGTATGTGTCATGTAGTATGATAGATACTTCTGTGATATATGATATGTTAGTTGTTTATGTATGTTATTGCATGGAAGACCCCGGGGGAGCCTGTGGCAGTTGGATATAAGACCATGTGGGGGAGCCCATGGCATTCCTAGGTAAAGACCATGTGGGGGAGCCCATGGCATGAAGGTATACGACCCTGGGGGGGAGCCCAGAGCATCCTTATATGTTAGTATGCATGTCTTATGTGGTATATGTAGCTTTTATAGCTAATATTATATGTGTTATGTGGATTGTGTGTGGGGTATGCTCTAGGGGACTTACTAAGCAGTAGCTTACAGGTTTTGGATTTTTTTTAGGTACATCTGAGCCCAAGGACAAGGGCAAAGCTTGATGACGCGACGTGCACTCTCTCATGGCGTTTTATGGGACACTTTGATGTTTGAAATAAAAATTGTAATTGATATGAGTTTTAAAACAATTATATTTGGATTTCGTGATTTATGAGATGTGTTTGGTTAATCAAAAATGAAAAAAATTCTTTTGAAAAATTGGGTCGTTACAAATATTAAATAAATGAGATTATATTTATAACACTTAATTATAAGGTTTTGTAAAATAAGTTATATTTTAAAATTTCAATATTTATTTAAATTTTTATATGAATTTGATAAACAAAAATCAAATTTATATTTAGCATTAATTAATATACTTTAATAAATAACAAAATACTATTCATTTATCCCAAAATGACGATTAACTTTGAATTTGGGGGGGGGGGGGGGGGGGGGAATAAATGGAGTTGGGTTGGAGAGGAATGAAGGAAAAAATGAAAAATATGAGTGAGTTAAAGATGTTCTTAAGGACCACTTCTAACAACAGGAAAAGAAGGAAGGAAACAGATGTTTTAGGCAATCTCAAGGGCTTTTTTGTGGGTGATTTGGGCATATAGGAACGGTTAGTATTTAAAAGTAAGGTGAAAGCTCTTCCATGTTGGCTTTCGATGTTAAAGCCATGGCCTTTTTATGGCTTAAGAATAGAACAGAGTGGGGAAGGTATCTCATTTGGGAATTTTGGGCTGCTAATCCTCTATATCTCAACATGTAACTTCTAGCTTATTGCTTCTTTTAATAAAGTCTTGTTGTTTAAAAAAAACATCAATCAACAGATGCATATGGAATGCTAGTTTTTCAAAATACATACATAATTAGCCATGATAATAGGTCAATTTTGGTCGGGTTCGAGTTCAATGATTTATTAATTGGGTAAAAGATTTCAACCCAACCCATCTTATTTATTTAAATTGGTTGACATTTCCAACTAACCCAACATTTTAGATAAATAGGTTCTCAACAGGTTCATCTATTTATATAGTTTTCGACACAACCTATTAAATAAATGAGTTAAACTTAGGTGAACCCATTTAAAATCAAAAAATAAATAATTTAATGAATTATTACACCACTTAAATTAGTTCCAAACATAAATAAAATTTCTAAATATGACAAAAACACAAATCCAGTTCACAAATACAAATAAATTATTCAAATAACATTAAAAATGTTTAATTTAAAAGTGATTTTGGAGAGTGACTAGTATTGTCGTCGCTAAGAAAAATGATAGGAACTAAAATTTCACTTTTTATAACACATAAATAATATACAATATTATAATTAATATATTATAAATTTGATTAATACATGATAGTATTTAAATAATTATTAAATTAAATATATATTAAAGTTAAATAGGTTGGCGGACTGAAAACAAGTCGATAAGTTTTATCCAACTCAATCTATTTAACTAAATGGGTTAGGTGGGTTGACCCATTTAACTTAAATGGATTGAAAATCTCAACCCAACCCTCTAATTTTTTGTTGGAATCGGGTTGGTTTGATTTTTTTGAGCCCTATATATAATGTACCAAAATTAGATACTGATATCTTGCATGAGGACAGCCGAAATAGCATCCCAAGTGAAAACATAAGCAACAAAAAATATAGGCTAACCCATCAACTGATCATGTTCATCTTTTTGTTCACAATTGAACAAATCGAAACAAAATGGTTCTTGATTTACTGTCTTGAATTGGTTCGTCTTAAGAATCTAATGGAAACAAAGAAGACCATAGAAGCAACCTGAGGTTAATGCCCATGATTTGATGACTAAAACGTGGGCATACATACAGCCTCGAGATGTTCCTTCATGTGTTGAAGCTCATCAAGAGATGGAGCTTGGTTATGATCGAGCCAATTGGTGGTATAATCAACTGCCTTCTTCATTTTCTTCAACCTCTCACCATGCTCCATGCTTTTTATCATATTCTTTATGTCGTATATGCAGTCATCCAATGCATTGGCTGCAGCTGCTTTCTTCATGTATTCTTGGTCCTCCTGTTTGTACTTGTCAGCATCTTCTATCATTCTCTCAACCTCTTCCTTGGAGAGTCTTCCGTTTTCGTTGGTAATCGTGACTTTCTTCCTCTTACGGGTTGATAATATCTCTGACGTCACTGTTAGGATACCATTGTTATCTATTTCAAAGCTGTTTCTGAACTTTGTAATTCCTTTTGGAGCCAGTGGTAGTCCTGAAAGTGTGTACTCCCCCAACAAATGGTTATCTTTGGATGCGTGCTCTTTCACCTTGATACACACTAATAGTTGTATGAGATTGGTTGTCATGACATGTATGAAACTCTTTGGATTTCTTCGTAGGTACTGGAGTGTTCCGTGGGATCACAACAGTTAATTTTTCTCCTTTTGTTTCTTGACCAAGGGACAAAGGAGTGACGTCCAATAACACTAAATCTCGAACACGTTTATCATTGTTGCCACTTAACTTTGCAGCCATAACAGCTGCACCATACGCAACAGCCTCATCAGGGTTCACACTCTTGCGCAGCTCCTTCCTTTCAAAACATTCCTGCAACATACACTGGATTTTTGGTATTCTAGTTGACCCACCAACAAGAATCACCTCCTTTACACACGATTTCTTCATCTTTGCATCGCTTAAACATGCATTCGCAGTCGCAATACATTTATCGAAGAAACTCATGTTCAGCTCTTCAAATTTAGCTCGACTGAATTTCATGGAAAAATCAATCCCCTCATGCAAGCCATCTATTTCGATGGAAGTTTGAATACTGCATGAGAGAATCCTTTTTGCTTTCTCACAAGCACATCTCAGCCTCCCCAATGCTCTTTTGTTCCCTGTTAAGTCTTTATTCCATCTCCTTTTGAATTCTTGAGCACAATGATCCACCATGCGGTTATCAAAATCCTCACCTCCCAAATGAGTGTCACCACCAACAGCTTTCACCTCAATGGTTCCACCTTTTGCAATGGTCAATAGAGAGACATCGAAAGTGCCACCACCCAAATCGAAGACCAGCACAATGATCTTGCGAGTAATATCAGACTTATTGTCAAGACCATAAGCAATCGCAGCTGCTGTTGGCTCATTGATGATTCGCATGACATTAAGTCCAGCAATAGCACCAGCATCTTTTGTTGCTTGACGTTTGCGAATCGTTAAAGTAAGCTGGGACAGTTATCACAGCATCTTTCACAGGTTTTCCAAGGTATGACTCAGCAGTTTCTTTCATCTTCCCAAGAATCATGGATGAAACTTCTTCTGCCGAAAATTCCTTCTCTTCACCTTTGAAGGAGACAACAATCTTTGGTGTGTCAGCAGGCCCTTGTATGACCCTAAATGGCCACAACTTGATGTCATCCTGCACTTTGGAATCACTGAATCTCCTTCCAATTAACCTCTTAGCATCTGCATATACACGGTTAATAAGCCAATAGCCAAATATTTTCATTGATATTGAATTGACAAAGTAAAATGCAACAGAAATTAAATTTGGAAACAATCAAGAAGTAGATATAACTAGCTATATATATATATATATATATATATATATATATATATATATATATATATATATATAGGGTTAAGTTCAAATGAGAACACTATTTAATGTGAGAACGTGAGAAAACTACTTTATGTTATTATTCTACTATGAATTTAATATATATAGTATTGTAGTAGTTATAATATGAATATATTCAATTTTATATTGTTATTCTACTATAAAATTTATATACATATGTAGTAATTTAGTAAATTCTAATGTGAATGTTAAATATGTGATTGCTCATATATTCGGTGATAAATAATGTTATACAGTTGTAAATACAAAATTTTAATGTGAATATTAATGTGTAATTGTTCGTATATTTGTTGATAAATAATGTCATATCGTTGTATATACAAAATTCATAGTAGAATAGTAACATAAAGCAGTGTTATCACGTTTTCATATTAAATAGTGTTCTTATTTGAACTTAACCCTATATATATATATATATATATATATATATATATATATATATATATCCCAGTTTCCAACACAATGATAACCAAAGCTAGTGCTTATAGTAAATGTTGTAATGTATTTAAACTGTTCCCAAATAACACCAGTCTTGATGTAGGTACGTAATTTGTTGTTTTCTTAGTTTTTCCTGAAACCCATGCATAGCTAAACCCATAAAACCCTAAAATCCTAAAATGGAACATCTGGGCGGTCAACCTTGCTTCAAAGATTAGTTTATAACAAGGATAGAATGCTTCAATGGATTTGATTGTGGTTCAATTTGAAGAAATTTCATTCAGAAACAATCTTCTTAGGATCGGATGACGATTCAAATATATTGAACTCTTTATTACAATTCCTTCGGCTGAATATGGAATTTTCCTATACTTGATCATAATAAGATGAACAACATTTAAGAATAACGAGCAAAAGGCTTACCAAATATGGTGTTAGCAGGGTTCATGGCCACTTGGTTCTTGGCGCCATCGCCGATTAAACGTTCTGCATCACTGAAAGCAACACAAGACGGTGTGGTTCTATTGCCCTGATCGTTGGGAATGATTTGGATGTGATCATGCTTCCAAACGACGACACATGAGTACGTTGTTCCAAGGTCAATGCCGATCGCCGGTGCATCGTTTCCTCTTCTGTCCATTGCAATCAAAATTCAAAATTCAAACTTTAAGTGTGTTTTCACTTTTCACGGTAATACAATACACGAAATAGGCGAAATAAGAAAGTAGTATAAAATAAGAAAGTCAAACTGTATGATAAAAATTGTATAACATATAGTTGGAAACTATAATATTATACCGATTACAAAGAATAATTAATAAAATAAAATTTAAATTGATATTGTTAAAGAGAAACCGTCTATAACCATCTTTATCTTTAGTATCTTATTAAACATATTGTCTACTAGTTGTGAGACCCATATGTTATATGGGTTTGATAAAAAAAAAAATATATATGAATGTTAAACAAGAATTATTTTTAAATTTGAATATAAAAGGAAACATGTTAAATACTATATGAGTTGTAATATTGTAATTTATTAATTATTTTCAATTAAGGCAATTATTAATTAAGGTGTAAATATGATGTGTTAATTAAGAAGGATAAAAAATAAGAAAATGACAAATGGAAAAAACATTTATTCAAAAATACCACTTAATGACAACTGTCAAAACTCATGAGATATTGACATATGGCGAAAAAACATTTATTTATTAAGGAGGATGTCTTGAAAATTAAGAGGTATACATTTTATAACACCATGTACATCTATTAAGCTTACAATGTAAACGTATACACGCACGTATCATTGTAATGTACAGTCGTAGCTTCTTCTATGTCTACATGTGGAAAACCCTAATATCCTCTACACACTATCAGCCGTCGTTTCTACCAAATCTATTACGTCTACCTCCTTACTTTCTTCAATCTCCGATAGGCGTCCGTTACCACTACCCTCCTAAAGTCGTCGCTATCGCCATCCTCTCGACGTTATCGTTACCTTCATCGGCGTCTGCAACCCTGCTTCTACCTTATGACTAGATGAGAAACCCTAACTCTATCTCGCTGCCACCACCAACGCCACCATCGGACACTGTTAACTGGAAGCCCTAACCCTAGAGTGGCCCCACCATCGCCACTAGACATCGCACACCATAAACCAGAAAAAGCCCCCATCATGAACTGATTCCTCATTCCTCGTTCTTCTACACCACTATTTCACCCATAGCGCACCACCACCAATATTATGCCATTACACCACCAAATATTTATATCTCTGTCTCCATCTGCTCTCGCACTACTTCTCCTGCGATGAACCCCCACATAGTCTCCGCAAATTCATTGGATCTGGTAAGTTGTTGTTTGTCAGTTTGCTAAATGCTTCTGTTATTGAATGGAATGAGTATGCCAACTTAATTAATCTCTCCAAGCACACATACTGCTCTGTTCTGATGAAAAATTTATGATTGTTCTTAATTCTCACATTCTTCTTTTTCTACTGATTTTGTGTAAATTGGTTGATGTTGGCAGCGAGATAGACTCCATTGATGTTGGTTGTAATGCGTGGGAAGATCTCTTGTCACCTAAGAGGGTAAGAGGCAAGAAAAATATATTAGTATTAGATGACAGTCTGTAAATGTTTGAAAACTCTGATTCTTTGCATCTGTTTATTAGGCATTTGGGGAGGAAAAGGGCAAGGAAAAACATTTCAAACTGAAATTATTTTCCAGGCAATGGGAATTTTACCTGTGATCATGTCTGCTGGAGAGTTAGAATCAGAGAGAGCTGATAAAATGGTTTTGATGAATGTTTTACTTATACAAATTACAATTTTCATACAGTCGTTGAAAATCGGGTTAGAAGTTTTACCTCTTTAACTATCATATGTGTGTTAAGTCTAAACTCTAAAGTGTTGTTTTTTCAAAACTAATTAGTTGATTTTATCTTGTCATTACTTTTGGATTGTTTAAAACAGGGGAAAATGAGCTGCTTGATGATCAATGATATCGATGCGGGTCTTGGTAGATTTGGTGAGCCACAAATCTGATTGGATGAAAATAATGGTCGACTATTGTACTTTCCCTTTGGTCAATTCAATACTTTAAATATGTTCATGAAATAATCAAACCAACATTTTAGATCCTTTAATTAATTATAGTTATACTATGGTTGTTCATAAATGAAATGAAAATTATTTTATTTGTTAATTGTTATTGTTATTCAGAAAACACTCAAATGACATTGAACAACAAAATAGTTGTTGGCACATTGATGAATCCAACAAGAGTTAGCATTGGACAAGATTGGAGGATCGTGAAAACCTTTTATACTAGTAGTATTTTTCATACGACTTTATATAATTTATTTAACTATTCACGAGTTTAATTTCTTAAAATTGTGGAACATGCAGCCTAACATCGACGATATCATGAATATTGTTTACAGAATGTATGAGAAAGATGGATTATCAAAGAACGATGTTATAAGCGTCGTGAAAACCTTTCCTAATCAAGGTATGTATATTATTTCACAATCTTTACCATATTTTATACGAACATTTTATATGATCAGATTTTGAAAAAAAAAAAAACAATTTTAGTACTTCTTCTGATCGTATGTTTTCTCTTCACTTGATTTGAAATTGGGGGCTGAACCACACTGTTGCATTCATCATCCCTTATGTTTTGATAATTATTTTGTTTTGTTACTAACGTTTGATCCTTTTTCTATTTCAATTTAGGTTATTTGGATCTGAATGAAATGACAAATATGAAAGTTGGGAAGTACTTACTGTTTTTTCTCTGTTTCAATGTGATCTTTCATGCAGTGGTAATGCATTGAATATTTAACTTAATCTGTTTGATTTTACCCTTTTGTTAGGCATTACGCCTTTTTCTCTGTTTTAATCATTGCACTTTAAATTAGTACTAAATACGTCAATTTTATTTCTTATAGATTTCTGAAGATCCACATACTTGTCCTGCAAATCTTGATGGTGATTGTGATTTGGACAATTCGGCTGAATGGGTAGGGGAATTTTTTTCCTAGGATTCCCAAAATCCAACACGAGGTAAGCAACTTAATAACCATAATCACCATTCGAGTTTTTGAAATCTGTAATTTGCGATTAATCATTCATGGTTTATGTTAATTGTTTCGTGTAGGGACCCAAAAGCAAAAATGTAACATCCCCAAAATAGGGTCCAAAAATTTTGTTTTGATTTATAAATAAAACCATAGAAATCCAAATCATCTCGTAAAACATAAGTGGTAATATCTCAAAACATCATATCAAAACAGTATATCAAAATCACATGTCCAAATATCAGAGTAAATCATCCCAGGCTAAACGTTGTAGTGTATGCGATGCAATCATCCCGAGCTCTTCACCTTACTAACGAAAGTACCTGAAACCAAAACTGAAAACTGTAAGCACAAAGCTTAGTGAGTCTCCCCAAAGTACGACATACCATACACATAATCACATAATAACATTCATTGGGCCTTGCCCGCTACAACGGGCCCCGCCCGGCATCGGACCGAAGTCCGGCATGGGTTTCGCTCGGCATCGAACCGAAGTCTGGTATACATATAACATATCAACAAGCATATAACATAAACATATAAACATTCCTCAGGCTTGCCCTAGCATCGGACTGAAGCCCGAAACATATAACACATAGCATATAAGCTAAACATTCCTCGGGTTTGCCCCGGCATCGGACCGAAGCCCGAAAGATATAAACATACACATGCAAGAATCACGAAGACATCAAGCATACAAACATTCCCCGGGCTTTCCCCAGCATCATACTTATGTCCGGAAACATACAACCTACATCGGGCTAACCCCGGCATCGGACCTAAGTCTGGCATACGCTAACATACATAAACAGGTCGGCATTGGTGCCTTCGACCCATTCCTACTGGAGGAAAACTCACCTCAAATGTCGAGTGAAGTAGCTGAACGTCTCTGCTCCTGGAACCGACTCTACTCACACCTTATACAAAACAACCCCTTAGATACCATTCCTTACATCAAGACCCCTTCATGGGTCAACCTTAGTCAAATTCAAGGTCCAAGTCAAAGTCAAAGTCAACAATCCAAGTTGAATCAACTCATCGAGTCATCCTCCTGGATCGTCGAGTTCCCTTGCTACTCGTAGTCGTGGTAAAACGAGTCAACTCGTCGAGTCCCTTCAGCGAATCGCCGAGTTCTACCTTGTACATAATGGGGACAAATTGACACAACTCGTCGAGTCCCTCTCTAGACTTGCCGAGTTCCTTAGTCTGTTGCTACATCTTAATAGATTAAGCCCCTACTCTTCATATCTAAGCTTCTTACTTCTCATATACACTGAAAATGTCCTTTAAAGGGTAAAGTTTCCAACTTTACCTGTTAATACCTTTACTTAATGGGTTTAGCTCAAACCCTAACTCCTTAGGACCTAGATCTTGGTCCACAAGCCATCCATACTCCAAACTAAAGCTTACAAATAGAGACCTAGACCCCAAACACTACATGAACACGTAAAGCTTCCACCTTTCTCTACATGCATGGCCTTTTGGAGCTTAAAAGGCCAAAATGACACCCTATGGGTTGCATATGGGCTTCAATGGCCATAAAGTTTGCACCTTTATGCCATGAAAGTCCTCCATGATTCCAGATCTGAAGGTTTACTCACTTGGGAGGTCCATATCCCAAAGATCAAGCTTCTTGGACAAAAAACCCAATAAAGTGGTAACAAAGAGATTTAAGAAGCTATTAAGCAAGCTTGAGACTTGATTACCAGAAAATGATGAGAATGAAATGGAGTCTCTAGATCTACTGGCTTCTTCCTAAATCCCCAAGCTTCTCCTTCCTTCACAAACTTCAAAGCACACCAAGATTCACTTAAAATGGCGCACAAGCTCACAAATGCATTAGGGTTTCTGAATCTAGGGTTTGGGACTTGGAGGCTGGAAATAAGGCTAGCAAGTGGGGATTAGGATGCTTAAATAGGGTGCAAAACCCTACTCGTCGAGTTTCATCATGGCAGCCCTACTCGTCGAGTTGAGGCTCTCAACTCTTCGAGTAGGTGACTTAAAATCCCGTGTCAATTCTGGTTTCTACTCGACGAGTTTGGGGCTCCCAACTCGTCGAGTTTCTCTACATAAATGAATAAATTATAATTAAATGCGTACCAGGAACCAGGCGTTAGAAAAAATCCACTAGCGTACAAATGGTACACCCCAATGAGGAGATTCTTGGAAAGGAAGGGCACTTTGCAAGGGATTTTCGCCAACCGGACCAAGTACCGAGCACCAAGATTTGCTACCATTATGATCAGGTTGGCCATGTGAAGGTCAATTGTCCATTGCTCGCCACCAAGCCGACTCAGGCCCCGATGTCAACCACTCTGAGGATCACCAATGAGCACCAGGGGAGGGCGGGGCTCCCGAGGGCTCAAGACTATGCTTTTCAGCTCACTGCTAAGGAGGCCAGGGCAAGACCAGACATCATGACTGGTATGTTTCTATTTCTTGTTTTGTCGATTATTTTATGTTATGATTTTGTTTATGTTTCTAATAGGTACATTCATAGTGAACTCTTTGCCTGCTCTTGTGTTATTTGACTTGGGCGCGAGTCGGTCCTTTGTGTCTCGGTCTTTTAGTACGATGGAGTGTCCGTTGCAGGTTTCTATCACCAACGAACATGGGGTTTCTGCATCCAGAGTGTATCAGGTTTGTGTATTGGAGATCTTTGGGGTGCCTTATCCGATTGATTTGATCCCTATCCCCATGGTGGATGTATGTGTGATATTGGGAATGGATTGGCTGAGTAGGTTTGGTGCTATGATTGATTACAAGGGTTACTGAGTGACAGTTCGAACCCCAAGTGGGGGAGAATTGGTCATCTACTGAGAGGGTACCAGGATTGGATCAGGGTTTTGCTCGGCAGTCAGGGCTCGACGTTATATTCAGCATGGGTGTATGGAGCAGGACTTGGTTTCAGATGTGCCAGTTTTCAGGTAGTTTGCTGATGTATTTCTGGAGGACTTACCCAGTATGCCTCCCAAGTGGCAGGTTGAGTTCAGGATTGACCGCTAGGTGTAGCTCCGATTTCCAAGGTGTCGTATCGCTTGGCACCACTCGAGATGCAGGAGGTGTCACCTCAGCTTCAGAAGATGTTAGGCAAGAAGTTCATCAGACCGAGTAGTTCTTCGTGGGGAGCGTCGATACTGTTCGTCTAGAAGAAGGATGGTTCAAACCGGATGTGAATTGATTACTAGGAGTTGAACAAGTTGACGGTGAAGAACCGTTATCCCCTTCCATCGATTGATGACCTCTTTGATCAGTTGCAGGGTGCATCTTGGTTCTCTAAAATCGACTTGAGGTCGGAGTATCATCAGGTGACGGTGAGAGAGGAGAACGTGGAGAAGACCGCATTTGGGACTCGTTATGGACATTACGAGTTGGTAGTGATGCCATTTGGGCTCACCAATGCGCCTGCAGTGTTTATGGATTTGATGAATTGTGTATGCAGGTCGATGCTCGATTGATCAGTCATTGTGTTCATTGATGATATCTTTGTGTATTCCAAGACCAAAGAGCAGCACAAGGAGCACCTTTGAGAGCTTTTAGGAGTATTGAGGTGGGAATGGTTGTATGCCAAGTTCTCGAAGTGTGATTTTTGGTACAAGAGGTCTAGTTCCTGGGACATATCGTTAACCAAAATAGGATTTTGGTCGATTCGGTCAAGATCAAGGCCATGATGTAGTGGGAGGTTCTGAAATCTCCCTCAGAGATCAAGAGTTTCTTGGGTTTGGTGGGATATTATCGAAGGTTTATCTAGGATTTCTACAAGATTTTTGTACCCCTCACTCGTCTGACAAGGAAGGGAGTGGATTTTTGATGGGTCCCTGAGCAGCAGATTGCATTTGAGATGCTGCAACAGAGGTTATGTGAGGCCCAAGTGTTTACCCTTCCAGAGGGTGTCAAGGATTTCATCGTATTTTGTGATGCGTCCATCACTAGTTTGGGGGCGTTCCTTATGCAGAGGGAACTAGTTATTGATTATGCTTATCTGCATCTAAAGCCGCATGAGTTACAATATCCTACTCATTACCTGGGGTTAGGGGCAGTGGTATTTTCCCTCAAGATTTGGACACATTATCTATATGGGATATGTTGTAACGTTTACACAGTTCACATGAGTTTGCGATATCTTATGGACCAGCCGAACCTGAACATGAGGCAGCGCAGGTGGCTAGACGTGGTCAAGGATTATGACTGCAAGATCCTTTACCATCCGAGTAAAGTGAATGTGGTAAAGGATGCCTTGAGCCGCAAGTCGGCTGGATCTTCAGTTGGGATATGTGTATGAGGATATCCATTGATTCTCCACTTTTGGTTTTTATTAGAGGGGTACAGGCAGAAGGACTTATGAAGGAGAATCGGAAGCAGTAGAGTATCATGAGCGAGATTGATAGGTTTGTCACCGATAGTCAGGGATTGTTGACCCGGTGTGGTCGGGTTTGGGTTCCAGTTTATGGTGGGATCAGACAGATGGTTTTGGAGGAGGCTCATAATTCTTGCTTTTTGATACATCCAGAAGCCACGAAGATGTATCAGGATTTGAGACTAAGTTATTGGTGGCTGTGTATGAAGAGGGAGATAGTTTGGTATGTTGAGAGGTGCTTGACCTGTAGGATGGTGAAGGTCGAGCATCAGAGGCCACATGGCAACCAACAGCCTTTGGAGGTTC
The DNA here is from genome assembly GCF_051521515.1 of Lactuca serriola. Lineage (NCBI taxonomy): Eukaryota > Viridiplantae > Streptophyta > Magnoliopsida > Asterales > Asteraceae > Lactuca > Lactuca serriola. The sequence continues at coordinate 42,418,986 of NC_136416.1, forward strand.
CCATGTGGAAGTAGGAACTAATCACTATGGATTTTATCACCAAGTTACCGAAGACTGCCAAAGGATTTGATGCTATATGGGTCATCATGGATCGATTGACCAAGAGTGCCCACTTTTTAGCCATCCGGGAGAGCTCCTTGGCCGAAAATTTGGCGGATGTGTATGTTCGTGAGATTGTTGCTCGTCATGGAGTTTTGTTCTCCATTGTATCAGACCTGGATGTTCGGTTCACTTCCTGTTTCTGGCAGAAGTTGCACGAGGAACTGGGCACAAGGCTACATTTTAGCATTGCTTATCATCCGCTGACTGACAGTCAGAGTGAGCGGACCATCCAGACACTTGAGGATATAATGCGGGCTTGTGTCATAGATTTCAATGGGAGTTGGGATTCCTACCTACCACTTGTAGAGTTTTTCTACAACAACTATCACTCCAGCATTGGTGCCCCGCATTTTGAGCTACTATATGGTCGGAGATGTTGTACCCCATTTTATTGGAGGGAGGTGGGTCGCAGAGTCATGGGAGGAACTGAGGTAGTCCTTCAGACCACGAAGCTTATCCAACAAATCAGGCAGAGACTGCAGACAACTCGGAGTCGGCAAAAGAGTTATGCCGACCGGCGCCGATCGGAGTTGGAGTTTTAGGTTGACGATATGGTACTACTAAAGGTCTCACCCTGGAAGGGTGTGATACGCTTTCAGGAAGAGGGGGACATTGGGTCCCCGTTATATAGGACGGTTCCATGTGATCGCCAGGGTAGGCAGGGTGGCCTACCGGTTGGATTTGTTGAGTGAGATAAACCAGATTAACATCACTTTCGATGTTTCGCAGTTGCTGAAGTACTTGTTGGACGATGAGGCAGTGGTCCCCTTGGATGATATTCAAGTTGATGAACAACTGAATTATATTAAGAGGCCGGTAGCGATAATGGAAATAAAGATGAAGATTATGTGCAACAAGGAGATACCTTTGGTAAAGGTTCGGTGCCAATATCGGAAAGGATCTGAGTGGACCTGGGAGCCATAGGCAGAGATGCGAGAGCAATCACCGGATCTTCTTCTGCTGGATCATCTTCTACAATTCTTGACAAGCCTTCATCTACAATAAATATCAAGCATGATGTCCCCTTCGTCACGGTTCTCCTCTATATGGCGGGATGTTAATCACCCGGATTGCACGGTCCTTTGGCATTCTTGAGAAGTGTGAAGCCATGTTCTTGACAATCGAGCCTCAAAAATATTTTTCTCCTCTTCTATATAAAAGGGCTCAAATTGTTGTTGATAATGGGTTTGGTAATTTTTCCAATCCCGATGATACTCCTCGCAACCAACCCAGTAGACGGGTAAGACAGAGAGGTGGTGATGCCGATGAAGGTGAGCCTCTAGTAATCCCGACCGAGGACGAGCTCCCAATGGACCCATACAATGTAACTTTGAGGCAATTCCAAGACAACTTGGTACAAGGTGTCAATTATACGAATATGAGTTTGGATTTCATGATGTAACAAATGAACTTCAATCGACCCGATGATTGTCCTGCTTCATATCCGTATGTTCCAAGTTGGAAAGAGCTTTGGTGGGAGCGGCATGGAGGAGCTAGTGGAAGTGGAGGCGGTGCTTACGATGATGAGGAGGAATGAATGATTTTTATCCTTTTCTTGCAAGTGGATTTAAGATATTTTTATTTTGTTTGGTTTATTTTGTTTTATTTTGGTTTGTTTGTGTTGGATATTTATCTTTTTATTTGGTTGTTTAATTTGTTTCCTAGTTTTATCACTTTTCTTTGCTTTACATTCCAAAGAATTTTTGAGTCCAAGTGAAGGGTAATTTTGGCAAAAGAATGATAGAGAAAGATTAGAAAACGGCAAGAGAAGCAAGAGTTGAGCATTTCAAGTGTTATTTTGCGTAGGGGTGGCAAATCATGCTATCGTTTCGTGTTTCTATCTGACACGACATGACAAGGTTTTTTGTAACACGAACACGACACGACACGATGTCGTGTTTTTTTTTAAATAACACGAAAACGAATGAAGTAAAAAACGACAAACACGACACGACACGACAAATATAACATATACTAAAAACTAGTTTATTTAATGAATAATTTATCAAATATAACACGATAAACACGAAAACACGATAAAGAACTGCTAAATTGTGTCAATTTCGTGTCGAATTTCGAACACGAGCACGACACAACATGACATCGTGTTTTTTATAGCTAACAAAAACACGACACGAACACGAATTCAAATTTTAGTTTCGTCCTAATTTCGTTTCGTGTCGTGTATTTTTGTCGTGTCGTGTCATAAATTGTCACCCCTAATTTTGCGCGAACGAGTGAAGAGTCATGTCACCGAAATATTTATCTTTGGAATATTGAAGAAATCTGCTGTATACAACACTTATTTGTGCCATTTCATTCTCAACACAACGTGGTACCCTACACCACGACGTGGTGTCACAGTCAGAAAACAAAAAAAAAAATATATTCAACCAAGCCCACCACGACGTGTTCATTTTTACTACGAGGTGGTGCCTTCTCGAATCAAATTCAAGCTATCCTACACACATGCGATACGATTCACGACGTGTTCATTTTTGTCATGTTCTGCAGCGGTCAACCACTTCCGTTTCCACATTTTTGAGCAAGCTATCCTACACACATGCAACATGATTCACGATGCATCTTCTATCCCAGGGGAGTCTGTTCATTTTTCTCCATTTTATTATTATGTTTTTCATAGCATGCAATGAGGGCATTGCATGAATTAAGTGTGGGGTAGGGGTATATTGCATTAGAAAAAAAAAACATTTGATTTTTCAAAAATTTGCATTGCTAGTTTTCAAAATTTGCATTCATATAAACTTGAAACAATAGTTTAATTTAGGAAAACCTAGCTAATTAAAATTTTTGCTAGTGTTAGATGAGATGATCCGAAGAGAGCCCAAATGTTTTCCCGAGCCAACACATGTTATAGTGTATTTGTGGCTACCTATTTCCTAGTGAAAAGTCATGAGGTATGAAAGATAATCTGGTAGCTTATATGATGTAACAAGTTCTGCAGCATGTACCTGAAATCCATCCAGGATAGCTTATATAGTCATTGCACTTAGACTAATGCCTCTAACCAATAAAGGTTAAAGTTAAACTCCTTACTTAATCATGTAGGATTGTGAGTGAAAAAAAGTGAGATAAATTAGAGCGAGCGAGCGAGAGAGAGAGAGAGAGAGAGAGAGAGAGAGAGAGAGAGAAATTACCAAAAAGTTGAAGAATTTTAGAGCCGACAAAGTATGAAATCCAAAGATCAAAAATTCTGAAGAAATTATAAAAGTTGAAGATACCAAAAATCAAACAAAAAGGTGGTGAATTCAAAGAATTGAAAGACAAATATCAAAGAAGATATGAATTCCAAAGAGCTCCATTGTGGTATCAAGTTGTAATTTTTCTAGAATTTATGTATTTGGTAGTTTAACCAAAAATGCCATGAGGTTAAGAAAGATTTCTGGGGATGAATTTGGAGGGTTGCAAAAACGAGTGTCGTATAAGCTAAGGGGTGAAGGTTCATATGGATTGTGAGTATTTAGGAATGGGAAGTTTTTAGAAATTATAGACACAAATGTATGCATTTTGGTCTTGGGATAATTGTTGGGTTTGAAATGGATTTTTTATGTGATATTGGTGAAATAATAAAAATCAATATGTTTGGGGGCAAGCAAAGAATAAGTGTGGGGTATTTTGATATATGTATATCTATACATATAATTGTACATCATATCTTAATATTTTTAATTACTCTTATGCCCTTTATAGAACAAAAAGTACTTAATTTGTTATGTATTGTGTTGAAGGGTAAAAGACATGCTTGGAGCAAAAAGGAAGCAGGAAGCTAGAAGCTAGGAATTTTAATGAAGACTTTTAAATGAAGAAATATGCACTTAACACGTCGTGGTGACATCTCCACGATGTGGTCTTTTGGAACCTTCCCGGTGGATTAAGGATGCTTGCCGAATACGGGATAACTCTGAAGACCACGACGTGGTGGCCTTACCACGTCGTGGTGATCTGTTTTTCAAAAAACTATAAATAGATGTCATTCTCCTCCGAATTGGGAACTTTTGGTGGGAGCTTTAGACGATTTTTGAAGGCCAAGGATCTAAATTGAAGCTTGGAAGTGAAGAAATCGAATATAGCTTGGGAATTGAGAGCAGTAAGGCAACAAAACTCTTAATTACGACTTTCTGTTCTAGTTTAATTATGTCTACGCATATGAAATTCGTTTTTCTGACTTTAGTTGCTGAAATCATGGACTAAAACCCTATGACTTTTGTTTGGTGTAGATTTGCTTGATTATCTATGGTTTGATTTATGGTAGGATTAAGTTTTATTGGTTATTTGTTAGTTTAGCTTATTAAAAGACCCTTTTGTTCTTATGATAACTGCTTAATCTTTTTATTGCTGAGTTTAATTAAGTTTGCATGACTATCTTTCTTAATTGAACTTGAATCTTATGATCTTTGTGGATTGCAAAAATTGTAGGACTTGAGTTTTGACTAAAACCTAGGGTTAGATAGAAAAGTGGGCAAATAAGTGTAGAAGCTAATATATGATGACCAATCATATATTGAATTGAATCAATTAATCAAATTTGATCAATCTATTATAACTCTAATTTAACTCGAACCGAACACTAGTGAGCTTGTTAGTTTATCCGCCTGATCACCGAATGGATGAACTTGTTTGCTAAAGGATTAAGTTAGTGAACATTAACTTGGTCATCTTAGGAATTGGCAACCAATTGAACATTAATCCTTTGCACTTCCATAAATCAACCATAATAGCAAGTAAATTGAAGATGAACGAAAGTCTCTCAAATACCTTGGTTTAAATCATTTCTTTTTGTTTCTTGCTTTAGTTTGATAATTGCTTTAGTTAATTGTTAGTTTAGCTTAGTTAAATAAGTTTCTAGTCTTGAAAAACTAGAGAAAAACTTTTTTCTAAATTAATTAGTATTTTAGTTAGTGGTAGGTAAGAATTAGCTAAAAATATTGTTCCTTATGTTCGATACTTGTCTATTGTGCTACACTATTTACAACAAGGTACACTGCCTTAGGTAGAAATTAGTTACATTAGTAAGATAAAAGTAGTGCATAATTATTTTTCACATCACAAAGAATCCAGTAATCCACAAGCGCTTAAAACACATATCACTGGATTTCCATTTCATACGAGAGCAAGTGGAATCCAGTGATCTATCTATCAGTTTCGTTTCTTCGGTTGATCAATTGGCGAACATCTTTACAAAACCTTTGCATAAGGATCGATTGGAAATATTAAGAAACAAGCTGCAAATTCGAACCCACATTTCAGCTTGCAGGGTAATAACGGTCACTAAGGATTTACCAAACATGTTCTATATCTCACATATAGAAGTAGTCTTAGTCAACTTATATACCTAGTCTTATGCTTTTATTCAGGAGTCAGTTGTAGTTTAGTATTTATATATGTTAAATGTATTGCTTGTAATATTCATAAAAATATACAAAACATACATTCATTAAACTATTCTCTTTGTCTTTAATGAAGATATGCCTTCGTCAGAGCTGGAGTCGGGCCCTTCTTGCTGTCAGTAAACCCTAGCGTTGCTATTTGGAAACGTAAACGTTGTTGTCACCTCCTGACCTTTAAAGAAGGATCCATTAGAAACTCCTAGCTTTGGAAGTGGAAAAAAACCCTTCTTATCATTAGAAAATCCTTCTCATCGTTGGTAAACCTTAGTGATTAAAAACATTATTGTCATCCGGACCTTTCTCGTTGCCAACGTGAAGGGTTTCTTCTGACCACCTCACCATTTTCGGATCTATGTGAGAGAGAGAGAGAGAGAGAGAGAACATTGTTGTCATATCTGTGATGACGGTGTTGTTTACAAATGGAGATGTTGACTTTAGTATTAACTCACAAGGCATTATTTGTCTAGCCTATTATTTTGATGTGTATCCAAATTTTGATCACGCTTTTCTGATGGATTCGTCAATAAAAGTAACATAGTAGCACGATCCTCCTACGTAATAAATTGATGTAAGGTCGTACACATCCACATCAAGGGGCGAGTCTATTCATAGTGAAGGTAGGTCACTTAACTTACCTTTTCATTTTATTCTTATAAGAGATAATACATAAACATTAATGGTGACCTATCTTCAAAACTTTGAGTGAACTACCATTATGGCAACAAAAAATATGTATAAATCAAGATCGCAAAAGTCCACATTTTATAAGGCAAAGTACCCAAATCATTTAAGTTATAATCTAATAAAAAAATAGTCCAATATAAATTAAAGATAATTAGATAAATAAAGGAAAAAAGAAAAAATAAACAATAAAAAATACATTCTCCACACGTTCTTCTCCCACTTTACTGCATATGCTAATACTGTGATACATAATTGCACAAATCAGAAATCGTCGATCTACACAAATAAGAAATCACCCAATATCGTACGTAGAGCGCCGACCCTCTTCCATCGCCAACGGCAGCGCCGACCTCCGCCACCATCAACCCAAACCCGCAACTAGTATTTTTTTCTCATTTTTTATCGGTTACACTACAATAGTGAATCACGTGATTTTACATTCTAAACTCGCCACTGTACACATCAACATGAACCGGCTCCAACTATCTAGCCTTGGGAGAAGTTCTGATCTTTCCAAGCTAACTTCTTTTGTTTTCCAAGATCACAAGTCTCGGATCCACACTCAAAGTCTTTAAATATGGAATTATGCCTTTAGAAGCTAGCATCGTCATGTGCCTATGTCTATGTGCAACAAATTATATATCATCACATTTTGCAATAGCATCATTAGTTCCATTTGTAATAACCTCAATCGTGTACAAGAATCCATGTTTCTTAACCTCAAGCAACTACTACTTTCCCCTTTCTCGTCTTCCGTTGATGACCTCTGAAATCCATATGCAATCTGTCATCGTCTAATTAACCCACATTAATATGCTTCTATTCAGATCTTTAATGTATCTAACATTTTAATGTCGAATTTGAGCCAAGAGATATTTTGATACAACATCACATACACACGTATCTATCGTATGTTAGTTTCACCATGTCACTATATTGCTTAAATGTGTATATTGATTTTCTGAATAGATTGGCATCAAATGATTTGCTCCAATATTCGACTAGATTCTCTATGCAACAAATAAACGCATCGTCAAAATTGGCTTCCATTTTTACCTCTTCTTGCATTTATATGGTAAAGTTTTAGTCACTGATATATGAAATACCCAGATCCTTTCCAACAAACAATATATTTCTTTTACTTAAATTGGTCATCTTTCATGATTCTAATCTTCCTCTACTATTAACCCCTCTATCAAATAAGGTGAAGGGAAATATGGTGCCCATGCCCCTGATCCGTATGCTATATGGAACTTGAACATTCACTTCCCTCAAACTTATCAAATTAAACTTAACTTTTCCATCTTCAACCGTATCTCTAATACCAACTGATATAGGTTTCGAACAACAAATATGCAATTAAAGATGCAACAAAAAAAAAATAAAGAAGAGTGAAAATTGAGGTAGTTCATATTTTATGGTAATCGTGTTATGCCCACATACAACATAGAGAAGTTTATTGAGTATTATTTACGGAATATGATGTTAATTTTACAACCAAATCAAGATTCTATACTTAGAAGAGAACTATTTGATTTTGATTCTAAAACTGTCGAATATTAGATTTCAAACACAACAGACATATAAATCAGCGAAAAAAAAAATCTTACTTATCACTTTATTTATTTGGACTTGTGTGTCCGTTTTCGTTTAATTTTACACAACACTAGTCCCACAAATCTACAATATATATTTTTTAAAATGAAGTAGAGATCTCACCTCAAACAAAATTTATAGTTACAGGCTTACAGATTACAATCATCGAGAGCTAAACGTGATTCTGAGGTGTTTTAAGTTATGTACAAGTTTTACATGCTAACATATCTAAGTGAACACGCATACTTAATGCCATTGGAATTGCCGGTATATCAAGTCTCATACTTCTAAGTTTGTGACCATTTGTTACAACATTACAAGTATCCAACACCAAATATTTACACACATCTACGAAATAACATGAGCAGTTTATCAAAGTGAAAGAGGTGATTCCGAACTCGATAAATATGAACACTATACATAATCGCTGCTATCGTCACCAACCAGAACGACACCAATATCAACTTCCAGAAATCCTAAAACACACAAGAAAGCATTATCGAAAAACTAGAAATTATAACAACAAAATTTTAATTGTTACCCATTTACGCCACCTTAACAAAAAATAAATGTTAGAAAAAAAAAATTTAATTGTATAACGGAAGTAAATGGTATAACGAATGAAGATCACCTCGGGATTAGAGATAATCAACCCCATGATGTATGTCATCAAGTCCCAGAAAGACTGAATCGAGTTTTGAACACCTCCAACAACAGCTCGATCGGATTCAGAAACTTGATCCTGTTCCACAATCAACATAAATGTAAGAAAAAAAATAAAACATGAATCTAGAATCATTATTCTTAGAATTCAAAGGCATATCATCAGGTCACCTGCATTTGTTGAATAACCGATAGATCAAACGTCCATAGCCCTAGACGTGAAGCTGCTACTCCAGCCATCAATAAATAAGCCGATGTGGTATTGTTCTTCACCCATATTGAGCCAACACAAACCAAGAGGCATGCCCACTATATATACATACAAAAAAAACTCATGACTTTAGCTTCTAGCCTTTCAAAATCTTTAATAAATTTAAGCCTGAGATATACCTGTGACCAGATCGACCAAAGTCCAGTTCGAAGTGTTGAAATTCGAGTCTCCATGGAAGGATACAAAAACGTAGCTGAAATACCAATTATGGCGCTTATTCCTCTTCCCATTCCAATTATATACACTGGTATTCCATCCCATTCCAATGTCGCAGTCATCAAAGTCCCAAAACTGTCAAAAAGATCACACTAAATCAAGCGAAAAGAATCTTTCGTTTCATTCCAAACAATCATTTTACAAAAACGTTACTTTGTAACTAGAGGATCAAGAATCGCACCTGAGGACAGTAAAATAGAGTAAAGCTAGAGATACTCCAGGTAAAACGACATCTTGTTGAAGGTAAACTCTCCAAGCACGAATAAACGAACTGTTAGAAACCCTTCGAATGAATTTCCTAACAATCGGATTACTCGATGAAACATCTTCTGAAAGATCTTCTGTGTCATGATGTTGGATAAGTTGTTCTTGAGAAGTAGAGGAGGATGCATGTTCTTGTTGAGTAGCTATGGTGCTTTTTGGTCCTCGTTTTTTGCTGCGTTCTTGGAGAGCTGGGATTCCTTTGTATACGGAGTTTAAGAGCCAATACTGCAAGAAAACCGAGAGTATGTTCCAAATTGCTAAACTTGCAGCTGATGCGATTAATGACACGAAACTGATGATGAACCCTGTAACGACAGGTGCAAATAGTTTGCATATGAGATCGATTCTCCGGATTCTGGAGTTCATCGTTGTTAGTAAGTTTGAAGAATGCCCTTCTGATATCACCACCACCCTGTCAAAATTTGAATTATATGTCACTTTTAATGTCAAACATGAAATGACATATAGAACGATTTGACCTTAATTGGAAGATTTACCATTCTCTTTCAATCAAGATAGTTCCGGCGAGAGTTGAAAGAACAGCAAGAGCGCCGGAAAGATTGGTCAACACGACGAGCAATGTAAATGCAGTGACGTTGGTGACCCGCAAGTCCGGAGAGATTAAAAGTCCGACCACCGTGACTCCGGCAATGATGAACGAGAGGTTTTGAGTTATTAGCCAAATTCTGAGAACCTGTCAAAGAAAGAATTTGAAAATCATGGGCTCATGGCATATAAATTGCATTGTTTTTAGGATCATAAATGTCACTAAAGATTACATTAAGAATTAAGAGTTGTACCTTATTTGTCGAGCCTAGTTTTAGCCTAATTTTTTCAAGATTGCTAATCGCAGCCTGGGTTTGGTTAAAGTATACGTGTAGGGATTTTAACTTTAAGAAAAGAAAAAAGGGAAAGAATATGATGTAGAAACTAAATGGTTTTTACAAGCATACAAATAGATAGAGGAGTAGGTGGTGTCATGTCCACCTCACGTTTTTTTGGCCATGACTTAAAAAGGTTTTACTTGCACTATGTAAAATTATAATTGATGTCGTACTATCGTTTTATAATTGATTACAAAATAAATAATTGTCAAATCAATTAAACACATTGATGTGCAAATTTGCAAATCAATTGAGTATATATTTGTTCTCTACTAATCAATCCTTAAAACATTAGGAAAAAAAAGGTATCAATTTGGGACAACAATGACGATGAAGGATTAATTAAAATAGAAAGATGTAATTAGGAAGAGATTGGACCTTTGGGTATGTTGAGTTGTCAATCCACTGGCCTACAAATGGACCAAATAAGGTAGTCGATGCTGACTCGACCACCCCATAAGCCGCTGCCATAAGCAAAGAGTCTGGCCATACGTTTATCATATACAAACCCACCGAAAACTCCCACATCCTATTTATCCATAACATAGGTTATACAATTAAAATCAAATGAATTTGTATCTTAATAACATTTTTATCATGTTGACTTTTAAAAATAGTTTGTAATAGTGTTAAACCAGTAGAGTTAAATTAATGTGTTGAATATAAAGAAAAAAAAATGAAAACATGTTTTAACATTAATGTGACTAAATCAAATCAATTACACACATTTAAAAACAACCCCAAAATCAAGAAATATTTACAAGGCAAAATCGACTTTTGAGAGAGAGAGAGAGAGAGAGAGACCTGGCACCCCATCTGGCTAAGAAGTGTCCGACATATAGAGACACTAGAAGAGATGTATCAATAGGATCTTGATGATGATATTGATGACGGGGAAGGAGCTGTTCATCGTCCATTACTCTCTCTCTCTCTCTTTCCTTTATATCCTCCCTCTTTGATCCATAAATGTTGCGTGAGTATTTATAATTGTATCTTGAAAGAAGTAATGATGAGAATGACCTTTATACCCCTGCAAGTTCAGCCAATATAAAAGTATGAAACATACCATGGGTAGTAGATAGATGGTATAATTATTTTAAAACATGCATGACATAGTTAGTAGGTAGTTGGTATAATTAATTATTATATGCATGTAGATTAAAACTGAATTATGTTTTTAGTTACATGTTCTGATTGAAAGGAATTATGAATCACATGAATTTTATCAAACTATTAGTTGCCAAATTCTGGAGGAAAAGGAAAAGGAAGTTGAATTGTAATTATATTATTTATACGTCATATACATACTAACATACATATATTTTTAATTGATTAATTACTAAAGGATGCTTTGCTTGGATGTGTGTTGATTGATCTATATGCAATGTTTCTCATAAATCATCAAGTTTGTTCAAGTGCTCCTCATTTGGAACTTCTTTTCAGATTTCTCATGAAGAGCTTCCAATGGCAATTGTTCATAAACCTGATTAGCAATCAAACCATAAAGTTTTTTTTAGTCTTATTATTAAACGTATCAATAATATTTCATATTTATTTACTTTGTAAAGAATTTGTATTAGACTAGGTTTATTGTTTCCTCAGATAAACCTCTCCTTGTCTATTTATATTCGACCCATTTGAAGGGAGGAGACAATTAAAGTTGTTAATTATGATTCTATGGTCCTTCAAGTTCACCCCTTTAGTGTTTTTTTTCTTTTGGTAAAATTTAATCTACTTTTAACATATTGGGCAAATTGCAAGAAAGTCGTTATATTGTTACGAAATTTCAATTTTGGTACCAAGTTATTTTTTTCGCAATTATGTCATTATATATATTTACAATTTTGTTGCAATATCAATCAAATGACCGGTCATCCATGTTTTCCCAGTAAACATTTTTCCAAATTGCAATAAAGTCAAAATTTTGATTTTGACACCGAGTTTCAAGTTCTAAGAAAGTCACTATATTACCACAAAATTTTCATTTTTGACACTGAGTTTTTTTTCTCAATTATGTTATTACATTTACAATTTTGTTGTAATGTCAACCAATTGACCGATTCATGAGATGTTATTGTGGTTTATAAGCTTGATTTATAAGCTCGATTTATACAATGCATAAATGAAGGTCGGTCCAATTGTTCAAACCCACTTACAAGTTAGCGAAAAGGGCATGATCACCATTTTAGGAGATGTGATTGTGGTTTAGAAGTTCGATTTGTATAGCAAGTAAATGAAGACCCCTATAAGGTCAATCTAATACCCCCTACAAGTTCGATTTATCTTTACAACAAATAAATCAAAGTCACAATGTGCCAAAGATGAGACCACGACGTGGTCTAGCAACGGTGATTCGAGTTATGTAAATTGAACAGTGACATCAATGTACTTTGAAATACCATGACGTGAAGAAATTTGACCACGGCGTGGAGGAATGTATATTGCCTTTTATTTATAGTGACGAGTCGGGAAATGTCGCAAGAAATAGGTGTCATAAAAGACATGCCACAACACGGCATGAAGCGTACCACGGCGTGGCGATTGGAACAGGTTAAAAAATAAAGATTAAATTACACGAATGGTCCCTATGGTTTATGGTAATTTTCATGTTTGGTCCCTAACTTATTTTTTTAATTCGGAAGGTCCCTACTGTTTGTTTTTATTAAACGCTTGGTCCCTGTCTTACCTAAAAAGACTATTTTTGTCATTGATTTTTTAATTTATTTAGATAAACACATCCCCAACCCCAACCCCTCACCTTACCTTACCTACCACACCATTTTTCATATTTAAATGATAGTATTTTTATGTAAGACAGGGACCAAGCGCGTAACAAAAACAAACAGTAGGGACCAAACGCGTAACAAAAACTAATAGTAGGGACCTTCCGAATTAAAAAAATAAGTTAGGGACCAAACATGCAAATTACCCCAAACCATAGGGACCATTCGTATAATTAACTCAAAAATAAAAGATCTGTAATCAGATCATTTCGATAGAACAATCCCAAAAACACACACCAAGGTACAATTTCACCTAGTTAAGCCCTGGGAGTCCGATTTTTTTATGAGAGTTACAGATCAAAGCTTCAATTTGGTGGATTAAGGCATGAATTATTATTTCTAACACTTCAATTTCTTATAATGTTTAATTCTTCTTAGAGTATTTCTTCACAAATAACATCTAAAAGTCAATTTAGTGATTCAAACTCACTTAAAGTCAGTGAAAATATTGTAGTCACCATTTCAGAAGATGTTATTATGGTTTAGAAGCTTAATTTATACAAGTAAATAAAAACCCCTACAATGTCAATTTAGGAGATGCTTAGAAAACCTAGGAAAAATGGTTATCGGAAGAACAGAAAAAACTGGTCATTTTGTTGATATTACAACAAAATTATAAATATAATATCATAATTGCGAAAAAAATAATAATAATAATAACCCGGTATCAAAATCAAAATTTTGTGGTAATATAGTGATTTTTTTGCAATTTAACCTAAAATATTATCAATTCTATTATGTGTCTGACAAAACTTAAACTTCAATAGTTGATACTCAATTAGTCTATAATCAACGCTTTCCATAGTTACTCATGATAACATTTATATTATAATCTATATATTCAATAGTTACTCAAAGTAAGATTTGATCTTGATTATACTAAAACAACCACAAATGCATGTAGTAAATAAAATAAATAACCTGACATAATTCCAAGTATAACAAAATAATATATTAAAAAATAAACCAAAAGGCATTTATTAAATTACCAGAAGCAGCCTAAACGAATTTTATATACGTGTAGTTGAATTTACAACTTGACCCCTATGATTTGAATTTTGTAACAAAAAAGAACTCCCTTCACAATGTACTTGCTGGTTATCAGAGAAAAATAAGAAAATCTGAATGTGTACTCTTCCAGTAAAAATAAAATAAAAAGAAAAAACATAAATAATAAAACCTGCGTCGAACAAACAATAGAAAACCTAGGAGCTCACAAACTCAAACTGTTCATCCACATATAAAAAATAAAAAATAAAAAAGCAAAGTTTTTCTACACCAAACAAAGTCAATTGTACAAAAAGAACTTTTTCTTTGAAACGAACAACAAAATGAGAAGGCGAAAAATGCATTAAAAAGCCAGGTGCATTTTCGTACAAATGATTAATTAGATGAACAAATCCAAGATCCCTGCAAAAGAAATTTAAAAAAAAAAAAAAAAGAAAGAAAAAAAGATTAGTTTAATCATCATCATGAGTAAATCGAATGTATAGTTCATGCATGTCAAAGAAAATGAATTATGTATTATTGTATCACAATTTGATAGGCAAACCAGTTGTAAGGGTGCTATATAAACAAAAATGGACAAAAACTAAAGTTGTATTTTTCAAAGGGAAATCTTCAGAAAGTCAATATATTTATTATTTTTGAATTATTACAAAAAACTGGATGCATTTGGTTGTGGAAAATTTTCCAGTTTTCTAGGAATATTTTCCAAGAAAAATTGAAATTTTGAAAACGCGTTTGGTTGTTCAGTTTTCCAAAATTTTCCAAAAAAACTGAAAATTTTCAGTTTTCCAAATTCTATGTAAATTAGAAAAGTGATTTTTACAGTTTTCCAAAGTTTCCAAATTTCTAAGATGGAAAATGAAAACTCCCTCGGTTTCAACCAAACGTTTTCTAAAATTTTCATTGAAAATTGAAAATAAAACTCAACTCTATTTTCTGAAAACATTTTCTTAGAAAATGAAAACAATTTCCGACAACCAAAAGCACCCTTCTACTCTCTATGGCAGAGGATGTTGTCTTAAAATAGTTGTTTTTTTTGTAATTTTCTGATCAGGATATTTTTTTTTCCTGAAAATATTATATTTTTTTTACTTTCTGATGGAGGTTTTTTCTAGAAATAATTGTTTTCTTGTAACTTCCTGATTGAGGTTTTAATCTTATTGCAAAAGACGACAAGACAGCATACAATAAAATTATAGTAAGATAATAATACCCTCTTGTGTACCAGAAAAAAAAAAAAAAAAAAAAAAAAAAAGAGAGAGATTTTGACTTTTTTTTTTTAAATCAAAAAGCTTGGTTTTTTAATTAGAATTGGAACAAATTCCACGCATTGCAGAATATAAAAATAAAAAAGAGAGATTTTGACCCTTTTTTTTTAATCAGAAAACTTGGTTTTTTAATTAGAATTGGAACAAATTCCACACATTGCAGAATATAAAATAAAATAAATCTGTCAACCACATTACGGAGGTGTTTGGATGTGTGTTTAAACTCAATAATCAATATTGTGATTGAGTTGCAATAATCAGTTTTGAATGTTTAAAACAAATATGAATACAATTCAGCCTTTTTTTAACAAGTTAGGGTCAAAATAATTAAATTTGGAGAAGCAAGTAAGGAGGTGTTGTAACATGTAAGATTCAATTAACTAATAATCTGATGATTTAATCATTTATTTTTATTCTTTAAGTCATAATAGTAACTTTATAAGGACACATACAAACACTACCTAAAGTTTGTAGCAAATACTACAACTTGATCTTATTTTTAATTTTTTTTTTGGTGAATACTAGTACTATTGCTATTCATTATAGGCATTCGTTAACACTTTCATGTTCTCTACAACATAAAATGATTTAGTTATTATTTTTTATAATAAATTAGCTTTCATTAGGGCTATTATTATCTCGCTATTTACACTTTAACCTTATTACTTGCATTCAACATTCTTCTCATTAACATGTTTTCTCTCTATCTATATACATTTTCACTTAGATTTGTCACTAACCACCTTTCAAACAATAAATTCAGGAATTATAAGTGATTGCATACAAATATTTTTAAAAATGCATATAGAAAAAGGCAATATGATAATGGTCCTAAAGAAAAACAACTCAAATAACCACATAGAAAAGAGTCGAATACTTTGATAAATTATCCTTAAAGAATCCATGAAATTCATAAAATGGAGAACATGCTTGAATTAAATTGGGGTGCATTACCTTCTCATTTATATCAAGAGTCGTCCAGCAACTCTTCTGAATCAGAATCACTTGCATTATAGCCTGATAATCGAATGATTTAGAAGTTTATTAGTGATTTAAAACACATGCATTCACAAATGTCTAGAGTGTGTGTGTGTGTGTGTGAGAGAGAGAGAGAGAGAGAGAGAGAGATGACCTGGGCGTTTATTGCTAACTCTCCAAACTGAAGAACGGACTCTTGCAGCTCTTGTCATCCAAATTTTTGCCTGACAAAAAGAAATTGATAATTCATTCATATAATTTGATTAATAAACGTACTTTATTTGCATATTATTAGTGATTATAAATAAGGTCCCTAAACATTCCTGAAAGTTCAATATCACAAGAGAAAACATGAAGAAGTTTTTATATGAAATGCAAATCAAACATAAGCTTATGCAGAAAAGGTTAAACACATTAAGCCTGATGAAACTTATAACATGAACAGAAGCAAATAGGTGTAAAGTAATCTAAAAACATCCCAAAAGTAGAAAAGCTTCAATTTTTATGGGATGAAACTAATTTGGGCAAAAGCTTTATGATTATATTTTTGAAATTTTCGATAGTATTCGCTTGCAAAACACATATTTGTTCTTCCAAGAAGTGATTCCAAATTCAAGGGAAAAGGTGAGAATCACTTCTATGCGTATCTGTTTGACCTTTGATTGTCCTAAATAGTCAAAATTTCAAAGGGTTTCTTAGAAATTACAAATAGGCCCAAAAAAATCCCAATTCATCATATTCCTGGATTCCCAATAAACATGCATACTATGAATTGAAAACAACCAGGAAATCGAAGTCAAAATTCGAACTTTAAAAGGTCAAAATCAAACCTTTTGGGTATCTTTTGGAATCCCATAACCATTGAAGTACATCTGGGCGACCAAAACTTGCATAGACAGATCCCCGGCTTTGGCTTCTTTGAGGGTATCTTGAAACCATCTTCTCAAGCAATCAGACACCACATCCGACAGCGGAAGACGGTGGCTCTGCTTCTCGCCACTACCACCGCCTCCGCCACTGTTATTGCCGTTATCCATCTTCTTTTTCAACTTTGACCCTCGAAGTTCTCTCGATTCGTCAGAATTTAAACAGATTTCTCAAGATTCGATGTGGGGTTTTCTGATTTTTCTTGGATTTCTGGGTTGTGCTCAACAATTGAAAAAAAAATAGCTGAGCTGGGTTGGATTGTTGTGGACGGTGAGAAGTTGGCACACGTAGAATGCAGTAAACCAGTAACACACATAAATCAATATTTAAATTGCTGATTTCGTTTTTATATGAATAAACGAGGGATTACCATGAAATTTCGTTGAAGGGTTTGGAAGACTGAAGTTATTAATAGAGGATTAGTAATTTAGAAACCAAGAAGGCGGCTGTCAACAACAAGAAAAGAACAGCTCAAAACGACATCATTTAGAACAAGGGGACCTCCTCATTTAGAATGTGGATGGTATGTGAATTATGATAAAAGATTAACCGGATAACATAAAAAGTTGGAGTTTTTAACAAAAGGATATACTTACAAACTTATCTACCAAAATCTTGTTATGTTAAGTTTTGTTTACAATATAATTAAATTTATAGGGTTAATATTATCAACACCAACAAACCTTGGAAATCTCATTAAAATTGGGTACAATAGATGTCGACAGTTATGTATTTCTTGAAAATAGAACGATTGCGTCAATTTAGATGACATTTGATATGCACGGAAACGTAAACCTGCAAATGAAGCAAAACAAAGGAAGAGCATGTTAGCAAGAACATTTAACAAATACATAAATTGATTTTAAAACAAACATAAAACAATATGTCGATGGTAGACGGACCACATCCCTTAGATGAATTTGACATGTGCGGAAACAAGAATGGAACCTTCATGTCACATAGGACTTTGATGTCTCCCTTCAATTTAACCAACCTGCATTTATATGATGGGTAATGTCTACATCCACAGTCCACACCGTCTTCCTTGTCAATGATATACCCCAAATACTTGAGACTCTCCTTTAGAAAAAGAGTTTGCTCCCCTGAGCTTATATATACTCCATCATTCGGCTCTTATATTACACCAAAGATACTTTGTTTTTACAGTGTTGATTTGAAGCCCTTTCTTTTCTAGTAAAGACCACCAAGTGACCAACCTGGTATTCAACTAAATCATATACTCGGGCACCAACACAATGTTATTAGAATAAGTTTCGAACTCTAATGAAGCCTGACTTCAATCGAAAACGATTTTGTGTCACCAGCTCGGGTCTGAACACATGTCGTAAGGTGGAAATACATATCATGCATAGCCATGACATCTCTCTTGGACCTATCTAGCTTATTAGGTCCTCCATGTCGCCTCTCAAAATACATTAGCATATGTCTTTTTAGGTGGATGAACATCGTATAAAGATCCTTACTTTTGTCACTAAATTTCTCCATAAGGCATTTAAGAAGGTAAATACATCGTATAAAGATTCTTATTTATGTCACTAAATTTCTCCATAAGGCATTTAAGAAGGTAAATTCCCTCGGTCGTCGATCATCGAACATAAAACCGAATTGGTTTTCCAGAAATAGTCATGTTGCAATGCAACCTAACCTCCATAACTTTCGTCCATAGTTTCATGGTGTAAATGATCTTCTATATCTATATTTTTATGTTTAAACATAAACTTTTTATTGCTAATAAAACCCTTACATATTTTTACTTTCTTCATTTCGAACTTTTTAACAGGTTTACCGGTAATTGACATAAAAATTTGAAAAACCATACTATTTAAGAAAAAAAAATTTCTTGGACTAATTTTTTCATTTTAATTTCATACTCCCATGTTTTTCTTGTTGACGTTGCTTATGGTGTTCTTGGTGGATAAAGATGGAGGTCCAATTGTATCTGTGTTTACAAATTTGAAAATCGAAGGTTTTATTTTGGTTAATTTGAATGGAATTGTATCACACAATGGTTCAATATCTATTAATTTAGAGATTGTATGTTCTATAATTAATAAGTTTGATGGAATCGTATCAAAAATTGTTCAAGTAGTATAACATCCCGGAATGTCAAGAGTAAATTTGAAGGGCTAAAAGAGTAAATTGGAAAGGGCAACTCGGCGAGTCCACGAGTGGACTCGGCGAGTAGGGTCGCGATTTTGGTCGCGTGTTAAGTGGCCGACTCGGCGAGTCGGCGGCTGGACTCGGCGAGTAGGCGCTGAGTGGAGAAAACCCTAATTTCGGAGGATGAGCCCTATATAAAGGACATTATACCCTCTCCCCAGCCTCCTTACCTTCCCTTAAGTCCAGAAAACCCTAGAAACGCGATTGTGAAGGATTGGAGTGCAATTGAACCTTGGAAAAGAGATTGGGAGGAAGATCTTGGAGAGTTAGGAGGCTTGGAGCAAGGGGCTTTGCTTAGATTCGGATTTATTTGCTGTTGGGGCTCCCTTTTGAGGTATAATCTCGTTCTTGGGCTGTTATTCTTCTAGATCCATTATTCTTGGAATGTATGGGAGGTTTAGCTTGTGGTATCTTGAGTTTGAAGAGTAGATCTGAGGTTGCTACCTCAGATCTGGAGTGGAGGAGGTCTAAAGTGCGTTAAAGTCCCTGTTCTTGAGTGATTAGTGAAGCCATCATGTCCCAAACCCTAGCCCTAAAGTGTAAAATGCCTAGATCTCTTTGGATTCACGTAAAGTTTGCCACTTTACGTGATGGATGGGTTGTAGGAGGCTAGATCTACGTTTTGGATCAATTGCATGGCCTGGAAGGTTCTGTTTGGGATGAGATCTAGAGGCACTCGGCGAGTCACAAAGGTGTACTCGGCGAGTTGCTTGAAGATGGTCTGGAACTCGGCGAGTTGGAAGAACAACTCGGCGAGTAGGTTGAAGATAGCCTTAGACTCGGGGAGTCTGTTCTTGGACTCGGCGAGTCTGGTCGTGAGGTCCAAGTTTCTTCTGGTTGAGCTGTGACTCGGTGAGTCGAGTGAGTAAGGACTCAGAGTTGCTGGATTCGGCAAGTCTTGGGGTGACTCGGCGAGTTAAGTCGCGGATAGGGGGAGATTCTGTGTGTGTGGACTCGACGAGTCATTGGGATGACTCGGCGAGTAGAGTCAGTCAGGGGTTGGCTTTGGCCAAGGGTTGACCAGTTATTTTCCAGGGGCATTTTGGTAATTGTTGAATATTGTTTTGAGTTCAGTGTCTTGGTGTTGGCCAGTGTTGGAGATCGTATCAGTGGTTGGAGTAGCTTGGGTTTATCTGTTCAGTCGGCAATTTCGAGGTGAGTTATCCTCACTATATCAACAGGGTCTAAGGCACCAAGGCCGGCCCTTTATCGGATTGAGATCCGGGTATTTGTTGTTATGCTATTGCTTTGATATGTTGCATCCCGGTAGCTAGGATGGTATATGTTAGAGACCTGGTTAAGGTCGATATCCTGAGATGTAGGGTGATGCTATGCTAGTGACCGGTTAGGTCGGTATCCTGGTTAGGATGATGATATGTTATGTGCTCTATTTGATCGGTTTGTTGACTGTGAATTGTTATATGATTGTATGTTTATGTGCACATGGTTGTTTGGACTGGAGTTGGGTTGAGGCGGGTCCTGCTTTGTGCTGTAGGCCAAGATACCCAGGGCGGACCGGTTGTCCCAAAGGCCCAGCGAGCGGTCCGGATAGGCTGTAGGCCCCAAGAGGGTGGACCAGACGTGCCAAGGCTCGGAGAGTGGACCAGGCCGACTGAAGGCCCGGTGCGGGCGGACCAGTCATACTGTAGACTCAGAGAGTGGACCAGGTGGATTGAAGGCCCGGTGCGGGCAAACCAATCACACTGCAGACTCAATGTATATGACTAGACTCAGAGAGTGGACCAGGTGGATTGAAGGCCCGGTGCGGGCGGACCAATCACACTGCAGACTCGATGTATATGGCTTGACTCGGAGGGTGGAGCAGGTGGACTGTTGGCCGGTGCGGCGGACCAGTCACACAGTAGACCCAAAGTGCATGGTTGTTCTGTGATCGGATATGATATGACATGTTATGCGTGTATGGTATATGTGGTTGGTATTTTGGGGATATCTCACTAAGCTTTCGGGCTTACAGTTGTGGTTTTATGTTTTTCAGGTTCTTCAGGAGACCGTGGCAAGGCGAAGGCGTGATCGTACTGCTCCTCATGTTTATGTTGTGATGTGATTCTGGGAATACTCTAAATAAATTGTATTGAAAACCTTTTTGTAATAATTTAATGAAATCGGGTTGTTTTTGAAAAGTTTAAATTGGTTGGAATTTTTCGGTCGTTACAAGTTGGTATTAGAGCCTTGGTTTGAGTGAATTGGAGGAACACTCGTGTGACTCCAGTCTCAAATCGAGGAGGGTTTTCAAAAGAGAATTTAAAACGGTTTTCAAAATGAGTAAAAGGAGGACGCGGAGGTACGATCAGCCGGTGCCAGTAAGTAACCCCAAAATACCATACATGATATTTGTTTTTGAGTATTGATAGAACAACATGTTAGTGCTAGGCTAGGGATCTTCAGGATTTCATGATAATGTTGCCTGATTTATGATGCCTGTTAGCCTAGGGTTTCCTTGTGGGAGATTTCCATTGTTCCTCTAGTAGTGAGGGTTGAGCGCTTGTTTTGTATGTTTTCACTAGGGTGTTGTGGTAGTACTTCATACAAGTATGGGTAAGTGTGGAAGGTAGTATTGGCCCGTACTACTGAAAGCACAGGACCCATACGCGTATCAGGGAAACCATGACCTCTAGGGTTGGGTTGAGAGTTGGTTCCCGGGTTAGTGGGAAGTGTCTGAGATTTTGTGGTGTTTTTCGGTATGGAGATTCTGAGGCATGCTGGGAGTGGATCCAAGTCAGGATCGGGAGCAGGAGAGGGAGTTCCGGGCAGGTCAGTACCGCCCGAGGTTATTGGTCAGATGAGCACGTGCGAGTTGAATGCGAGGATTCGTGAGATCCTGCATGATGAGGTTGCTGTGTTGTTCCGGGCTGAGTTGACGGAAATGTTTGGGTCGATCAAGACCGCCATGGTTGAGTATTTTGATGAGCGCTATGCAGCTCTCATAGAGATAGCTGCCGCGGCGGCTACAACGGCTGTAGTAGCGGCAGGGGGAGGAGCTGGTCGGGGTTTTCAGTATCGGGACTTCGATAATACGAAGCCTCCCACCTTTGATGGAGTTCAGGACCCGATTGTTGCTATGAGATGGTTATCGGATGTGGAGGGGTGTTTCTTCACGTGTTCATGCCCTGCTGATCATAAGGTGAGGTGTGCTCTGAACCTGTTGAGGCTCGGGGCGAAGGATTGGTGGAGATTGACCACGGGGTCATATTCGGATGCGTAGAGGGCTGCGGTTTCATGGGATTAGTTCAGAGAGATGTTCAGCACTCGTTATGTTCCGCGGGTTAAGAGAGAGAGATTGGCTCAGGAGTTCCTTGAGCTGAAGCAGGGTTCGGAGTCAGTGACTGAGATCACCAGGATGTTCACTGAGAGGGCGATGTTCTGCCCTGAGTTCGCTTCGGAGCAGGCTCAAATGTCTCGATATCTGAGTATACTCAAGAGGGATATCAGACAGTTTGTGTCTATGCAGAGGTGCGAGACTTTGTTGGAGTTGCAGGAGGCCGCCAGGCGGCGTGAGTTAGAGATTGAGTTGCAGTTGCGTGAGTTGAGGCAGGCTCCGGTGCAGTCGCAGCCGGCGCCGAAACGGTCCAAGACAGTTGATTCTAGGGTGGGAGATCTGAGCAACCACGCTTGTGGGAAGTGTAGGAGGGGTCACACCAGAGTTTGTAGGTCCGGTGGTGCATGCCGCAAGTGCGGAAATGAGGGGCACTATACGAGGGATTGTCGGCAGTCAGCGCCGGTTCGGGATCTAAGGATTTGTTATCTTTGTCATCAGGTTGGACACTTGAGGGTCAACTGTCCACAGCTTGCTGCAGGACTGGTGCAGGCTCCAGCACCGGCCACTTTGAGGATCACGGGTGCAGGTCAGGTTGGAGCGGAGCCCCCAAGGGCTCAGGGTCGTGCTTTTCAGCTTACAGAAGAGGATGTCAGAGCAGTGCCGGATGCAGCTGCGAGTATGTTTCTTTCTTGATGTCTTGATTATCTTGTGATTATTGTGGAGTATTGTTTATCTGCTAGTCTCATTGTGTGGTTTTCGGTGTGGTATTCGTTGTTCTTTGAGAGTTATGGTATGGTTATGGGTTAGTGATGGGAATTTCGTTGGTTATCATTCATGAGGGTTATTAGTGGAAATCTGGCGTTGGTCTGAATGCCGGGTAGCATCTGCTTTCTGAGGAGTGGTTAGCTGCAGATTGAGTTTCTTTCGAGCGGGATGATCAGTGTGGAAATGTGATTTTTGTGAAGGTTGTTAGTGCTAGTGGGAATCAGTCCGCGTGTAAGTGTTGGTTTTGTGCAGGGTTGTTTTGGGAGGTCGGTGATAGCGACCGGTGGTTGATAATCAGTGCTATAAATGGAGGAGAATTGGAAAATTCTCCGGAAGATCGATGAGCATGTGAGGTTGTTTAGCTGTTTGGGATTCAGCAGTGTTCTGTCAGCCAAGAGCATAGGCTGGTATGAGTAAGTGGCAGGCATGCGGGGCGGGATGCAGACCAAGGGTATTTGATTGTGGAGGGCCTGGGATCAGGCCGGGATTGAGTATGTATGATGGAGATAGAGTTCGGAACCCCTAGAGGGCTAGAACAGTATGCATGGGAGGATTTCCCGGAGAGATAACTCGGAATGATGAATGTTAGTTGAGCGGTCCGGATAGACTGAAGGCCGGTAGGCGTACCAGTCAGGCCGAAGGCTCGGAGAACGGTCCAGCCAGACTGAAGGCACTGGAGGGCGGTCCAGATTTGCTGAAGGTTCTGAGAGTGGTCCAGATTGACTGAAGGCCTGGTAAGGCGGTCCAGTCATGCTGAAGACTCTGC
This sequence comes from Lactuca serriola, assembly GCF_051521515.1. Taxonomy (NCBI): domain Eukaryota; kingdom Viridiplantae; phylum Streptophyta; class Magnoliopsida; order Asterales; family Asteraceae; genus Lactuca; species Lactuca serriola. Next base: position 42,443,027 of record NC_136416.1, read on the forward strand.
AGGTATTGATAGATCAGTTCGAGGAAATGGATTGAGTATGTTGCGATGTGTTAGCATTAGAAGGTCTGGCCTTGGGTATTGATCATGATTAGTGGAGATAGTGCATGGACTCAAGGTTCCTTGCGAGCAAATTCTGAGCATGTGTGCTGCATGGATAGCGGTTATGCTATAAAGGAGTGGTGTAGCGTTAGGCGAGCACCGTGGCACTTGTCGTAGTGACAAGGCGGCCAAGTGGATTTCCTTGGTAAGGGAAAGAGAGAGGAATGTAACTCCGAGAGGGAGTGTAAAATTCATGGAAGTGAAAGCAGCAGCGCAGGGTTATGATTGGAGTGGTCCAATTGCGGTCATCGAGCAGCGTGATTGCGGCAGTGGTATGGGATCACATCCGGTTTGGGATGTCTGCTGAGGTCGCAGAAGGAATTTCGCAGGTGTAGAGCCAAGAAGCTCAAAAGGGATGCAGGGAGGGAGTCTTGGGCTCCCAGTGTGATTATGATCAGGGAATTGTGTATGTAGTGGTGGTTCATCCTGGGGGATGTTTGGAGATGTCGTCAGTGTGGCGGGTTTTCCCAACCCGAGAGTGTTAGGGCTAGTTCAGCATGTGCATGCGATTGCAAGAGGAGAACTCATGGGAGTTGCTCTGAGGCTGAAGAATGTGTCATTCTGTCAGCAGGGTGTGGATAAAGTTGGACTCGGATCAGGAACCCGGTGGTTCAGGGTTATACCTAGCTCGTAAGAGTCAAGCGATTATGGTGATCAGGATCGAGAAAAGTGACATGGAGTGGTACTCGGTTGTTAAGTGTGGAGCCTGATAGGTGTGGTTATCAGAGGGTAAAGCCGGTGGCCGGCTTGAGACGGTGGTCAGGACACTGCAAGAAAGGAGAAAGTGAGTTTCGGGTTTCTATGGTTGTGCTTTGAAGAACCTGGTTTGGTTAATGCCAGGTGGTGCGTTGCGGGAGTATTTATGGAGTTGAGTTGCCGCAGGCTTCGAGGACGAAGCCTAATTTAAGTGGGGGAGAATTGTAACATCCCGGAATATCAAGAGTAAAGTTGAAGGGCTAAAAGAGTAAATTAGAAAGGGCAACTCGACGAGTCCACGAGCGGACTCGGCGAGTAGGGTCGCGATTTTGGTCGCGTGTTAAGTGGCCGACTCGGCGAGTCGGCGGATGGACTCGGCGAGTAGGCGCTGAGCGGAGAAAACCCTAATTTCGGAGGATGAGCCCTATATAAAGGACATTATACCCTCTCCCCAGCCTCCTTACCTTCCCTTAAGTCCAGAAAACCCTAGAAACGCGATTGTGAAGGATTGGAGTGCAATTGAACCTTGGAAAAGAGATTGGGAGGAAGATCTTGGAGAGTTAGGAGGCTTGGAGCAAGGGGCTTTGCTTAGATTCAGATTTATTTGTTGTTGGGGCTCCCTTTTGAGGTATAATCTCGTTCTTGGGCTGTTATTCTTCTAGATCCATTATTCTTGGAATGTATGGGAGGTTTAGCTTGTGGTATCTTGAGTTTGAAGAGTAGATCTGAGGTTGCTACCTCAGATCTGGAGTGGAGGAGGTCTAAAGTGCGTTAAAGTCCCTGTTCTTGAGTGATTAGTGAAGCCATCTATCCCAAACCCTAGCCCTAAAGTGTAAAATGCCTAGATCTCTTTGGATTCACGTAAAGTTTGCCACTTTACGTGATGGATGGGTTGTAGGAGGCTAGATCTACGTTTTGGATCAATTGCATGGCTTGGAAGGTTCTGTTTGGGATGAGATCTAGAGGCACTCGGCGAGTCACAAAGGTGTACTCGGTGAGTTGTTTGAAGATGGTCTGGAACCCGGCGAGTTGGAAGAACAACTCGGCGAGTAGGTTGAAGATAGCCTTAGACTCGGGTTGTTTTTGAAAAGTTTAAATTGGTTGGAATTTTTCGGTCGTTACAAGTAGTTTGAAAAGGGGGGTTATGTTTCTATTAATTTGAAGATTGTATGTTCTACTTTGCTAACTAAAGACTCTACATCTACTAATTTGAAAATGAATAACACTACAATATTGGTCCAGACACATGATTCAATCAAGAAAATATGATAACAATGAAGATGCTTTGAAACTAAACTTTATTGATAATAATAGTTTCATAAAACTCAAGAGATAATCAGAGAACAAACTATGATTATTAACATACTCTTTAATTCTTTATTGATAACCTTCACAAAGATGATTATCGATATATATATATATATATATATATATATATATATTAAAAGAGAAGGTTTATGACATCATCTTAAATAATCTGGATCATACCAAAGGGCCAATGGCCTAGCGGTATGGAGTGACCATCTCATATGAGAGGTCTGGAGTTCAAGTCTCGGTGGATACATAGGTGGTTATTTAGGAGTAGATTAGTTAGTTTGTCGTTTCAAAAAAAAATCTGGATCATTGATTGTATTTTAATCTTATTTTTTTCACTCTTAGATCAAATTGCTGACATTATGTTTTCCATATAGAATGTATTTAATTTCAATAAATGTTTTCCAATCGTCAAACAATAACTTACATTCATTGAAATGGAATGCATTTAATTCCAATAAAAGATTTCCATATTTTAAATCTTGAATTTCCGGTTATGAAGATTTTAATATGGTCAATTTTAAAAGTGTATTACTAACAAACCATTTAAACCAAGGCATTAATATCAACCATTAGTATAAATCCTTTTATATTAGTAAACCATTAATATAAAATCTATTTTTATTAGGAAATCATTAATACTGAAAATCATATTCAAATTATCACATACATATACGATTTATCATTGAATCCGCGGCTCACACTTATTTTCAATCGTTTCTTTTCTTCAAACTTTCTCCTACAACATCATTATTATTGCTTATAACTTTCATCACCATTCTTTGCTTTAAACATTCGCTCTTGTGCATTAGAATGTTAGTACCTTCTTTCGCTTTTTATATTTTTTCGATTATTTTTTTTGTTCCTATATCAAATATATGTATTTATATATTTCGATTTTCTTTGTCACAAATTACATGAAATCAGTTAACTACTTTTTTGAAACTTTTCAAATAAACAGGAAAATATATTACATACCTTTAACAAAACAAAATTAACTATCTTGGGAACTGACATTAATTACGAAAATGTTACTTTTATATATTAGAGATGATTAGATTTTTTTAAAATTTTTATGTTATAAGAATCTGGTTAATTTTGGCATGATTTTAAAATATCATTGAAATTATTATGTTTTTGTATATCATATCAACCTACTTTTTTATCTTTATATAGTAACAATAAAATTTATAAATTTACACAACAAATATACATATTTTGAATTTTGTAATATTATTGTACCTTACAAAATACAACTCCCTCCAAAATAATCTTCGCCAGTAATTTCAACCATAATTTCACCAAATTTAAATTTGTATTTTCTTTATATAAATTTTTTTTAATGATCCTGATTTTTTTCCTCCAAAAGTATATCAAACATTTACGTCTTAGATAATGTTGACCCATTATAATTATTACTTTCCAAAAATATATCCATTTAATGAGGAATTTGATATAATGAAGGAAGTAAATGTTAATTAAAATGAGATATATATTCCATAATTATTACATGGGTTTATTAAAAAAATTAACATCAAGGTGTAAACATTAAGGATTTTTAAAGTGAAATTTCAAAATAATACAAATGATGATGTTGTAAAATGAAATATAAAATTGAATAGACTGAAAAAAAAACTATTAAGACAATCAATCTTGAAACATAGTTATGAAAAATTATAAAGTAAGATGAAAATTATAAGATAGTATGAGATTTGTAAAAAGTACAATTACTAAAAGCGTTACAATTATTAGAAAAAATAAGACCGTTAAGATTAGTAAAAATACAATATATAAACTAAATTATCTCAATAGTAATGAAATGTCATTATTTGATATTTCATATAATTGAAAGATATACCAAATTACATTGATGTTATACTAAAATTATTCAAAGTTGCGTCAAAACTAATGCAAAACAAACATAAAAGCTAGCACTTATATTCATAATCAAATTAAAATAAACCAATTATGATTTAGAAAAGAATCTCCATTGATGATATACTAAAATTAAATTCATATAACATTTAACATTCTATAAATTATATTATATAACTTTATTTGAATAAATGAAATAGTTGTCAATATTTAATACAGTAGAAAAAACGGTATATTGGTTGTCAATATATGTTTAAATTAGGTAATCTTATTATGGAAGGAACATCTAATTAAAATGCTTATAATTATATAACAATATCATAACTATATGAGACAAGAAAGGTCGTTCAACTAATAAAACAAAAAATATTGTTTACAAAGAGGTCCTTCAATGATTATAGATATTTATCGTTTTCAATGTATTTTCTACACATTTCAATAATACCAATAACCATATTTTTTTATAATCATTATGCAATATCTGTAAACGATTATATGTTTTTTATGCGTTTCCCGCGTTTAAAGTGGACTATAATCTAGAGTGTGTGTGTGTGTGTGTGTATATATATATATATATATATATATATATAACAAAATACCTAAAAAAACCTAGCTTTAATATGTAAGATAGATAAAACCGGAAACACAATCTTTTACATAAAGTGTAACGTCCCATTTTCTCAAACAAAATTTTCATTTTAGTTAAGGTAAAACACCATTTTGATAAAATATGCGTTAAGAAAACCCATTTGTTAGAAATACAATTATGTGAAAAGCGGAACGACATAAGGTAATTGCGGGACTCCAATGTTGCTGATGAATGTGTAAAGTCGTGCATTCACCTTTCCACGATCATCAAGGGTATCTAAAAAATATTTAATCCACAACTGTAACCCAAATCTTAGTGAGTTCTCCTAAAATATCACACACAGCACAAAATAAATAAATAGCTATGGGTTATCAGCAACCCTTGGGTTATCAACAACCATAGGGACTATCAGCAGTCTCAGGGACTATCAGCGGTCCAATGGGCTCACAGAAGACATATGGGTAATCAATAACCCTACGGACTATTGGCAGTCCAATGGGTTTACATAAGCCCTACGGGTTATCTACAACCCTGCAGACTACCAGCAGTCTTGGAATTATCAACAATTCATATAACAACAATCAGCAAATAAGATTCAGATGGTCTAGCATGCACAAACTATGATATAGGTAATACAATGAGAAAAATCAATAATAAATGCATAGATATATGTAATTAGAGGTGAGATAGACAGTCAAACAGGTAATCCCACTCTAGAGCCACAACCAAACAAGGAACATGCAAGAAAGCCTAGATCAAGAATTCTCAAGCTATCATACATAACTACATACAACTCATAGGCACTCCACTAGATTATTACCAACCTACTAGTACTCTAACCAGCATACCCCTACTCCTATATCCTGACACACAAGTATATACACTGTAACACATAGTATAGTCAGGAAACTCACCTGACTTGAAGACTCAAGGAAGCACAGCAACACCCTCACTCCCTACACCAATCACTCCAGCGAACCAACTAGCACTAAACAAGTATAAGTCCTTAATCAATAACCCAATTCCATCAAGTTTGTCCCAAATTCAAACTTATCAAAACTCAACGGTCAACAGGTCAACGACCACCACGTTGCGACAAGCTCTTAGCCACGTCATGGCCAACCAAGGACAAAACAATTGAGCATCTGAGTACCACCACATCGTGGCAAACCCTTAGCCACATTGTGCTTTCTGTAAGAATTTTATAATCTTCATTAAGTGCTTAAACCATTCAGATCTAAACCCATAGCTTCAAATATGGTTCTTTTCAATGACTTAATGGATAAAGTTTCCAAGTTTATCTATTAGGACTTCATCACAAGGCTAAAACTACAACCCTAAGTCCATTAAGTACTAAATATGATCAAAACTTGAGCATGGACACAATGTGCTCCAAACATGACTCTTTTTTATTCATCAGAATCCTGTTGACCTTAGAAAGCCATAACAACATCTGGAGTTCCTCAAACTCTAATAGCATCTATGGAAGGGACCAAGATCACACAATATGAACTTTAACTTACATCAACAAGAACAAAGGTCAATATGCGAGCTTTATACCTCCAATAACCTAGAAATGTGAAGAATATGATGGATCCAAGTTGGTCACTTGCTCCTTTGCACCAAAATGATCTTCATCCTTCCTCAAGCTTCACTAAAATCTAATAACAAGGTCTTTAATAAAAAAAACAAGATCTTAATCATCCATGGAGTCTAGGGTTTGGGTTGGAGGATGAAGAGGATGCCCTTATCCAAGAGTTTAGGTGCTTAAGTATGGATAAAACCCTTAAAAATTATGGGTTTGGATTGCAGTGACCACAACGTAGTGGCACCCTTCATGCCACGTCGTGGTGACCAAAGAAACACGTCCTTCATCAACCATGCACCACGTCATGGCCAATACCCATCCACACCGTGGTACACCTTGGCCAAAAATATCAAAATCTCATTTAAGCCCAAGTCTCAATACCAAGCCCAAGAACCTTATCCTTTAAGGTCCAAACTGAATTCCTTTGTGACTCAGGTTCTTTACCAGGTCAATAACTACCCAAGTCTCCAAAACAAGGTTATCTTGAAACAGGATTTTACATAGATAGAGTCTTATGCTATATGGAAACTTTATCTTCAAACAATCTCTATCAGAATAAGGAGTGTTACTTTCAACGCAATAATTCTTCAACTATCAGGACTTGAATAAGGATTCTAAGGCTATTAGCAAATACACACACTGACAGCCATCAGTAGCAGCTGCAACAGTAGCTTTTGACTCAATAAATCTAACTAACCCAACAATCTCCCCTATCAATGATGTCATCACTAACTATATGAAATAAAGAACTCTTTATAGAATACAAAGTTTACAAAATATTTTAACAAAACTTTACACAAAAAAACCATACATAAGACTTCAAAATGAGATATGATCAGCACCATCTGCATATTCTTCAGCTTCATTGATGATTTCTGGCTTTGCATAAACAAAATCAATATTATCTCTTAACTCCCATCTTCTCTTGTTCATTTCCATAGAAATAAAATATATGGAAATTTATATCAATCTTGACAGACATACAAAGTTCCCTCGGTTTGAACAAGTGAGTAGTAAGGGTTCTTGGAAGATAACTACACCTCATTAAACACATTACTATATTATATCTTAGTAGAATATTCCAAATACTGAAGAGTCAATAGACTTGTAGCACTCAGGAGGCACACCAACTAGAAGTCTATTATTAATCTGATAAGACCCATATGTAATCAGAGCATTCAATCACTCATCATGGATCTGATGAGCCCTTATTCTTTGCCTTGGAGTTACAGAAGGAGCTGGTCTAGAAGTAACTTGAACAAATTTCATCATTTGAACCTTCTCCGTCATTTTTTTGGCAACAATCCTCAAATCATGATAGAGTTCACTCTTGTATTTTTAAATTATTTCCAAGATCTCTTCTCATTTATTGAATATATACTTAACTAGCTCAGCCACCTGTAGTTGTTCATGTCAAGTATCTGTGGACCCTCGGCTCTAGTAATGTGTAGAGTTAGAATTTTACAATCCTTTGGTTCAGTACACCTAGAATTTATGATCATATCAGCATATACTCTTTTGTGGCAACATCCCCATATTTAGCCTGATTTCCCCTCTGATTGATTTCATTCAACTTCTCTTTTTTCTGAATAACCCCTAAAAAATTCTGAATAGCTTGTTGTTGTTTGAAAATATTTGGAGTCAACAGTTCATTTAATTAACTATGAGCTTGTTGTGATCTTTGGCAATTCCTTTGGCCTCAACTAGATAGACATGTAGATCAGATGCAAAATGAGGGAGGTCATCTTCAACAATAAACTCATTATTTAAAGTATCAACTTCTATATGTATCTTTAAGGTAGAAGGTTGGAGTTCATCATCAAGGCATTTCTTGAAAATAGAGTTGATTAGGACTTGGTCATCACCACTTGATAAGGACTCTTATGATTTAGTTTGCTCCCCTTAGACCGATCCCTATCAAGATAGATAACAATTGTAATGGTTTGATCATTTAGAAAGTCCATATCAAAATTTGTCACCTCATCAACACCAGCATCATTGATATGGCCTTATTTATATTTTAGACCATTTTCTTAATATATTTGATTAAAATGTTATATTTTAAGATATATGATACTTATTAAGATTGAAAATGATTAAATACAGTTAAAATCAGAGCCATTATGCAAAAAGAAGAGAATGGAGTTGAAAAAGACAAAAAACGACAAAAGCGTGAAAGATGCATCGAGACCTTTTAAAAGGCGCTTTGTGCCCCTTCAGCAAAACGAAGAATTTTGGATTTCTTTCATGTGCAAGTTTAGATGTTCGTGTGCAATAAGGAACTCGACCACCACACCGTGGTGAGACCTTTACCACGTCGTGGTGTCGCAAAAACTATAAAAAGACGAGATTCTCAACCCTGATTGGTGTGTAGCCTTTGGCAGCCTTGAGCTGCGACTGTTACTTCATTTTTGACATCCAGAAACCTTAAGGGGTCGATTTTGAAGCTAGAGAATTGATTAGAGCAAGGATTTGAATATTCAAGCGTTATTTTGATCGAGATTTCACTTTAGGTTTTCTTGATGATCGTGTCTCATAATCTTTTGGTGATGTTTTTTTTGCTCTAGTTTACTGGTTATGGTGTAAAACCTTTACTTTCGTTAGATGTAGATGAACCCTCGTTAATATGTTTTGATTTTCTTAGTAGGATTATGTAAGTTTGGTTAATACTTGTCTTCGATTGATTGTTTATCTTTCATGTTAAAGTTATGATTTGTATTACCTATTGTTGAGTTATGTGTAGTTAAGATGACCAATCTAATTAATTAATGTGAATCTTAATTAGTTTATGACCATTAACCTGTTAGGACTGGAGATTGATCAAATCCTAGGGTTAGATAATATTAACTATTGAATTGACTGTGTTAGAGAGTCATAGATATCCATGATATGTGTTGATTTATTGTCATGATAACTGATAAGAATCGTTAGATCGGATCGTTTATAGTTCAAATATATTTAATTAATTAGGTGTTCACTAATTGCATGATCTTTGTGCTAGTTGTTCATTAATTATTAGTACTAGAAAACCCGACCAAAATAACTAGTCATATTACAATTTGGTAATCAACTCATTAATTCATTGCACTTCTAATTAATCAAACATAAAAACTTTGGGGATTCAAATTCTAGTGGAAGTACATTTTATCTATTGTTTTAATTTAGTTCTTTATTTTGTCGTTTAGTTGAGTGTTAAAAACAAGATTAATTTAGTTTAAACAACCCCCTTACTTTTGTTAGATAATAACTTAGCTTTGTATATATTCAACTATATTCTGGTATTTATCACTCCATTACTTTGATTAGATAATAACTTAGCTTTGTATATATTCAGATATATTCTTGTATTTATCTAATAATCTCATTATTATTAATTTAATTAACAGTTGAATTATTTGATCTAAACCATTCACGTTCCCTTAATGTTTAACATTATTTCTTACCAAAACTACACTACTATATGATTAGACGTGATAAATTAGGATTTATAAATTTAAAATTAATGCATAAATAACACATCAATCATCATTATCAATCCTCCCTTTGTTAACATCAACAAAAGGTGTAAGTAATAACTAAAGAGGAATGACCAATTAGGTTCACTGCCTAGTATGTGTATTAGTTACATGATAAAATAGGATTTATAAATTTAAAATTAGTGCATAAATAACACATAAATTAGTAACTACTAGTAGTAGTTGCTTGTGGATGAGCCTGAGGAGGTTGTTGAGCAGCTAGAGCTTAAGGAGCAAAAGATGGACCAATGTCTCCATTATGGTCCAGGAGAAGGTAACTAGGTCTTTGATGGCAACCATCTTTGTATCTATATGGTTAATTTTTGAAGGATTGTTTAAGATAATAAATTAACAATAGGGATAAAAGAACTAAAAAAACAAATTACAGCTCTACCACCAACATAATCGAAAGAAGTAAAAGATAAATTACACAATTGCACTTCTCGTATATGGCCAAAGTAACATCCATGGAAAGGACAAACAGGTAAAATCACAGTCGCAAAAAGGAATAAAAAATCTATACACGATATGGTGATACAGCCAGCATATATATTATAATACAGCTTATCATAACTTCCTATAGATAGAATTCAAGACCATCATAACCCCAAAATAAAAAAATAAAAAAAAATGTAAATAACTACAATGGAGGAGAATCTTGGTATTTTGCATCAATTTGATGTTCATGAATCACTATTCACTCCAACTATCATCATCATCTTCATCTTCATCACTTCCAGCAAACGCATGGCGTATTGCATTTGCTTTCTCTAAAATGGCAGCCACCCTTAAATTGGTTGAAGGACCTTGAATGATGGGCCTAGTTTGGACAGCTGGCTTCAAGTTGAAGGACTAATGTATAACCAAAAAAATAATTATTATTAATTAATGTGAAGTAAAAAAAGACCCCCATCATTTAAAAGCTGCAATTTTTGTCTTGTCGACATCAGTCTCAGTCTCAGCTGTCTCATTGACATCTGTCCAGTCCAGTCTAGTCCTGGTCCCACCTTTTTGGTTGAGACAAAAAGTTACAAATTTTGTCTTATTGATATCAGTCTGAGTCTCAGTCAAATGCATGTCAAACACAGTACAAACTGTTCTGTTGTACCTTAGCGCGTATTTGTTCCAATAAAGTGTCTCTTTCTTCTTCTTTTGGGATTTGAGGCCTTGCTCTTTCTGAAACCTTCCTCAATGGCAATAAAGTGTCTCTTTCCTCTTCTTCTTGGATTTCAGGCCTTGCTCTTTCCGAAACTTTCCTCAACTACAAAAATACAAAAGCAAACATATTTTTCATTTGTTTTTTTTTCTTTTAAATATCATTTCTGTTATATCATTATTAGCTTCAAATCATATCATATTTGTACCTTGCTTTTGTCATGAGCAGCAACTGCATCAATGAGAGGCGTACGAGGTCTCTGAACTTTCATAGGCCGAATTCCAATTCCATTTGGCCTTTCATCATCATCACCTTCATGAATTGAAGAAACACTCGATTCTTGTCCAGAAGTTGAAACATTTTGAGATTGTTGTTCTTCAACATCAATTGATGGTTTTGGAAGTATGACAATCTGTTCTTCTGCAACTTTTGCTTGCTCGGTGTGTGAAGTGGAAGTGGAAGTGGAAGTGGAAGTAGAAATCTCAGTGTCTTGATGATTATCCTGTTGAGAATTAGGGTTTTCTGTAATTTCATTTTGATGTGGTAGTGATGGGGGAGTCATAATTTGAGGAAAAGGTGGTGGGAAGTGGTTTTGTTGTTGATCATCATTGTTGGGAAGCTTTCCCATCCGCCATTGCATAGGTGGAAGAGGCGGCAATGGTGGCATCTCCTCCAGGTTGATTGGAGGTGATAATGGTGGAAGCATGTTGAGTTCAGTAAACACTGGAGCTAATGGATAATTAAAATTAACTTCATCTGAGATTTTGTTTTCATTTCCCAATTGTGGTAAATCTTCCATAGATGATTCTTCATAAACAGGTTCTTGAAACTCTTGTCCATTTTCCAAAAAGGAGCTTTTGTTGTTTGTAGATTTAGATTCTACAACATCTTGATTGGATTCAAAGTCCAGATCTGGTTGAAGTTGAACATCTCCATTTTCATCGGTTTTTTCAAGAACAGTTAGGTTTTCATCCAAATTTTCATTTGTGGGAATTGAATCAAGAGATTGTATGTTGGAATGATCATAAGCTGCAGAAGGAACTGAGTCTAACTCTGTAGAAACATCTGGTTCCTTCTTTTCACCAGATTCAGAAGGAATGGAATCCAACTCCGGAGTAATAACTGATTCCTGCTTTCCAACAGATTCATCGGAATCATCAATGACTGGACCATTCTCACCATCATCATCAGCATCTTCATCCTTCTCATCAGCAAAAGTCAAAGCTTCAATTTCAGAGTTGAAAGATTCGACTTTTCTCTCATCTAATTCTGTATCTTCACAAGTAGAAAGACTCTTACTTTCATTGTTATCAATTTCATCAGGATTAGTGACTGAATTATTAACTGATTCTTTTTCATCCTCAAGAATAGGAAGATTATTATTATTATTACTATAATTATTATTGTCACTATTGCTATCATCCTTTGATTCTATTTCATCTGAATCCCTATCAGATTTACTCTCAAGAACATCATCTGTTAACTCTTCTTTAAGTAAAGAACAAGTATCAGGAATAAATGATATCTCTTCACTAGGTTTCACTTCCACATCTGCATCACAATTTTCAACTTCTTCCAAGGAGGGAGTGGGACCAGAAGGCTGCTGTTCTTCCACCTGTGAAATTTCAAGGGTAGAATTGGAATTACCATCCTCACTTTGAAGATTAGATGAAGATGGATCATCATTTGTAGAGGCTGCAATGGCTTCTGGATCAATTTGATTGCTTGATGACATTTCACTCAATCCCGATTCTTTGGAACCACTTTCTTCCAAAACTACCCCTTCATCCGAGACTTGGCTAGGCAAAATTCGAGGGCGAAACGGTATTTCGGTAGATGCAAAGGTGACACTACGTGGGGTATTGTCTGTTGAAGTGGTGGAAGTTTCAGAATCTGAAAATGTTTCCATTTTCTTCTTAATTGAGCCATTCTCAATCTCATCACCTGATTGAGAATCTGAAAATTGTGATTGAATCTGTTCTAAATTCGCATCAGAATTAATTCTAAGTTCAGTTTCCGTTTCGATTTCTGACTCCATTGTAGCAAGGGCATCCACGTAATTTTCTCCCTCACTTACAACATCATCGGATTGATAACCATCAGGAGAAACATCATCCACTTTGTGATTCCCTTCAACAGAAATATGCTTCTCTTCTACCTCCTCCTCCTCCTCCTCAATTCCGGAATCGCCCTCGGTTTCGTTTTCCGGAAGCTCCGGAATCATGATTCCGGACATGTTATTCATGTGCTCCATAGAGACTGATTTATCCACACTTGGAGATTCAAATGGGCTTCCATTTTGACTAGGTGAATTGACCATAATACCCTCATCATGTGTTTCAAGCACGGGTCGAACAGGTACTTCATGGACAAGTTTATCCTCAGGTGGAGAAGTTAATAAAGTCTCCATGTAGCCTTTTCCAGTTTCAGTATCGAATGGAAATTTAATTTCTCTTTTCTTTAATTTCACATGACGTGTGGGCTCACTTGTTCCATTTTGCATGCGCTCTTCAAGGAGTAATTGATGAAGTCTACATGTATTACAAATGAAAATGAAAAACTGGAAATTTAATAAAAATCATTCAATGTGAAATAAATATCAAATTAGGGGCATACTTGACATGTGATGGCTGAAAAACATCAGGAGTCTCTCCATTTTTCCATTTTGATCCTTTTTTCTGTTAAAAATATGATTAAATTTGTAAGCAAGAATGATGGTCAAATGCAACATTTCAAAATACTCAAACAGTTTAAATTAAGTAATTAACTCACCTTTGTTTTACGGACATTTTTTCCCCTTTGAGCTTCTGTGTTCCTCATTTCAAACGAAGATGCCTCCACTTTATAAAATGATGGATCCGTGTAACGTTTTAAGCATGCCCCAGCTCCAGCAATATCAAACCTGTTAAAAAAATACATAAGTCAGCAATGTTTGACTTTTTAGATGTCAAAGAATTTACCTTCTAACTTCATTAATGGTTTTATTCTTAGAATAGAGAAAAAAAATGGCCCACAATATTGATATAATGCATGTTGAATGAGAATAAAAAGGTGAAAAAAGTGAAGTTGCCAAGTTGGGTTTGTAGTACTTTGAAAGGTACAAACAAGCATGAATTTTGAATTCCAATTATGAGGTGGGGGAGGGTATTTAAGGGAATATAAAGTTTCTTACTTGTCTAGAAGAAACAACCGAGGTGGCCCACGAGATTCTTCATAAGAATCCATGACAAATCGAGGTAAATCTCCCCTTGTAATAAGATTTTGCTCTGTTTGCAAATTAGGATGCCAACCAATACCTGTTAACATTAGATGCCTAATTAGAACTTATAAGCTAAAATAGAAGATAAATGAAAAGGTAAAACCAACAACTGTAAGAGAAGAACTGTAACCTGAACTGGAGAAGAATGCTGAATGGCCTGTTTGTGACAAAAATGCCCTTTCAATTGCAGGGAAATCTGATTCAAGCTGTTGAACACGTACCAGTAATCCATGGCCTCTGGTGGCAGTTACCATTACTTCTTCATGCAAACCATGGAAAATCTCTGCTGCAAACCTTCAGAATTGGATGCAAGACTTTTGTTACAACAATATCATATGCCAAGATAGTACCAATGGTGACAATTATAAAACAGATACAAGATTATAAATGATAAGTCTATACTGTCAATTACAAAATTTCTACTTCTCTTGAAAGACTAAGATGTGTGTAATAACTATAGAAGACAAAGGTTTGTTCAAACTGATCAAATGTGATGAATTCAGCACATAATGTCGCTTGTGATTTCGAATTTTAGAAATCTTGAACCCTAAAACACTTGCACTCTTTTTTTCATTCATCGAACGCATTATTATTCCCCAGAACAGATCCTTCATATCATCCATTAGATTATACAAAACAGAAATCGGTAATATATGGGCCCAAAAAAACAAAGCCGTAAATTACAGTGTGTTAGCATGAAATCCTAGGTTTAGGATTCGAAGTTAACTTAAGACTGCAAATTCCCTAAAGCTCGATTGCGGAAGTATGAAGTCAATTATCCTAAAAGTCGAAATCTATCCTGGAGAATGCAATTCGATATTTAAAATGATACAGGAGCTGAATCGGTTCAGATACTCATTCGATTCCAAATCCATTTGCACCGATTCAAGCCACAAAATTGGGTAATTTATCAGTCGCTTGAAGCTGGTGGTTCAAATTTGAAACGAAAAAAGCTTCAATTTTGATTGCAGAACTCCAAATTAATTCTCCCAAATAGAAACTAAATGGATTTAACTATGAAATAAATACGAGACAAAACCAGAAGTACTGACTCAGCTAGGTCACCGAGCTGACGGAGAACGCCAACGAGACCGGCCATGGCAACACCTTCAAGTAAAGCTTCAGGGTCATCTTTATCCGCTGCTTTGTACAGCTCTGGATCAGCCAAACTGAACTCATTTCGTATCTGATATCTGCTGAATGGCATTTCTTCTTAATTTCAAAATCAGCTCAACCAAATCTCATCACAATCATAACGAATTTATGTTTGTATATCACACTATCTTGCAACAATTTTCACACAATGCAAAATCTTCGAAAATGTTTGAACCCCAAAAGAGAATTTCTAGAGAGAGAAAGTGGTGAGGGAAATGAGTGGGGGTGTTGAAATGAATGTGAAGGAAAAATACAGAGAGAAATGCAGACGACTCGGTGGTGGGGTGATAGTTTCCCTTAAGCCCTTGTGTATTTGATTAGTTACATATAAACCCCTATAAGTTTGGTTTTTCTGATTTAGGCCCTTGTGCATTTAGAGTTTTTTTTTTCGATTAAAGTTAGTTTTAAGTCGAACAAATTATTCGTGGAACTTTTACTCGTTCTTTAGAAAATGGTCTGTACAAATACAATTCAGTATAAGCTTTTAAGTTTTCAATATAAGCAATTCCTATTTATAAATTTTTTTTCTAACAGCTTAGTTATTTTAAAGTACAAATTATAAGAAGGCAAATAGACAACAAACAGTTAAATTTTTTGTTTGGTAAAATCAATTCTTTTGAAGACTACACTCATAGATTTATAAAACATAAATTCATAGATCTATATGATATAAACATTTGAGGTGTTGAGTATTATATAAACATAAAAAACTTAGCAATTGTATATGACCATGATAGAAAAATGTTTAAACCTTCAAGTAGGTGTCATACAAACTGAAACAAAATAAGGATTTGTTTGATAGTTGTTGATTAAGTTATATGTAATTAATTGAGTCAAACTCGACCTCTTATCTGACCTGGTAAGAGGCATATCAAAGACTATACGACCAAATTATAGGTTTTTAATTGTGGTATCAAACAGTTTGAATATGACCAAACAGACCCGGCCTCTTACCAGACTGAGTAAAAGCATATCAAACAACCCCTAAATCATTTGAGTTAAATAAGGTTTGAGTTATTTGGTTCGACTAACCGAGGAATGATACTCTTATTTCGTTTGGGTTCGTTTAATATTCTTTTTAGTCGGGTTAATCAAATAATCAGAACAAGACATCATATTAATATTTTTAAATGTGATTATTAAAGATTAATAATTTTGAAACCCAAATTTGTGTTTTATTTCATTTCATATACTTTTTTTGGATTACATATCAAGTCCGACATTACGGTTACAACTTTATAAAAACAAACTATTCCAAAATAAAACTAATAAATGGATAAATTTGGTCAAAATATAAATCACTAATACTTACTAAAGTATTGTTTGATTTAGGTGTTATTTGTTTTTTCTGAGCCAAAATGTTTGCAGTCTGCGGACTATATCTGTAGACCTCTGTGGTAGAATAGGTGGACCAAACATCTGCAGTTTGAAAAAAAAAAAAAAAGATTGTTTGTTTTTATTTACAGGCTACTAAAATAAACTAAAATATAAATAAGCTGATTTTTTAAACTTTACAGTAATTTTTAAATATTTTTATGACTTTATTATAAATAATTAACAAATCTAAATCAACTTTTATGTATTATTGTATAAAAAGTGAAAATAAAAATAATACGAATTATCGTATATATTTGATAAAAACCAACAATTTTAGTCACAAAGTTATATATAAACATTGTAATTAAGAATCAAAGAATTTGATATATAAATGGGTTGAAATAAACTTTGATTTTTTTCAATTAAAAACGTACCATAAATATTTTTCCAAGAAATTGACAATATTGTATTAAATAATGTTTTATAAAATTTGGAACAAAAAAAATATAAGAATATATTATGATTTTTTTTCATATTTATATAAACAACTTTAACGACATTATTGTATTAAATCTTTATTTATAAATTTGTCAAAAATATCATGTTTGTATCGTCAAACCTTTTTTTTAAAGTGTTGTAATTATTTTTTTTCAAATTGTTTATCATTAATAAAGTTGAAATAAATATAAATTATAAAGAAACTAAAAAGAATAAAGATATATGTGTTTTTTTAAGCTAGAAGATGTCGGAAGATATTAGAAAACTGTGGTCCACATCTGCGTCACGAAGATGGCGCACAAACATTTTTAGGTATGTAGTCTTCAAAAAAACAAACAATCTGCGAATGCTAATAACTGTGCGTGGTCTGCACGACACAGACAGAAGAGGCCAAGAAGATCTGCAGATAAAAAACAAAGAACACCTTAGTGACCAAATTAATGATATCTATAACACCAAAAAAACATAAGATGAACAAAAAGATATATTAATTTTACGCTTGTATATGGAATCTTGTTGCTAATAAATCAAATCAAATAACTAAAAACTCAAAACGGATTAAACTTAATCTTATTCAATTTAGTTTATTATGATTACTTTAAAATTAATAAGAACCCGAATAAACAAAAAACAAATAACACAGTTGAATAACACCACCTTCGAGTTTATTGTTTTACCAATAAATAATGTAAGGGTGGAGAGAGTGGAGCATTACCAACCCACTCAACTTATTTGTCACATACTCATGTCATTTTTTCCTCTCCTCTCTCTTCTATTTCTCAACCAAAAACATATGAAAACTTTGTTTTTTCCAACTCAATTAAAAACATACAAAACAAAATATAGTATTAGTCCTTAAGAGAGAGAGAGAGTCCATTAGATGTCTTTTGGCGGTACCCACCAAGACACAAATTCATTACCATGACAGTATCATCAGTATTGTCACCTACCCATCAGAACCGGAACACGACCTGGTGCACCCTAATAAATATAAAAAGGTAGGGGGCAATGGTAATTAGAAGACAAATTTTTGTGACAATATTCGATAAACCTTTTTTCTCCAAAAGTTAACAAGGAAATGGGTTTTTAAAATATTTATGATATAAAAATATACAAGGTTATATCAACAGCAATTATAATACATTGATCAAACATTATATTCTTTGGTTATAAAAGACAAAAAGTGTTTTTTTAATAACTTTTCATATGGAACTCTAAAAGGCACTTTTGAAGCACCATTTATTACTTCAAATGTTTCCATCAACAACTTTTTGTGCTGTCTTCCAAATACCATAGAAGTCTTCAACACACAATGTAATTTTATTAAAAAGTAGGGGGTAGAATGGATAAAGCCTTCAACATATTAGTTAATATAAAAATAGCTCAACAGATTATGGTCCTTAAAATACTCTGGAATAAATTGAGGAAAGGCATTGAGGAGAATAAATTGCTCGGGGTGCGTAGAGAACACATATCGGGGGCGCTTCCTGTATTTCCGGTTAAAGGAATGTAATTGCAGTTTCTTTTTTCATTTTAGATTATTAAAATAGTTAGATGTATATATTTATACAATTATGCTTTACTTTTTATAGATTTAAGTTGTTGATATAAATACATGAATCATCTATCGAACTATATCATTGAATTTTGAAAATAAAAAGAAATTGATATCTAAATCAATTGATCATGTCGTTTTTTTATGTGGAGTCAACTTAGAAGCTGTGTAAGATAATCATCCTCAACAAAAATGTGCTTTAGTTTTTTTTAAGGATATTATCACTATAGCCCTACAAACTATCATATTTTGATTTAAAATGTATCTAATTCTTTTTTTTCTTGTTAGTCTTAGGTGTCTAAAATATGAAAAAGTTGTTAGAAAACGTTATTCCTGAAGAAAAAAAGTTGAAGGGGTATACTGGTTGCATTGATGAGTTGTCATCCATATTGGCTCTTTGGTCAATTGAGTTGGTTCACGTGAAAGTGATGTGGCTTCAAGCTTAAGGTATTTCAAAAACACATTCATTCCAAGTTTGCAACCACGAAACCATTGTTCACCTCCCCACCACCGTTCATCTTCTTCCAACTTAACTTTCACCTCCCACCTCCCACTACCACCACCATTCATCTTCCTCTAACCCATCTCCCACCATGGCCATCGTTCACCTATCACCACTCCCACCAAACCTAAACAGATTCATGAGCATAACTAAACCAAAATCAAATTCATGACCAAACCAAAAAAAAAATCATAAATCAACAAAATCATATTCATGATCAAACAAAACCAAAATCATATTCATAACTAAAAATAGCAAAATCACCACCATGACCAAACCAAAATCAACAAAATAAATAAAATAAAGGCATGCCTTCATAACTAAAACCCACTCAAATTTGCCTTTTAGTCTTTTTATAGGGTTCAAAGAAAACAAAATCCCCTCTTTTTAAACGTGTTTCACCATCGAACGTGTTGTTTGTGTTTACCATAACCCTTTATCACAGGTGATAGCGAGAACAAACTCAATAGTTGGTTACCTTCTGAGTCATTTTCCCTTTACTCATGTACAGAAAATCTCACATCATCTCATGCTCATATTAATGACTTTATGAGATTCATTCTTGCTTCTCTTAAAAACATAACGCACGAAAGAACATTATTCATACATGTACAACTTTGTAATGCACTTGAATATTTATTAGGGGAATCTTGATTAAGCGGGTGCATTTCATAATTACATTTACATTTCTAATCAAATGATTTATTGTATCATGGATTCAGGACCAGTCTACAAATGAGTGGAATCACAAGTGTTGTGATTTTTTTAGTTTACTTGGCTTTAAGATCGAATTCATGGGATAAGATACAACATCAATATGTACATGATCATGCAACTTTTGCAGACACATCATCATAATATTCCTTTTAGATAAACGTTTATGTTGATAAAGATACCTCTCATACACAGGCATATCCTTTTGTAGAGAGTTGTTGACAGCTAACCACAGTAAGCATAGCATATACCATGTTTTAACGAAACTACCCCTCCAAAACGATCTTCATGTACGTTATGGCCTAAGAAGGTTGCAGTCTTTGATACTTTTGCAGCTTTAATTTCATCTAACTTTTTAGGGAAAATGACCCAGGAAGGTAATCAATTGTTGAGTTTGTTCTCATTTGGTCTCTTTCCTTTTTTTGTACTCAATATACCATCGAAATTGTTGTTTGTGTTCACCACAACCCTTTGATCGGCTATCACAAGTGATAGTTGGTCAAAAGGGTTATGGTGAACACAAACAACAAGTTCGATGGTATATTGATGTGACATCCCCATTTTCATGGCCAGAAAAGACCGATTTTGTTTATGCTTTATAAAAATCAGAGTATTTCCTTTAATAAAAAAGTTGCGGAATTTGTTCCCATAAAAACATGATAAATACGTTGTCAAAGCATTTCCGAAGAAATGTGTTTTCATTCATTTTAAAACATTTGGGATGTCATCGTCAATACAGAAACATAAGCATAAATAGAACTTACATTCTTTTACACTAGTGATCTACATCTCTTTTAAATCTCTCAGTGTAAAGTAGCTTCATATGGACACATATGATACAAATAAGCTTGAGTGGGTCAAGTTGGGAAACCTGGTGAGTACATAAGGTTTTCAACCCATAATAATATAATTATTATGTTTAAACATCAAACAATCAACCCAATTACCCATCCCCATTATCTGCTTTACTCTTAATGATATACCTTAAGAATCAGCTATTTCTTGTTCATTTATTCCTAAGGATCATCCTAAGGAAACGGCACGAAGTCTATCGTTGCCAATGACACAGTTGTCAAGCACAGCTACTAATTTTATCACTTAGGCGCATCTGCCAGAATTGTGACATTCCTTATGAGGCGCATCTTTCGGTATTGTCCTTTAGGCGCATCTGCCGAGGTTATGATGCTCTCTATTAGGCGCTTCTGTCGGTAAAGTCCTTTAGGCGCATCTGCCAGGGTATCTTATTTATTGACAATATCGTTTTCGAGAGTCCACTCACAATACAATTCAATGGGTTTTTAGAGTACACCGGTGAACACATCGTTCACAACACCTACAGGTTGCGAGCCTGCTAGTGTTCCATTGGACTGTCTAGAATAGTCTGTGGTTTTCATCCATACTCTGCTAGATGACGGGGCCAATATTTGGGAAAAAGGCTTCTCACATCGTTCACCTCTCACCCTTACCTCATGGTCTATATTACCTCTCAACTTATCGTCAAAATCATATTTCATCTACCCATGTTTTACCCAGCATATTATATAGATATAAATACGTATACAGTTTAAATCATATAAAACTTGTATAAAATCGTCCATCCAACATAGATAGCAAGTATATAGATAATATGCACACATAGCATGTAGTTTATATAAAATGCTTCATATCTATGTGTAAGATGAAAGTAACTATGCACTCACCTGTAAAGGTGGTGACTCGGTACTCGGACAACACTTCGTTTACTTAAAACAACTTCCTTGGACAAAACCTAATATCATTACCACTAGAGTTTAGTCTAATGTTAAGAGAGACTAATTAATAGTCTTGCTATTATTACTATTATATAAGTGTTAAAACAATACTCTCCACCCACTATGTACAGACATGGGCCAGACATGGAACACCGGTGGACAGGATCATTTTGGCATATAGCACTTTTGAAATCCAACAACCCACGCAGCCCTTCAAACCAGATTCCCCGTACCGCGAGTGGTTAAAAAGATATTATAATGACACTTATATAAATCATAATAATAGCCTAAATATTTATTATAAGGTCCTAATAATATTACTATATTGAAACATAAGCTATACTGAAGATAGGTTAGGCGTAGCTCACTTACAACGGGTTTTTCTCAAAACCGGGCTCCACTGGAGCAGCGTCCTCGAGCCAAAAGGCTCTTTTCTCGGAGTCATCGGGCGCTCTAGGGCTTCCGCCTCATGCTACGGAGGTTCCCTAGGCTTTTTAGGGGGTTTCAGGGCTATATAGAGGTTCTAGAGAGAGAAGGAAGTTGTAGGAGGTGTAAGGAATGAAGAGGGCTTCACATCTTATTTATAGGGGGCTGGAGGAAGATTCACGTCGTGAATTTCTTGATGTTCAAGTCGTGAGTGAGCTTGGGCTCCAAGTCTGAGTCAGGTGCTGACACGTGGCATTGCACACATGGTGGAAATTAGTCGATTTTCAAAAACTCATAACTTTCACATACAAGCTCCGTTTTCGATGTTCTTTATATCCACGCGTAGGTAAAAATAAGATCTACAACTTTAATTTTGATATCGTCGGCTAATTCTCGACCGATCTTAAATTTAACAGCACGAGGAGATTATACTGTTAAATGTCCGCGTAAAATTCATAACTTCTACAAACAGACTCCGTTTTCGTCTGTCTTTTTATCGTTCAGTTCCTATTAATGAGATCTTCAATTCTCATTTAGGTCGCGTAGGCCAAAAACTGCTCGAACCAAAATTCGAGTTTCGGGCTATACACTGCTAAGCCGAATCTTAAAAAAATCATAATTTCCTCATACGAAGTCAGATTTGGGCGTTCTTTTTATGGACGCTCTCGGTTTAAAGTATACTATAACTTTGGTTTAGATAAATAAGGCCAAAAAATCCTCTAACTTAAATTCACTATTTTACGTTTCCCGGTGTCGTGTCAGTTTTGCCGCGAAACTTTGACGGGCCATAACTTCTTCGTTATAACTCGGATTTTGGTGTTCTTTATATGTACGGAGCCCTTGTAACATATACTACCACTTGGTTAAGATTATTCCTTCTAAATAATCTTCCATCAAAAACTCATTTTTGATGCTCATTGTCTCTAAATTGACTAGCCCAGATCTATGGACGTTACAATTGAGTACAAAAAAAAAGGAAAGTGACCAAATGAGAACAAACACAACAATTAGTTACCTCCAGAGCCATCTTCCCTTTATTGGTGAAATGGGAAATAAAGATGGTGGTTCCCCTTTTTGATAGGTAAAACGAAAATTTAAAGTAGTAGAATGAAAAAAATTAGAGACCTTTAAAACTAGAACTTGATAGTTTGTAGGGCTCCAGTGATATTATCCCTGTCTTTTAATCAATATTTGATGATAGAGATAAAATTTGAAAAAAAGTTTGTTGTGCTCTTTGTATATTGTGGATCATCCATATGTTAGGTCTTCTTAGTGAAACAACGCAAATTTTCAAACAAATTTTTCATTTTAAAAATAGAGTATTTTCATTCAAAACAAGGCATAAATAATTTAAGTGTCATGTCAAATACAAACTGTCTAAATCCCAAGATCATAAAAACATTCTTCAGTGTGTACCGATCACGCCGGCGCCTTCCCACGGTCCTCGCTAGTACCTGTAACACATGCATCACAACTGTAAGCATAAATGCTTAGTGAGTTCCCCAATATACAACTTACGCACATATGCCTTTCCAGGCCCTGACCTTCCGGTCCTCAACACAACGCCTTCCGGCCCATAACATAATCGCCTTCCGGCCCATCACATATTGCCTTCCGGCCCACATAACATACATAGCCCATATATCAAATGACTTACCACATATAGCATACATATTACATATCATATCTGACCTTCCGGTCATACAGTCAAACCCTTCCGGGTACAGTATAGTGAGAAGACTCACCTCGTGAATGCTGAAAGTTAGCAAATCCTGAAATCACTCGTGCACAATCCGTCGAGCTACAACCTCCTTATAACATCACATATTTCTTATTAACACTTATATCTTCTAAGTGTGACTATCCCTAAGAGGTCAGACTTAGATCAACTCTGGTCAACGGTCAACTCGACCGGACTCGGCGAGTGCCATGGCGACTCGGCGAGTCTAGACGTCCTCCAACTCTCTGAGATTCCCTATCTACTCATCGAGTATCCTCCTTGACCCGACGAGTTACTCCTGGAAGAATCGCGGGGCCACCCCGACTCAACTCGCCGAGTCTGAAGAATAACTCGACGAGTCCCAGTTAATCTTCAAGCTACTCGCCGAGTCTGTTCATCGAACTCGGCGAGTCCATGCCATGCAACCGCTCAAACTGCATCCTAAGGTCAGAACTGCTTCGACCATTCCTAGGTCTGGCCTTCCTAGGCTGATCCATCACGTAAAGTCCTCATTTCAGTGCTCATGATACACCATATGATTCATAATTTACATTTTGACCTAAGGCATAAGGATTCCAATCCAAAACCTTCATCAATTCAAGAAATGCACAGACATGGGACATTCTGGACCTCCAAAGGTCCCAATACAGGGTTACAATCGATTAGGGGACTAGGGTAACATTCAATCTATTCACAAAAAGGGTTCCACAACCCTAATTCCATAATCACATCAATATAGCAGAGTTTACTCGAATTCTTACCTGGATAATGTATTCTCTGTGTCCCCAATCCTCAGAATGTGACTCCCTTGTTGTTCCTTTAGCCAATCCCTTCTCTTCCTTGCACAACAACTCTTCTATAATCAACAATGGCCTATAATCCTTGCTCCAGATGCACACAATCGATTTAGGGTTCTTCTCAGAAGGCTAAAATGAACAATGACGGCCAATGAGTCCTTTTTATACGTCCCAAACCTGAACGGTTAGGGTTTTCGCTAAACAGCGTAGACTCGCCGAGTCCATATCTGGACTCGTCGAGTCCAGTCGCGATCCCGCGACCAAGTCTGCGATCCTACTCGGCGAGTCTAGGCTCCAACTCGCCGAGTCCCCTCTTAAATCACCCCAAAAACATAATTTAACAATACCTGAGATTCCGGGCTGTTACAACTCTCCCCCACTAGGATTAGACTTCGCCCTCGAAGTCTCACTCTGAAAATAGTTCCGGATGCTGCTCCCGCATCTCACGTTCCGGCTCCCAAGTCATTTCCGATCCCTTACGGTGTTGCCACTGAACCAACACCAGAGGTACCTCCTTGTTCCTCAGAACCTTGATCTTCCGATCCCTGATGGCCACTGGTCTCTCAGCATAATTCAGGCTCGCATCCACCTGAATATCCTCCAATGGAACCACTGCCGACTCATCGGCTATGCACTTTCTCAATTGCGACACATGAAAAGTGTTGTGGATCTGTCCCAACTCCACTGGCAACTCCAACCGATAGGCTACCCGCCCTATCCTTGCAATTACACGAAATGGCCCAATATACCGGGGCCCCAACTTGCCCCTCTTCCTGAATCGAATCACTCCTTTCCAAGGAGAGACCTTTAGGAGAACGAAGTCGCCGACTTGAAACTCAAGCTCGGATCGGCGCCTGTCTGTATAACTCTTCTGTCGGCTCTGGGCGGTCAATAACCTCTGTCTAACTTGCTGAATTTGCTCTGTCATCTGAAGCACGATCTCTGTGCTGCCCATCACTCTCTGTCCCACCTCTCCCCAGCAAATGGGGGTCCGACACCTCCTACCATACAACAGCTCAAAAGGTGGCATACCAATGCTCGAATGATGGCTGTTGTTGTAGGAAAACTCTGCTAAGGGCAAATATGCATCCCAGCTACCCCCGAAGTCTAACACATACGCTCGAAGCATGTCCTCCAGCGTCTGAATCGTCCGCTCGCTCTGACCGTCTGTCTGGGGATGGTATGCGGTACTAAAATGCAATTTAGTACCCAGCTTTCTTCCAGAACCTGGAAGTGAAGCGCACATCACGGTCTGAAACAATAGAGATCGGCACTCCATGCCGAGATACCACTTCTCTCACATATATCTCCGCCAACTTCTCCGCTGAAGAACTCTCGCTGATGGCAAGGAAGTGTGCACTCTTCGTCAACCTATCCACAATCACCCAAATTGCATCAACTCCCCTGGTAGTCCTCGGCAATTTGGTGATGAAATCCATAGTGATCTGTTCCCACTTCCACTCGGGGATCTCCAATGGCTGTAACTTGCCATGCGGTCTCTGGTGCTCGGCCTTAACCCTACGGCAGGTTCTGGAAGTAGTATTCTTCGGTGAAACTGTAAGATCTTCACACACCAGGTATGAAATTAAAAGCTTATATATGTATTTTCAGGGCAACTCGACGAGTTGGAAGGCTCCAACTCGTAGGTGCATGTGCACAAAATTTTTATCTTTTATGTTCATGTGCACAAAAAATTTATCGGTTATGTTCATGTGCACATTCTGTTACTAAAATGTATGCACGTGCACAAAGTGATTATCAGTAATGTGCATGTGCATGTGCATGTGAACAAGATATTTATAACAAATGTGTATATGTGCAATAATTTTAGGTTTTGTAATACATTCGTGCATAAAAATTTTTGTTGGCATTTTGTAACGCCCGTAGATCAGGGCTAGTCAATTTAGAGACAAGGAACATCAAAAATGGCTTTTTGATAGAAGATTATTTAGGAGGATTAGTCTTAAATAAGTTGTAGTATATGTTACAAGGATTCCGTACATATAAAGAATGTTGAAATCTGAGTTATAACAAAGAAGTTATGACCTGTCGAAGTTTCGCGACAGAACCGACACGACATAGCGCGGCGTAAATAGTGAATTTACGATCGAGCGATATTTAGCCTTAACGATCTAAATGAAAGTCGTAGAATATGTTAAACCGAGAGCAGCCCAAAGTTAAATTTTGAGATCGAGTGAGTTCTAGCCAAAACAATCTAAACGATAATCGAAGATCTCGTTGATAGTAGTGCAACGGTGAAAAGACAGTCGAAAACGGACGTCAGATGAAGGAGTTATGAATTTCTAACGGAGTTTTCCTGTCTCGGCCTACTAAAAATAATATATTATTAATATATTAAAAATAAAGTCAAAATTAGCCAACGGAGTCTAAACGAGAGTTGTAGAGCATAATCTCACCTACATGTTGATATAAAAAACATCGAAAACGGAGTTTATATGCGAAAGTTATGAATTTATGAAGTTCGGGGCGCAAAACCCCAAAACTGTCAGAGACCACGACGTGAAATCTAACTTTTGACACCTTCTGGAGCCTGACAGAGAAAGTGGAGGATGACGCATGCAATGACGTTCAAGCCCACGACGTTAAAACACTGTTCACGACGTGAAAACCGAGAAAACAACCCTATAAATAGAATTCGAGGGGCAGTTGTTTGTGGTTGCCAAATCTCATCTCTCTCACTCTTGATAGCCTTTATAAGCTATCCCGAAGTACCCCCGAAGCCCTGATATCATCCCGAGACCCAAAGCGAGTCCCGAAGCACCGAAGATCCTGAGAAGAAAAGAGTTTCCGAGTCGAAGCTCTGCTTACGAGAAGCCTGGTGTGTGAAGATCTTACAGTTTCACCGAAGAATACTACTTCTACAAGTCGTAGTGTTGCCCGATCATCTTCTGATCAAGTGAGTATGTAGTCACTTTCTTCTAACACATAAATATTAAGTATTTGCTATGAAATATGTGCTATATGTGAATATATTGTAGTTTAATTGAGATGATTGTGGAATGGATGTATTATATAGGTTTTAAATGGGTTAAACTGTGTATGTATTTTGTATCTACAATTATGTTGGGTAGAAAATGGGTAGATAAGATTGTTGGTATGTGATAAAAGATGAGTTGGATAATGAGATAAAAGAGTGAAGAGGTTAGTTTTAGATCCGTGAGTAGGGATCAGGTAAAGAGATAACTTGTTATTAATCCGGGAATATTGATTAAGACAAAGTTAATTGTCCCTAGTCCGGGAGTATGGATTGGGCATAGTTTTAGATCTGGGAGTATGGATCAGATCAGGAGGTTAGTTTTAGATCCGGGAGTATGGATTAGGTAAGGAGGTAAATTTTTGATCCGGGAGTATGGATTATGTAATATTGAACTATGTGTTCATTGGATAAGGTATCATGTGCATAGTCCCTTTCATGGACATGATTTTAGTACAAGTATTGATTAAAGTATTAAATATATATGTATGTGAAGTATTTATTATTGCCCGAAATACGTGTTAGATATATTTGATGATATACAATGTGTGAATCACTTACGGTTCAATATATGTTAAGATGTGTATATATGATATTATTACTTAAAACTTTGTGTTAAGTATATACTAGTTAGCGTTGCCTAAACGGAGATAGTATCGAAAATTGATTATAAGCATTATAGGTTTGCCTAGTGATGGGTTAAGACTTAGAAAGGGATGTTTAGTTCAATTAAGTTTGGACATTGGGTAGCCTCTTATTAAGAGTACATGTGTGGTGAGATCGATGATCGGTGGAGTAAGTCCTACGTACATAAGTACATTTTATGTACGAAGTCCTTTTTCAAAGCTCCGTGTTTTAGGTGCTGCTTGTGTCGGGGTACTATTATGTTCTCGGGTACGGATCCTACGCATACCAGAGTACTATAATGTGCCAGAAGTACTATCTGGTACAAAGTCTTTTTGACACTATTGTGTGTCGGTTACGGGAGCGTACGGGAGTACTCTATTAGTATTTCCCCATGTTGTTTATGTTGAAAGAGCTTTGGAGTCGGCGTTTCTTTTATGAAGTGATCAGAAGAACTTCATGTGTCAACGTTTCCTTTCGCGAAGTACTTAAGGGAACTTCGTAGATTGCCTAATAAAGTGTATCGGTAATAGACTACTACTAGGTATGTTTGGTGTTATATTGTCGGATAGGGTGCGTCTGGGGGTAAAATACCTCATGATATTCAGACCATGCCTAGGCAAAATTCGATGCTGGATAGGGAGAGTCTGGGGGTAAAACACCTCACGATATTCGGACCACGCCTAGGCATTGTTATATAGATAACTACCCCGACTTAATTGTCTTGTGGTTCTTTCTTTTACGAACGAAGGTTCGTGGTGAAACTTATTCCATTCCCCTGATTTGATTTCTTTATTGATCATCGTTTGTTGCTAGGGAATTTCCAAAGCAGCCTCGTCAACTTGTTGTTCATATCGATTCCTTAGGCCAGATCTCGTAAGATCATTGTATAAGGTCAATATGTGGGGATCGACGGGATGGGATAGATTGTTTTAGAAATATGATCTATAAGTGTTAATAATATTAGTGGTTTTGCAGGATAGAGATATACATTATTATCACATTGTTCGAACTAAGTGTTCATTAGATATTTGAACTTAGTATTCACCATTGATATTTGAACTAAGCGTTCACTAGATGTTTTGAACTATGTGTTCACCAGGGATATTTGAACTAAGTGTTCATTAGGTGTTTTTGAACTAGGTGTTCATTAATTGTTGTGAACTGCGTGTTCACCAGAGGTAATCTAAGAACCTTGGCAGCACTAAACTTTGTGCCAATTTCTTAAGGCAATCCTTAGGAATGAATGGGAGAAGGGTAATCGGTTCTTAGGGTAAATCTTTAAGAAATAAATGAAGATAATTGGGATGGGTAATTGGATTGATTGTTTGATAATTGAATATAATAATTATATTATTGTGGGTTGAAAACCTTATATGCTCACCAGGCTCCCAAGCCTGAGCCTCTCAATTTTCTTTGTATTATAGGTTATGGCACGAGAGCATAAGTTGGCTGACATAACGCGAGATTTTGGATTATAGGCTAGTAGTTATGAATAACTGTTGTAAGGTCTACTTTGTTCTGTTTATGCTTTTGGTCTGTATTGAACATGACATCCCGAGATTTTGTTATATAATGAAAATACATTTCTTTAAAGAAATGATTTGATAAATTCTTATCATATTTTTGTTTTGGGAACAAATTCCGCAACTGTTTTCTTTAACAGATTACTCTGATTTTTAAAAGCAAAGCATAAACAAATCAGTCTTTTCTGGCCGTGAAATTGGGGATGTCACACATTTGTCATGTGCACATACTTGTAGTAAAATATATGTATGTGCATAAAACTTTTATCAGTAATGTGCATGTGCACATTCTGTTACTAAAAAGTATGCATGTACACAAATTGATTATCGGTAATGTACATGTGCATGTGAACATGATATTCATAACAATGGTGCATGTGCAATAATACATACATTTCCTACCATATACTTTTTACATGTGTGCACAACCTGAATTTATATATGTTTACATGTTTACACAAATTACATATACACTAACATACAAATTGTCAATGTTAACAAACCAAACATATATTGAAGATCTAAAACTCCATTGTATTATATGACAAACTCATAAATGAAACATTGTATCACATATAAACTTATGTCAATAAATATTTATTACTGAAAAATTATTGATCTATATTAACTAATAAGAATCTAAGTAGAAACAATCTTTTATTAAAAAAAGACTAATAAGAAGCTAAGTACAAATTGTCTTTTATTAAAAAAAGACTAACTTATGTCATTTTTAGTTTGCTGACCCTTGCTATTTCTGATTTGCTGCTTGTCTTTCCAACTCCAATTGAATAGGACAATGGCCAATGTAATCTCTCTTTTTCTCTTTAGTATTTTTCCAGATCCACTTCCTTTGGTTTTGATGTTTTCAGGATTTCTGATTAGAAGAACATCAGGTTTAGCGACTCCAACAACCATTTCTAATCTTTTTGTCCTTGTTCTTGTATCTTGGTTTGGAGGTCTAGCTTGTATTTTGTTCTTTATTTCCTTTTGTCACTTAATGAACTGTGAAATTGCTTCATTATCATGTCCAACCATATTAATACATTCAGCCACTATAGAATAAGCCTCGTGTACAATCTTTCCACAATCACCATAATTGTCACCACTATTGTAATTTTTTGCAACTCTTCTAGACGTATTTTACCTTTCTGTCATCTTGTCAACAAATATTTGGATGAGATTTCTTTCATAAATCTTTTCTTTGCTATGCATAAAACATGTCTGCACAAAATGCCATAATGTAATACATACTCATGAATTCATATTCGATTCAAATTAATATATATATATATATATATATATATATATATATATATCATGCACATGTGCACAGTGTAATATATACTCATTAATTCATATTTGATTTAAATTTACACTATATCAACATGATTAACATAAACACTAGTTTACATGTATCATTTTTGTTCATATTTAAGTCCATCGAATCACCTGTTTCATCTCCATCATTAAACCAAGAATCGCCTTTATGATTTCATATTCGATTCGAATGTACATTATATGAACAATATTAACATAAATACTAGTTTACTTGTATCATCTATGTTTATATTCGATCCGATTATATCACATTTTTCATCTACATCTTTAAAATAAATATCGCTTCCTTCATCATCAGTAGAATTTCTAAATGTCTTTTCCATAATATTCCACATCATCTATATTTTTGAATGTATCGATTGTTAGAAGAGCGGATTGGTGTTAACAAATTATTAACGAAAACTATATATGTTAAAATTGAATTGTTGATTTACCTCGATTATGGTTAGTATTGTTTTATGTTTCTGTAATTGAATATTCCATCGTCAAAAGCAAGATGATATAACATGTATTGTTAAATTGTTGATGCAGAAAATGACGAGAACGATGATGCCCTGTAATGCCAAATGATTTGAATCTCATGAGAACCTATTCTAATGCATGTTATTTTCAATCACTAAATTTGTAGGAACTAATAATAGTAAACACCATAAATAATAAAAATCATTAATTTAATATTTAATACGTAATTACAGTCATATCCCTACAGATTCTAAAATTGATCTAATGGTCTACAAATGGTTTGCGGGTTTTCGGGAATATATGCGTTTGCAAATGATCCCAACTATATATATATATATATATATATATATATATATATATATATATATATATATAAAAGGGTATATTTAAAGCTCTTTAAATTTGATTGTCTAATTAAATTGAAAGGACGCGATATTAACAATTAACAATTGGTGAGGGTTTAGTATTCAAGTTCATAAAACTTAATTATAAACAATATAAAAATTAATTTCAAATATTCTAATTTTAATCACTTTTTAAATGATATTAAATTAGTATAAGAATAAATATTTTTTTAAGAAAACTCTTATTTAATTAATATTTTATTCAAAAACAATCCAAATTTAAAACATTTAAAATAAGGTAATTATCCATATTTGAAAAAGCCTTCAAGCAGGTTTTATCAGATTTCGATTTTTTTTATTCCAATTACAAACGGACATTAACAAATCCTCTCAGCCCTTAATACTCCAAAAATCTCTCGCGGGTGCTCCTCGTTCTGCTCTCTGGACCTTGAGTACACTAGAATGTCGTCGATGAACACGATCACCGGTCGATCCAATATGGGTATGCACACCCGGTTCATGAGATCCATGAACGTTGTCGGTGCGTTGGTGAGTCCGAAAGGCATCACCACAAACTCGTAATGCCCATAACGAGTTCTGAAGGCCATCTTCTGGATATCCTCCTCGCAAACTCTCATATGATGATATCCAGACCTCAAATAAATCTTGGAAAACCAAGATGCTCCCTGCAACTGGTCGAATAAATCGTCGATCCTCGGTAGCGGATAACGGTTCTTGACCGTCAACTTGTTCAACTCCCGGTAATCGATGCACATTCGGTGTGAACCATCTTTCTTCTTAACAAAAAGGATAGGTGTTCCACACGGTGAGCTACTCGGTCTGATGAAACCCTTCCCCAACAGCTCCTGGAGTTGTGAGGATAACTCCTGCATCTCTAGTGGCGTAAGGTGATAAAGTGCCTTGGCAATAAGCGCCGCACCCAGAACCAAATCAATCCGGAACTCCACTTGCCTTTCAGTAGGCACACCTGGCAACTCCTAGGGAAAAACATCCGGGAACTCGCACACTATCGGAACCTTAGAGATAGAACTCGGGCTCTCTGTAGCAATCCGCATATCCAGCACGTACGCCAAGAAGCCCATACATCCCTGTTGTAGACCCTGTCTCGCTCTGGCAACAGAACAAAAAGTTGATCTAGATCTGGTACCCTCGCCATACACCGTAAGCACTCCCCCACTAGGGTCTCATATAGTCACTAACTGACGCTCGCAGTCAATCACAGCTCCAAAACGGCTCAACCAATCCATGCCCACGTTGACACAGACATCACCCATCGCTATGGGCACCAGATCTATTAGAAACTCGACACCAAAAATCTCTAACAGACATCCTCGGAATACTTCAGTAGCAAAAACCGCATGCTCATCGACTATAGAAACCCTCAGGGGTCGACTCAACGCCTCACGTTGGATACTGATGTGACGACTAAAAGCTAAAGACACTAAGGATCGACTCGCACCCGAGTCAAATAACACCAAAGCAGGTACAGAACTCACAAGAAAAGTACCTAAATACAGCACAT
Organism: Lactuca serriola; assembly: GCF_051521515.1. Classification (NCBI taxonomy): domain Eukaryota; kingdom Viridiplantae; phylum Streptophyta; class Magnoliopsida; order Asterales; family Asteraceae; genus Lactuca; species Lactuca serriola. The sequence continues at coordinate 42,476,385 of NC_136416.1, forward strand.
AATAAGCACAATTAATCTCAAAATAAAATTAATAAGGAAATACGTACCAACCACGACATCAGGTGTTGCACGGACCTCCTCAGCTGTCAACTGAAAAGCTCTCCACGAGCCCTCGGAGCCTCGGCCTTCACCGGCCGACTATCAGTAGCACGCAAAGCAGCAGGAATGGAACCCCTGGGCTGATCCCTGAACAAGCTGAGGGCACTCGGCCTTCCGATGGTCGGTCTGGTTGCAGTGAAAGCAAACTGCAAACCCCTTGGGGCAATCCTTCTCCATGTGCCCCTCTTTGCCATATTTGTAGCAAATGCCCGCCCGAAAAGATCCTTCGTGACTCTTGCCGCACTTACCACAAGTGCGTCCTTTCTGGCCCCCAACTCTCGTATCAGCAAGCTTAGCCCGCTTCGTCGCCGGCTACGACTGCATTGGTCTCTGGTCCCTCTCCTGGGACTCTCCTTCCTCCCCCGCCTGCAAATCAAGCTCGATCTCCCTCCGCCTGGCATTGGTCTGAAGCTCAGCCAATGTCCGGTATGACGAGTTCGCCACGAACTCCCGTATATCCCTCCTCAGTATGCTCAGATATCGGCCCACACATTCCTGATTGGTAGACACGTGCTCAGGGAAAAACAACATCCTCAAAATCTCAGTCACAGTTTCTGTCTTCTGCTTGAGAGACAGAAACTCCTAGGCTAACCGTTCCCTCTCCACCCGGGGAACATACTTGTCTCGGAACAACTGCATAAACCTCTCCCATGTCACTGCAGCATGATCTGTAGGGGTAAATTTGGCTGTCACAAACTTCCACCAGTACTTTGCTCCTAAGCGAAGCTGGTTCAACGCAAACCGAACTCTCAAATACTCTAGGCATGAACACGTGTAAAAACATCCCTCGATGTCGGAGATCCATCTCATAGCAGCAATCGGATCCTGTGTCCCATCAAACTCTAGCAGCTTCGTGTTGTTGAATTCCCAGAACAACAACGAGTCACCTCCCTGTGGTATAGCAGCGACAACAACCACGGTAGCTGCAACAACAGCGACCTCAGTAACAACGACATACCGCTCATCAAATGTCTCGATCATGGTGGTCTTAATAGACCCAAACATCTCCGGTATCACCTCTCGAATGGTCGCGACCACCTCCTCATGGATAATGTTGTGGATCTCCTCGTCACCAACACCACTTCTCTCGGGGTTGTGGCATGTACCCACCATGATGTCTCTGAAACACAACACAAAAATCATTAGAGACTCGCTCGAGCATACTCACACTCGATTTCCCTCCCCCACATGCTCCTTAGTAACCTATAGATTCTTTCTTGGGCTGCATACATATCCGATGCTTTCAGTAGTACGGGCCCAATACTACCTTCCACACCAACCTGTAGTCACCCCAAGTCCTCCTCCCTAGGATTCCAATTCACAAGTACTATATCTCTCACGGATATTAGGCAACTCTCTTAGTAGACTCCTCATATACTCATCTAGATATCTCTCCTAGATTAACCCTCGACTCAGAACTTTTTTTAAGTGATTCCTGCTAGATACTCCTACTCAGCACATACTCAAGGCAACAAGCTTATAGTTTACACTGCCTATCGTGTGTTGGTTTTTGTCTAAGTTAGTTAGGATTAAAACTAGTATAGTTTACACGTATCAGTAAGTCTACAAGCTTATATCTTTTCCTCTACCTTTCCAGATTTAGGTTTTTATGCACATTTCTTCATGTGTGAGATGGTTTGTGTAACAGCCCGAAATCTCAGGTATTGTTAAATTATGTTTTTGGGGTGATTTAAGAGGGGACTCGGCGAGTTGGAGCCTAGACTCGCCGAGTAGGATCGCAGACTTGGTCGCGGGATCGCGACTGGACTCGACGAGTCCAGATATGGACTCGGCGAGTCGACGCTGTTCAGCGGAAACCCTAGCCGTTTGGTTTTGGAACGTATATAAGGCACTTATAGGCCGTCATTGTCCGTCTTTAGTCGACTGAGAAGAACCCTAAACGGCTGTGGGCATCTAGAGCAAGATTGAAGGGTATTAGGGCTTTGAAGAAATTGTTGTGCAAGGAGGAGAAGAGTTTTGGCTAAAGGAACAGCAAGGGATTCGAGTTCTGCGGTTTGGGGACACAGAGAGTGCGTTATTCAGGTAATATTTTGGATTCTTTCTGTATTGTTGATGTGTGCATGGATTTAGGGTTTATGGAACCCATTTGGTGATTAGATGAATTAGTACATTGTTACCCAAACGACTATAACCCTGTATTAGGACCTTTAGAGGTCCAGAAGGTCCCATGCTTGTGTATTTCGGGACAAAACTTATCTCAGGAAGCAGTTTGATCGACTGCATGGCATGGACTCGCCGAGTCCGATGAACAGACTCGGCGAGTAGCTTGGAGATTGACTGGAACTCGTCGAGCTGTTCTTCAGACTCGGCGAGTGGAGTCGGGGTGGCCCCGCGATTCTTCCACGAGGATCTCGTCGAGCCAAGAGGGATACTCGACGAGTCGAAAGGGAACATCAGGGGAAGTTGGGGAGGACGTCTAGACTCGCCGAGTCGCCATGGCACTCGCCGAGTCCGGTCGAGTTGACCGTTGACCGTTGACCAGAGTTGACCTAAGTCTGACTTCTTAGGGATAGTCACACTTAGAAGATATAAGTGTTAATGAGGGATATGTGATGTTATAGGGAGGTTGTAGCACGTCGGATTGTGCACGAGTGATTTCAGGATTTGCTAGCCTTCAGCATTCACGAGGTGAGTCTTCTCACTATACTGTACCCGGAAGGGTTTGACTGTGTGACCGGAAGGACGGATATGATATGTGATATGTATGCTATATGTGGTAAGTTATTTGTTATATGTGTGCTATGTATGTCATGGGCCGGAAGACGATTATATTATGGGCCGGAAGGCAATATGTTATGGGCCGGAAGGCGATATGTTGTGTGATGGACCGGAAGGTCGGCGTGGGTAGGACCGGAAGGTTTACCCAGCAGGGACGGAAGTCCCTTGAGACACATGGACCGGAAGGTCAGGGCCTGGAAAGGCGTATGTGCGTAAGTTGTATATTGGGGAACTCACTAAGCATTTATGCTTACAGTTGTTATGTATGTGTTTCAGGTACTAGCGAGGACCGTGGGAAGGCGCCGGCGTGATCGATACACACTGAAGGATGTTTTTATGATCTTGGGATTTAGACAATTTGTATTTGACATGACACCTAAATTATTTATGCCTTGTTTTGAATGAAAATACTCTATTTTTTTAAAATGAAAAATTTGTTTGAAAATTTGCGTTGTTACAATTGGTATCAGAGCCTTGGTTTGAGGGATTCGGGTGCACCTTCGGGGGGTAACTGAACTCAAACCGAGGATTTGAGGCAACTTTTTAAATAAAGGCATAAACTTTTGTAAATGGTTTTGTGGTAAGCAAGAAAGAAGCAGTGTGTACGATCAGTCAGCGCCCGAACGGTAAAGATCCCCAAAATACCTTACAATATTATATGATATGAATTGTTATGCATGCTAGAAGACTAGGTATTCATGATACGACTAGAGTGGCCTGATTTGTGATGCCTTAGTCTAGGGAAGTTTGCCGATATGAGATGCTTTGTTAGTGTGCGAGTAGATAGTGCATAACAGAAGTAGAGTACTCACTATCCGGGGTTTGGGGAGGAAGATTTGGGATGACTGCTGATGCAGTGTGGTCGGTAGTATTGGGCCCGTACTACCGAAGACACCGGGTCAGTGGGAGGCCCAAGTAAGAATCCCTGGATATCGGAGACTGAGTAGGGTTGCATTATCGAGTGCGATTACACTCGATGGAGTCTCTGATAGTTTTATGTTGTATTTCAGAGACATCATGGTTAGACCACGCCACGGAGCGAGTACGAGCGGTGTGAGTGACGAGGAGATTCGTCAGATGATTCACGAGGAGGTAGCTGCGGCGATCCGGGCTGAGATCCCGGAGATGTTTGGGTCTATTAAGACCACCCTGATGGAGACGTTTGAGGAGCGGTACGCCGCATTGACTGAAGCTGCAGCCGCTGCAGCTACCGCAGCTGTGGCCGCTGCCAGGCCACAGGGGGGTGACTCGTTGCTGTTCCGGGAGTTCAGCAACACGAAGCCACCTGAGTTCGATGGGACGCAGGATCCGATTGCTGCGATGAGGTGGATCGCGGATATAGAGGGGTGCTTCTACACTTGTTCATGCCCGGAGCACCTGAGGGTACGGTTCGCTTTGAACCAGCTCCGTCTGGGAGCGAAGGATTGGTGGAAGTTCGTGACGGCGAACTTCACTCTGGCAGAGATTACAGCAGTGACATGGGAGGGGTTTACTGCTATGTTCAGGGACGAGTACGTTCCCCCGGTGGAGAGGAAACGATTGGTACAGGAGTTCTTAACCCTCAAGCAGGGTACTGACTCTGTTGCGGTGATCACGCGGAAGTTTCATGAGAGGGCGATGTTCTGCCCCGAGCTGGTGTCCACTGATCAGGCTCGGATGAGCCGGTACTTAGGAGTGTTGAGGAGGGATATCCGGGAGTTTGTGTCAAACTCCACCTACCATACTTTTGCTGAGCTCCAGGCGAATGCCAGGAAGCGCGAGATCGAGTTGGAGACCCAGGCCAGGGAGGAGGCCGAGTCTCAGCAGGTGGACCGGTGACCGGCTCAGTCCCAGCCGGCATCCAAGCGGATAAAGTCCGCCGATTCGAGGACAGGAGGTTCGAAGGGCCGCACTTGCGGGAAGTGCGGCAAGAGTCATGATGGGGTATGTCGATCTGGTGCTTGCTACAAGTGTGGCAAGGAGGGGCACATTGCTAGGGAGTGCCCCAAGGGGTTTACGGTTTGCTTTCATTGCAACCAGACAGGCCATAGGAAGGCCGAGTGCCCTCAGCTTCTTCAGGGATCTGCACCTGCTGCGAGAGCTACTGCGACTCGACCGGTGAAGGCCGAGGCCCCGAGGGCTCTGGGGAGAGCTTTTCAGCTGACTGCGGAGGAGGTCTGCGCTGCGCCCGATGTTGTGGCAGGTATGTTGTAATTCATGTATTTATTTTAAAATTGAGATGTTATGCTTATGTTATTATATGCGTAGGTACTTTCCTTGTGAACTCTGTGCCTGCCTTAGTGTTATTTGACTCGGGTGCGAGTAGGTCCTTTGTATCTTTAGCCTTTAGTCAACATATCAGCGTTAGTCGTGAGTCGTTGAGCCGACCTTTGAGAGTTTCTATAGCTGACGAGAAAGTGATTTATGCCACGGAGGTTCTTCGGGGATGCGTGCTAGAGATTTTCGGGGTTGAATTCCCGATAGACCTGATTCCTATTGCGATGGGTGATGTCTGTGTCATCGTGGGCATGGACTGGTTGAGCCGATTCGGCGCTGTCATCGACTGTGAGCGTCAGTTAGTGACTATACGAGACCATAGTGGGGGAGTTCTTTCGGTGTACGGCGAGGGTACCCGTTCGGGATCTACTTTTTGTTCGGCCGCTAGGGCGAGGCAGTGTCTACAGCAGGGCTGTAAGGGTTTTGTGGCGTATGTGATGGATACGCGGGAAGTTTCCGAGAGACCGAAGTCAGTGGAGGAGGTCCCAGTGGTGCGTGAGTTTCCAGATGTTTTCCCTGAGGAACTGCCGGGAGTACCTCCTGTGAGACAAGTAGAGTTTGGTATTGACCTGGTTCCGGGGGCCGCGCCTATTGCTAAGGTGCCTTATCGTCTTGCACCTCCAGAGATGCAAGAGTTGTCCTCGCAGCTCCAGGAGTTGCTGGGGAAGGGATTCATTCGGCCGAGCAGCTCGCCATGGGGAGCACCTATTCTGTTCGTCAAGAAGAAGGATGGTTCACACCGGATGTGCATTGATTACCGGGAGTTGAACAAGTTGACGGTCAAGAACCGTTACCCGTTACCGAGGATCGATGATTTATTCGATCAGTTGCAGGGAGCATCTTGGTTTTCCAAGATCGATCTGAGGTCAGGGTATCATTAGGTGAGAGTGCGGGATGAGGATGTCCAGAAGACAGCGTTTAGGACGCTTTATGGGCATTATGAGTTTGTGGTGATGCCTTTCGGGCTCACCAATGCCCCGGCTGTGTTCATGGATCTCATGAACAGGGTATGCAGGCCGATGTTGGATCGGTCAGTGATTGTATTTATCGACGACATTCTGGTGTATTCGAGATCTAGAGAGCAGCATGAGGAACATTTGAGGGAAGTCCTTGAGGTATTGAGGTCGGAGAAGCTTTATGCAAAGTTCTCCAAATGTGACTTCTGGTTGCGGGAGGTCCAATTTCTAGGACATGTTGTTAATCAGAAAGGGATATTGGTCGATCCGGCCAAGGTTGAGGCGGTGATGAGTTGGGAGGTGCCGAAGTCACCCTCTGAGATCAGGAGCTTCCTTGGGTTGGCAGGGTATTATCGGAGATTCATTAAGGATTTCTCCAAGATCGCTGTGCCGCTCACCAGATTGACCCGGAAGGGTGTGGCATTCTCATGGGGCCCGAGCAGCAGACCTCCTTTGAGGCACTTCGCCAGAGGTTGTGCGAAGCCCCGGTATTAGCTCTCCCGGAAGGAATGGAAGATTTTGTAGTATATTGTGACGCATCGATTTCGGGACTGGGTGCAGTGCTGATGCAGAGGGGTCATGTGATAGCTTATGCGTCGAGGCAGCTGAAGCCTCATGAGGCGAGGTATCCCATGCATGATTTAGAGTTGGGGGCAGTAGTGTTCGCTCTCAAGATTTGGCGTCACTACCTGTATGGGGTTCGATGTACGATATACACGAACCATAAAAGCTTGAAATATTTGATGGATCAGCCCAACCTAAATATGCGTCAGAGGAGGTGGTTGGATGTAGTCAAGGATTATGATTGTGAGATCCTGTACCACCCGGGCAAGGCTAATGTGGTAGCCGATGCATTGAGCCGCAGGGCGGAGAGCACTCCATTGCGAGATGTATGCTTGAGACTGACTGTGATGACTCCAATATTGGATGCTATTCGTGGGGCACAGGCCGAGGCTGTACGACCAGAGATACAGAAGAAAGAGCGGGTCGTTGGGTTAATTTCAGAGTTCGTTAAGGATGGACGAGGGCTTCTGACGTTCCAGGGTCGGATCTGGGTACCGTTCGTGGGCGGTACGCGTACTACTTTGATGGAAGAGGCTCATAGATCGAAATTCTCGATCCATCCCGGTGCTACGAAGATGTATTTGGATTTGAGGAAAGAGTATTGGTGGCCCTGTATGAAGAGGGACGTGGCATGGTTCGTTGAGAGGTGCTTGACCTGCCGTAGGGTTAAGGCCGAGCACCAGAGACCGCATGGCAAGTTACAGCCATTGGAGATCCCCGAGTGGAAGTGGGAACAGATCGCTATGGATTTCATCACCAAATAGCCGAGGACTGCTAGGGGAGTTGACGCAATTTGGGTGATTGTGGATAGGTTGACGAAGAGTGCACACTTCCTTGCCATCAGCGAGAGTTCTTCAGCGGAAAAGTTGGCGGAGATATATGTGAGAGAAGTGGTATCTCGGCATGGAGTGCCGATCTCGATTGTTTCAGACCGTGATGTGCGCTTCACTTCCAGGTTCTGGAAGAAATTCCATGAGGAGCTGGGTACTAAATTGCATTTTAGTACCGCATACCATCCCCAGACAGACGGTCAGAGCGAGCGGACGATTCAAACGCTAGAGGACATGCTTCGAGCGTGTGTGTTAGACTTCGGGGGTAGCTGGGATGCATATTTACCCTTAGCAGAGTTTTCCTACAACAACAACCATCATTCGAGCATTGGTATGCCACCTTTTGAGCTGTTGTATGGTAGGAGGTGTCGGACCCCCATTTGCTGGGGAAAGGTGGGACAGAGAGTGATGGGCAGCACAGAGATCGTGCTTCAGACGACAGAGCAGATTCAGCAAGTTAGACAGAGGTTATTGACCGCACAGAGCCGATAGAAAAGTTATGCAAACAGGCGCCGATCCGAGCTTGAATTTCAGGTCGGCGACTTCGTTCTCCTGAAGGTCTCTCCTTGGAAAGGAGTGATTCGATTCAAGAAGAGGGGCAATTTGGGGCCCCGGTATATTGGACCATTTCGTGTGATTGCAAGGATAGGCCGGGTAGCCTATCGGTTGGAGTTGCCAGCGGACTTGGGACAAATCCACGACACTTTTCATGTGTCGCAATTGAGGAAGTGCATAGCCGACGAGTCGGCAGTGGTTCCATTGGAGGATATTCAGGTGGATGCGAGCCTGAATTATGCTGAGAGACCAGTGGCCATCAGGGATCGGAAGATCAAGGTTCTGAGGAACAAGGAGGTACCTCTGGTGTTGGTTCAGTGGCAACACCGTAAGGGATCGGAAATGACTTGGGAGCCGGAACGTGAGATGCGGGAGCAGCATCCGGAACTATTTTCAGAATGAGACTTCGAGGGCGAAGTCTAATCCTAGTGGGGGAGAGTTGTAACAGCCCGAAATCTCAGGTATTGTTAAATTATGTTTTTGGGGTGATTTAAGAGGGGACTCGGCGAGTTGGAGCCTAGACTCGCCGAGTAGGATCGCAGACTTGGTCGCGGGATCGCGACTGGACTCGACGAGTCCAGATATGGACTCGGCGAGTCGACGCTGTTCAGCGGAAACCCTAGCCGTTTGGTTTTGGAACGTATATAAGGCACTTATAGGCCGTCATTGTCCGTCTTTAGTCGACTGAGAAGAACCCTAAACGGCTGTGGGCATCTAGAGCAAGATTGAAGGGTATTAGGGCTTTGAAGAAATTGTTGTGCAAGGAGGAGAAGAGTTTTGGCTAAAGGAACAGCAAGGGATTCGAGTTCTGCGGTTTGGGGACACAGAGAGTGCGTTATTCAGGTAATATTTTGGATTCTTTCTGTATTGTTGATGTGTGCATGGATTTAGGGTTTATGGAACCCATTTGGTGATTAGATGAATTAGTACATTGTTACCCAAACGACTATAACCCTGTATTAGGACCTTTAGAGGTCCAGAAGGTCCCATGCTTGTGTATTTCGGGACAAAACTTATCTCAGGAAGCAGTTTGATCGACTGCATGGCATGGACTCGCCGAGTCCGATGAACAGACTCGGCGAGTAGCTTGGAGATTGACTGGAACTCGTCGAGCTGTTCTTCAGACTCGGCGAGTGGAGTCGGGGTGGCCCCGCGATTCTTCCACGAGGATCTCGTCGAGCCAAGAGGGATACTCGACGAGTCGAAAGGGAACATCAGGGGAAGTTGGGGAGGACGTCTAGACTCGCCGAGTCGCCATGGCACTCGCCGAGTCCGGTCGAGTTGACCGTTGACCGTTGACCAGAGTTGACCTAAGTCTGACTTCTTAGGGATAGTCACACTTAGAAGATATAAGTGTTAATGAGGGATATGTGATGTTATAGGGAGGTTGTAGCACGTCGGATTGTGCACGAGTGATTTCAGGATTTGCTAGCCTTTAGCATTCACGAGGTGAGTCTTCTCACTATACTGTACCCGGAAGGGTTTGACTGTGTGACCGGAAGGTCGGATATGATATGTGATATGTATGCTATATGTGGTAAGTTATTTGTTATATGTGTGCTATGTATGTCATGGGCCGGAAGGCGATTATATTATGGGCCGGAAGGCAATATGTTATGGGCCGGAAGGCGATATGTTGTGTGATGGACCGGAAGGTTGGCGTGGGTAGGACTGGAAGGTTTACCCAGCAGGGACGGAAGTCCCCTGAGACACATGGACCGGAAGGTCAGGGCCTGGAAAGGCGTATGTGCGTAAGTTGTATATTGGGGAACTCACTAAGCATTTATGCTTACAGTTGTTATGTATGTGTTTCAGGTACTAGCGAGGACCGTGGGAAGGCGCCGGCGAGATCGATACACACTGAAGGATGTTTTTATGATCTTGGGATTTAGACAATTTGTATTTGACATGACACCTAAATTATTTATGCCTTGTTTTGAATGAAAATACTCTATTTTTTTAAAATGAAAAATTTGTTTGAAAATTTGCGTTGTTACAGTTTGATTGGTTAGGATTAATAAATTTGGTAACTTTATTGATCCTTGATGTCCCAAAAGGGGTTAGGTGCTCCATATATGAAGTTTTATGTAGTTGTGAGTCCATGTATGGGGTTTTGACCCCATTTCTCCCATTTTTGACATAGGTAAGTGAAAGACATGCATTGGACATACATGTCCACAAAGTACGGAGTTTTATGATAGGTATATGTGTGAAGAATCCTTTTGGAAAGTTTGAGCAAAGGATTCAGCGAATTTAGAGTTTATTCAATTAAGCTATCTTCATCTAGAAACCACGACATGGCATGTTGCTCACCACGATGTAAAGAGGGGATTTTCGTGATTGTTTTGTCATGTTACTGCCACAAAGTGGTGACATGCTTGCCACGATATGGTGGCGGAGCTGGTCGCGATTGTTTTGTTGGAGAATAGCCACGACGTGGCCAGTAGTTGGCCACGATGTGGTGAGCGTTGACCGTTAACTTTTTGACTTGGTTGACTTTTGGTCAACTAAGTAGTTTTAGAGGGTAGAATAAGGTTTGACCTTGAATGTTTCATTACGTGGTGTGTAGCACTAACTTTTTGTTTGTGAGAGCTTTGGTATTTTCAGCTTCGATTATGAGGTGAGTCTTCTCACTATAGTGTGTAAGATGCTAAATTATCTTTGTGAATCACGCATGTGTGTTGGATGGGACCCGTTATGTATTTGGTCGGTGCCCATTATGTATGTTGCGCACGGCCCGTTATGTGAGTTGGGCGGAACCGAAACTATGTGATATTTGGGCGGGACCCGTTATACTTTTGGGCGCCCATATGGTTATGTGGTATTTTAGGAAACTCACTAAGCTTTGTGCTTCGTTTTTATGTTTAAATGTTATAGGTACTTCTGGTTCTAAATGGAGGAGCCTGATTTGATTGCACTGCATCCCCTTGGAGTTTTCTACACTATCTATTTTATGACTTTACTCTGATGTTTTGAGAATATATTATACTCTAATTATATTTTGAACGATTAAAAGAATGTTTTTGGATTGTTGGAAAAATAAAAAAATTTACCATTTTTTTTGGTCGTTACAAACCCTATATGCATGATTTTCGGGTTAAGATGATGGATAAATGGTTCTTGGATTTCGGGTCATGGATTGTTGTAGAATCCGTTTTGCAGTGAAATGATTTTTTTAAAGAAAATCAAACTGTTGACATGTCGTCTTCTTCTTATTCGCCATTTGATATGTCATAAATTCCATATGTTCGTCATTGTTTATGTAATGAAGATTTAGGCGAATCTGATGATGTTTCTTGTGAGTTTGACAAGATCGAGTTTCCAGATCCAAATCTCATGAACGAAAATGAAATCAAGATTCAGACCACCACCAGGTCATCTGTAGCTACAGTCACCGTTTCTTCTTCATTCTTCATTCTCCATTCCTCAATCTTTTGTTGTCCTTTGTTTCCTTCTTCCTTGAGCTCCAATACTCATATCCTTGATTTCTTGATCACCTGTTTCCTGTTTGGTGGGTGAGAGTGACCATGGACGGAACCGAAACTATGTGATATTCCTCAAAAAAGATGTTTTTGAGTTCTAAAAACAAAAAAAACGGACCTGTTGCAAGGAACAAGAGGTTGTTTTTTTTAGCTAAAAGTGTACATATGGCATGGTGTACCGGTTGTTCAAGGTTAAAAGGACTAAAAAAACACGTCATAAACCACCTTAAGCCCTCATAAACCACAAAAAAAAAGACATTAGACGAATTCCAAAAACATTGTAACGCTAAAATGTCAATTCCCTATATAAATTCATAATATCATTCTATGTTTAAGTCTTTTTAACTATTTGTGGTGAGTTTGATTATGGGAACAATACATTAATTAGCATGTGATAATTTGAGACGTGAGGAGGACGATTAACGATGAGTCCGTTAATTGAGGGAGGGACAGAAAAATCCAAGAAACGGACGGTGGAGATCACGTGTCGATGTTGAGTATTGACCAATAAGCGTGGGTTCATATGTCATGCGTCCCATAATATGGCATGTTCTTCATAATACGTTTAAATCCCAACACAAATAAACAACCATGAATGTAATCCTACATTTTTACAGTTCTTTAGAAAAAAGTTTTTATTTTTGTCCTTTTTAACTAATAATCTATGGCAAAATTTTGGGTATATCTCAATGTTTATTGTACTTTGTTTATTATTTAAAAGCACCGTTTATTAAACTTAAAATGATGATGTCACAAGTTTAGGCATATAAATGATGCAAACTTTGCTTTGAAGCTTTGGCTGATTTGATGAAGTATTTAAACCCATATATAATTCCAGATATATAGTTGTAGTTGGTGGAACTTCAAACTAACTAGAATCATTTTGTAAGTAAGATGGAGTAGTTATTTTATTCTCGAAATAAGAATAATAACTTTGTATGTTTACATGTTATAATAAGAATTCATAGTCAATGCATAAAACCTAATCTGTGATTATTGAATAAAAAGTGGATGTGTTTAGGTTGTCATCAATGTTATAATAGAAAGACATTTTTGTGGAATACTTTTTAAAACTAAAATATTCTACGTCGGTAAATTTAGATTTACACAAATGAATTAATTCAATGATAATTTACATCAACTAATTTGATAAAATTTGGATGAAATTGATTATTATGCTCCATTAATCTATCATTTTTGTCGTACCAAAATGCAATAATTTTGTTTTCTTTGGATAAGCTTTAACTTAATTAAAAATGTGAACTATTGATAACTTGATTATGTTCCAAACTATTTTGTACCTTGTTTCTTGTTTATATCAAAGTAGGGATCAATATTTGGCTAAACCGACCGGATTAGAATGGAACCGGTTTTCCGGACCAGTTTGACAGAAATAAATGGACCATGGACTGGATCTGTAGGGTTTTGATGACAATTTAAGTTTAGAATCTAGAGTTGTCTATCTTTAAAAAAGAATTATAGTAATTAAAAGTAAGCAAAAACTATTAGTAATAAAAGATCATATTAATAGGAAATTTGAGCATTTAAGTACTAGTTATAACAGAAAGCCCAGTTCAATTTCACGAATCAATACTTCAATTTCAATACTCAGAAGTTGATCCATAATAGGTCCTGGGCCTTAGCCCGTAGGAGATCTATGTGTGTTAGGGAAAGATGTTTGTGCATTAATATTAACGAGATAAATTAACTGATTAAGATATCATAATAGTTTTGTCTGACAAAATTGTAAAAATGGTCCTGTGGTATACATTTTTTTTTTTTTTTTTTTTTCAGATTTTAGTCCAAACTATAACTTTTTTAGATTGGTGGTCCTTGAGGTAATTTGTTTGTGATTTTGGTTTTTAGTAAATTGAAAAGACTAAATTGCCCTTATTGTATTTATTTTCTTTTTGTTTTTCTATAAGTGTATATATATATATATATATATATATATATATATATAATAAAAATAGGGGCCCACATACATCTCTCTCTCTCTCTCTCTCTCTCCTCCTCCTCCTCCTCCTCAAATCACGCCACTGTCTCCTTCATCAAAACCTCCATCGCCGAAGCAAGCAACTACAGTCAGGGAGCTTCAAAACCACCTTAAACTAAACACCATGGAGGCTAAGCTTTTTAATGAAAAGATCGAGTCCTTACAAACTGAAAACAAGAGATCATAGGCACAAATGACAGATTATACGAAGGTTTTAGCGGATCTTGAAGCTGCAAAAGCCAAAATTAAAGTTCTGAAGAGGAAACTTGGAGTGGAAACCGCACATAATAAGGAACAGATCATGGATATGCAACAAGGAGTTGAAAAAATGCAGGAGGGTGAACACGAAGGTGTTGTTGGGATTGATCCATATATATATATATATATATATATATATAATAATAATAATAATAATAATAATAATAGGGGCCCACATACATCTCTCTTTCTCTCCTCCTCAAATCACGCCACTCAAATCACGCCACTGTCTCCATCAAAACCTCCATCGTGGAAGCAACAAAAACTACAGTCAGGGAGCTTCAAAACCACCTTAAACTAAACACCATGGAGGCTAAGCTTTTTAATGAAAAGATCGAGTCCTTACAAACCGAAAACAAGAGATCAGAGGCACAAATGACGGATTATACGAAAGTTTTAGCGGATCTTGAAGTTGCAATAGCCAAAATTAAAGTTCTGAAGAGGAAACTTGGAGTGGAAACCGCACATAATAAGGAACGGATCTTGGATCTGCAACAAGGAGTTGAACAAATGCAGGAGGGTGAACACGAAGGTATTGTTGGGATTGATCCATCGGTTCAATTAAAGCTCTGTAAATTGAAGGATTTGGAAGATGAAACAGAGGAATTGAGAAAGTCGAATTCTAGTTTTCAGATTGAAAGTCTTGAAGGTGGTTTATAGGGGTGTGCACCAAACCGCACAAACAACATAAACCGCCCGTACCGCACCGCATAATGCGGTTTAGAACTTTTGCGGTGCGGTTTGCGGTTTGTTATATCGTTAAACCGCACTATGTGGTGTGGTTTGCGGTTTTCAATTTCAAAGTCGCGGTTTAAACCACAACGTATGTATATGTGTATATATATATATATATATATATATATATATATATATATATATATATATATAAGAAATAGTATTGTTTCATCACTAGGATTAATAAAATAGTAATAATTGTTTGATTACAAGTTCGTAACAGTTAGAATGTTGGTATGCATAAAAATGGATATGTTAATTTGCCTAAAATTAGTGAATATAGTCATACAATAGGAATTAATTAACAAATGTATTACAGAAAGCAACTTGTTTTTGAGTTTTTTTGCAAAACATTTCTAGTTTCTAGTTTTATATCTCAAATGATCAAAAGGTTTTTTAGATTTTTCAAAAGTTATAAAATGTAGCGACTTATCAAACCGCAAAACCGCACTTAAACCGCACAAACCGCCTGCATAAAACCGCACCGCATAACGCAGTTTTGAACTTCTGCGGTGCAGTTTGCGGTTTCAAAAAAACTCAAACTGCATATGTGGTGCGGTTTGCAGTTTTGACTTTAAACCGCACCAAACCGCACCGCGCACACCCCTAATTTATATCCATGAACGATTTCAGGAAGCAAGTCTGCATCAATCGGAAATTGCTTTGGCATCCACTAATCAATAAAGCGAGGTCCCAAACCATTTAATAATCTATCGGCTTCCCTTTCGTAAAGTGACCCTTGTTAAGGCTTCGTCTCCTTTTTTCCACCATGGAAACGAGATCGCATCTCTCTGTAATTGCATCCTCTGTAGATAACAAGAGTTTCTTTTTTGTAACATCTCGAAATTCAGGTAAGGCCATTTAGCCCTTCCTTTTTATCAAATGGTCAAGACTAGTCCATGAGTGAGTTCATGTAGCACATTAGTATGCTGGGCGTATCGAGGTACGCTACGCGTACTCATGCGCTTAATTTGGACGCGGACTCACCTGGGTACGATGGGCGTACCCAGGGTTACACTGGGCGTAAAGGGTCCAGATGCAAACCCTAAATGTTTGGCTTGTGCACTATATAATGGATGCTAAGGCTCATTTCTCAGCCTCCATATCAGTGAGTGAAACCCTAAGAGAGCCTCCCAATCGTCCTTAGCTTGAGAGCGAGTGTTTTGGAGCTAAAAGTGCCTTGGTGTGTTAGTGAAGAAGAAAGAGAGGAGCTTGTGGAGGCTAGAGCTTGAAGTGCAAGTTTGGATCTGAGATCTACAGGGAAGGAGCTTCATTTAGAGGTATAAAGTTCAAAACTTTCCTCCTTATTTGGTTGGATGATTGCATGGACCATTTCTAGGGTTAAAAGTCCCAAAGGTGGAGACTTTATGGGTGTAATGTACTCCATGGACCTAGATCTATCCCATTTCAGTGATATTTGTGTTATAGATCCATAAAGTTGCCATCTTGGTCGTTGTTATGAGGTCATGATTGAGTTAGGAGCTTTTTAGAGTTGGGAAATGGAATGTTATGGGTGTTAGTGACTTGTCCAGCCATGCAAAGGCTTAAAGTCACCAACTTTATGGATTAAGAGGGTTAGATATGGTCAGATCTAGAAGTTGGACGTGGGTCTTAACTGATTAAGATCCCAAAATGCTTAGAGTCTGAAATTGGGAGTTACGCGGGGTGTAATCCCAGTACGCGCGGCGTAAGGGGTCGCGCACCCCGTTTTCTGTGAAGACACCGAGTACGCCCAGCGTACATGAGTGGTACGCGCAGCGTAACTTGGGGAGTTGACTTTTAGGGTTTGGTCAATTTTGGGTCTTAGGGCCATGAGAGGGGTAAAATGGTCTTTTACCCTTCTGAGAGTACTAAGAGAGGAAATAGCCTAGCCTTAAGGGATGTATTGATTTAGAGTGCTTATTTCACATTATTAGGCGGAGGCTAGATCGGATTTTTCAGAGTCCGAGATTTACCGAGTTACCCGAGGTGAGTCTTCTCACTATACTTTACCTAGAGTGGTAATTAGAGTTATGTGATAGAGTATTTTGTATGCTTTTGCATGATGTGATTTCTATGTGCCAGAGTTTTTAGAGTTAGGATCGGAAGGTCCACAGAGTTAGGGCCAGAGGGCCCACAGAGTTATGGGACTAGAGGGTCCCACTGAGACACATTGACCAGAGGGTCAAACAGAGTTATAGCCTTGAGTGTCTAATATGTGTTGTGTGTGGTATTTTGTGGGAACTCACTAAGCAATTATGCTTACAGTGTTGTGTTATGTGTTTCAGGTACCAGTAAGGATCGCGGGAAGGCGCCGGTTTAATCAGTACACACTCGAGGAGCTTTTTACATATTTTGATCTTGGGATGTGATGTTATGAATTGATTATGTGATACAATGATGTTTTATGACAATTATGAATGAAAAGGGTGTTTTATAAATGTGAAAATTTATTTGAAAATTTGGGTGTTACAAGTTGGTATCAGAGCCTTGGTTTGAGGGATTCGGGTGCACCTTCGGGTGTATCTGAACTCAAACTGAGGATTTGAGAGATTTTCAAAATAAAATTCACAAAATTTTTCTCAAGAGTAAAAAGTTTTTGAAAGAGCAGAGTAGAGCAGTGTGTACGATCAGCTAGCACCCGAACGGTGATTTCCCAAAATACCCTTACATTATGAGTTATGAGATATATATGATATGATATGATGCTAGAGTAGGGTAGGTATTCTTATTTGGACTAGAGTGGCCTGATTCGTGATGCGTTAGCCTAGGGATTTTGCTGCTAGGAGATGCTTGAGAGTGACTAGATAGCAGTGAGGAGCTTATGAGAGATCTGCTTTAGAGTAGACTACACATAGAGGGAGAGTAGAGTACTTGGGATTTGGGATCCTAGGAGGAGGACTTGGGGTGAATAGTGATGCGGTGCAAATGGTAGTATTGGGCCCGTACTACCGAAGGCACCGGATCAGTGCGCAGCCCAAGTAGGAATCCTTAGGGTACCAGGGATCAAGTAGGATTGGGATATCGAGTGTGTGTACGCTCGAGCGAGTCTCTGATGTCTTGTGTGTTGTATTTTAGAGAGAGACATCATGGTTGGGACACGCCACAGGCCAGGGACTAGCGAGGGGGTGTGAGCGATGAGGAGCTCCGCCAGATGATTCATGATGAGGTGGCTGCTGCCATCCACGCTGAGGTTCCAGAGATGTTCGGGTCTATCAAGACCACGTTGATTGAGACTTTTGATGAGCGGTATGCTGCTCTTTCTGATGCTGCTGTTGCTGCAGCCAATGTAGCCGTTGCTGCTGCCAGGCTGTAGAGGGGTGACGCGTTGCTGTATCGGGAGTTCAGCAACACGAATCCACCAGAGTTTGATGGGACACAGGATCCGATAGCCGCGATGAGGTGGATCTCTGACATTGAGGGGTGCTTCTACACATGTTCATGTCCGGAGCATCTGAGAGTTCGGTTCGCGTTGAACCAGCTTCGCCTGGGGGTGAAGGACTGGTGGAAGTTTGTGACAGCGCACTATACTTCTGCAGAGCTTGCTGCGATGACCTGGGAGAGATTCACCGCCATGTTTCGTGATGAGTACGTTCCCCCAGTGGAAAGCGAGTGTTTGGCCAAGGAGTTCTTGACCCTCAATCAGGGTACTGAGTCTGTTAATGTGATCACCAGGATGTTCCATGAGAGGGCGATGTTCTGCCCTGACCACGTGTCTACCGAGCAGGCATGTTGTAACAACGTAAATTTTCAAAACAAAATTTTCATTTAAAATCATATAATTCTCATAACACATTTATAACAACCTCATTTATACAATTTACAAACGCAACTCCATGTTTGTTTGATTACAAATCCAGGATCCTCGAAACATAACTCTTTCAATGGTGTGTACAATCGAGCCGGTGCCTTCCCGCGATCCTGAGAAAAACCTGAAACACGTAACACATAACACGGTAAGCACGAAGCTTAGTGAGTACCCTAAAATACTGCATACAACACATACGCCACTCGAGGCTATAGCTTGACCCTCCGGTCGATGTGTCTCAGCGGGAACCTCCAGTCCTGTAGCTCGTTGGACCCTCTAGTCCGGTCATAGCTCGTTGGACCCTCCAGCCTGTTATGTATCGTTGGACCCTCCGGTCCGATCTATAAAATCATACAATATACATATATCACATAGCACATAATCTCATACATAACACATAAGACCCTCTGGTCAACACATAATACCACTCTAGGTAACGTATAGTGAGAAGACTCACCTCGAATGATGAACGACTCCTACAAATGTCGTCGTTGCGCACTAGCCTCTACCTCTGAGCCATATCTACAATGATCTCAAATTAGGATCTAAGTCCTAACCCTCATTCTCTAGGTCTAAAGGTAGTCCACTAACTAGTCCATAAATAACCCCAAAACCCATTGGGCCCATCAAGGCCCAATAATAAATGGACTTTACCGAGGTCCAACTCTCAAGTCCAAGAGGCAAGCCCAACTCAAGGGCCCAAGGCACATATACATATTCCTCTGGTCAAAATCCCTAGCACAACAAGCCCAAACTCCAGGCCCAACACTTAAGGCCTAATATAAGACTTAGCCTAAAAAGTCCACAGTGGGGTTACGCGGGGCGTACCTCCCTTGGTACGCTCAACGTACTCCATTGCACACGAATCCTGATCGGGGACACCAACCTAGTACGTGGGGCGTACTCGATTTACGCTCAGCGTACGCCCAGATGAACTTTTTCAACTCTTTTGGTCTTAATCAGTTAAGACCATAGCTATACTCTTAGATCTGGATTCCATAAAGGCTCATACTCAATAAAGCTCGTGACTTTAAGCCTTTGTGTCACACCCCAAAACCACGAACGGCGGAAACGTTCAGGGGTGGAGGACGTCATGTACAGTATCACAACAGTGTAATATAATAAACAAGTAACAACATCATCCATTGCATTATAAGTAAAGTTTTAATACATGTGCGTTCTTTCATTGTAATAAGACACCAAAAATATACAATCAAAATAAAATACGAGAGTTGTCTGCTCCGTCTTCTCAAAACCTGGCCATCGTACCTATCTACTGTTGACCTGAGAATACAAGTTATTTTGAAAGAGAGTATCAGCTTTAAAGTTGGTGAATTCATAAGTATTTAAGTGTCATTGCCTTGCTTACTAAAAGCTGTTTTAAAAGTCATGTAAACCTTTAAATGAAAATGATGATGTAAGTATGAAAAACCCTAGAAAATCCCTTATTTTCTATCAGTTTGAGATGTAGTCTTCTACCAAGACCCGAATGTTTTGTTTATGACAATGTAGTCTTCTACCAAGACCCGAATGTTTTGTAAGTAAAATGATAGTTTTCCTTTGATTGTTTAGTACTAAAGTACTTAGTCTAACTCATCGTTTATGTGGTAGTATCACAAAATAAAGTAAACAGGAAAATGTACTACTGTAAGTGTTGTCACTGGGTACTAGGACTAACACAACATCGCATTAAGCGAAATATGTAACCTAATGAACATCCGGAGATTGTCCAGAAAAAGTAATAATGTAAGTGTCATCACTGGGTACTAGGAGTAACACAACATCGCAATAAGCGAAAGATATAACCTAATGAACAATCGAAGATTGTCCACTTGTCCTCTGTAGCAGCAGCAGGTGGGTGGAGGGGTTAGCCCCAGTTATCGATCTACCTAGTATAAGTAGTAACCTTAGACCTCCATAGATGGTCATCGACCACTGGTGCTAATCAGTGGGGTTCGGAATGGTAAGTCCCGCCGAGCTATCCCATTGAACCGAGATAGGAAAGATAATTTACACAGTAAGTACTAATAAATCATCCTCGTAGTCCTAAGTACAAGTATCCAGGTAAGTGAATACAGTATAATGCACCTATGTAAAAGTGTTCCTGTATGGTATTCATGTATGTGTGTCCATGTAACAGGTAAGTATATGTAAACATATTCATGTATCAGGAAAACATCTGTAAGTACTCATGTATCAGGTAATGTACTAGTATAGACTCATGAATGAACTGACTCTTGTGTGATTCCTTGTAATAGAAGTAATGTTTGATATCTTCAAATTATCCCTATGATAATTTACTGTAATATAACTGGTTGATCATGTAGGTTTATACACTCTTACTACTCAAGGGTGTGGGAAACTAAATGAAAGATGTAAACTAATACATCAATACATATATAAGAATATAAGTGTATATGCATAGTTTAGTTCAAGAATGTAAAATGGTTTTGTAAGACATATTATGGGTTTTGAACAATAATTAACAATGGCTTGATGTCATTTTAATAAACATTTCAAAGGTAAAACATTTGGTAACAATGTGTTTTTAAGATGTAAAACCATTTCATGCATCACATTTTGTAGCATGTGAAATCTGTTAAATGACAAACACAGTTATAAAATACATATCAATGATTCAATAACATGTTTGTTTCTACTTGTATTCCCCCCATTAAAGCATTTAAAATTATTTAAAATATTGATTAGGGGTATGAACTCACCTGTAGTTGGTGATTGGGATGAACTGAACGGTATAGGATGGCTAGGTGTCAAGCGAGGACTTGTACACACACTACGGTCCTAATGAACATATAATCACACATATATGCATTCAATTAGTCTTAAATCACTAATTGATAAAGTTAAGACATCGTAGACATAATAAACACTTTATATAAGTGTTTTAAGCCCTAAGGATTGCATCTAAGCTATTGTGGGACAAGGTATTTGTGTTTAGGGTTCCAAAGGACCCCATATATGAGTTTACTCCTCATATACTAACACACATGGAGTTTACGGTTGTAAACTCTTGATTTTGCGGCCGTAAACTCCCAACCATGGGGGTATTTGTGTGTTTTGAAGTCCCAAATGATTTCTAGAATTATTCCAGCTTGGTGGTTCCATCCTTGAAGGGGTTTAAGGCATAGAAACACTCCATTTAGGAGTTTACGGCCCTAAGGCCATTTCCTTTGGAGTTTACGGCCGTAAACTCCATTGGAATGGTGTTCTTTTTGTTTTCAAGCCTCAAGCATGGGTGGTATGAGTTCTAGGATTTTATTCCAAGTATATGAAGACATTAGGCACACTTTGGTGCTATCCTTTCATGTTTACGGCCCAAGAACAAGTCTTGGCTGTAAACTCACTTTGATAAGTGATTTTGATGTGCTTTGGTCCCTCAATTAAGTGGGTAACAATTTCTTGTAAAGGTCTAGGGCTTTAGGTGTCATAAAAACACCCTTTTGTCCATTTCAATGGAGTTTACGGCCTAAGATTGCTCTTGGGCCGTGAACTCCCATGTGTTTCTTGATTGTTTTCTTGTCCTAAAAACATATACAAATGAGCCTAGGGTAGTAGCATAACACAAGGAACAATCTCGGCTCGGTTTCGGGAGTTTACCGCCCAAGAACACCTTGGGGAGTAAACTCCTAGATCTCATGATTTAGCCATCTAAATCATGTTATAAGCACATAATAAGCTCTATAACACTACTAGAAAGAGGTACTCACAATTTGGGATAAAAACCCGAAGATCCGTCAGAGAGAAAATGGCTTTTCTCTAGTTGGAAATGTGAATAATGAATGAATTTGGTTCAGAATTCTATTTATAGTCCTGAGATATTTTTGGCAGAAAATATTTTTATTCCTAAAATGATCTCTAATTTAATAGAGTGTTGGAATAACAGTGTTGCACAAAACCCTAGTGCACCCACTCTCCTGATGTTTCCTGAAGTGTAAACCCTGAATTACTCAACTTATGCGAAAAGTCTGAAAATTAACTATGACTGCTACAACTTCTATTGAAGTGATATAGTTTGTACATAATGGAAATTGTCACACCCCCAAACCAGAACGGCGGAAACGTTCGGGGGCGGAGGATGTCATATTCAGTATCATAACAGTTCATAGAAAGGAAAGTACACACCACCATATATATTAAAGTTTCCAAAATGTTTACATAATTGTATCCGTTACATGTTCAAAAGTTAAATACATAAACATCTTTCAAAAGAAGTAATTAACGTCAGCACGTTAATCTCCAAAAGTTGATTTCCAAATCTGCTTAGTGGTTCCCTGAGAATACAAGTTATTTCAAAGAAAAAGTGTCAACATTTAAGTTGGTGAGTTCATGAGTAGTGTTTTGAGAAAATGTACGCCATTCGAAAGTTCGTGTATGTTTTCCAGAAAACGTAGTGTTTCAAATGTAAAGAATTATGATTTGTTGTGTTGAAAATGAATGTATTAGATCCAGAAAAAAATCCCATATTTTCCCTAATGGTTGAGATATGAATTGTTGTGTTTTCCAAGAAAAACCCTTATTTTCTTATAAAAGTATGAAATGCATATGAATGTTCGTGTTATAAGTTGTAAATGGTTGCACCAAGAAAATCCCTTATTTTCCTATTAGTTGTTTGGTTTGTATACAGGAAAAACCCTTATTTTCCTGACATAACTGGCAGTCTCCAAGACCGAAAATCGCAAGCAACCGACGTGCTTGTAAGTTGTGTCATAGTTTTACATAGTAAAGCTATACGAAGATCGCATTTGTTAGATGAAGAATAGTTTTAATAGCTACTCGTTCATAAAAGCATAATACCATAATAATTGTATATCCGGGGAGTTTTATAACCATACTAAACATAATATGCCTGTTGCGACGTTCTTCAGGCGTCGTAGCGTTATGACAACTGTCACCCCAAAAGACGGACTGTAGCTAACAGTCAGTGCGCGGGATCATGACTTCCCGTATAGATCTATACACATTTGACACGTTCTTCGAACGGGAGACTCTGGTTATTGACAGGACTTGTAGCGATACCTTTTCTCAAAAAGGCAGTGTTTGAAGATGTACACGTCTCACGGATTCTCAACTAAGTCTGTACTAAAGTAGTAGTTTGTATGCAAAGTTTATCCTTTTTCACAATGTTTGACAAAGCATAAATCATAAGTTCTTTGAATGCATAAAATGATTTAGTAAAGAATGTTACCCTTGATATGATGTATTTGTATGTAAACGTATAAATAAAACATATTTCTATTTATAAACATATTGTATCCCAAGAGGGTAAAGCTGTGTTGTGAGATGTTTTGCATCATAATAACTTCATAAGATAGTTAAAACAACAGTATGCAAAGTATATCAAAAGATCGATGTTTCACACGATTTTAGTCGTGTGTTTACTTGTATTCCCCCCTAAAAGAGTATAAAAAGCATTTAAAAACGTATTTAAAGGGTGTTTGCAGGGGTATGAACTCACTTGGAAGTTTGAAGATAGCGAGATGGAAAACCGGGCAGAGTTTCGTCTCGGGAAGCGGATTTTTCTCGGGATTCTCGGGAATCTCGGGAGTAAAATCGACCTTCGGGACTTGAGCAAAAATGATCAGGGCTTCGGGTTTGAACGGGCACGGAAAACGTGGCAAAACGCAAGAGAAGTGAGAAGAAATGAGCAATTTTTCTAGAGACCTCGCATCCCTTTTATAGGGGGTCTGAGAAGCCTCGGTACACGGGGCGTACGCTCGTACGCAGCGCGTACGCGTACGTCATGCATGAGCGAGTCCTCGACTGCCTCGGCTTCGGATGGGACGGCGGGTCGGACGGGGCGACGGGTCGGTAGCTTCGCATAGGGGCGACGTGGACGGACCGAGACCAAGGCCTTCGGGTACGCGGGGCGTACGAGGGTACGCAGCACGTAACCCGGATGAGGACGCTGACTCCTCCTTCGGATATTACCGGATTTTGATATAAATTTATATATAATTTATTTAATAAACTTCAAAAAATCATATCTTCTTCATACGAACTCCGTTTTCGATGTTCTTTATATCCACACGTAGGTGAGACTAAGATCTACAACTTTCGTTTAGATTATGTTGGCAAATTATGAAATTATTTTTATTATTTATTTATTAAAATGACGTGATTATGGAATTTCTTCAAAAATTTATAACTTCTTTATCTGACGTCGGTTTTTGCCATACTTTTTACCGCTGAAATACCATTGACGAGACCTTCGATTCTCGTTTAGGTCATTCCGGCCAAAAGTCGCTCGATCTCCGATTCGAGTTTTTACGTAACTTCGTATTGCCGGTTTTTGTCGGAAAAACTTAGAATGGTCATAACTTCTTCGTTATAACTCGGATTTTAGTGTTCTTTATATGCTTGGAGACCTTAAGACGATATCTATTACATAGCGTACTCCAAACAGAGCCTTTGAATACTTCATTTTTCGATGATATTCTAATTACCTTTTCAAAGAGGTTACAAGACTCGAATTTCGAGGACCTGAAATGACGGGTTGTTACATCATCCCCCCGTTAGAGGGAAATTTCATCCCAAAATTAAAGTTCGTGCTACGGATAAAAGTTTTATTTGCTCCTCATGTTCTTAATTGAACTCGGTTCCTCGCTTGGCATTCCAGCAAACCTTTCACTATCGGGATACGACTTTGCTTCCTTCGTTTGACTTCACTGGCATGATAACCCTTCTTGGTCGAACGTATGTTGAATGTTTTTGTGGACAGTGAGAGTAGTACATCTTGTACCCTACAAGTAGTGTCTCCAGATCTTCGAAGTAATTACCGATGCTCCTGACTCAAGATCATGTGTTGTATAGTTAACTTCCTGTGTCTTAAGTTGTCTTGAGGTATAGGCAGTGACCTTTCCTCTTGCATGAGAACGCAACCAATTCATACTGGTTATGATGTAAAAATCTTGGAAGTGGATTAGATGTCATGAAGATCTAAAAGAAAGTATGATTATTCCCGAATTAAGGAAAAAGGATGGGTATTTTTGTTCAATCTGCCTCTTTAGTACCAATCGACAGAAAGGGGCATGTGTTGCGCTTCTAAGTTTATTTATATGGTAGCACGATCATTCGTAGTCTTAGGCAGTCTCCGTCCTGAAGTTCATATTAGAAATTCATACATGGTTCAACGATTATAATCTCGTGTATACGAGTTGTATATAATTAAGATTGAAAAGGTAGTCGAATAACTGATTCTTCTTTAAGCTCACATCCCATCGAGGAAAAAGAAGTTAAAGTGGAATCATCAATTCTAAACCTGTAGAACCTTGATTATATATCATCTCTACGTATACATTCATCAATGACAGACCAATCGTATGGATCTTTGGATTTGAACTTGACGTACTGCATGAGTGGCACTTCGGGGGCTTCTTCGCAAAGGAAAAAAATTATGAGGTACTCCATTCATGAGTGATTGGTGTTCTGATATGACGGTTTCGATGGAAAGGCGATTTCGAAGAAAGAGATGTACGTATGAAACTGATTTTGTGAGAATCAAATTGAATCAAGTCGTATGATAATGTCGGAATCATAAGGAAAACTTAAGGACATTAGATTTGAACATAAGACGTTTACCGACAAAATACTACCGTGCAACCATCAACAGAGTTACAGTACTTTAGACTATTACAAGACTATTGCTGCGAATAAGGTATACTACAAAGGCAAGTATACGCAGCATGAGTATCCCTATACCGACGGGATCCCGCAAAAGACAAGGTTCTGGTTGCACTAGTTTTTGATGGTTTATAAGTCTGATACAACAAAACGCCTAAATTACATTAATGTTGGTTCGGAGTAGGTTCTCCTGCAACTGTGGTCCTGAGAATCCTACCGTCTATGCCAGAATCCTTTGTGATAGGGCAATCCTTCTTGAGGTGCCCTTATCTCCTCGCATTGATGGCATGACTGGCTAGCGCTAGCCTTAATGGCGGGAGTGAGGTGCTTAGCCAGTGTTATGTGGGCATGAGTGCCTTCCTCATTACCCCACCTTGGAAATTGCTTCTTAAAGCGTTCTGCAGGAGTTGCCACTTGTTGGTTTCCCGGCTTGATACTACCATTGGAACTCTCGACTCCTTTGTCGGTCTTGCTTGTGTTGCCTGAGTTGATGTGTGTAAGGAAGGTTGTCACAGCAGCTACTACTGCAACTTGTAATGTAGCGGCGTCGATATGGAGGATGGGGGTTTCGTTGCTTGGCTGATTGTTTCCGGAGTGAGTGCTTCTGGTCCATTTGTTCCTTTATGAATCTAGATCCTAATGTGCATACTTCAGCGTACCTTCTTTACTCCGCCTATCAATTCGACTGATCGGGATCGTGTGGTTTTGGGTTTAATTACTTATGTTCTTCTAAATGTTAGCATATTCACTCGATGCATTAGGGCAGCTACGTTTTGAAGCTCATGGTTGAATTCCCTACTAGTTTCTGGGCCTGGATTTGACTTGTTGCATGCGTGTTATTTCTAAATGATTCGTTGGGGGGTACTACGGGAAGGTTGCAAAGATTCCTCATATGAGTACCTCGGGGTTTTGAAACTAGAAACCAATTGGGGTTTGTGTGGGGGTTGTCATTATAAATCGATCGAGTTTCGTTAGTGGGATAGGGGATTCTACGTATGTGTTTTCAGTGCTTTTTAGTCTATCTCTATTATTACTACTATGAAAGTTTTGTTTAATGATTAGGGTGTTTGTTCGAGTAGATTTTTAAACTTGCGACTCACGGAACTCTTCTGCGTTCCTACTATCAATGGAATGTATGCAAATAAGTTATCAAGGAGAAATGTACCCAGAATAACCGTGGGGTCTGCAATAGCCTCCTCTTGGCCCATTGCGAATACTTGGCCTTCTCCACCAGCATTCATGATGCTTGACTCCAGGCAGTCCTTTCGGAAGTGTCCCGTTACTCCGCACTCATAACAAACGTGATCTACTCCTACGTTTGTGGCTAGAGCAGTTGGTTGGGCTAGTTCTCTGTAGTAGTGGACGGTGTGTCCCTTTCTATTGCACCTAACGCAATACATTTCATGACAATATCCATGATGATGAAAGTTGCATCGGTTGCACTTAGGCTGGTTGCCGTTGTACGACCTTTTGGGTGTAGGGGTAGGGTTTGTTGACTGCTTTTTGGCGTTTCTTTGAGTTGATTTGCCTCCCCTCTTGCTCCAGGGTTTTCGAAAGAATAATCTATATTTCTTGCTCCTTCAAATGTGAATTCTTCGATGCTCACGGACGAGGCTTTGGCTCAGAAATCTTCAACACAAACTCCATGAGTCTTATCTATACCTGAAATCACTTTTCAAGACAAAACAAAACTAAAAGAAAACTTAGCACACAAATGAAAACAGAAACAAAAAATATTTTTGGATTTTTGATTTTTCTGAACAAGAAATAAAACAGAAATAACACTATTTTTGGATTTTTAAATTTTTCTGATTTTTCGTTGATTTTTTTTATTTTTGAATTTTTCTGATTTTTTTTAATTGTTAATTCTCCCCTAATATTTAAATTAGAAGAAACTATGACAAATTTAACAAAAATAAAAATGATATCTAACTTTAAGAGAGATTTGGGATCAAAGTTTTTAGACAACCTTTATCCACTTATCGGTACCTTTCATATTCACATCTTTGTCTGGTCGATCATCGGTATTGTTGTCCACTTAAACACGAAAAATTGTGACAAATTTAGGACATACTATTTGTCACAAGATAGGTGAACTTATGTTCCTAAAAACTATATCTGATCCTAATTTCTTAGATACTATATCTTAAGGACAATTCATCTGACGACGACTAGGGATATTGTTATCCACCTAAATTGAGCAGTGAGATCTATAGACAATCTGTATGTGTTCAATTGTAAGTGTACTAGAACGTGTTTCCCGCTTCCTGATATGCCCCAGCCATCAAGAACTTCCAGAGTACTCCTTACACTGGGTCAGCAGACAACCATTCAGAGAGAAGATAGAGTCAGAATTCTATTACTTATTACTTATTACTTCAGAGGGGTTGAGAAGTAGAAGGTTGCATATGCTCTGTACCAGGTCAGATTAGAAGTCGCGCAGAGGAGACACCATATGGCTAACAGATAAGAAGTCTTTCACATATATAACCTGCAGAGAAATAGAGTTGCATATGTTGTGTACCAGGTCGGATTGGAAGTCACGCAAAGGAGACAACATATGACTAACAGACGGAAAGAAAGAAAATGATATTCTACAGACCTAATTTATCGGAATTTACCAGTCGCCCCATCCAACCGGAATTAAGGACAGAATCCGCACATCGAGGAAAAGTTAAGCCACGGTTCCAAGTACGGGTTCAATTATTGTGACGAGTAGATTCCCATATATATCTCCCTGCTCAACCTATCCGAGCGTCGTATTGTCAGGCTGAACGGATCTAACTAGGTCAAGATTTGTCAAGTCTATCCATTTCCTAAGTTCAACTCTCCCTAGTCAAGTCCATTTAAAAAATTTTCGTGCCTAGCGACGCATCAAACCAGAGCATAGACCCTTCAACTTCGGGTACGTTACGCAAACTCAGGTTGCCTGTTATCACTTTATCATATCACTTCCCAAAACATCTCCCTCAAGCACATTCTATAACCAGCATAATTTTTTTTATTTTTCTGATTTTCTAATGTTTTTGGATTTTCTAATTTTTATGTTTTTGGATTATCTAATTTTTTATTTTTGTTTTAAAATGTTCTAATTTTTGTTTTGTTTTTATTTCTCCCCCTAAATTTGTGCATAAGAGAGAAACGAAAGTAAATGCGCAAATTTAAACTATCCTAAAACAAAAATTAGTCTTTAAAGCGAATCAGGTTAAGAAAAACTCAGGAGTATAGAGAAGAAAACGCAAACCGTAAGTCACCGATTGAATTTGCATCCAGAAGGTTTGAGAACAACGTAAACTCAGAACAGATCCGAAAATTCTTCATGTCGTTAAGCACAAACCCCATTTGTGATCTCTTCCTTTCTTCCTTTCTTGCCAAGGACACATACTCTCAAATAATGTTCTGAGTACTGTACAATTGAGAGCTGTCTCCTATCATGTTCCTGGAACAGTTACTATCAACAAACCGAAGTCTGATGATATGCCTCCATAGCTGCTCCGACATAGGGCGGGATTAGTTGGTCTTTGGAACCCAGTCCATTTTGAAACTGGGTCGACCTTTGTCATCGACACACGATACTTTCTCCCATGACATGTCCAATTTATCACAAACAGAAGACATAGAAATATTAGAATCGTTAGTTGATTTGGGAGATTGAGCCTTTGGAACCCATTTGTAGTTGGGTTTAACCCATTTCTTTTTCGATCCGATGGGTGGCTCAGTACTTGCTTTTGAACTTGATGTCGGCCGTTGAGATGATTTTGATTTTGGCTTCACGGGAGCATCTCTTGGATTTGGCTTCTTTGCCGACATTCCCTTCTTGACCTTGTGGGATTGATTTTTGGCCTTGTGCGCATTCCAGTCACCATTTTCTGAACGTGACCTTGAGGGGGTTCTTTTAGAAAACCTCCCTCTTTGCGAGTTTTGCCAGCCTTGTGCGTAGTAGGGAACGTATGCGCGATTTGGACAATTTCTGGCAATGTGTCCAGGTGTTCCACAGTGAAAGCATGTCTTTTTCTTCACTGTGGAGTTGTTTCTTCCTACCCCTGGTGGCGTGTCCATGCCTTGTCTCTTGTTGTTCCCACATGCACACTTGCAACAAGAACTCTGTTGCGTTGGAATTGGTGGCCTGTATTTCTCAACGGCGGGTTAATCAGAAGCAGTTGAATTTGAAGCAACAGATTCAGAGTTCAAGGAGATGTTGGTTTGTTTAATGGTGTTCTCCTTGTTCTCATCCTCTGCTACTTTACCAACACATGAAGTAGAAGCATTAGTATCGTTCAGCTCAGCACCCTCAGTTGGCCCTGATTGTTCAGTCTTAACTGAATCTGGAGCAGGGGTTTGGCCATACTGAGCAGGCATTTCTTCCTCATTGGTCTCAAAGGGTGGGTTA
Organism: Lactuca serriola; assembly: GCF_051521515.1. NCBI lineage: Eukaryota > Viridiplantae > Streptophyta > Magnoliopsida > Asterales > Asteraceae > Lactuca > Lactuca serriola. The sequence goes on from NC_136416.1 coordinate 42,506,673, forward strand.
TAATTGTGATTAAAAGGAGGTGGCACACTGTGATACCCTAGACCCTTGGTTTGATTATCTTTAAAACTCAATTGATTTTCTACTAAGAAATCGACTGTCTTACTTGATGCAGTATAATTTTTGAAACTAACATCTGTTTTTCCACACTTTATTTTCAAAGCATCAAGTTCTTCAGTTACAGCAGCAAGTTTGCGTTTAATGTGATCATAATTATCACACTTGTTGCTGTACTCTTCTTGTAATATCCTAAAGTCCTTAGTCTTGGCCTCTAATTGAGCTTTTAAAGGTTTCTGACCTTTCCTTAGAGTATTATAGCCTTCGTGTAACACCCAAGATTTTGAAAGCCAAGAAAGTAAAGGAAACCCTACATTTAAGAGGGACTCGACGAGTCCAAGGAAGGACTCGGCGAGTCGGAGCGGGATCCGGGTCGAGGAGTAAGTGACCAACTCGGCGAGTCGGCCAAGTGGACTCGGCGAGTCTGGTCTGTGCAAGGAAAACCCTAAATCCGGGGCTTGGAGCCTATTTAAACGTCTCAATCTTCTTCCTAGGGCTCCTTTACTATCTCTCACACCCAGAACGCCGCACCCTAAGCCCCCATTGTGATGATTTATGCTTTTGGCCATTTTTGAGTGATTTAGAAGAAGAAGAAGAAGTGGGAATCTTTGAAGCATCAAGGAGCGGTTTTGGATCTGAAGTTTGGGGAGCATTTTAGAGCATTGGAAGGTATCAATTCGTTTCCCTCCTTTAGACCTTCTTTGGTTATGAGTTTTGGGGCTTTTAGGCCATGTTTAAGATCAATCTTGAGCTTGAGGTCCAGATCTGAGGTTGCTACCTCAGATCCATGCTTGTTTTGGTTTAGAATCCCGTAAAGTATCAGTCATTGGGTGGATTTTGGAGCCTCTTGGTCTTAAACCCTAGTTATTGGTGCATTTTGCCTAGATCTCCCTCTCTACACGTAAAGTTTGCAACTTTACGTGGGGAATAGGCTTGGGAAGGGTAAATCTACAGTTTGGAGTCCATGCATGACTCGGAAGTCCTCTGCATGTAAGTGGATCTTAATGGACTCGGCGAGTCCTTCGAGTGGACTCGGCGAGTAGCTTGAAGATGAGGAGGAACTCGACGAGTGGGATGAACAGCTCGTCGAGTCGGATGAAGATGAGCATGAACTCGGCGAGTTGGATGAACAACTCGGCGAGTTGGATGAAGATTCTCGTGTGCTCGGCGAGTCTGTTCTTAGACTCGGCGAGTCAGGTCGCGTGGTCCCAAACCCTTCGAGTTAAGTCTCAAGTCAGCGAGTCAAGCCAGGACTCAGTGAGTTGATCAGGTCAGGATTCGGGAATCAGTAGACTCGGCGAGTCAGGGGCTGACTCGGCGAGTCAAGTCGCGATTAGAAGGACTTTGAGCATAAGAACTCGGCGAGCCAGTAGGTGGACTCGGCGAGTAGGGTTGACCTGGAAGGTTGACTTTGACCAGGACTTTGACTTTGACCAGAGTTGACTTGGTTGACCTTTGAAGGTTAGTTAGACTAAGTGTTATGTTGATATTGGTAGCTTGGGGAGCTAGTGGAGCAGCAGTTCGGAGTCAATGGTCAGGTAGCGGCCAAAAAGGGATTAGCAGCAGCAGTTCAGCAGTATCAGGTGAGTTTCCCTTTGTATGAATGGGTCTACGGCCACAATGCCGGCCCATGTAGTTATGAGTAGAAGACCCGGGGGTTAGCCCTAGGCACAGTATGCTAGTATGATATTCGGACGGGGTCCAATGATAGAGGGCGGGTGCCCAAGGAATGGTTTATGCGATAGTTTATACTTGTTTTCTGTGTGATACTTGTATGTGCCTGGTAGGGAGGTGAGGGTGGGCGAGGTCCCGTATCTCACCAATAACAGAGTGTGGATGGTGTTCCACATCTCAAAAGCAGCAGCCCAGGGGCGAGGCCCAAGTTAGGAAAGGAGTGAGGGTGGGCTGGGCCCGTATCTCACTATCAGTAGGAGTATGGACGAGGTTCCATGACTCATCAGTAGCAGGACACGGGCGGGGCCCAGAGATAGGCGAGGCCTTAGAGCAAGAGCTGTTAGTATATGTTTAGCTTATGTGATGTTATGTGATATGTTTATGTGCTATTATATGTTAGTGGGCGAGGCCCTGGGACAGGCGAGGCCTAAGTAAAACAGATCTGTATCCGAGCGGGGCTCGAAGCCAGGCGGGGCCTGGAGCGGCAAGGCCGTTGTAGCGGGCGAGGCCCGAGGTAGAGGGCGGGGCCTAGGATAGCGGGCGTGGCCCAGTATTTGCAGTATGTGTTAGTTGCAGCTAGTTAGAGGGCGTGGCCCAGTATGTGCAGTGCGCAGTTATGCGCATGATATGTGGTAGGGTGGGGAACTCACTAAGCTTCGTGCTTACGGTTTTCAGTTTTGTTTTCAGGTGCTTCCGGTAGCGGAGGGAGGAGCTCGGGGTGATCGCATGGCACACACCATAGATTAGTCAGCCTGGGAATGTTTACTCTGATAATAAACATGTGTTTTGAAACTTATACTCAGATTATGTTTTGGAATGATGTCTTTGTTTAAAGTAATGTTTTATTAAAAAGAATTTTTTGGTCTTGAATTTTGGGATGTGACACTTCGTATTTGAGGTCCTCATTTTCTCTTTTTAATAAATCAATTTGTTCGCAAAGAAATTTAATCGTAGCTTTACAAGATGGAGTACATGAAACTTCATTTACCGGAATTGATGTGGAACTCATTTTTTTATTTTTTATTTTTTATATATTTTTTTAATAATTTTTTTATATATTTTTTAATTGCCCTTTGACTTAAAAACCGAGAAAGTCAACCTTAAAAGTCAAATTTAAAAAGCCAAACTTGAAAAGTCAAACCGAAAAGCCAAATTTGAAAAATTAAAAGTCAAACGAGAAAATCAAAATTTAAAGTCAATGGTCAACTTTTAAAAGTCAAAGTCAAAATTTTAAGCTCAAAGATAAAAATAAAATAAAAAATTAAGAACAAAAAAATTTGGGTTGAAAATAGAATTTAGAAATAAAAAAATTGATTTTTAGGGTTAAAAGTGGCAATTTTCGAAAATAATAACCGAGAAGGAGAAGTTATGTTTTAAATTTCGGAGGAGAATAGCATCAACCAAGTTGGTCGAGATGGTAAGGCGCCGGTTGTGTAGGCGGAATACCTGGTTTCGAATCCTGGCAGCTTCAATTTCCGTTTATATTTTTTTAATACAAGGCTGCTTTGCGAGGACTAGAGCTGCGAAGCGAGGAGAGCCAAATGCGAGCCGAACACACTGCTGAGCCGTGAACCAGAGGCGAGACCGAGCCGTATACCGAGGCCGCACACGGAGCCGCACACCGAGGTGCACACTGCTGAGCCGCACACACCGAGCCGTATACTCCGAGCCGCACACCGAGGCTGCTAAGCCGCACACCTTCAAGTGGCCGCACTCCTTCAACAGATTCGCGAAAAAAAGACGTTTTTCACCCTTTTTTGCTCCAAAACTCGATCAAAAACTCGTTTTTATGAAAAATGCAAAGAAGTAACCCCCACTAATTTTCCAAGATCTATCCAAAAACGCTATTATCTTTTCAAAACAAGATCAAATAAGCTCCATATCTGACAAAATTGACTGATACAAACCAAGCTCTGATACCAATTGTAAGTCCCCAAAACTGCTTGTGTATCAATCAGATCCAATTGATGGTGTGGAATCCCAATCAATTGGATGATGTCAGATCAATATAGAAGAGAATGAGAAGAAGAAGATGAATCTAATGATGTATTGATGATATGAATTATGCTCCTTACAATTGATTCTCTCTCTCACACACACACTTCTTCTCGCTAACTTTCTCTCTCTTCTCTAGGCTTCTTCTCCTTTCTTTTTCTCAACCATACACTCACATGCACTCCTCTATTTATATGGACCTCCGGCCATACACATGTGTACAGCCGCACACCCTGTGTACGGCCGCACACAGGGTGTGCGGCCGTACACACAAACCTCAAACACATACAACATTACATAAAATATATTTTCCTAGAAAAGCAAAGTATAAACCATATTTTTGACCCAACATTCATATTGTACGCCCAGCGTACTCTGAAGAACATCCGCGACCCTCCCTGGTCAGTACGCCCAGCGTACTCTAAATTACGCCCATCGTACTCTAAATTACGCCCAGCGTACTCGGCTAAGCCTGAAACCATAAAACTTCTGAAGGCCATAACTTCTTCGTTATAAGTCCGTTTCCGACGATCCTTATATCCACGAAAAGCTAACGAGAAGACCTACACTTCTATCAACTTTATTCTTCATGAATCCCACTCGAAATCAGATCCAAAATTCATAAAAAGCCCGAATCAGCTCCTTAACAATACATTCGGGCTTTAAAGCACAAACCGACTCATTTATCACACAACCTACCTCACCCACATCCCAAAAGGGAATAACCTTTCTCTTTCAACGCCTCAAAACCTTCTCATACTCGGATTAATGCCCACGGGCCTTAAATCACAAAATAATCCAGAACAGGGTGTTACAGTTCTCCCTCACTTGAAATAGATTTCGCCCTTGAAATCGCTCCTTATCAACACATAGGTCGAACCTAATGATTCAGGAAGCACCATCGAAAGAACCCCATATCATACAACAATCTCTTCCAAAAACACGTAAAACCAACAGGAACTCCCGACCCCGAAGAAGGACAGACCCTTCTACCGTTGCGGTACCTGATCTGCCTCTCCAGAACTTGAAACTCTGTTGGTCTGTTTCCCTGTCAGAACACCCTCGCAATATCATCATGTTAATTGCTCATTGAATAACATACTCTAAGAATACTCTATCAATTCCGATTCTCTAATCGATCCCGGTCACAATTCAAAATGGATGGAAAGGTCATATCCCACTAAGGACCCACTGTCTGAACAACTATCATAACTCTTCTGAAGGAATGGTCCTCAAACCTCTATCCTCAGACACAAGAAAGCGGTCAAACCACCTCGGAACGATCCTCTGCCACTCTAAATCATAAGCCCCAGTTCCTCTCAAATGTTCCATCCGACACTAAACACCAGGTCAACTCCCAACCTGATAGTTGGACCTTCAAGGGCTACCCGCTGCACACCCAATAAAACGACTTACCAGATTCCTTCTCACAATAACTATCTCGGCCCATCGTGACACACAAGTCACAAAGTTTGCTTTACCCCAAGCGAATACTACAATCCTAACTGAAATCGTCTCACCCTCGACCCCTGTCATCTACTACTCATTAGCTTCATACATCTCGCGTTCCGTCCCATACAAACGAATTGACCCACACAGGTCTAAAACATCAGATGACACACAACGCCCCTCAGGAGGAACCCACCTCTAAGCTCGAAATCTTCTCTTGCCTTCACATTACACCACTAGAGCCAAATCAAACTCAAGAGTCTGGGTCGACGTGAAATTGGAATCACTCTTCCCAATGAAGCTCTCAACTCATAACCCATTACTCGCAACTTTCGTGTACATCACTACATCCAATTCCTTCCGAATACGATCACCACACCTTAACTTAGAAGAAAACGACTCCCGACCATTAGGGAGACCCCAGTCTCACCCATGCCCTGTCTACCAGATTCTCACAGACTCACTGATAAGGCTACCCAAGCCTAAGAACTCCTCTGCGCCATGCTCTGGCTAATGAAAACTACGGCTCCCCGTAGTTCCACAACGCTTTCTCACTGAACAGTGAAAGCTACGGCTCCCCGCAGTTTCACAACGCTCCCTCACTGCTTGGCAAATACTACGGCTCCTGGCAGTATCGCCACATCATCTCGCTGGCTGGTAGATACTACGGATCCCCGCAGTATCACCACACTCTCTCGCTAACCAGCGAATACTACAGCTCCCCGCAGTATCACGACACTCTCTTGCTGTGACATCCCCAAAATCTCGGCCAGAAAAGACCGATTTTCATTTATGCTTTTAAAATAATTTCAGAGTAAATCCTTTTGATTTGAAAGAGTTGCGGAATTTGTTCCCAAAAACAAAACATGATAAAACAATGTTTACCAAAGCATTTCATAAAAGAAATGTATTTTCATTATAATCAAAACTCGGGGTGTCATGTTCCGATACAGACCAATAAGCATAAACGAATACATTACAAGTCATTCAACAAATATATACATATACAGACTTGTAATCAAAACAACTGATGGTTCATCCATCTCATGCCCTTGCGCCACTTCCTGTAATACAATTAAAACTGAGTGGGTCAGGCTTGGGAGCCTGGTGAGCATATAGGGTTTTCAACCCACAATAAATAATCATATTTAATTTTCACCAACCAACAATAACCCAATTATCCATTCCCGTTATTCTCACTTTATGTCCCTAAAACAACTAACACAAGGGACCTAGTCTAAGAATATTTCATCGGGGCGACAACACATGCTTCGGGGTACCTCAGCAATATAAGTCAAATAAGGCAACCATGAGGGGGATGGAGTACAACAAATGAACACCCAAGTTCATTAACACCTACAGGTAGCGAACCTGCTAATGTTTCCACAAGACTGTCTAGAATAGCCAGTGGTCGTCATCTAAACTCCGCTAGATGACTGAATCAAACAACAACGAGGCCTCTCATCTGTTTATTACACACCAACTATCTACCCATGTTCTACCCAACATATTAGTAGATAAAATATACATTTTTATACATAGTTTTGAAAACCTGTATAGCATGCTTTAATCAACACATAATCCACATAACAGATGAGGCACACCCACACATAGCACCTATCTCATAGAGAATAAATCATATCTATGAGATAGAAGAGAGTGAATACATATTCACACATATAAACAACAATATACTATACACATAGCACATACTTTATAGAAAATACTTAATATTTATGTGTTAGAAGAAGGTAACTACACACTCACACTTATAAACGACAATATACTTAATACGCTCGAACCAAACTTGTATTATTATCGTGTTTATGAAAGGTAGTATACACTCACTTGATCAGAAGATGATCGGACAGCACTACGACTTGCAGAAGTAGTAATCCTCAGCAGATCTGGAAGATCTTCACAAAAATCGAACTTCTCGCAGGCAGAGCTTCGGCTCGGGAACCGCACTTCTCGGGATCTTGGGGATCTCGGGACTTGCCTCGGGGATTAAGTATGATACCGGGGCTTCGGGATATTTCTGGCATGCCAAACAATGCAAAACGGGAGAGAGAAGAGAGGAAATTGACAAAAGACTCGGCTGCCTTCGGTTCCTATTTATAGGAGGCTGGAGCCTCGGAGTACGCGGGGCGTACTGCAGTACGCAGCGCGTACTGCTTCCGAAATCGTCACTGCATGCGTCATCCGAAATGTCGACACTCTTCGGAGTACGCGGGGTGTACTCGCGTACGCGAGGCATACGTCAGATCAGACCGGTGACTCGCCTTCGGATAATGCCTCCGAATTTCCATTTAAATTTAATTACCAAATATTTAATAAACTTCGGAAATTCATAACTTTCGCATACGAACTCCGTTTTCGACGTTCTTTATATCCACGCGAAGGTGAGACTACGCTCTACAACTTTCGTTTAGACTCCGTCGGCTAATTTCGACTTTATTTTTATTATTTATTTTTAATAGGCCGCGACAGAAAACTTCGTTATAAATTCATAACTTCTTCGTTTGACGTTCGTTCTCGCCTAACCTTTTATCGCTTTGATACCAACAATGAGATCTTCGATTCTCATTTAGATTGCTTTGGCTAAAAACACCTCGATCTCAAATCGAGTAAAACAGGATGCACACCGCTAAGCCGAAACTTTGATAAATCATAACTTCCTTATCCGAAGTCAAATTTGGGCGTTCTATATATATTCGGAAACCTCGTTTCAACCACTACAACATTATTCAAAGATATTAAGTTTATTTTACACTTAAATTTTGACGCTTATTTTTATTCTTAATTAATCAAACCACATAATTAAGCAATTAAGCACAAAACACATAATACTCAAATAATACAATCTTATTATTTCAAAACAGGTTACAAAGGTTAACCTAGACTATTACATTGCTAAAAATGGCAAGCCCGGAAACACAGACGTTACAATTCTCTCCACCTTAGAATGATTCCGTCCCCGGAATCACACATCAACAAACAAATGCGGATAGCGACTCAACATGTCACTCTCCGTCTCCCAGGTGAGATTCGGCCCATTCGTGTGTTTCCATCGGACAAGCACTAACCCAACCATTTTGCGTCGCAACTTCTTAGTCTTTCGGTCAACAATTGCCTCTGGTTCTTCAATCAACCTTTTGTTCTCATCAATTCACAATTCAGAAATTGGAATTATATCGGGAACTTCTACCGTGAACTTCCTCAAATAGCACACATCAATTCCATTCAGTTCCTCGGGTAATTCGAGCTTGTAAGCTTGGTTCCCAACTCTCTGAAGAACTTTAAACGGTCCAATAAACCTTGGACTCAACTTTCCCTTTTTTCCAAATCTTATAAGTCCCTTCCACGGCGAGACTTTAAGTAAAACCAAATATCCAATCTCAAAAGTCATCGGTCTTCGCTTCTTGTCCGCATAGCTCTTTTGACGATCTTGAGCTGCTAACATTCTTTCCCTAATTATTTTCAACTTTTCAGCGGTTTGATGAACCATCTCCGGTCCCATAAACTATTTTTCCCCAGCCTCAAGCCAACAAGACGGCGTACAACACTTCTGTCCATACAAAGCTTGATAAGGTGCCATCTTAATGCTCGAGTGAAAACTATTATTGTAGGAAAATTCTACCAAAGGTAAATGTTCATCCCAGTTACCTAGGAATTCCAAGGTACATGCTCTCAGCATATCTTCAAGTGTTTGTATCGTTCTTTCACTCTGACCATCAGTCTGCGGACGGTAAGCTATGCTTAAACATAACTTGGTACCCATTTCCTCTTGTAGACTTTTCCAAAACCTTGAGGTGAAACGGCTATCACGATCCGATAAAATCGTTAACGGAACACTGTGAAGCCTCACAATTTCCTTCACGTAAGAATTCACACGCTTTTCCATAGACCATTTCTCCTTGGCCGCTATGAAATGCGCACTCTTAGTGAATCGATCAACGACCACCCAAATCATGTCGTGACCATTCTTTGTTCTGGGCAGTTTAGTGACAAAATCCATAGCAATGTCTTCCCACTTACCCATAGGCACAGGCAATGGTTCTAAACTCCCATACGGTTTCTGATGTTGTGTCTTTACTCTCGCACAAGTCACACACTCAGCCACATACTTTGCATCATCAAGCTTCATTGTCGGCCATAAGTAGTAGGGTTTTAGGTCCCTATACATTTTAGTGCTACCAGGATGAATCGAGTACATGGTCTTGTGAGCCTCTTCCATCAGAAGATCCCTAATTCCTCCTGACTTAGGTACCCAAATACGATCTTGGAATACCTTCAGTCAATGACCGTTTGTACCAAACACCAACGTTTTACCCAAACGTTCCTCCTTTCGGTCATTTTTCTCAGAAGCTTCGCTTTGAGCTTTCTTTATACTTTCCACAATTGTCGAGACAACTTCAATTCTCAACGCTCTTGGCCTTCTCCTTTCAAGATTGACTTTCCGACTGAGAGCATCAGCAACAACATTAGCTTTACCGGGGTGGTAAAGTATCTCACAGTCGTAGTCTTTAAGTAATTCTAGCCAGCGTCGTTGCCTCATATTCAATTCCTTCCGATTAAAGAGATATTGGAGACTCTTATGATCAGTGAAAAGTTTGCACTTCGTGCCATAGAGGTAATGCCTCCATATTTTCAGAGCGAAAACTACCGCTGCCAACTCCAAATCATGAGTCGGGTAATTCTTTTCATGCTCCTTCAACTGTCGAGACGCATATGCTATCACCTTTTCTCTTTGGGTCAAAACACAACCCAATCCCACCCCAGACGCATCGCTATAAACAGCGAAGTCTTCAACTCCATCGGGTAAAGAAAGTATCGGTGCCTCGCATAGCTTCTTCTTTAGCTTCTCGAATGCTTCTTTATGCTTATCACTCCAAGAATAAGTAGCTCCTTTGTGGGTCAAAGCTGTCAATGGAGTAGCGATCGAAGAAAAACCTTGGATAAACCTTCGGTAATATCCGGCTAATCCTAAAAAGCTTCGAATCTCCGTGGGACTTTTCGGTTGTTCCCACTTCATCACAGCTTCGATCTTCGCTGGATCAACCATTATCCCTTCTTGGTTGACCACGTGACCCAAGAATTGGACTTCACGAATCCAAAAATCACATTTGGAGAACTTTGCATACAACTTATCCTGCTTCAAAACTTCTAACACTTCTCGCAAGTGTCTGCCATGCTCCTCCTGGCTTTTCGAGTAAATCAGAATGTCGTCTATGAACACTATCACAGATTTATCAAGGAACGGGTTACAAACCCTATTCATCAAATCCATGAACGCTGCCGGAGCATTGGTTAGTCCAAACGACATAACCAAGAACTCGTAGTGTCCATATCTAGTTCTGAATGCAGTCTTCTCGATATCTAGCTCTCTTACTTTCAGCTGATGATATCCTGACCTTAGATCGATCTTCGAGAAATAGCTCGAACCTTGAAATTGATCAAATAGGTCATCAATCCTCGGCAACGGATATCTATTCTTTATTGTTGCCTTGTTCAGCTCTCTGTAATCGATGCACATTCTCATACTTCCATCTTTCTTCTTCACAAATAACACCGGAGCTCCCCAGGGCGATGAACTAGGTCTAATGAAACCTTTGTCCAATAACTTCTGAAGTTGCATCATTAGCTCCTTCATCTCCGTCGGTGCTAATCAATAAGGTGCTTTTGCTATTGGTGTGGTTCCTGGTAACAAGTCAATACGGAATTCCACTTGTCGATCACGCGGTAATCCAGGAAGATCTTTGGGAAATACTTTCGGATACTCACACACCACGGGAATACTCTGCATCACCTTCTTTTCTTTCTTCGCATCAATCACGAATGCTAAATATGATGTACATCCCTTGGTCAAACACTTTCTGGCTTTCATTAGAGAAATGATTCCAGAATTCACTCGCCGTTTGTCCCCATACACCATAAACGAATCTTTACCAGGCGGGTTTACTTTAACTATCTTCTTTTTGCACAAAATTTCGGCATCATTGATGCTAAGCCAATCCATTCCCAACACGATGTCGAAACCATTAAGATCGATGGGCAATAATTCCTCGTGAAACTTATTCCCATTAAGGTCGATTAAGATGTTTTTCATACGATGGCTAACAGGTACAAACTTGCCACTAGCTACTTCGACTAATAAAGCATCATCTAGTCTATCAATAGGCAAAGCTAGCTTTCTACCAAACTCATGCGAAATAAAGGAGTAGTTGGCTCCAGAATCAAACAAAATTTGAGCAGGTAATTCATTTACGAGAAAGGTACCTGAAACGACATCAACTTCATCTTTCGCAGCTTCGAGTGTCATCTGGAAGGCTCTCGCCTTCGGCTTTGGTGGAATGTTGGGCCTAGCTGCCTCCTTCTTCTTCGGACAGTCTTTCAATATGCCCCTCTTCATTGCAACCAAAACACATCCTTTTGTTGTTCGGACATTCATTGGCAAAATGTCCAACCTTTCCACACTTGTAGCAGGTTACATCCTCGCTATATTTCCCAAAGTGCTTTTTCTTACACTTATCACACCACTTCGCTTCGCCTCCTTTTCCTCCAAACTTTTTCGAATCAGATTTCGAAAATTTGCTTCTTTTACCGGAACCGGATGTTCCCTCAAACTTCCTTTTCTCACCAACCTCAACCTTGTCGGTGGTTCTCCCCTTGATCATGTTCTCCACAGACTTGGCAGCCCAGATAGCTGCCTCTAGAGTAAGTGCCTGACGTACTGGCACCTTGTACTCCCATGGGAGTCCCTTCGCATACCGGTCCACCTTTGTCAACTCGTCTGGGACGATACGCAAGGCAAACTCCATCTTATCGGTGAAGCTATTGGTGTAGTCATCAACTGACATGCTGCCTTTCGTCAATGTCAGGAACTTGTTCTCTAACTCCAACAAATTTTGAGCCGAGCAGAACTTGCGCTTGAACTGCACCAAGAACTCTGCCCATGACAATTGCAGTGGCTCATTAGGGCTCAACGTCTTCCCTAGAGTGTTCCACCAACGAACGGCTCCACCTCGGAATTGTCGCACGGCATAGATAGTCTGCAACTTGCCTCTGCAGCCACATGTCATAAAGGCTAACTCCATTTCGGAGATCCAATCCATAACCCCAATCGGATCCTCCTTTCCATTGAAGGTCGATGGTTTGCAAGTTAGAAAATCCTTGTACTTGCATCCCATTCCATCATTCCTTCCATCATGGTTGTTTTTCCTAACTATCGGTGGGTTGGCTTGACCAATAGACCCACTGAAGTTTCCACCTTCCGTGTGCCCTTCATTTAATTCAGGCTCTTCCACACGAATTGACAGTTCTTCACGATTATGTTGAAGCAACCGTCTAGTTTCATCCATCTGACGATCCAACATCGTCTGAATCATCATTTGCACACCAGCCATGGTTATTGGCTCAGGTGCTGCTGCTACGACAGGTACTTGTTCAATCACTGGGGGTTGATTCCTGTTTTCGTCAGCATTTCCAACTCCATTTCTTGTTCTCACCATTTTGATCTACACACCGGATAAGGTGAAATTAGATCCTCAATCATGGTAGATATTCAAATCTTCCTTATCACACCGAAACATTTACATGCTAGTTCTAATACCGTAGACGCACGCTTAAAATCCAACACACATAAGGTTTCTAGATCCGGTCGGCAACAGACCATAGATCCAAACAAATAATTCCATATATGGCAACATATAACATTTAGCACATAAAAGCATTTTAGGCAACTTTCCTAAAATAAACCAGTGCTCGTGTCTAAAACATAACAGACACACATCTCAAAACTTCACTTAGCATTCTAAGTTTAAGTCTAGAAATCCTACAAATTCCTAGTTCGCTTAAACTAATGCTCTGATACCAACTGTGACATCCCCAAAATCTCGGCCAGAATAGACCGATTTTCATTTATGCTTTTAAAATAATTTCAGAGTAAATCCTTTTGATTTGAAAGAGTTGCGGAATTTGTTCCCAAAAACAAAACATGATAAAACAATGTTTACCAAAGCATTTCATAAAAGAAATGTATTTTCATTATAATCAAAACTCGGGGTGTCATGTTCCGATACAGACCAATAAGCATAAACGAATACATTACAAGTCATTCAACAAATATATACATATACAGACTTGTAATCAAAACAACTGATGGTTCATCCATCTCATGCCCTTGCGCCACTTCCTGTAATACAATTAAAACTGAGTGGGTCAGGCTTGGGAGCCTGGTGAGCATATAGGGTTTTCAACCCACAATAAATAATCATATTTAATTTTCACCAACCAACAATAACCCAATTATCCATTCCCGTTATTCTCACTTTATGTCCCTAAAACAACTAACACAAGGGACCTAGTCTAAGAATATTTCATCGGGGCGACAACACATGCTTCGGGGTACCTCAGCAATATAAGTCAAATAAGGCAACCATGAGGGGGATGGAGTACAGCAAATGAACACCCAAGTTCATTAACACCTACAGGTAGCGAACCTGCTAATGTTTCCACAAGACTGTCTAGAATAGCCAGTGGTCGTCATCTAAACTCCGCTAGATGACTGAATCAAACAACAACGAGGCCTCTCATCTGTTTATTACACACCAACTATCTACCCATGTTCTACCCAACATATTAGTAGATAAAATATACATTTTTATACATAGTTTTGAAAACCTGTATAGCATGCTTTAATCAACACATAATCCACATAACAGATGAGGCACACCCACACATAGCACCTATCTCATAGAGAATAAATCATATCTATGAGATAGAAGAGAGTGAATACATATTCACACATATAAACAACAATATACTATACACATAGCACGTACTTTATAGAAAATACTTAATATTTATGTGTTAGAAGAAGGTAACTACACACTCACACTTATAAACGACAATATACTTAATACACTCGAACCAAACTTGTATTATTATCGTGTTTATGAAAGGTAGTATACACTCACTTGATCAGAAGATGATCGGACAGCACTACGACTTGCAGAAGTAGTAATCCTCAGCAGATCTGGAAGATCTTCACAAAAATCGAACTTCTCGCGGGCAGAGCTTCGGCTCGGGAACCGCACTTCTCGGGATCTTGGGGATCTCGGGACTTGCCTCGGGGATTAAGTATGATACCGGGGCTTCGGGATATTTCTGGCATGCCAAACAATGCAAAACGGGAGAGAGAAGAGAGGAAATTGACAAAAGACTCGGCTGCCTTCGGTTCCTATTTATAGGAGGCTGGAGCCTCGGAGTACGCGGGGCGTACTGCAGTACGCAGCGCGTACTGCTTCCGAAATCGTCACTGCATGCGTCATCCGAAATGTCGACACTCTTCGGAGTACGCGGGGTGTACTCGCGTACGCGAGGCATACGTCAGATCAGACCGGTGACTCGCCTTCGGATAATGCCTCCGAATTTCCATTTAAATTTAATTACCAAATATTTAATAAACTTCGGAAATTCATAACTTTCGCATACGAACTCCGTTTTCGACGTTCTTTATATCCACGCGAAGGTGAGACTACGCTCTACAACTTTCGTTTAGACTCCGTCGGCTAATTTCGACTTTATTTTTATTATTTATTTTTAATAGGCCGCGACAGAAAACTTCGTTATAAATTCATAACTTCTTCGTTTGACGTCCGTTCTCGCCTAGCCTTTTATCGCTTTGATACCAACAATGAGATCTTCGATTCTCATTTAGATTGCTTTGGCTAAAAACCCCTCGATCTCAAATCGAGTAAAACAGCCTGCACACCGCTAAGCCGAAACTTTGATAAATCATAACTTCCTTATCCGAAGTCAAATTTGGGCGTTCTATATATATTCGGAAACCTCGTTTCAACTACTACAACATTATTCAAAGATATTAAGTTTATTTTACACTTAAATTTTGACGCTTATTTTTATTCTTAATTAATCAAACCACATAATTAAGCAATTAAGCACAAAACACATAATACTCAAATAATACAATCTTATTATTTAAAAACGGGTTACAAAGGTTAACCTAGACTATTACATTGCTAAAAATGGCAAGCCCGGAAACACAGGCGTTACACTTGCTGACTAGTGAGTACTTCGGCTCCTCGAAATACCCTGATACCCTCTTCCACTCAAGCACTCGGAACCTCGAAATATTCCCATCTCACACATTGAAACATGGAGGAAATATCACTGACTGAAAACACGTTGACTAAATTCCGAAGCTGCATCCTCTAATGATCACCACCCAAGCGAAACTACTCATTCCGACTCTGAAATTGGTTGACAAATCCATTGCTGCCCCTCCTGAAGTATAGATCACAATCTATACCTATACCTGCAAATCTCAGCTATTGCATTCTGAACTCAGCTACCCAACCGCCTCGTGTTGGAATAGTGTCTAAGGCTGCAACTATATTAGGCAAGTATTTGACCCGATTGTGCATGGTTCTTTTGGGTTGCCTTCACCATAGCAACTTGATAGGATGATTTATTATGAGAGAATAAATATTATTAATATATTATGAGAATAATATAAAGAATAATAATATTGTTATTTGATTAATATAAGTCATAAATTAATTAGTATTAATTTGGTGACTTAAAGAGATTAATTAAATAAGAGGGTATAAACTGTCAATTGTTTGATAGTTACACTTTAGACTGTAAATCCTTATTGGATGAAGGGTGGACGGATTCTAGGGCTAGGGACAGCCTCAAATCGTGCAATGGTTATCTAAGGAAAGGATTTGGATTGCTTTAAGGAAAGATTATCCAACTAGGGTTTAAGGTGAAACCCTTAAGGAGTCTACAAGTATAAATAGACCCCATGGGCAAGGGAAATTGGCATTTCATCTAAAGTAGAGAACCCCTGGGCGATTTCCTCCTAACCTCTCTCTCAAATCATCTTCTTTGCTATTTGGTGTTTGTAAGCCATTAGATGAGTGACAATTGTGACTCTAGAGCTCCAAGACAACAAGATCAAACAAGAGATTCAAAGGTAAACTTCTAGATCTGATTTTGTATTGTTCTTATACCTAATTAGTTATTAGAAGTCTTGGATTCAAAAGCATGTTTAATTAGAAAGCCTAGATCCAAGCATTAGGTTATTGCATGCGCACATAGGAAAGTTCTTATGGCTAAAACCCATCACCTCGAACTCAACATTTGCAAACCCGAAAAATTTCTTAGCCATAATAAATTCTTTGACCAACGACCAACCGCTGTGGATTCACTCACCCTTTCATAAGAACCTACACTTACATCATCTTGCATCGAACCTCACCTCCTTCACCAAATACCCAGATTTCATGTGTCCACACCACAAATCTCCATAACCAATCCTATAACCACACTTTAACGAATCGCTGATCCTTCTCAAAAGAATACCTAGTTCTCCCCCACTCAGGGTTCAAACCATCACCAATTGGCATACCAACAATCTACTCCCTAGACTGTTTCACCAGGTATATCACACTTGACTCTTGGAGTGTATCACGTAATCACTTTAATGATCTTCCCGATGGAAACCAAGCAACTCCACATATCCCGACTTTGACCAAAAATCTTAGAATCCTCCCGGCATGACTGCCTCTATTCATCTTGAAGCCTCAAACCGACACATCGTCGGATACCCCATTGTTCCGAATTAGATCTGACTCTCGGTCCGGAAATGATGCACATTCTCATACTTTGACTCTGATTCCTCGACCCGCTTCCCAAACCGGAAATACTCATAAAAGCAATAGACCTCAATCTTATTGTTGATACACAACGCAGACTACGAGGGGCGCCGCCCCGATATACTCCTCTTAGCCACCAGGAACTCGCATCAAACATACTGCCCAATTACTCTGGTGAAAAGGTCGTAGCCCCTTGCTACCCCACCGGGTCTACCTCCAACTCTGAAACTAGAAGCTCAATATCCCTGCTGCGTCTCACAGAAAATAGCACAACTCTGGTCACAGAAAATGGCATATCTGCTATCGGCCGACTGCTCAACTCAGACCGTAATCCTCCAAAAAGTACCACCTCTCCTTATCCCTGAGTCTTGTGACTCCAACTGACATCTCATCAAAATGTCTCGGGAACCAACTCGATTTCTCTTCAAGGTCTGCTCAATTGAAACTTGTTCAACATGGCCCTCTTTCCCCACACTCTATCATGTCTAATCCCAGTTTGATCAATCTCAATAGGATAACTGGTAAAACCAGAAGCACCATCTGCCACGAATCATGGTACTTGAACCATGCTATCTCCTCTCAATCTGCTACGAATCATGGTACTCGAACCATATGATCACCTCTCAACCTGCTACCAATCATGGTACTTGAAGCATGACATCACCTCTCGATCTGACACCAATCATGGTACTCAAACCATGATATCACCTCTCAATCTGCTACCAATCATGGTACTCGAACCATGACATCACCTCTCGATCTGCTACTTAGAACCTCTGGAACTTTCCCTATATCGAGTATGGGTCCTTTGCTTTCAGTAGTATGTGCCCATACTACCTGCCACATCTACCCATACTTTCCACACGGACCATCCCATATTTCCTAAGTAGTTTCTCAACTTCCTCAATCACCAATCCCGTCATACCTGGTCGCTCTCCTGCGAAATGCTCTACTCTGTCGGCGTACTCTTCTAACTAAGGTCACATCCTAGGCTCTCACACTTCTCCGCCATCAGCTGCTGAGAAACTCCTTATGATGCCAGTCATCTACCTCCTTAATATCGTCACATTCGCTTGGTAGCTGACTCCCATCATCAGGTATTCCACAAAGCACGAAGCAAGCAACATTCGGGTATCGAATAAACACGTAAAACTCGCTCTAGGTGATAACTCCACTTGCTCTACTCATACTCAAAAGATATCACCGAACTCTACGACTCTACCCCTCGTGGGTATCTAGCTACTCTCTCGGTAGACTCCACAAATGCTCATCTAGATATCTCTCCTAGATTACTCTTCTACTCAAATTCCACTCTACAACGATTCCCGCTGGATACTCTCCCTCAGCACATACTTGAAAGTGCGTTACAGATAACAACAACTCCTAGGCTAAGGCATCACAAATCAGGCCACTATAGTCCTAAAATCTGAAATACCTAGCCTATCTCTGGCATGCATAATATATCATAACATATTTCATAACACAAAAGTATGGGTATTTTAGGAAATCACCGTTCGGGCTCTGGATGATTGTACACACTGCTCCTTCTCGTTTTATCAATAAAACTCTTGCTCGTTTTAGAAAAAATCCTTTCTTTTGAAAATTCTTTGTCAAATCCTCAGTTTGAGTCCAGATTTACCCGAAGGTGCATCCGAATCCCTCAAACCAAGGCTCTGATACCAACTTGTAACAACGTAAATTTTCAAAACAAAATTTTCATTTAAAATCATATAATTCTCATAACACATTTGTAATTAAAAACCTCATTTATACAATTTATAAATGCAACTCCATGTTTGTTTGATTACAAATCCAGGATCCTCGAAACATAACTCGTTCATTGGTGTGTACATTCGAGCCGGTGCCTTCCCGCGATCCTGAGAAAAACCCGAAACACGTAACACATAACACGGTAAGCACGAAGCTTAGTGAGTTCCCCAAAATACCACATACAACACATACGCCACTCGAGGCTATAGCATGACCCTCCGGTCGATGTGTCTCAGCGGGACCCTCCAGTCCCGTAGCTCGTTGGACCCTCTAGTCCGGTCATAGCTTGTTGGACCCTCCGACCCGGTCTGTATCGTTGGACCCTCCGGTTCGGTCTATAAAATCATACAATATACATATATCACATAGCACATAATCTCATACATAACACATAAGACCCTCTGGTCAACACATAATACCATTCTAGGTAACGTATAGTAAGAAGACTCACCTCGAATGATGAACGGCTCCTACAAATGTCGTCGTTGCGCACCAGCCTCTACCTCTGAGCCATATCTACAATGATCTCAAATTAGGATCTAAGTCCCAACCCTCATTCTCTAGGTCTAAAGGTAGTCCACTAACTAGTCCATAAATAACCTCAAAACCCATTGGGCCCATCAAGGCCCAATAATAAATGGACTCTACCGAGGCCCAACTCTCAATTCTAAGAGGCAAGCCCAACTTAAGGGCCTAAGGCACATATACATATTCCTCTGGTCCAAATCTCTAGCACAACAATCCCAAACTCCAGGCCCAATATAAGACTTAGCCCAAAAAGTCCACAGTGGGGTTACGCGGGGCATACCTCCCTTGGTACGCTCAGCGTACTCCATCGCACATGAATCCTGATCGGGGACACCAACCTAGTACGCTGGGCGTACTAGATTTACGCTCAGCGTACGCCCAGATTTACTTTTTCAACTCTTTTGGTCTTAATCAGTTAAGACCATAGCTATACTCTTAGATCTGGATTCCATAAAGGCTCATACTCAATAAAGCTCGTGACTTTAATCCTTTGCATGGCTGATCAAGTCCCAAACACAAAAACTCTCACTCTTTACTACTCAAAAATTCTCATATCTCATGCATGGTTTGATTCCAACATCCAAGGACTCATTTTTTTGAATCCTTTCCACTAAAAACACTTAAAGGGACATATATTAGGCTGTGGAGCTTAACCACTCATAAAGCTTCAATATTTGGGACCAAAAACCCTAAAATGGACCCAAAACAAAAACTAGCACAATAATAAGCAAGTTCAAAACTTGATACCTCTGGAGGATGCACCAACAAGAGAAGAACATAGATCCAAAAGCTAGGTGCTCAAGCCATTCTCTTTCAAAGCTCCTTCTTCTTCAAAAGCCAAACACAACAAGTCATCATCCCACTAGATCCATATGAGAAAACCACCAAGATTCAAACTTTATGCTTTCTGGAGCAAGATCAACATGATTAGGGCTTGGATCTACAAGCTCCAAGCCAAGAAATGCTTCCTCAAGAAACTCCTTCTTCCACAATATGCACCAAAAACTCACTAAATCACCAAAATGCTCAAGAATCACTCAAATGGAGGCTTAGGGTCGATTTCTAGGGTTTAGAGGGATGGAGGCTGAAGGTATTAGGGTTAGGTTATGAGTTAAGGACCTTAAATAGGGTCCAAGACCCTAAAATAGTGTTCAGGTCTGTTTGGCGTACGCCCGGCGTACTCTGAAGAACATCCACGACCCTCCCTAGTCAGTACGCCTAGCGTACTCTAAATTACGCCCAGCGTACTCGGCTAAGCCTGAAACCATAAAACTTCTAAACGCCATAACTTCTTCGTTATAAGTCCGTTTCTGACGATCCTTATATCCACGAAAAGCTAACGAGAATCCCTACACTTCTATCAACTTTATTCCTCTTGAATCCCACTCGAAATCAGATCCAAAATTCATGAGAAGCCCGAACCAGCTCCTTAACAATACATTCGGGCTCTAAATCACAAACCGACTCTGTTATCACACAACCTACCTCACCTACATCCCAAAAGGGAATAACCTTTCTCTTTCAATGCCTCAAAACCTTCTCATACTCAGATTAAGGCCCACGGGCCTTAAATCACAAAATAATCCAGAACAGGGTGTTACACATGTATGATTCGGTATTTGAGTATTCTGAGGAGGGACATACGAGAGTTTGTGGTGAACTCGTCGTACCGAACATTTGCTGAGCTTCAGGAAAATGATCGGAAGAGGTAGATAGAGCTAGAGACTCAGGTTAAAAAGGAGGCAGAGTCTCAAAGGAGGGATCGGCGACCGGCACAGTCCCAGCCGGCTGCTAAGCGGGCTAACCCCGCCGATTCGAGATCGGGGAACCAGAAGGGCCGCACTTGTGGCAAGTGTGGCAAGAGTCATGAGGGGGTGTGCAGAGTAGGGTCTTGCTACAGGTGTGGCAAGGAGGGGCACATGGCTAAGGATTTCCCCAAGGGGTTTGCAATTTGCTTTCACTGCAACCAGATCGGACACCGGAAGGCCGAGTGTCCACAGTTACAAGGGTCAGCTTAGGGAGCTTCTCAGGGATCTGTCCCTGTTGCTGTTCGAGCAACAGAGATTCGGCCGGTGAAGATCGTGGCGCCAAAGGCTCGCGGGAGAGCCTTCCAGTTGACAGCGGAGGAGGTCCGCGCATCACCCGACGTTGTGGCTGGTATGTATTCTTTCCTCAGTTTATTTTGAGTTGGTGGTGGTATGCTTATGTTGTGATATACGTAGGTACATTTCTTGTGTGTTCTATACCTGCTTTGGTGTTATTTGACTCGGGTGCGAGTCGGTCTTTTGTGTCTTTAGACTTTAGTCAGCACATCAATATTCGTCGAGAGGCGTTGAGTCGACCTTTGCGAGTTTCCATAGCTGACGAGAGAGCTATGTATGCCACTGATGTGATTCGAGGATGTGTACTTGAGATATTCAACGTTGAGTTTCCGATTGATTTGGTCCCGATTGCTATGGGAGATGTCTGTGTCATCGTGGGCATGGAATGGTTGAGCAGATTTGGAGCGATTATCGACTGCGAGCGACAGCTGGTTACCATACGAGACCCTAGTGGGGGAGTTCTTATGATTTATGAAGAGGGTACCCGATCTGGGTCGGCATTCTGTTCAGCCGCGAGAGCGAGGCAGAGTCTACAGCAGGGCTGTAGTGGGTATGTGGCTTATGTGGTGGATACGAGGGTAGGTGCAGAGAGACCGAGGTCGGTCGATGAGGTCCCGATAGTGCACGAGTTCCCGGATGTTTTCCCCGAGGAGTTTCTGGGTGTGCCTCCCGAGAGACAGGTGGAGTTCCGTATCGATTTGGTTCTGGGGGCAGCGCCTATCGCCAAGGCGCCCTATCGCCTCGCACCTCCAGAGATGCAGGAGTTATCCTCGCAGCTTCAGGAGCTGCTGGGGAAGAGGTTTATACGACCGAGTAGCTCGCCGTGGGGAGCGTCGATCCTTTTTGTCAAGAAAAAGGATGGTTCACAGCAGATGTGCATTGATTACCGGGAGTTGAACAAGCTGACGGTCAAGAACCGTTACCCCTTACCGAGGATCAACAATTTGTTCGATCAGTTGCAGGGAGCGTCTTGGTTCTCCAAGATTGATTTGAGGTCTGGATATCATCAGATGAGGGTGCGTGATGAGGATATCCAGAAGACAGCGTTCATGACTCGTTACAGGCATTACGAGTTCGTGGTGATGTCTTTCGGGCTCACCAATGCACCGATGGTGTTCATGGATCTCATGAACAGGGTGTGCAGGCCGATGTTGGATCATTCGGTGATCGTGTTTATTGATGATATATTGGTGTATTCGAGGTCCAGAGAGCAGCATGAGGAGCATTTGAGGGAGATTCTCGGAGTTATGAGATCGGAGAGGCTTTATGCCAAGTTCTCCAAGTGCGATTTCTGGTTACGGGAGGTCCAGTTTCTAGGACACCTCGTCAACCAGAATGGGATATTGGTCGATCCGGCTAAGATTGATGTGGTGATGAGTTGGGAGGTACTGAGA
This sequence comes from Lactuca serriola, assembly GCF_051521515.1. Classification (NCBI taxonomy): domain Eukaryota; kingdom Viridiplantae; phylum Streptophyta; class Magnoliopsida; order Asterales; family Asteraceae; genus Lactuca; species Lactuca serriola. Next base: position 42,529,323 of record NC_136416.1, read on the forward strand.
TCTCCTTCGGAGATCAGGAGTTTCCTGGGGTTGGCCGGATATTATCGGAGATTCATTCAGGATTTCTCCAGGATTGTTGTTCCTCTCACCAGGCTGACCTGGAAGGGCATGGCTTGCAGTTGGGGACCGGAGCAGCAGGCCTCATTCAAGACACTTCGCCAGAGATTGTGCGAAGCCCCAGTATTGGCCATTTCAGAGGGAATGGAGGACTTTGTGGTATATTGTGACGCGTCGATATCGGGACTGGGTGCGGTGCTGATGCAGAGAGGGCATGTGATAGCATACGCATCGAGGCAACTGAAGCCTCATGAGATGAGGTATCCTACTCATGATCTGGAGTTAGGGGCTGTGGTGTTCGCCCTCAAGATTTGGCATCACTATTTGTATGGGGTTTGGTGTACCATATACACGGACCACAAGAGCTTGAAATATCTGATGGATCAGCCCATCCTAAACATGCGTCAGAGGAGATGGTTGGACGTGGTAAAGGATTTTGAGTGTGAGATCCTGTACCACCCAGGAAAAGCTAACGTGGTAGCCGATGCCTTGAGTCGCAGGGCAGAGAATTCCCCTTTGCGATATGTTTGTATGAAGTTGTCAGTGATGACTTCGGTGTTGGACACCATTCGGGAGGCCCAGGTGGAGGCCATGAGACCGGAGAACCGCAAGCGAGAGCGGGTGATTGGTCAGATATCAGAGTTCATTGCCAATAGCCGGGGGCTTATGACCTTCCAGGGCCGGATTTGGGTGCCATTTGAGGGTGGGGCACGTGCCATTTTGATGGAGGAGGCGCACAGGTCGAGGTTTTCGATCCATCCCGGGGCCACTAAGATGTATTTGGACCTGAAGAGAGATTATTGGTGGCCCTGTATGAAGAGGGATGTGGCGTGGTTTGTAGAGAGGTGCTTGACCTGTCGCAGGGTAGCATATCGTTTGGAGCTACCTGCAGAGTTGAGCCAGATTCATGATACCTTCCACGTGTCTCAGCTGAGGAAGTGTATAGCCCACGAGTCGACAATGGTACCATTGGAGGATATCTAGGTGGACGCGGGTCTGAATTATGTGGAGAGACCGATCGCAATCCTGGACCGGAAGGTCAAGGTTCCGAGGAACAAGGAGGTGTCACTGGTTCAGGTCCATTGGCAGCATCGGAAGGGGTCCGAGCTGACTTAGGAGACGGAGTCATAGATGCGGGAGCAGCATCCGAAGTCGTTTTCAGCATGAGACTTCGAGGGCGAAGTCTGGTTCTAGTGGCGGAGAATTATAACATCCCGAAATTCAGGTAACGCCATTTAGCCCTTCCTTTTTATCAAATGGTCAAGACTAGTCCATGAGTGAGTTCATGCGGCACATGAGTACGTTGGGTGTACCGTGGTACGCTGCGCGTACTCATGCGCTTAATTTGGACGTCGACTCACCTGGGTACGCTGGGCATACCCAGGGTTATGCTGGGTATAAAGGGTCCAGATGCAAACCCTAAATGTTTGGCTTGTGCACTATATAATGGATGCTAAGGCTCATTTCTCAGCCTCCATATCAGTGAGTGAAACCCTAAGAGAGCCTCCCAATCGTCCTTAGCTTGAGAGTGAGTGTTTTGGAGCTAAAAGTGCCTTGGTGTGTTTGTGAAGAAGAAGGAGAGGAGCTTGTGGAGGCTAGAGCTTGAAGTGCAAGTTTGGATCTGAGATCTACAGAGTAAGGAGCTGCATTTGGTGGTATAAAGTTCAAAACTTTCCTCCTTATTTGGTTAGATGATTGCATGGACAATTTCTAGGGTTAAAAGTCCCAAAGGTGGAGATTTTATGGGTGTAATGTACTCCATGGACCTAGATCTGTCCCATTTCAGTGATATTTGTGTTATAGATCCATAAAGTTGCCATCTTGGCCGTTGTTATGAGGTCATGCTTGAGTTAGGAGCTTTGTAGAGTTGGGAAATTGAATGTTATGGGTGTTAGTGACTTGTCCAGCCATGCAAAGGCTTAAAGTCACCAACTTTATGGATTAAGAGGGTTAGAAATGGTTAGATCTAGATGTTGGACATGGGTCTTAACTGATTAAGACCCCAAAATGCTTAAAGTCTGAAACCGAGAGTTACGCTGGGCGTAATCCCAGTACGCGCGGTGTATGGGGTCGCGCACCCCGTTTTCTATGAAGACACCGGGTACGGCTAACATACATGAGTGGTACGCGCAGCGTAACCCGAGGAGTTGACTTTTATTGACTTTTAGGGTTTGGTCAATTTTGGGTCTTAGGGCCATGAGAGGGGTAAAATGGTATTTTACCCTTCTGAGAGTACTAAGAGAAGAAATAGCCTAGCCTTAAGGGATGTATTGATTTAGAGTGCTTATTTCACATTATTAGGCGGAGGCTAGATCGGATTTTTCAGATTTCTAGATTTACCGAGTTACCCAAGGTGAGTCTTCTCACTATACTTTACCTAGAGTGGTAATTAGAGTTATGGGATAGAGTACTTTGTATGCTTTTGCATGATGTGATTTCTATGTGACTTATGCTATGTATGTGCAAGAGTTTTCAGAGTTAGGAACGAAAGGTCCACAGAGTTAGGGACAGAGGGCCCACAGAGTTATAGGACTGGAGGGTCCCACTGAGACACATTGACCAGAGGGTCAAACAGAGTTATAGCCTCGAGTGGCTAATATGTGTTGTGTGTGGTATTTTAGGGAACTCACTAAGCAATTATGCTTACAGTGTTGTGTTATGTGTTTCAGGTACCAGTGAGGATCGCGGGAAGGCGCCGGTTTGATCAGTACACACTCGAAGAGCTTTTTACATATTTTGATCTTGGGATGTGATGTTATGAATTGACTATGTGATACAATGATGTTTTATGACAATTATGAATGAAAAGGGTGTTTTATAAATGTCAAAAATTATTTGAAAATTTGGGTGTTACATTTTTACTTTATATCACTAAGCCTTCCATTTTAATCTGCCATGAAGAAAAGTTGTGGGTTTGATTCATATCTTGCTAGAGGATTACAAGATGTGATTATGAAACATTACAAAACTCGACGATTTCACGTGCTCTATCCATGTTTCGACATAAGGGCATATCAAATTTGAGCATAACGAGTTCATCAGTTTTCCAAATTAACCTAATTTGTTCAAGAACACCTTCGGTTTAATTTTGGGTTTGAGTTTTGAAAAAGAAATTGTTTTGAAGATGAAAAGGTTGAAGAGCATTTTTTGGGTGGAGAGAGAGAGAGAGAGAGAGAGAGAGAGAGAGAATAGGGTGTGGGCCCCATTTTATTATTAATAAAACATTAAATTAAATAGAAAAAAACTAAAAAAATATATCAAGAGGGCAATTTAGTCATTTCAATCTTGATTTACAAGGGTTGTGTGATAACTTATTCTTCGAGACAGTTGAAGCCTCATGAGGAGAATTATCCCACTCATGATTTAGAGTTGGGAGTGATGGTTTTCGCCCTCAAGATTTGGCATCACTACTTGTATGGGGTTTGTTGTATCATTTATACGGACCACAAGAGTTTGAGGTATTTGATGGATCAGCTAAATCTGAACATAAGGCAATGCAGGTGGCTTGATGTGATAAAGGATAATGATTTGAGATCCTTTATCACCCAGGGAAGGCCAACGTGGTAGCCGATGCTCTTAGCTGCAAGGCGGATGATACTCCCATTAGGGATATTTTTCTCAGGATGGCAGTGATTACCCCACTCTTGGAGGAGATTCGAGAGGCTCAGGTCGAGGCTATGAAAGAGGAACACCGGAAGAGTGCGTGGGTCAGTTGGCTTATTTTCATTATGATAGTTGGGGGTTATTGACCCTTCATCGGAGAGTTTGGTTCCATATTTTAGGGGTGCGCGGCAGGTTTTGATGGAGGAGGCGCATAAGTCAAGGTTTTCTATTCATCCGGGAGCGACAAAGATGTATAGAGACCTCCGGCTTGATTATTGGTGGCCCTGCATGAAGTGGGATATGGCCTGGTACGTGGAGAGGTGATTGGCTTGTAGGAAAGTCAAAGTCGAACATCAATGGCCTCACAACAAAATGGAGTCGTTGGGTGTTCCCATTTGGAAATGGGAAGAGATTACAATGGATTTTATCACGAAGCTACCGTAGCTTGTGTGAGGCATGGATTCGATTTGGGTCATCGTGGATCATTTGACCAAGAGTGCGCATTTCGTTCCTATTCTGGAGAGCATTTCCACGGAGAAGTTAGTGGATGTCTATATCCAGGAGGTGGTGGCATGATATGGGGTTCCATTCTCGGTGGTTTCGGATCTAGATGTTCGGTTCACTTCTAGGTTTTGGAAGAGGTTCCATGAGGATTTGGGTACTCGTCTGCACTTCTGCACAAATTTTCATCTGCAGACCGATGGTCAGAGTGAGTAGACTATCCAAACCTTGGAGGATATGATTCGGGCATGTGTATTGGATTTTGGCAGTAGCTAGGATATGTATCTCCCAGTGGCTGAGTTTTCTTACAACAATAGCTACCATGCCAGTATTGATAGACCTCCTTTTGAGATGCTCTACGGGAGGAAGTGTCAGACACCGATTTGCTGGGGTGAGGTCGGTCAGCAAGTTATGCATAGAAAGAAGGTGGTACTTCGGACTACCGAGTTGATCCAACATATGTACATGAGATTGCATACCGTGTAGAGTCGGCATAAGAGTTATGTTGTCAGGCATCGGTCAGACTTGGAATTCCAGGTTAGGGATATGGTACTCCTGAAGGTGTCACCTTGGAAAGACCGGTTTCATTATGCTTCTAAAAGCATAATATTTACCAAAGCATTTCATAAAGAAATGTATTTTCATTATATAATCAAAACTCGGGATGTCATGTTCCGATACAGACCAAAAAGCATAAACGAGATATTACAAGCCATACAACAGTTATATACATATATAGGGTCATAAACAAAATAGCTTGATGATTCATCCATCTTATGCCCTCGCGCCACTTCCTGTAATGCACATAAACTGAGTGGGTTAGGCTTGGGAGCCTGGTAAGCATATAGGGTTTTCAACCCACAATAAATAATTATATTTAATTTCACCAACCAACAATAACCCGATTACCCATTCCCGTTATCCTCACTTTACGTCCCTAAAACAACATCTATTACCAGGGACCTAATCTTGGATTTTAATCGGGACAGACATTACTGCAAAGGGTTTCCTCAGCAATAGATGTACTAAAGGCAACCATGAAGGGGATAGAGTACACCGGTGAACACATCGTTCACAATACCTACAGGTTATGAACATGCTAGCGTTCCACATGACTGTCTAGAAAGAGTCTGTGGTCGTCATCCATACTCCGCTAGATGACTAGGTCAACATCAACAACATTGAGGCCTCTCATCAGTTTATCACACATCAACTATCTACCCAAGTTCTACCCAACATTTTGTAGATAACAATATACATATGCAACTTAAAAACTGACAAGATATTCATTTAATACTCGTTCCAAATATACAGATTCATTCCAAGTAACAGATAATATATATCTATATACACATAGCACGTATTCACTCGGAGATACTTTATATCTATGTGTTAGAAGAAAAGGAATATACACTCACTTGATCAGAAGATGATCGGACAGCACTACAGCTTGCAGAAGTAGTATTCTTCGGTAGATCTGGAACATCTTCACACACGGGGCTTCTCGCAGGTAGAGCTTTGGCTCAGAAACTCTTTTCTTCTCGGGATCTTCGGGCTTCGGTACTCGATTCGGGTCTCGGGATGATACCGGGGCTTCGGGGGGGTTAGAATTGGGCTTAGAGAGAGTATCGGGAGTGGGAGAATAAGAGAGGAGCAACCTAAATCAGCTGACCCTTGATTTCTATTTATAGGGTGAGTTTTCTGGGTTCACGTCGTTAGTTTCTAATGCTCACGTCGTGAGGCTTGATCGTCACTGCATGCGTCACTCGTCCACTTGGGTCTGCCAGCTCCGGAAGGGTCAAATCTCTGAATTCACGTCGTGAACACAGTGTTCACGTCGTGAACTCTCATAGTACCGGGTTTCGTGCCCCGAAATTCAGAAATTCATATCTTTCGCATACGAGCTCCGTTTTCGACGTTCTTTGTGTGCACGTGTAGGTAAAAACAAGATCTACAACTTTCATTTAGACTTTGTCAGCTAATTTTGACTTTATTTTTATTATATTATTTTTAGTAGTCCGGAACAGGAAAACTCCGTTAGAAAATCATAACTCCTTCGTCAGACGTCCGTTTTCGTCTGTCTTTCCGTCGTTGCACTACTATTGATGAGATCTTCAATTCTCATTTAGAAAGTTTTGGCTAAATATTGCTAGATCTCATATTCGAACTTCGGGCTGTCTACTGCTAAGCTGAAACTTCGAAAAATCATAACTTCCTCATACGAAGTCAGATTTGGGCGTTCTTTTTATGTATGCTCTCGGTTTAACGTATTCTACGACTTTTGTTTATATTACTACGGCTAGATGTTGCTTTATCTTAAATTCATATTTTACGTCATTCAGTGTCGTACCGGTTTTGTCGCGAAACTTTGACAGGTCATAACTTCTTCGTTATAACTCGGATTTCAGCATTCTTTATATATTCGGAAAGCTCGTTTCAACTACTACAACATTATACATAAATATCAGCTTTATCTAACATTTTATTTTGATGCTTATTTTCATTCTTAATTTAATTAAGTCACACAACTAAGCACAAAACACATAATACTCAAATTATACATCTTTATTATTTCAAGACGGGTTACAAAGGTTAACCTAGACTATTACATTGCTATTAATGACAAGCCCAGAAACACGGGCGTTACAAATGTGGAGTTTGGACGTCATGGGAATACATTAGGCGTAACCTCTGGGTACGCTCAACATAACGTGTTTAGTCATGTTTTCCCTTTCTGTTTAAGCTTGTACGCTAAGTGTAATGAGGTGGTGTGCTTAGCGTACTCACCAAAAAGCCTTTTGGGCCATTTTTGGGCCTTAGGTCTTTTGGGTCATTGTTGGGTTTTAGGTCTCTATGGGTTTGAGCCATTGTTGGGCTTTAGGTCTTTATTGGTTTGAGTCTATGTTTGGCTTTATGTCTTTATGGGTTTGGGCCATGGCTTTAGGGACCCATTAATGGAAGGGTAAAATGATCTTTTACCCTTAACATGTTAGATTATTGTCTGGACCATTTGTTATGTATTATTATCATGATTATTTATTAGGTTAGTGTTGGATATGTTCAGTGTGAGGAGCTATGTTAGAAGCATCTCAAGAGTGCATTTATCTATCTTCAGTTTGAGGTGAGTTTCTTCACTGGGCTTATGGGTCGAAGGTGCCAATGCCATCCCAATGGATTATGTTGTAGGATAATAGTTGTCTTTGTGACACTTACTGGTTTGCCTTTTTGTGCTTGCTGTCTTCGTGACTCTTTCTAGTGTGACTGTATGCTTAGATGTAGGGGTGAAATTAACTGATACGTGTAAAATATACTAGTTTCAATCCTAGCTAACTTAGACAAAATCAAATGTAACATCCCAAGTTCGGAACAAGAAGTGAAGGGTGCTAAGTGTAAATAAAGGAAGGGACTCGACGAGTAGGTACGCTTACTCACCGAGTTTGAGCGGGTTAGGATTGCGAATTAAGTGACCAACTCGCCGAGTCGGAATTTGGGCTCAACGAGTTGGTGCTGGAATGAGAAAAACCTAATCTTAGAGCTTGCACCCTATTTAAAGGTTGTAATGTCCTTCTCCCAGCCTCATATTTCCCCAAAGAGTTCCAGAAAACCCTAATTTCATGTGGGGCTTCATTGTTGAGGAGATTGAGGCTTGGAAGAGGAAATTGTTGGAAGGAGCTTGAGAAATTGGAAGCTAGCATCAAGGGGCTTGTATAGATCTAGGATCTACATCAGATTTGGGCATATCTCTGAGGTAAGGAGCCCTTATCTTAAGCTATTTCCTTTGTGGTTCATCCTTGGTGGTTGTTTTGGGAGTTCTTTAGCTTGTTTTGAGACCTATCTCGGATTTGGAGTTAGATCTGGGGTTGCTACTCCAGATCTAGACTCATGATGGCCTAGAATGTCATAAAGCTTCAGTCTTTGAGTTGTTGGTGAAGCCCCTTTGTCTAAAACCCAAGCCCTAGTGTGTTTTGGGCCTATATCTCCTTGGTTTCACGTAAAGTTTGCAACTTTATGTGAGGGTTAGATTGTAGAAGGGTGGATATATGGATTGGAGCCCCTGCATGGCTCGAAAAGCATCTGAATGGATTGAGAACCGGAGAGACTCAGCGAGTCACATGGGTGTACTCGACGAGTTGTATGAACATATGCATGGACTCGACGAGTTGGAAGAACAAGTCGACGAGTCTGTTGAAGATTGCCTTGGACTCGGCGAGTCTGTTCTAGGACTCGACGAGTCGGGTCGCAGAACCCCAACCTCTTTTGGTTAAAGCCTTGGATTAAGTAAGTCGGTCGGCGACTTAGTGAGTCGGACAGGATGGGACTCAGAGATCGTTGGACTCGGCGAGTCTTGGGGCGACTCGGCGAGTTAAGTTGTGTTATGAGAGTTTTCTGGGAATGGGAACTTGGCGAGTCGACGGGTTGTGTAACGCCCCATCTCTGGTATGTTGTTCATGTGGCATTTATTTAAAAGTTTTATTGAGGGACTCGACGAGTCTATGGCTTGACTCGTCGAGTAGGGTCGAGTTTTTGTGCACGTGTTAGTCGGCGACTCGGCGAGTCCATATTCGGGACTCGGCGAGTCTTCCTACCTGGAAGAAACCCTAAATCCCCGGGTTGCTCACTATTTAAGCAATGCTATGTGCCCCAAACTCGCCTCCTTCACCCTCAGAGAGCTGTGAGAAAACCCTAATCCATCCCTTATTGTTCTAAGTGCTTTTGTGTGTGGATTTTGAAGGCTTGAAGAAGAAGAAGAAGAAAGGAGCAAAGAGAAGAGGTGTAGAGCAAAGATCCAAGGGAAAAATCAGAGTTCATTGAGGTATTTCTCGGATTCCTTCTGTTTTATGCTTTAGACCTCCATTAGAACTCTTCTAGGGCTAGTTTGATGCATTTTCCAAGCCTTATAGTTGTATGGATGCCTTAATAGGTCGAGATATCCCTAGATCTGTTCATTTAGGAGTTGTAGAGCCCGGATCTATTGCCTTTTTGAAGATGCTTTGCATAAGAACCCTAGATCTAGCCTTTATTATGCTTTTTCAGCCTTATTATCTTCTTGGTCGCTTATGGGCACATAAAGATAGAATCTTTACGTGCTAATCGAGTTAAGGAAGCCCAGATCTATAAGTTTCAGACACTGGATTCAAGCAGAATCGAGTTTAGAGTAGCTGCATGGATGTGACTCGGCGAGTCGAAAGAACGACTCGGCGAGTCAAGTCGCGAGTCCCGTTTTTCCCCTTTTTGAGTGATGTCGAGTGGAAGCCTGTGAGTAGTAGAGTAGACTCAGTGAGTTGGAGGGCAGACTCAGTAATGGAGGGACTCAACGAGTTGTTCATACAACTCGGCGAGTCCAAGGCAATCTTCTTAGCTCAAGAACAACTCGTCGAGTTGTTCATATGACTCGGCAAGTCGGATGAAGATTGTCTGAGTTCTTGGATCGAGAGGGTACTCGTCGAGTCGATGCCATACTCGACGAGTAGCCACGAGTAGGGTTGAGAAGTGAGACTGGAGACTCGGCGAGTTGGCGGCCCAACTCGGCGAGTCAGGTCAACTGTGGGTTGACTTTGACCGAGAGAGTTGACTTTGACCAAGGGTAAAAGAGTCATTTTACCCCAGTGCAGTGTTTAGCATTTGATTGAGTGTGTTTATGGACTTGTAGCCGGGGAGATACCGGAGCAGCAGCAGTTAGCTTCCAGAGCCATTCACACAGCAGCCAGTTCACGAGGTGAGTTTCCCTTCAGTAGGAACGGGTCTAAGGCCACAATGCCGGCCCGTTCAGTTAGCCATAGTTTCTGGACTTCGGTCCAATGTAGTAGCTAGTATGTTTGACGCCTCCGTGGCTCAGACAGGATTTATGTGTTTATGCTAGTTGATATGTTTATGTTATGTTCAGTCAGCTTCAGACTTCGGTCCGATGTAGGGGACAGAGGTCCCAGTCAGCTTCGGACTTCGGTCCGATGTAGGGGACGAAGGTCCCAGTCAGCTTCGGACTTCGGTCCGATGTAGGGGACGAAGGTCCCAGTCAGCTTCGGACTTCGGTCCGATGTAGGGGACAGAGGTCCCAGTCAGCTTCGGACTTCGGTCCGATGTAGGGGGCAAGGCCCAGTATGTGCTTATATGTTATTATGTGGTATGTGGTAGTTTGGGGGAGCTCACTAAGCTTCGTGCTTACAGTTTCAGTTTTGGTTTCAGGTACTTCCGCAAGCAAAGGGAAGAGCTCGGGATGATGGCATCGCACACACCACAGCATCAGTTTCGTCCTGGGAGTTGATTTAGTTTTCTTGATATGTTTGGATACAGTTGTGATACAGTTTTTCTCACAGTATTTTATTATGGTTTTATTATGTGATACTCAGTCTCGTGGTTTTGTTATAATAAAAATCGAAATTTTTGGATGGTATTTTTGGGTTGTTTCAGGTTGACTCGGCGAGTAGAATCAACCAGGAAGGTCGAATTTGACTGAGGACTTTGACTTTGACCAAGAGTTGACCAGTTTCACTTCCAAGGGTATTTCGGTAATTTTGGGTATTTATGGAATTGGTTCTTTGGTAGTGTTCTGTGGTGAAGATCGTGTCGGTGGTCGAAGCAGCTTGGTCTTATCTTTCCAGTCAGCAATTGCAGGTGAGTTATCCTCACTATATCGACAGGGCTACGACACCAAGGCCAGCCCTTTATCGGATGGAAATACGGGTATTGTTTGTTATGTTATTGCTTTGCTAGATCTGCATCCTGGTATTTAGGATGGTGTTATGTTAGTGACCTGGTTAAGGTCGGTACCCGATATTTAGGGTAATGCTATATTAGTGACATGGATAAGTTCGGTACCCGATATTTAGGGTAATGCTATATTAGTGACCTGGATAAGGTCGGTACCCGGTATATAGGGTAATGTTATGCTAGTAACCGGTTAGGTCGGAATCCTGGTTAGGATGTTGATATGCTATATGATCTGTTAGACTGTTTGTCTGGTTAAGGATTTGTTATGTGATTAATTGTTTTATGTGCACATGGTTGATTGACGGGGGTTGGGTTGAGGCGGGTCCTGATTTGTGCTGTAGGCCAACATACCTAGGGCGGACCGGATGATCCGAATGCCCAACGAGCGGTCCGGATAAGCTGAAGGCCCCAAGAGGGTGGACCAGACGTGCCGAGGCTCGGAGAGTGGACCAGGCCGACTGAAGGCCTGGTGTAGGCGGACCAATCATACTGTAGACTCGACGTACATGGCTAGACTCGGAGGGTGGACCAGGTGGACTGAAGGCTCGGTGCGGGCGGACCAGTCACACAGTAGTCAGATTTCTTTAAAAAGTGTTTTAAACTATATTACTTTTTGTAAAAGAAATCATACTAATCATAACTAAGATTAAGACTAAACGAATACGAATATAACCAATTGGATAGTACTAATACGAATACGAATATAACCAATAGTATAATATGAATACAAATACGAATACAAATACGAATATAACCAATAGGATAGTACAAATACGAATACGAATATAACCAATAGTATAGTACGAATACGAATACAAATATAACTATTAGGTTAGTACGAATACGAATGCGAATACGAATATAACTAATAGGATAGAACGAATACGAATACGAATAGAAATAGGACTACGAATGCGAAATAACGCCTTTGGATGACACCAAGACTTCGAATATACAATTAGTGTATGCCTTGAATGTCACCAGAGTTTCGAATTTAATACGAAAGTACGTCTCTGGACCTCTACTAAGTTTCTAATACATCCGCCTTAGAATGTCGCCAGAGATACGAAAATACAACTAATGTAATCTTTTGGAAATCATCAGAATAATCGAAAATACTGTAATGTACGTTTCTGGTGAATCCAAATATTCGAAAATACAACTAAGTTAGTAGATGATAGACATTTGAATGTAGGATAACTAAGAGTTTAGAATACGTAACTAATACTACAAGTATGATAATTACTAGTACTTCGAAATCAAACTTAAGAACCAATCTCAATACATAGGAAAATATGGGATTTTCCTGAAGTAACATAACAACTAGTAACGAAATTAGAAACAAATAGACAACACATCACATAGGAAAATATGAGATTTTCCTTGGGTAGCATAACAACTCATAAACGAATAAAGTAACAAATGAATAACTAAACTAATAGGAAAATATGGGATTTTCCTGGAATGACATAACAAACCGTTTTCAAATTTGTAACAAAAGATAACTAAACTGTTTTCATAAGAGAATATGGGATTTTCTTGAATATCAACTTTTTCAGAAAGCAAAGGAAACTCGTTCTTTTCAAAACTAAACCGCTTATGAACTCACCAGCTTTATGCTGATTTTCAAACTGCTTGTATTCTCAGGTCAGCGTTAGACAGGTACACCACCACCTTTTGGAGAAGATGGAGCGTTCCGAAGACTCGTCTTTGCTTTTGTTCATATGATATATGTATATATCACTTGTATAACTTTTCTTTCAAACAAATGTAAACAATATTATGTAATGTAATGTTTTGTGTTTACTGTTTTACTATGTGCATTGGATTTGATACTTAACGTGGATTCAACCCCGGAAATGTTTCCGCCTTTGGTTTTCGGGGTGTGACAATAGCTCCTAAGGGATGTCTCTGGCCTGCAAAATTCGATAAAAACTTCCAACATAAGTTAGGGCTTCGAAGAGAAACAATCCATATATAGATTCTTAAAAACGGTGCAACACGACGTGTTTTTGGAGCCAATACGTCGTGTTCTTCATTAAAAACACGTGTCCGGCAAGGCAGGATTCCATCGCGAATCTTCAACACAACACACCATGTTTGATGATAACACGTTGTTTCTGCTTAAATTCCATCCTCTTCTTGAAAGTCCAAGATCCTAGCTTCCATTCACCCAATTCCGCTTCCTTTTCCTTCTAAGCATGTCTTGGTTGCTGCAAAAGACATTTTCAACTAATTAAGTACCTTTTGTTCAATAATTGAAACAAATGCAACATAAAATATTAAGATAATGCATGAATTATATGATTAAGTATGTTAATATCATTGACCTAAAAACAAAAGATTTTACTTATGATTTTTGGGATGTTACAACAAGAATGGACCAAGGTGTTGAAAGGACAACACATACCAAGTGTTCATAGTTCGGTTTGAAATCTTGAAACCGGCCTAACCGGGGATCGATTTGTATTTTTCTTTACAGTTTGGCTTACTACTTCAAACATTTGAAGATTTAATGAACGTTTTGTCTTACAATTTCAAAATTTTCAAGTCGTGACCGAGTGGTTAGCAGAGAACGTTCGTGGGTGAAGAACGAGTGGTTAGCAGCGAAACCTTCCAACCCAAATTAACCATTTAAAGTGCCCAGAATCCCAATCACGATTCCATTACCCTGAACATCACACTTCCAAATACATGCTCGATTATGATAAGATTTAATTCCGATTGCGAGGTCATCAACATTTCAGAGACCAACATTCCGATTCATAAATTAACTTCACAATTGCGATTATTCCCGTTCGGAATTCTTTTGCATAACGATCAAAATCCGTCTTTCATCACCTTCAAATTCCAACTTGGCAATCGATCAAGACGATGAGCAATCAAAGTGATTTTGGCTTTCCAATTTGACCAACAAAATCGAACATAAATAGAATCACAATTACACAAATCATTTCGATTTAGAAGCCATTTCATCTACAGCCACAACTGTTCCGATCATCTTGGTTTCTGATTATCTTCCATAAACACCAAATCATCATTCGCAAATTAATTTTCAGATTAAACTCATTTTCAACAACAATTGCAATCGTTCTTCATTGGTTCTTCAAACTCAGAATATCAACTCATCAATAAGAATTCCCAATAAACATTGGTCCATCATCCAATATCTTTAATCAGTTTTCTGTTTAGCACCATCGATTCCAATAAATTCAAACAAGAATCATCAAATCAATCTTCATATTCAAATCGATATTGAGACCCAAAAAAAATTATCACAAAAAATATCAAGCAATCGATTAGTCAAGAGAAAGAAAACTTGAATTCAATAATCGATCTTGAACAAATACATGATTTCGATCATTGATAACGATGATTTTGTGATCTACAGATTCGATTCACTGATTTGAGGATGCGAAAAGGATGAGAGAATGGAAACTAAGAAAACTGTCAAAGCGTTTACAATTAGGTCAAAGAAATTTGATATACACAGTAATACCACGATGAACACTAGTAAACTGGATTTGGGCTATAGATGAAACGGATGAACAATAACGAGAAAAATCAATGAGCCAATGGGAGTGGAATTGATCAATAAAGCAAAGAAATCAATTTATTAGGATCAAATCAGAAAATACGAGAATGAAACAAATGGGATTAAGGAAAATACCAGATGATCATTAACAAAAAAAACATAAGTCTCCGTGAACAGTTTTTTTTGAACAGAACTTTGATTCCAAGACGCCAAAACACCAATAATCTTCAATAACTTCTGTAGAAATTCATCAAACCAAGAACCGATACTTCAAAAATCAATAGATCTTCAAAGACCCGCTCTGATACCACTTGTTAGGATTAAAACCCTAATTGAGATTTGATGAACAAGATGCGGAAAATAAGAACAAACACAAATATGAAGATTATGTCGAATGATCACTCGATTTATTCATAACAAGAGGAATAAATTACACTTTCAGCATAGACTAAAGAATCTAACACTACATAAGAAACCTCACGTGACGGCTACATTTTGCCACATCCTTAACCGTAATTATGAATAATACATGACTATTTATAGGGAAAAGACAAGTCATGGGCTTTTAACCTACACTTCATCAAGGGGCCCATTGTCATCATCCATGGAGTGCTTTGAAACCATACATATTGTGTGCCAGAATGCACAGATCTGGACCAACGGATGAGATTAATCAATGGACATGATTTGAGAGTGTATGATATTACAATGGGGTAACATGTGCCATATAATAACACAATTTTTAACAAAATGGTATTTTGGACAATTAACTACATTTATAAAAGGAAATTTTCGGATTTTTAGGGATGATTAATTATCCTAATTTATAAAAATATGAAATTTTTAATTAATTCAATTTCATTTTTTACCGATTATATTCTATCAGAATATTTTTTGATAGAATGATGCTCTTTCAGAATTTTATTCTAATAGAATATTATTTTGTTAGAATGATACTCTTTCAAAATTTTACTCTAATAGAATATCATTGAAGAAAAACAAAATTTTGAATCAGATGTTGAAAAATAACAAACATTCTAATATATTCTTATACATCCGAATTTAAATACAAATTCATACATAATCTAGAATAAGTAACTAAATTCATTCTTAATGAATTCAACTATGAACATAAATTACATTCATTCTTGAAATCTCTTGCAAAAAAATATCGGCATTCTTGAAAGAATCCTCATTCACTTTCTTGTTTCGTTTCTATATGTCTTGTATATGTTTTCCCTCTAAGCCACTTCAAAATATGCTAGCATTGTATGAGATTGACATTCTGTTAGAATTGTATTGCATGAGAATGATTTTATACAAGGAGCCTTTCTCATCATGTCTTCAAGCCATTCTATCACAAATTCATTGCTGAATATTTTGTAGTGATACACTTGTAACAACTGCACATTAAACATATAACTAAATAACTATAATTCTGTTAGAATACAACAATAATATTCTTACATAATAGATTATTCTTGCAGAATGGTTTTGAATATTCTTAAAGAATTTGTATTATCAAGAATATACCCAACGAACAAAACATTTGAAATATAAATGCAGGAAAAGATCATGTTAACATAAATATGTATCTTGAATTAATAACTACAAAGATGTAGTTTATATCAGATGTACCTTCACGCTCATCTTGTCTTATTTTGGGCATTTACAAAAGCATACACAGATAGAAACACAAAAAAAATACATGTAAGATGCATTTGTATTTGTAAAATCTTTTTTCAAAAACAAAAAACAATTGGATGTAAAATCTATTTTCAGGATTTAAGTAAATAATCTTTTGTTTTCCAGTTACAAATACCTAGATTTCAACTATGCATTTTATCAAACACGTGGTGTGCTTCTTCAGTTTCTTCAAAAGAAATTAGTGATAGTCTTACCAATTCAGTTTCTTGAATTCAAGAAACAAACCCAAACAACCATGAGTTATATCCCATCCATTATCATAAATTTTTTCAGGAAAACCCAAACATCCAAATTTGCATGGATTCAAATCAAAATAAGATGAAGAAGAAGATCACCTGTTGGCCATGGATGCAACACCACCACGTCTTTTCTGATCGCCACCACCTTTATCCTCAACTGCTTCCTTATCCCAACATCCTCGTCGGAGTACAAATACACAGTGACTGTGTAACAAAAACAAAATTGTTTATGCAACTTGATTAATTAGATTGTGATTTGAAGAATAAAGGACAATTGAAATCAAAGATTGAATCAATTAATCAGACCTTTCGACCAGCACGACCGCTTCTCCACAACAGTGTTTTGGAGGTTTTGCAATCAATGCAGAATTTCTCTTCACAACTTACCGATTCCTGAGAAATCAAAATAGAAAGAGAAATAAAATGATCAAGAACTTATCTTCGAGCTTTGAAAATATCAATTAACGATTGACGATCGAGTGTATGTATATACCATTTCTGTTGTGTTGATTGTTGTTTGGTTTCTGGAAATCATAATCCAAAATCAGATACATGAACTTGGAATCAGAATCAGAGAGTTTGAAGGACGACTGAGAATTGAAGATGGAAGGGGAAAGAACCCTAACTGAGGACAAGGGTATGTGGATTACCGGACCAGAGAAATATTGATTCCTTGAATATAATACACGATGCAAGAGAGACTAGGTCAAAAATATTTATTTTATTTCCATAATTGCAGGATTTCAATTGAATGATTCCTTAATTAAAAAGTACAAAATGTCCGGAATACCCTTAAATGATTTATTTAATTGTTTATTATTTCTAATGAGAATTTAGGCACACAATACTTGCTAAAAACATTTGAACCTATCTCTCTCTCTCTCTCTCTCTCTCTATATATATATATATATATATATATATATATATATATATAACACTTTAAAACTCATGTAACTTATATTCTTTATTATTTTGAGTCTTATAAACAAAAATAATAGCCTAATCTTGGTGTTGTGAGTGAAGCACATCCCTTGTTTACCTTTTTTTAAAACAAAATTAGTCTATTGAGCTCAAATCGAATAGGCCTAAAAATCCTAAACTGGTGCCAAACCGTTAGTAATGGTTCAGTTTGGTTCAGTTTTAATTTTCAGTGGTTCAACTTCGGTGTTTGATTGACAAAAACCGTTACTAATCTTCTGGAATTAGTTTGATGTGTGTGTGTATATATATATATATATATATATATATATATATATATATAACCAAACCGTGAACACTCCTAGACCAAGGTGTAGAAAGTGACCAAGATACAAGATATCATGTATCTTTATAACTTCCAAAATGTAGAAGGTCTAAGTTTTGATGATGGTTGTAACTTTGGTTTCTCGGTATGTTATTTTTCTAAGTTATTTAATTATAAAAGTTAAGAGAATTGGGTTTTGAGGTGGAACACGTCGCGACATTAGCTAAATGTCGTGCGAGTGACACGTAGAGGTGTCGCGACTTAAATGAAAGGCACAGTGCACCGTCACAATGGTTCAAAACCTTAGGTCTCGGGCCTTGAGCCCTATTTAATGGCTCTAACTTATAAGGTTTGCTCTGAGCATCAACCTTCACCCTATAGGGAGAAACTCTATACTCCGCCTTTGAGATCGTTGAAGTTTGGTGCTTTTGGTTTGTTTTCGTTGAATATAAAAATTGTGTTGGTGTAAGAGGAAGCTTGTTCGAGAGAAGTTTCTACCTTCTCATAAGTTTTCTATACCATTGTAAGTATAAAGCTTCAACCTTTATGTTTCCTATCTCTAGGTCAAGAGTTTTTTGAAGTGGTTTTGTCTATTTTGGTCCTAGTTCTATATATTCCTTGGATATTGGGAAACTCCAGGTTAATGATGTTGTTTTATGCCTTTTTTTGGACACTTGTTAGTAAAAAGAGAGTATGCAATAACCCTCTTTAAACCATGCAAAAAGCTTTATGTTATATAGGGCTCATTTTTGGATCTTGGTTTATGAATCTTTTTATTTGGGTCTTGGATCTGGATAAATTTGAAAAAGAATATCCATTAAGAGCCTTATTGGAAGGCTTCTGGAATGATGTAGTTGTTGCCATAAAGGATTGAGGCGTTAATAAGAAATTAGAATCTGCCTTAAAACATGCCACACAAACTATGAAGGGTAAATGTCCCAAACCCTAATACTTGTGTGTGAATCTAATAGAAACACAAAATAATAACATTAGTATTTACAAAATAAAAACCATATTTTTTTCACTAAGTGTAGGATCTCATGGAGATGCAATGTCGGAATTATACAAACATGCATAATCGATAAGACCTGATCTAACGTTTAAGCACAAATTGTATAGATAATGGAGTAGTACAAAAATGTAGAAGCATGTGCGTGCTTGCTACAATACTCTCTCTCCCTCTTTCTCTCTTCCTCTCCCTAGAACTAGACTACTCATCTGTATAATGGGAGCACTCTCAACCTATACAAAGTCTGCTATACAAGTATATATATAGGCAAGCTCAACCCATAAGGCCTTCATAAAGAAGCGCCTTCCACCTTCTCTAAGACCTTCATAGAGAAGCCTTCCATATAGAATAAGGAAGGAGCCTTATAATTCACCATCCAATGACGAGCTTTGCATCCCAGCATTCCCCCCCACCCTAAATCTTGGAATGGATGACCTGGCTTCAAATTTCCAAAAGAGAAACTTTGCGAACAAGACCTCAAGCATGACAAAAATGTAGAAGCAATCAACAAATCTACGAGTCTTCAATGGTATTCTAATCCGGGTTCTAGAATGTGAGACATTACAATCTAAAGCATCAAAAGGAAACTTAAGTTCCTTGACTATCAAAAACTCCAATGCAAATTACCCAAGTTTGTGCATAAAAGCACATCCCAAAAATCATCATTAAGATCAAACCCTTCATAAAAACGAACCACTTTAGAATTTTAAATTCGAATCACTTCATAATCAACTCCCCCTCAAGGGCATACCAAAAATCGTTCTTCATCAAAATTTCAACCAATAATTGATCAATATAGAAATCCAAAATCGAACCTCCACATCGAAATTGCTTCTCGAATTAACAAACTGATGAGTTCAATCGATTGTAACAAAGATGGAACATAGAAAGAATCAATTTCGTTTAATGATGAAAACAAACTAAGTATTAAATCAAAATCTAATATGAAATCTCGAAATCACTTGAATCAATAGTGAATTTAGAAAGAATAGAGAAAATAGAAACACATATTGTAGATAATAGCGATCGAGAATATTTTTTCTTCAAATTAAATGATCGACAATGAGATGTACGATGATAACGATGAGAATCAATTTTTCAAAGAACAAAAATGAGATCAAATTTTGACCAAATGAATCAATTCTGGATTATGAATTGGGCTCAAACTATGACTCGATGAACAGTAATGGACAATTTGATCAAAGAAAATTGGGCTCAAAATTTGATCAAATAATCAACTAATCAAAATGAATTTGGGCTTGATTTTGAATAAAACAAATCAACTTTTGGACTAAATCAAAACATAATTGGATCAGCAAATTTGGATTAAAAGAAAATATATCCAATGGAGAGACTCACCAAGGATCGTTGATCTTGAAAAAATTTCTAAACTTTCAAGATTAATCTTTGATACCACATGTAGGATCCAACGGAGATGACAATTTCAAAATTATAAAAACATGCATAATCGATAAGACCCAATCTAACGTTTAAGTAGAAGTTGTATAGATAATGGAGCAGTACAAAAATGTAGAAGCATGTGTGTGTTTGCTACAATACTCTTTCTCTCTAGAACTAGATTACACATCTATACATTGGCAGCTCTCTCAACTTATACAAAGTATACTATACAAGTATATATATATATATATATATATATATATATATATATATATATATATATATAGGCAAGCTCAACCCATAAGGTCTTCACATAGAAGCTCCTTCCACCTTCTCTAAGACATTCATAGAGACGTGTCGTCCACCTTCACAAAGAAGCGCCTTCCACCTTCTTCAAGATCTTAACAGAGAAACCTTCCATAGCGAATAGGGAAGGAGCCTTCTAAGTCACTATCCAATGAAGATCTTTGTATCCCAAAATTCTCCCCATCAAAGCTTGGAATGAATGATCCGACTTCAAAGCTCCAAAAGATCAACTTCATGAACAAGACCTCAAGCATGACAAAAATATAGAAGCAATTAAAAAATCTTCAAGAATTCAATGGTCTTCTAACCCGGGTCCTAGAATCTGAGACATTACAATCCAAAGCATCAAAAGGTAACTTAAGTTCCTTGAGTATCCAAAACTCCAAGGAAAATTACCCAAGTTTGAGCATAAAAACACATCCCAAAAATCTTCATAAAGAGAAAATTAGTTTGAGCATAAAAGCACATCCCTTCATAAAAACGAACCAATTCAGAATTTTAAATTTGAAGCACTTCATAATCAAATCCCCCTCAAGGTCACAATGATCTTCATATAATATCATTTGTGTGCTATTAGTGTATAAGAACTTCAACGTATGGACACACTGATTAGTCATCAGTACCAACATATCAAGTCTTCAGTGAATATATAGTCTTCATGCTGATAATTTCTTTAGTGTCTTTTGGTCACCAGTGGATGATCTTTAGCAATACAAAACTTCAACAGAGGCTTCAAAAATATTCCAAATCTAATCAGATGAGGCAACACAAATTTGGTCTTTAGTCTTCGACATCTGAACTTCAATGGATGGTAGAGCAGTAATAAACACCTTCAATATTAGTCTTCAAAAATATCATCATATCTTCAGATTAACAAAATAAACGACATCTAAACTTCAATGGATGGTAGAGCAGTACTAAATACCTTCAACATTAGTCTTCGGAAAAACATCATCATATCTTCATATTAACTAAATAAACAAACTCTGACAGATCAGCTTGTATAAGTTGTGTTATTCACACTTGCTTATACAAGACTGACTATCTATAATGAGTAGTAAAACTATAACTATAATGTATATCTTTTGCATCATCAAATGTATACAAATATGTACCTAACAATGGGTCATGATGCATAGTTTGAATGTTACGCGACTGTTGATGAAAATGCATACTCGCAAGTACACGAGGCCGTGCAAGTAATATTGTCGTAAGCCCAGATATCATACCCACAATGACTATCTATCTTAAAAGAAGAATGATCAGGTAGTTGTTGGTAAAATGATTTGGTTTGATTAAACTATGAAAACTAATTTTAAAAGCTAAACTAAAATAAAATAAAACAAAGCAACTAATGTTTCTAAAACAAACTAAAGGAAATCCAGGAATTCAATATTAAGACCAAAGTGATTAAAGTAACAAACACACAATTTGAGTTTGAGCATACAAGAGAAATGTGGGGTTTAGTTGACATTTACAGGTTTAATGATTCATCTAATGCAATTAATCAATTAACACAAATATAGTGATAATAAATTTGCTAACACCATCTAAAGTTGTCAATTACCTCCCGGTCTCATGATTCGATTTAAAATCACTCACTCATACCTCTATGCAGCTCATGAAATTAAAAAAACATTAGGTTTAGTTGTTTTGTTAAAAGTGAACCAACACACGCCTACGTTGATTTTAAGTGGGATCACGAAATCACACACTCGTGTTCAATTGATTTCCCAACTAACGCTCCTCTCGAAGTCAAAATTTGCAATAAATTACAAAATGAAATAATATTTAACATCTATTATTGGCCAGATAATAAACATTGTCAATTAACCTAATTTCATTAAGCAATTTTGACATTAAACACACATTTTAACATCAAACAATTACCATACAAATTGTGTTAACTAATTTAACAAATTAAACTTATCATTTAACCGAAGTCAACTAAACCCATAAACATGAATTACTCCATAATAGTTAATCGAACAAAAATAAACACGATAAGTTCAACACTTAAACATATTTTTTTAACAGATAGGAATAAGGGGTGATTACTAATCTAGCAAAATTAAGAAAGTCATTAGCAATTTATAGCCAAAAATTAGTAAATGTCCGAATATAGCCCACGAAACCGTAGGTTTCGATATTCGTCTACTGTTTCGCCAAATCGTCTACTGTTTCGTGTTTTGTATATATTTTTTTCATTTTTAGTATACAAAACCGTAGGTTTTTTAAAACCTACAGTTTCCCAAACCGTAGCTACAGTTTTGGGTGAAAAAATACGTTTTTTTTATTTTTTATTTTTTATTTTTTTATTTTTTATTTTTTAAGTCTACTGTTTTGGGGGTTTTAACTATAGAAAAAAAGAAACCGTAGGTTATAAAAAACCTACGGTTTTGTATCGTAAAAATGAAAAAAAATTTATACAAAACACGAAACAGTAGACGATTTTATGGTGCAGTTCACGATGGTGGTACGGTGAAGGAGGGTAGGTTGTAATGGTGGGATAAAGGTGGAGACGAGGAAAAAGGCATGGGTAGACAACAAAAAGGCACAAGAAAGTTTTTTCTTTCTTGACATTTGCAAAATTTTATCTTTCTTTCCATTTTCATGTATTTTCTTGTGTTTGCATGGGTAGACAGCAAAAAGGCTGTAACACCGTAAATTTCAAAGCAATTTTTCGCATTTTATAAAAACATAATTCGTTTAATATTCATAAAAACATCAATGTTTGAAACTCAATCCATGCCATATAAAAAAAATCCCAAGATCTCATAACATAAAAATCCCGTGCGTGTGTACTGATCAAGTCGGCACTTTCCCACGGTCATCACTAGTACCTAAAACAAATAACACCAAACACTGTAAGCACAAAGCTTAGTGAGTTCCCCAAAATACCACACATAACACATATTAGCCACTCGAGGCTATAACTCTGTGGGTCCGTGGACCCTACTCTGTGAACCCTCTGGTTCTATCTCTGTGAACCTTCTGGTTCCAACTCTATAATCATGCACAACATAAATCACATAGAAATAATGCAGTACAACACATAACATACATATAGCATACAAATACTCTGTCACATAACTCCGATTACCTACTCAAGGTAAAGTATAGTGAGAAGACTCACCTCGTGTATCTCGATAACTCGCAAATCCCGGAAATCACTCGCGCTCGATCCCCCGAGCTATAATCCTCCTATAACACAATATATCTCTAATTAACACTTTCACAACTAAGGTTGACTAACCCTATCAAGTCAACACTGGTCAACTCTGGTCAATGGTCAACGGTCAACTTTGACCGGACTCGGCGAGTGCACTAGAGCGACTCGGCAAGTCTATACGAGTTCACTGACTCCCTCGGATCCTCTCTTGACAAGTCGAGTACTTCCCTAACTCGACGAGTTCTACCTGGCATGAATCTCGGGGCCACCACCACTCAACTCGCCGAGTCTCAAGAACAACTCGGCGAGTTCCGGCTTGACTCAGCCCCCTATTGACTCTCCCTGACTCACTGGGTCATCCCCAACCCGGCGAGTCTACTCGCTGAACAATTTACGTGAAACCCCAACCCTACTCGCCAAGTCTCAAGAACAACTCGGCGAGTTCATGCCATGCACAAACTCTATTGACCTTCTGAGGTCAGATCTGCTTCCCCAAACCATAGATCTGGCCTTCCCAAGCATGAATGTCACATAAAGTTCGAAACTTGATGCTTGTATAACCCTCACAAGGCATCAAAATGAGATTTGGTCCCAAAAATGACAACCTTGGTCCAACAACTCCATAATAACCCAAAAAGCTCCAAGGGTTGAGGTCTCTGGACCTCTTTGAGTCCAGATCCAAGGCACAAACTCGAAGAGGGACTATTTGCTTCACATAATCGCTCTCCAAAGGGGTTAGAAAACCCTAACTCTAAAGATCAACCCTAAAACCGAAGGAGGTTCGAACTATTACCTCAAAATGAAGCCTCTGGACTCTGGATCTGCTGGAATCTCACCTCCCCCTTGCTCTTGCCACCTTCTTCTTGCTAAACAAGGAATACAAAGGCCCAAAAGTGACTTCCTCTCTCCCAAAACGATTTAGCTCTCTTAGGGTTCTCTCAAGGGACTGGTAGCCGCAATGGGAGGCTATAAGTGCCCTTAAATAGGCTCCAAACCCGGGGAATTAGGGTTTCATTAAACAGCGTGGACTCGCCGAGTCCACTTTTGGACTCGCCGAGTCCAGACGCGAACCCGTGCCCATAGCCGCGATCATACTCGGCGAGTTTGGGCTCCAACTCGCCGAGTCTCCTCACAAATCACCAAAATATAAGAATGAATAATACCTGGGAATCCGGGCTGTTACAATTCTCCCCCACTAGAACTAGACTTCGCCCTCGAAGTCTCGCTCTGCAAATAACTCCGGATGCTGCTAACGCATCTCACGCTCCGGCTCCCAAGTCATCTCGGACCCCTTCCGATGCTGCCACTGAACCAAAACCAAGGGTATCTCCTTGTTCCTCAGAACCTTGATTTTCCGATCTTTGATTGCTACCGGTCTCTTGGCATAATTCAGGCTCGCATCCACCTGAATATCCTCTAATGGAACCACTGCCGACTCATCGGCTATACACTTCCGCAATTGCGACACGTGGAAAGTGTCGTGAATCTGCCTCAACTCTGTTGGCAATTCCAAACGATAGGCTACCCTGCCTACCCTCACGATCACCCGGAATGGACCAATATATCGGGGCCCCAACTTGCCCCTCTTCCTGAATCGAATCACTCCTTTCCAAGGAGAGACCTTCAGGAGCACAAAGTCGCCGACCTGAAACTCAAGCTCGGACCGGTGTCTGTCCGCATAACTCTTCTGACGACTCTGAGCGGTCAGTAACCTCTGTCTGACTTGCTGGATCTGCTCTGTCGTCTAAAGCACGATCTCTGTACTGCCCATCACACGCTGTCCGACCTCTCCCCAGCAAATGGGGGTCCGACACCTCCTTCCATACAACAGCTCAAAGGGCGGCATACCAATGCTCGAATGATGGCTGTTGTTGTAGGAAAACTCTGCCAAGGGCAAGTACGTATCCCAACTCTCCCCGAAATCCAACACACATGCCCAGAGCATGTCCTCGAGCGTCTGAATCGTCCGCTCACTCTGTCCGTCTGTCTGGGGGTGATATGCGGTACTAAAATGCAGCCTAGTACCCAACTCCTCATGAAACTTCTTCCAGAATCTGGAAGTGAAATGTACATCCCGGTCTAAGACAATCGAGATCGGCACTCCATGCCGAGATACCACTTCCCTCACGTACATCTCTGCTAACTTCTCTGCGGAGGAGCTCTCACTAATAGCAAGGAAGTGGGCGCTGTTCGTCAACCTGTCCACAATCACCCAAATTGCATCGACTCCCCTAGCAGTCCTTGGCAATTTGGTGATAAAATCCATGGTGATCTGTTCCCACTTCCATTCGGTAACCTCCAACGGCTGCAACTTACCATGCAGTCTCTGGTGCTCGGCCTTAACCCTACGGCAGGTTAAGCACCTCTCAACAAACCACACAACATCCCTCTTCATACAGGGCCACCCATACTCCCTCCTCAGGTCCAAATACATCTTAGTGGCCCCAGGATGGATCGAGAATTTCGACCGATGAGCCTCTTCCATCAAAATGGTACGTGCCCCTCCCACAAACGGTACCCATATACGCCCCTGAAAAGTCATAAGCCCCGACCATCGGTAACGAACTCCGATACCAACCCAACAACTCGCTCTCTCTTCTGGTTCTCCGATCTCACGGCCTCAGCCTGTGCTCCACGAATGGTGTCCAACACCGGAGCCATCACGGTCAATCGCAAACATGCACCTCGCAATGGGGCGCTTTCCGCCCTACGACTCAGGGCGTCGGCTACCACATTAGCCTTGCCCGGATGGTACATAATCTCACAATCACAATCCTTGACCACATCCAACCACCTCCTCTGCCGCATATTTAGGTTGGGCTGATCCATCAAATACTTCAGGCTCTTATGGTCCGTGTATATCGTACACCGAACCCTATATAGATAGTGACGCCAAATATTGAGGGCGAACACCATTGCCCCCAACTCTAGATCATGGGTGGGATACCTCGTCTCATGAGGTTTCAACTGCCTCGATGCGTATGCTATCACATGCCCTCTCTGCATCAGCACCGCTCCCAACCCCAAGATAGATGCATCACAGTATACCACACAGTCCTCCATCCCCTCCGGGAGGGCTAACACCGGGGCTTCGCATAAACTTTGGCGAAACGTCTCAAAGGAGGCCTGCTGCTCGGGGCCCCATGAAAAAGCGACACCCTTCCGGGTCAACCTGGTGAGTGGCACTGCAATCTTACAGAAATCCTTGATAAATCTCCGATAATAACCTGCCAACCCTAGGAAACTCCTGATCTCGGAGGGTGACCTCGGCACCTCCCAACTCATTACCGCCTCAACTTTGGCCGGGTCGACCAATATCCCTTTTTGGTTAACGAGATGACCCAGGAACTAGACCTCTCGCAACCAGAAATCACACTTGGAGAATTTGGCATAAAGCCTCTCCGATCTCAGAACTCTGAGGATCTCCCTCAAATGCTCCTCATGCTGCTCTCTAGATCTCGAATATACCAAAATGTCATCGATGAATACAATCACCGACCGATCCAGAATCGGTTTGCATACTCGGTTCATGAGATCCATGAACACTGTCGGGGCATTGGTGAGCCCGAAAGGCATCACCACAAACTCGTAATGCCCATAACACGTCCTGAATGCTGTCTTTTGGATGTCCTCATCTCGCACCATCACCTGATGATATCCAGACCTCAAATCGATCTTGGAGAACCAAGATGCTCCCTGTAACTGATCGAACAAATCGTCGATCCTCGACAACGGGTAACGGTTCTTGACCGTCAGCTTGTTCAACTCCCGGTAATCAATGCACATCCGGTGTTAACCATCCTTTTTCTTTACAAACAGGATAGGCGCTCCCCACGGCGAGCTGCTCGGCCGAATAAACCCCTTTCCCAGCAGCTCCTGAAGCTGCGAGGATAACTCTTGCATCTCTGGAGGTGCGAGGCGATAAGGCACCTTAGCGATTGGCGCGGCCCTCGAAACCAAATCGATACTGAACTCCACTTGCCTCACAGGAGGCACACCCGACAAATCCTCTAGAAATACATCCGAGAACTCACGCGCTATCGGAACCTCCTCAACTGAGCTCAGCCTCTCGGAATCCACTCGCGTATCCATCACATACGCCACAAAACCCTTACAGCCCTGCTGAAGACACTGCCTTGCCCTAGCGGCCGAACAAAATGCTGACCCCGAACGTGTACCCTCGCCGTACACCGAAAGAACTCCCCCACTAGGGTCTCGTATGGTCACCAGCTGTCGCTCGCAGTCGATAACCGCACCGAATCTGCTCAACCAGTCCATGCCCACAATGAAACAGACATCACCCATCGTAATAGGAACCAAATCAATCGGGAACTTAACACCGAAAATCTCGAACACGCACCCCCGGAGAACCTCCGTGGCATATATCACCCTCTCGTCAGCTATGGAAACTCTCAGAGGCCGACTCAACGCCTCACGACTAACACTGATATGCTGACTAAAAGCCAAAGATACAAAAGACCGACTCGCACCCGAGTCAAATAACACCAAGGCAGGTACAGAATTCACAAGAAAAGTACCTACGCATAACATAATATAAGCATAATATCTCAACATCAAAACAAATACACGAAAGAATACATACCAGCCACGACATCGGGCGCTACGCGAACCTCCTCCGCGTTCAACTGAAAGGCTCTCCCTCGTGCCCTCGGCGTCTCGGCCTTTACTGGCCGACTTTCGGTAGCTCTGATGGCGGCAGGGGTAGATCCCTAAGGTGCTCCCTGAGCTGATCCCCGCAACTGCGGACACTCCGCCTTCCGGTGTCCGGTCTGGTTGCAGTGAAAACACACTGCAAACCCCTTGGGGCAGTCCTTGGCCATATGCCCCTCCTTGCCACATTTGTAGCAAGATCCAGCTCTACATACTCCATCATGAACCTTGCCGCACTTTCCACAAGTGCGGCCCTTCTGGCCCCTCGATTTGGGATCAGCGGGCTTGGCCCGCTTGGCTGCCGGCTGGGACTGTGCCGGTCGCCGATCCCTCCCCTGAGACTCCGCCTCCTCCCTGGCTTGAGTCTCTAGCTCAATCTCCCTCTTCCGGGTATTTGCCTGAAGCTCAGCAAATGTACGGTACGAGGAGTTCGCCACGAACTCCCGAATGTCTCGCCTCAAAATACTCAAATACCGGCTCATACGTGCCTGCTCAGTGGACACGTGCTCAGGGCAGAACATCGCCCTCTCGCGGAACATCCTGGTAATCACCGTAACAGACTTAGTACCCTGCTTCAGGGTCAAAAACTCCTGGGCCAAATGCTCCCTCTCCACCTGGGGAACATACTCATCTCGGAACATGGCAGTGAACCTCTCTCAGGTCACTGCCGCAAGCTCAGCAGGCGTAAAATGTGCCGTCACAAACTTCCACCAGTCCTTCGCTCCCAAGCGAAGCTGGTTCAACGCGAATCGAACTCTCAAATGCTCGGGAGATGAGCAAGTGAAGAAACACCCTCTATGTCATAAATCCATCTCATAGCCGCCACCGGGTCCTGGGTCCCATCAAACTCCCGCGGTTTTGTGTTGCTGAACACTCGGAACAGCAACGCATCACCACCCTGCGGCCTCGCGGCAGCAATAGCTGCGGTGGCCGCTGCAACAGCAGCCTCAGAAAGAGCAGCATAACGCTCGTTGAAAGTCTCAATCAACGTGGTCTTAATAGACCCGAACATCTCTGGTATCTCTGCCCTGATGGCCGCAGCCACCTCCTCATGGATGATCTGACAGATCTCCTCATCACTGGCCCCACAGCTCTCAGGCATAAGACGTGTCCTCACCATGATCTACCTCTGAAATACAACATACGATAAATTAGAATCCAATCGATCATACTCACACTCGACAACCCATTCCTCCTTGATCCTTGGCATTCCAAAGATTCTTACTTGGGCTATACACCTCCCCGGTGCTTTCAGTAGTACGGGCCCAATACTACTGTTCACACCGTATCAGAATACACCCCAAGACCTCCTCTTCGGATCCCAAGTTCCAAGTACTCTATTATGCATAATCCACTCTCTAACAGATCTCTCATAAGCCCCTCGCTGCTACCTACTCACTCTCAAGCATCTCATAGCAGCTCACCTCTCCCTAGGCTAAGGCATCACAAATCAGGCCACTCTAGTCCTAATAGGAGTACCTAGCCTACTCTAGCATGAGAATACACCATATCAATATCAATATCACATAACATGAGGGTATTTTGGGAAATCACCGTTCGGGCGCGGACTGATCGTACACACAACTCTGCTCTGCGTTTTTCCAAAAATCTTTTACTCTTTTTGAAAATACTTCTCAAATCCTCAGTTTGAGTTCAAATACGCCCGAAGGTGTACTCGAATCCCTCAAACCAAGGCTCTGATACCAACTTGTAACACCGTAAATTTCAAAGCAATTTTTCGCATTTTATAAAAATATAATTCATTTAATATTCATAAAAACATCAATGTTTGAAACTCAATCCATGCCATATAAAAAAATCCCAAGATCTCATAACATAAAAATCCTGTGTGTGTGTACTGATCAAGCCGGCGCCTTCCCACGGTCATCACTAGTACCTGAAACAAATAACACCAAACACTGTAAGCACAAAGCTTAGTGAGTTCCCCAAAATACCACACATAACACATATTAGCCACTCGAGGCTATAACTCTGTGGGTCCGTGGACCCTACTCTGTGAACCCTCTGGTTCTATCTCTGTGAACCTTCCGGTTCCAACTCTATAATCATGCACAGCATAAATCACATAGAAATAATGCAGTACAACACATAACATACATATAGCATACAAATACTCTGTCACATAACTCCGATTACCTACTCAAGGTAAAGTATAATGAGAAGACTCACCTCGCGTATCTCGATAACTCGTAAATCCCGGAAATCACTCGCGCTCGATCCCCCGAGCTATAATCCTCCTATAACACAATATATCTCTAATTAACACTTTCACAACTAAGGTTGACTAACCCTATCAAGTCAACACTGGTCAATGGTCAACGGTCAACTTTGACCGGACTCGGCGAGTGCACTAGAGCGACTCGGCGAGTCTATACGAGTTCACTGACTCCCTCGGATCCTCTCTTGACACGTCGAGTACTTCCCTAACTCGAAGAGTTCCACCTGGCATGAATCGTGGGTCCACCACGACTCAACTCGCCGAGTCTGAAGAACAACTCGGCGAGTTCCGGCTTGACTCAGCCCCCTATTGACTCTCCCTGACTCACTGGGTCATCCCCCAACCCGGCGAGTCTACCCGCTGAACAATTTACGTGAAACCCCAACCCTACTCGCCGAGTCTCAAGAACAACTCGGCGAGTTCATGCCATGCACAAACTCTATTGACCTTCTGAGGTCAGATCTGCTTCCCCAAACCATAGATCTGGCCTTCCCAAGCATGAATGCCACGTAAAGTTTGAAACTTGATGCTTGTATAACCCCCACAAGGCATCAAAAGGAGATTTGGTCCCAAAAATGACAACCTAGGTCCAACAACTCCATAATAACCCAAAAATCTCCAAGGGTTAAGGTCTCTAGACCTCTTTGAGTCCAGATCCAAGGCACAAACTCGAAGAGGGACCATTTGCTTCACATAATCGCTCTCCAATGTGACATCCCCATTTTCACGGCCAGAAAAGACCGATTTGTTTATGCTTTGTTTTATAAATCAGAGTGATCGTTTAAAGAAAACGGTTGCGGAATTTGTTCCCAAAATAAAATATGATAACCATTTATCAAAACGTTTCTCAAAGAGAATGTATTTTCATTAAACAATAAAACCTCGAGATGTCATGTTCCGATACATACCAAAAGCATAAACAATAATAAATAGACCTTACAACAGTTATTCATAACTACTGGCCTATAATCCAAAATCTCTCGTCAAGTCCACCAACTTATACTCTTGTGCCATTACCTGCAATGAAAAGAAAACTGAGTGGGCCAGGCCTGGGAGCCTGGTGAGCATATAGGGTTTTCAACCCACAATAATATATTATTATATTCAACCATCAAACAATGAACTCAATTACCCATCCCTATTATCTTTCTTAGGATTTTACCCTAGGAATTCAACTACCCGTCATTCATTCATTCCTAAGGATTGACCTAAGGAATTAACACAAACTTCCATTGCTACATAAGGCGCATCTGCCAACATTATCCTTTAAGCGCCTCTGCCAGGATTACGTCATACACTATGAGGCGCGACTACCAGGTTTATGACATTCTCTTTTAGGCGCATCTGCCGACATTATCTTATAAGCGCATCTGCCAAGATTATCCTATAGCGCATCTGCCAAGATTATCCTATAAGCGCATCTGCTATTATTATGACAATCTCTATTTGGCGCATCTGCCAAGATCACGACATTCACTACTTGGTGCATCTACCGATATTATTCTCAAGCGCATCTGCTAGCATTATGGCATGCTCTTTTAGGTTCATCTACCGATACTATACTTAAGTGCATCTACTAGTATTATGTCACTTTCTCTTTGGTGCATCTACCAATACTATGCTTGAGCGCATCTGCTAGCATTATGACATTCTCTAATTGGTGCATCTGCCAATATCATTCTTAATCATCTTTCATACATCATCATTTTATCACATACCAACTATCTCATCTACCCATGTTCTACCTAACATATTTGTAGATGTGGAATACATATACAGTTTAACTCATTTAAAAACTATATAAAAAATTCATTCCATACTCATCTCAAATAAACAACAATATATAAACACATAGCACGTATTTTATAACAAATACTTCATATTTATGTGTTGGAAGAAAGTAACCACACACTCTCCCAAACATATACTTGATACATTCAAACAATACTTGTATTATACCCGTGTTTATGAAAGGGACTATACACCCACACATATAAACAACTTTATATCATACACATAGCACGTATTTTATAGAAAATACTTAATATTTATGTGTTAGAAGAAAGTAACTACACACTCACACATATAAACAGCAATATACTTAATACACTCGAACCATACTTGTATTATTATCGTGTTTATGAAAGGTAGTATACACTCACTTGATCAGAAGATGATCGGACAGCACTACAACTTGCAGAAGTAGTAATCCTCAGCAGATCTGGAAGATCTCCACAAAAATCGAACTTCTCGCGGACAGAGCTTCGGCTCGGGAACCGCACTTCTCGAGATCTTCGGGACCTCGGGACTTGCCTCGGGGCTCGAGTATGATACCGGGGCTTCGGGGTATTTCTGGCGCGCAAAACGATGCAAAATGGGAGAGAGAAGAGAGAAAATGAACAAAAGAATCGGCTGCCTTCGGATCCTATTTATAGGAGGCTGGAGCCTCGGAGTACGCGGGGCGTACTGCTTCCGAAATCGTCACTGCATGCATCATCCGAGCCACTTGCTGCGAGTGTTGACACCTTCGGTGTACGCGGGGCGTACCTCGGATCAGATCGGTGACTCCTTCGGATAAAGCCTCCGAATTAAAGATTTAATTTAAATACAATTTATTTAATAAACTTCGGAAATTCATATCTTCTTCATACGAACTCCGTTTTCGACGTTCTTTATATCCACGCGAAGGTGAGACTACGCTCTACAACTTTCGTTTAGACTCTGTCGGCTAATTTTGACTTTATTTTTATTATTTATTTTTAATAGGCCGCGACAGAAAAACTTCGTTATAAATTCATAACTTCTTCGTTTGACGTCCGTTCTCGCCTAACTTTTTATCGCTTCGATACCAACAACGAGACCTTCGATCCTCGTTTAGATTGTTTCGACTAAGAACCCCTCGATCTCAAATCGAGTATTTCGGGCTGCACACCGCTAAGCCGAAACTTTGATAAATCATAACTTCCTCATACGAAGTCAGATTTGGACGTTTCTTTTTATGCACGCTCACAGTTTAACGTATTCTACGACTTTCATTTAGATTGCTAAGGCTAAATATCGCTCTAACGTAAATTCACTTTTTACGTCGCGCTGTGTCGTGCCGGTTCTGTCGCGAAACTTCGACATGTCATAACTTCTTCGTTATAACTCGGATTTCGGCGTTCTTTATATGCACGAAAACCTTGTGACATATACTACAACTTGGTTAAGATTAATCCTTCTAGATAATCTTCCATCAAAAAGTCATTTTTGACGCCTATCGTCTCTAAATTGGCTAGCCCTGATGTACGGGCATTACATCCAAAGGGGTTAGAAAACCCTAAATCTAAAGATCAACCCTAAAACCGAAGGAGGTTCGAACTATTACCTCAAAATGAAGCCTCTGGACTTTGGATCTGCTGGAATCTCACCTCCTCCTTGCTCTTGCCACCTTCTTCTTGCTAAACAAGGAATACAAAGGCCCAAAAGTGACTTCCTCTCTCCCAAAACGATTTAGCTCTCTTAGGTTTCTCTCAAGGGACTGGTAGCCGCAATGGGAGGCTATAAGTGCCCTTAAATAGGCTCCAAACCCGGGGAATTAGGGTTTCATTAAACAACGTGGACTCGCCGAGTCCAGACGCGAACCCGTGCCCATAGCCGCGATCATACTCGGCGAGTTTGGGCTCCAACTCGCCGAGTCTCCTCACAAATCACCAAAATATAAGAATGAATAATACCTGGGAATCCGGGCTGTTACAAAGGCACAAGAAAGTTCTTCCAATTTGATCTTATGTTCTTTGACTTGTGAACATTTCTTTTATCTATTTCATTAAATGTGGCAACTAGGGCTGTGTTTGGGTAGGTTTTGGACATAAACCCAACCCAACCCATAAATGGTCGGCTTCTGGTTTTCAGAACTCAATAGGATCGGTTTCAGGTCGGTTCGGTTTCTCGGGTTCTGAGGTCGGTTTGGGCGGTTTTTTGGTTTCTTGGGTTCAACCCATACACTCACGGGTTTTGGGTTTTAACCCATTTTCCATAAATGAAGCAACAAGTTAAATACTTCAAAAAACACCTAATTTAAGTTAAATACTTCAAATAACATGAGTCTTACAACAAATCGTTCATTAAAAGTTACAACCAAAGCCCGAAATAATTTATTACAACCAAAACACAATCAAGTAGGGGTCCGTTTGACGGTTTTTCGGTTTTTAGTATGGGTTGGTTTCTTGGGTTGGATGGGTTGGTTTTTGGGTAAAAACCGAAACCGAAACCGAACCCGATTTTTCTATTTTTAAAAAATTCAAACCCTAACCGTCGGTTTTGCTTCGGTTTTGGTTTTTTCGGTTTTAGTCGGTTTCTTGGTTTGGGTTTGCTCACCCCTAGTGGCAACTTGATTCTCACTTTGTGATACCAAGACATGGAATTGGGTAATTGATGGCTTGAAGTGAGCTCATCAAACGAACTAAAAATTTAGGAATTGTTGGGCCAATTAAACTTGCAACTTGATAAGCTATCCCTCATTGTATGTGTTTGTTGAATGGTTGCTAAATAATTTCACTTTAAATCGCATCTTCAACCAAATCTGTAAATTTTCATAACTAAAACCATCAATGATAAAATTTTTGTATGAGTGAAAACAAAAACCATCAATTCCTTATAAACTTTTGAACTTCATAAAAAGAAGCCGAACTCTCATTATTCCGTCGAATTGGAGATGAGGGTCCCACCAAAGTAGGTCACACTTGCTTTAACACGTGAAATGAATTCCGCCACTTCATTATAAAAAGAATTTGGACTTCATGAAAAGAATACCAACTCCTAGCAAAACCTATGGAATAAGCGGTAGGGAACTTGTGAAGCACAATTTGCAGTTGTAATAACAAGTGAAATAAAACCATCATTTCAATTGCAAAACACAACATTTTATATTTTGATTTTCATAAAACGAAAACCAACTACTACTAACCCATTCAATAAGTGGAGGGGAACCCGAAAACTCGGGTTCCACTAGTGATGATGTAACGTCCGTAGATCAGGGCTAGTCAATTTAGAGACGATAAGCGTCAAAAATGACTTTTTGATAGAAGATTATTTAGAATGAATAATCTTAACCAAGTTGTATTATATGTTACAAGGATTCCGTAAATATAAAGAACGTCGAAAACGGAGTTCGTATGTAGAATATATGAATTTCCGAAGTTTATTATATATTTTGTAATTAAATTTAATTGGAAAGTCCGGCATTATCCGAAGAGAAGTCATCGGACTCATCCGAAGTACGCCCCGCGTACAGCGAAGCATGACACGCCTCACACTCGAGTTCTTTGGATACGTAAGCAATGACGATTCTGAGGCAGTACGCCCCGCGTAACGCAGTACGCCCCACGTACTCCGAGGCTCCAGCCTCTTATAAATAGGATGCGAGGGCAGCCGACTCCTTTGCTATTTTTCTCTCTTCTCTCTCCCGTTTTGCATCGATTTGCGTGCCAGAAGTACCCTGAAGCCCCAGTATCATTCCCGAGTCCCGAAGCAAGATCTGAAGCCCCGAGAATCCCGAAGAGCGTGATTCCCGAGCCAAAGCTCTGCCCGCGAGAAGTTCGATTTTTATGGAGATCTTCCAGATCTACCGAAGAATATTACTTCTATACGCCGTAGTGCTGTCCGATCATCTTCTGATCAAGTGAGTGTGTGGTTACTTTCTTCTAACGCATAAATACGAAGTATTTTATACGAAATACGTGTTGTGTGTATATTTTGTTGTTATATGTGTGAATGTATATTCACTTTCTTCTACCGCATAGATATGAAGTATTTGCTATGAACTACGTGCTAGGTGTTTATACAATGTTTATTTACTTAAGATAGATGTTGAAATAATGTTTTATACATGTTTTAAAAGATTTAAATTGTATATGTGTTTGCATCTACAAATATGTTGGGTAGAATATGGGTAGATGAAATAGTTGATGTGAGACGAAATAATAAGTATTTTTGAACTCAATGTGTTCATTAGGTATTTTTGAACTCTACGTGTTCACTTGGTGTTTGAACTCAATGTGTTCATTAGGTATTTTTGAACTCTACGTGTTCACTTGGTGTTTGAACTCAATGTGTTCATTAGTTATTTCCGAACTCTATGTGTTCACTTTGTATTTTTGGACTCAATGTGTTCTTAAGTATTTTTGAACTAGATGTGTTCACTTGGTGTTGTTGAACTGAGTGTGTCCACTAAGTGTTTTAGAACTAAGTATTCACCAGATGTTTTGAATTAATTGTTCACTAGGAGTGTTAGAACTAGGTGTTTGTTAAGTATGTTGAACTAAGTGTTTACCAATCGTAATTTGTGGACCTTGGCAGTGGTGGACTTTGTGTCAATTCCTTAGGTCAATCCTTAGGAATAAATGGATAAAGGATAGTTGATTCTTATGGTAAATCCTTAAGAAATAAAGGAGATAATGGGAATGAGTATTTGGGTTGATTGTTTGATAATTCAATATAATAAATGTATTATTGTGGGTTGAAAACCCTACATGCTCACCAGGCTCCCAAGCCTGACCTACTCAGTTTTCTTTGCATTACAGGTAATGGCACAAGAGTATAAATGGGTGGACTTGACGAGAGATTTTGGATTGTAGATCAGTAGTTATAAATAACTGTTGTAAGGTCTATTTTATATTGTTTATGCTTTTGGTCTGTATCGGAACATGACATCCCAAATATTGTTAATTAATGAAAACGCATCTCTTGATGAAATGCTTTGATAAACTTTATTTTACCATATTTTGTTTTGGGAACAAATTCCGCAACTCTTTTAAATCAAAAGGATTTACTCTGAAATTATTTTAAAAAGCATAAATGAAACCGGTCTTTTCTGGCCGTGATTTTGGGGATGTCACAGTTGGTATCAGAGCATTAGTTTAAGCGAACTAGGAATTTGTAGGAAATTTCTAGACTTAGAATGCTAAGTAATGATTGGGAGGAGTGTGTCTAAAATATGTTAGGTAATACACCTAAATTGACACAAGAACTAGTTTATTTTAGGAGTGATGCCTAAAATGCTTTTATGTGCTAAATGTTATA
This sequence comes from Lactuca serriola, assembly GCF_051521515.1. Taxonomy (NCBI): domain Eukaryota; kingdom Viridiplantae; phylum Streptophyta; class Magnoliopsida; order Asterales; family Asteraceae; genus Lactuca; species Lactuca serriola. The sequence continues at coordinate 42,566,776 of NC_136416.1, forward strand.
TGTTGCCATATATGATATTATTTGTTCGGATCTATGGTCTGTTGCCGACCGGATCTGGAAACCTTATGTGTTTAGGATTCTAAGCGTATGTCTACGGTATTAGAACTAGCATGTAAATGTTTCAGAGTGATAAGGATGATTTAATTATCTATCGTTGATGAGGATCTAATTTCACCTTCTTCGGTGTGTAGATCAAAAATGGTATGAACCAGGAGTGGCGTTGGAAACGCGGATGAAAACAGGAATCAACCACTAGTGATTGAGCAAATACCTGTTGTAGCAGCAGCACCAGAACCAATAACGATGGCTGGGGTGCAAGCCATGATTCGGGCTATGTTAGCTGAACAAAAGGATGAGATGCGACAGATGTTACATGAAAATAGGGACGAACCTATCATACCCATTGAGGAACCCGATCTGATTCCCGAACAATTGGAGGAAGGAAACAATATTCGTGCTGTGAGTCAAGTTAGGACTCAAGGAGAACGAAGGAACGACCCGGAAAGGGGATACAACAAGGATGGGCGAATGTACAAGAATTTCTTAGGCGCCAAGCCGCCAAGTCTTTCTGGGAGCCCAAAGCCTGTTGAGATTATGGATTGGATCTCTGAAATGGAGATGGTATTTAAAAGTTGTGACAGTAGCAACAAACAAAAGACTGTCTTTGCAGTTATACAACTGAAGACTGGAGTCTTGAGCTGGTGGAAGTTGTTGGCAGATACAATGCCAAGAGGAGAAGCCATGCAAATGTCTTAGGAAGCACTCGTGGAGCAAATGAAAATGCAATACTGCTCAGAGATAGATCTAATAGACCTAAACAACGAATTTTCAGAACCTGAAGAAAGGAAAGATGAGTGTGGATGAGTATGCCACCGCGTTCACCGAGAGGATGAAGCTATTCCCCTACTTCGTGCCTACTGAACTCTCCAAGATCGATAGGTTTGCTAACGGATTGCCCACAGACTTTGGCCCAACGGTCAAAATGGCAACTACCTTGAAAACGGCCGTTAGAGCAGCCAGGAATGTTGAGACCCAGATAAGAGAGAAGGGTCTGGAGAGAGTTGAAGTTGGTGAGAAAAGAAAGCATGAAGGTTCTTCAAGGTCCGACGAGAAGAGAAAATTCTCGAAGTCTGGTTCGAAAAATTTGGAAGGAGGAGGGGAGGAAGCAAAATGGTGTGATAAGTGCAAGAAGAAACACTTAGGAAAATGTGGCGAGGAGGTTACATGTTTCAAGTGTGGAAAGGCTGGGCACTACGCCAATGAATGTGCATCTAGTAAGAGAGTGTGTTATGAGTGTAACGAAAAAGGGCATATTTCGATCAATTGCCCGAAGAAGAAAGAACCAGCAAAGCCAAGGGCATTCCACATGATCCTCGACGAAGTGAATCAAGGATGAAGATTTTATATCCAATAATCAGTTATGAAGTAGCGATGCGAATAGTAACTTGTCGTGTAGCCTATTAGAGGCATAGTATAGGGTTAACTTGAACCTTTGTGTAATCGTTTCAAGAATTAATATAAACCCTAGTTTTGATATCTATGTGATATGTATGGTTTGATATCTATGTAATATGTATGGTTTTTATATCTATGTGATATGTATGGTTTTGATATCTAGGTGGTATCCATAGTTTTAATATCCGATGTAGTGGATGATTGTGTGATTTTGTGTAGTGACTTGGTTGACTGAGAGACAATACTTGGGACGAGTATGAGTAGGTGTTAATAGTAGTAGAGATCTATACTACTGGAAGCACAGGACTCACGCTTGGATCAGAGAAAGTCACAAGGTTACCAAGAAGCTAATAATTGATTCCATTTTATTCAAGTATGTCATTTCCATTGTTTCGGTAATGACTAGTAAGATGGTTGTTATTCCGACCCTAGTGGTCATATCAATTGAGTCCGACTACGATGAGAGGTCAACGGGACACGACCCATCGGTCTATTACAATAGATAAAGGAATGTATTTATCCCAGGAAGAAGAAGGAGTCCGTAATAAGGATTTATTTTGTAACTTGAAGGTTACGATTGAAAGTACAACGTAGTACGAAAAGTAGATGCAAGATTTGGGCATCGTCTATAGTCAAGAAAGCCATAGAGTTAAACACTCTTTCAAGGAAATATAGAACTTACAGTTATTACCTAGGATGAAGAAATTAAGTGTGGAATCATTATACAAGCCCTATTTCGTTGATGATTCCGGGACGTAATCATCCTAAGAGGGAGTTAATTGTAACGCCCGTAGATCAAGGCTAGTCAATTTAGAGACGATAAGCATCAAAAATGACTTTTTGATAGAAGATTATTTAGAATGAATAATCTTAACTAAGTTATAGTATATGTTACAAGGATTCTGTAAATATAAAGAACGTCGAAAACGAAGTTCGTATGAAGAAGATATGAATTTCCGAAGTTTATTATATATTTTGTAATTAAATTTAATTGGAAAGTCTGGCATTATCCGAAGAGAAGTCATCGGACTCATCCGAAGTACGCCCCGTGTACAGCGAAGCATGACACGCCTCGCACTCGAGTTCTTCGGATACGTAAGCAATGACGATTCTGAGGCAGTACGCCCCGCGTACTCCGAGGCTCCAGCCTCCTATAAATAGGATGCGAGGGCAGCCGACTCCTTTGCTATTTTTCTCTCTTCTCTCTCCCGTTTTGCATCGATTTGCATGCCAGAAGTACCCCGAAGCCCCGGTATCATTACCGAGTCCCGAAGCAAGATCTGAAGCCCGAGAATCCCGAAGAGCGTGATTCCCGAGCCGAAGCTCTGCCCGCGAGAAGTTCGATTTTTGTGGAGATCTTCCAGATCTACCGAAGAATATTACTTCTATACGCCGTAGTGCTGTCCGATCATCTTCTGATCAAGTGAGTGTGTGGTTACTTTCTTCTAACGCATAAATACGAAGTATTTTATACGAAATACGTGTTATGTGTATATTTTGTTGTTATATGTGTGAATGTATATTCACTTTCTTCTACCGCATAGATATGAAGTATTTGCTATGAACTACGTGCTAGGTGTTTATACAATGTTTATTTACTTAAGATAGATGTTGAAATAATGTTTTATACATGTTTTAAAAGATTTAAATTGTATATGTGTTTGCATCTACAAATATGTTGGGTAGAACATGGTTAGATGAAATAGTTGATGTGAGACGAAATAATAAGTATTTTTGAACTCAATGTGTTCATTAGGTATTTTTGAACTCTACATGTTCACTTGGTGTTTGAACTCAATGTGTTCATTAGGTATTTTTGAACTCTACGTGTTCACTTGGTGTTTGAACTCAATGTGTTCATTAGTTATTTCCGAACTCTATGTGTTCACTTTGTATTTTTGGACTCAATGTGTTCTTAAGTATTTTTGAACTAGATGTGTTCACTTGGTGTTGTTGAACTGAGTGTGTTCACCAAGTGTTTTAGAACTAAGTATTCACCAGATGTTTTGAATTAATTGTTCACTAGGAGTGTTAGAACTAGGTGTTTGTTAAGTATGTTGAACTAAGTGTTTACCAATCGTAATTTGTGGACCTTGGCAGTGGTGGACTTTGTGTCAATTCCTTAGGTCAATCCTTAGGAATAAATGGATAAAGGATAGTTGATTCTTAGGGTAAATCCTTAAGAAATAAATGAGATAATGGGAATGAGTATTTGGGTTGATTGTTTGATAATTCAATATAATAAATGTATTATTGTGGGTTGAAAACCCTACATGCTCACCAGGCTCCCAAGCCTGACCTACTCAGTTTTCTTTGCATTACAGGTAATGGCACAAGAGTATAAATGGGTGGACTTGATGAGAGATGTTGGATTATAGATCAGTAGTTATAAATAACTGTTGTAAGGTCTATTTTATATTGTTTATGCTTTTGGTCTGTATCGGAACATGACATCCCAAATATTGTTAATTAATGAAAATGCATCTCTTGATGAAATGCTTTGATAAACTTTATTTTACCATATTTTGTTTTGGGAACAAATTTCGCAACTCTTTTAAATCAAAAGGATTTACTCTAAAATTATTTTAAAAAGCATAAATGAAACCGGTCTTTTCTGGCTGTGATTTTGGGGATGTCACAGATAACAAGTGATGATGCAGACTGTCAATTCATATCAAGTAGCTTGTAAAATGTATATTTGGATTTCGTGAGATGAAAACCAACTCCCACCAATATCCGCCGAATAAGTGGTGGGAACCTAAGAAATTTAGGTGAACTTGTAAAAACAAGTTAATGGACCGTCAATTTATTTAAGAGCTTTGGAGTTCATAAAAGCAAGCCAAACTCCTAGCAACCAATCGAATAGGCAATGAAGGACCCACCAAAGCAGGCGAATCCCAACAGAATGGGATAAAGAACCACTATTGAATGTAAAATGGCCACTAAACAACCACTATTTTGTCACCTAATGGTCGTGACGCGACCATGAGCTAGGTCACGGTGTATTGACAAGTTGACCATTGAATTTGACCCATTGGTCGTTAACCTTTTAACCATTTTTCCTTTTTGTCAAACTTTTATGAATTTGAGTATTAGATTGAGATTTGGCATCTGTTTGGTATTAGGTGGTTCATGTTAGTTGTATCTTTACATAGAATGTTGTGGAGTCATGACTACTTGATGTATGTGACTTTTCTCAATATATTACGTGTGACATGTTTGTTTCTCTATGTATACGCTGCATGTGTAATGCTATGGTATGATTGTTGCTATATGATAGGTGTATATGATAGGTTTCAATATATTATGTGTGATATGTATGTTTCTCTATATTAGTTAGACTAGTGGAGTTTTACTTGAAGATTGGTAGCTATATGATATGTAACGATCCAATTTTCACGTCCAAAAATTTCGTTATAAAACATTACATGAAAGCATTAATAGTTAAAACATTGTTTGATTAAACCATTTCACATCGAAAACCAAATTGAAAACCACAACATTCGATCAATCAAATATCAGAGTATCAGTCCCAGAATAAACTCGTAACTGCGGAAACAAGAGAGTGTGTGTGTGTGACATGCTGCTACCGCGCCGGCTCCTTTCCCCTAGCTGAGGAGGTACCTGAAACCAAAACTAAAAACCGTAAGCACAAAGCTTAGTGAGTTCCCCCACTGTACCACATACCATATAATCTCGTAACATACATATATTGTCAGGCATATCTGGGTGCCCGACCTACCCCTTCGGCCCTCTCGACCGGGTATTGCCTAGCATATCTGGGTGCTGGCCTCCCCTTCGGTCCTCTCGACCGGATATTGCCTAGCATATCTGGGTGCTGGCCTCCCCTTCGGTCCTCTCGACCGGACGCTGGGGAACTATCCTCCCCTCCACTACTACCATATAACATGTATCACAATATCAGAATCTACCTAACATGGCTGGGTATGACTACCCCTTCGGCCCTACCGACTGGATACCTCGGGGACTATCTCCCCCCTACTATCACTAGCACATAACATCATATCATACTAGCACATAAACATAACACAGGTAGTAGTAATCCCTAGATGAATATCACGGAGACAATCATCTACATACAACTCCTACTGGTGGGCCGGCATTGTGGCCGTAGACCCACCGCTACTGGAAGGTAACTCACCTCGAAGTAGTTGCTGATCTGATCGGGAACTGACTGTTTACTGCTGCTGCTGCTGCTCCGGAAATCCTCCGACTGCAATTCCCACAACATACTCAATCAAACACTGCTAACTGTCCTTTGGGTAAAATGACCATTTTACCCCTAATCATGCCCTAAGTCAAAGTCAGAGTCAACTTTCAGTTGAACCGACTCGCCAAGTCCCTACCCAAACGATTGACCTGAATCCCGTTTCTACTCGTCGAGTTAGGCGACGACTCGACGAGTTCTCCTTCTAAACTGATATTCAAGTCCTTCATCCTACTCGCCGAGTTGTATGAACAACTCGTCGAGTTCATCTTCATCCGATGAACACTTATGCTAAGACTCGCCGAGTTGTATGAACAGCTCGCTGAGTCCATCTTCATCCGAAGAACACTTATGCTGCGACTCGCCGAGTTGTATGAACAACTCGCCGAGTCTGTTCTTGATCTAAGGAGATTGCCTTGAACTCGCCGAGTCAGGGCAATGACTCGCCGAGTTCCTCCATAGATGAGTTCAGCTTCCGACTCACTGAGTCACACCCCGTGACTCACTGCTCACTCGACACTACGAAAAGGGGACAAACTCGGAGACTCGCGAACAGACTCGCCGAGTCACATGAACGACTCGCCGAGTCGTTGCCATGCACCCACTAAATACACAGATCTGCTCGATTCCAGTCCATGCCATTCACAAATCTGGACTCCTAAAACACGAATCACACATAAAGTTTCCAACTTTACGTGTAGATATATACCAATACGGATTTTAGGGTTCAAAATGTACTTAAAATGGTAGATCCAAGGTTTTCAAGCAATGAGGGTCCATAAAGGCTACAGATCCGAGCCCTTAGAGTCCAAACATGCCTAGATCTGAAGTCCCTCAACACTATAAGCTCATTACACAAAGGTCAAGACTAGAAGAAGCCTTGAAATGGCTATCACAAGCTCTCAATGAAATAATAATGAAGGGATAGAGAGGGTTTCGAGTCCAATACCTCTAGAAGTTCTGAAATGGCACAAAGATTCTGGATCTTCTTCCTCTCCTCTTGATCTACCTTCTTCTTCTTTCCAAAACTTCAAAGAAATGCACCAAAATCACCCAAATTACCAAAAGAGGAGTTAGAGCTTCGAGAGGGAGAGTTCTGGACGTAATGGGGGCGGATATGAGGCACAAAACATCGTTTAAATAGGGTGCAACCCCTGAAACTTAGGGTTTCATCCAACAACGGTGACTCGCCGAGTCCAGAATATGGACTCGCCGAGTCGCCAACTTAAACATGTCCCGGGTCCCGTCCTTACTCGGCGATTCGGTCCTATGACTCGCCGAGTCCAAGGCTAAAAAGAAGGAAAATACTCAATAAAATTTACATACCAGGAACCAGGTGCTACATGATAGGTGTATATGCTTTATATGGATTATAGTGGAATGACTTTGGCCATGATCCTATAGGCCGAAGGGTGAGGTATCATGAAGTGACCGTGAGCCCATGTCGCAAAAGTGTTCGTGGAGAAATATCAAAAAAGTGTTTGTAAGTAGTTATCACAAAAGTGGTCGTGAGTCTACCATTATATGCATAGTTATTATAGAATATGTGGTATATTGAGGAAACAACTAAGTTTTGTACTTATGTTTTAAATTATTATTTTTTATATTATTCTTTTGACAAGGGGAAGGGCTCGACTTGACTGTACATACATCAGAAGATATTATGTTTTTGGTTTTACTCAAACTCTTATTTATATTTTGACTTGATTTATGATTTTTGAAACAACTTGATACATTTTATCTTTGATGAAAAATGATTTTGGGATGTTTACTTATACTTTAAAAAGAATATAATTTGGTTGAAAATTTAGGACGTTACAATGGTGGCGGGGTCCAATGTAATTTGGTAGATGATTATGACTCATTTCTAGAAGATTATTCAATATTAGGTGACTTTTATGCTAATTTTAATGTTCAAGAAGTAAGAAATATCAAGTCAAATGTCTATGGAAAGATCAATTTATGGTAAATCTAAATGAGAGGACATGCACTTCTATATATTAGGAGATTACAGGTTTACCATGCAAACATGATGTTTGTGCCATTTGGGATAAGATTGAGCATTGAGAGGATTCCCATGATGTTGAGGAGTGGGTTCATCCTTGTTACATGTCATGGAGGGCTAATTTTAACAAAATTGATCCAATAAATAGTTGGTCCATTTGGCCAAAAAATGATTGTCCTTTCAGTTTGACCTCTCCTAAACATCACAATCATGTTTGTATTTGACTTATAATAAGTAACATGTTTGCATATAATCCAACATTAACATGTTTCTTTATGTATATATATGAAGGCGAAAGAAGAAGAGGAAGAGGGGTATTGATGAGCCCATGAGCCAACCCACCAAATTAAGCAGGAAGTATCTTACATTTACATGTGAAAAATGTCATAACAAAGGGAATAATTTAAGGACATGTAAAGGGCAAGTGAATTGGTCAATCATATCAAGTTAGAGCAAAAGAGAAGAATCAGGGTAGAGGTAAGGGGGTATAGGTTCTGCTAAGTAGTTAATTGTTAGCTTGGTTTGTTTGGTAAATAGTTAGTATGTATTTTTTAACTTCCTTAAATGTATGTTGTTTAAGGTTACTTTGGAAAAACAATGGTAGTTGTTTAAGGCTTGTTGGTAGTGGTTTAAGGTTATTTTAGGACACCAATGGTAGTCGTTTGAGGCATTTTGGTAGTATTTTTCTATATTTGGTTGTCCAAAACAATTGATTTGATGATATAATGTCTCTTATATGATTATATGGTTTTATAAAGTGTTTGATGTCTATGGTCTTTATCTTTGTGTCAATATATGTGTCAGTTTACTTAATAATGTAATGTTTCTTATATAGTGATACGATTTTATGAAGTATTTGATAACCACAAAACTAATTGGTCAACACATGAAAATGAAAAGTATTGATGTTTAAAGGTTACAAAATCATTGTACATGCGAAATTTCACATAAACACTTATGGGTACATGCAACCTAAAAACATTCTATGGGTTTTCATTATTATAGAAACACACTTTATGAAACAAAACTTCTAACCCTATTGTAATTCAAAATTACAAGTAAGAAAACATATGTTTGCTTACATTGAATTAAGCTAAAAAAAATTCTGCTTGAAATCTCCTTGGAAAGTCTCGCTCCAATATTGTGATAGCCTCTAATGTGTTAGACCCAAACCCAATGAGACCCTAGGATCGAAAATGAAGAGAGTGCGAGGATAAAATCGATTTCTCTATTAGTGGAGGAGGGATCAGTTTTGGCTTAGGATTATGACCCTTTATATAACTGCTAGATAATCCCTGAAACCCTAGATTTGAATTTAAAATAACAATATTTTAATCTAATACATATCTAGTTTCCTTATCTCACTTGGAGCTTCCAGAATCCTTTCTAGAGAAGCCCTAAATCCGACCACCATAGGAAGACTCTGGATCCTCGCCCTTGCTCAACTTTTGAACAATTATAGTCGTGTCTCTATACCTCTAACTAATTCTAATTAACCAAAATTAATTCCAAATTAATTCTTAATTAATTATTACCATTTCTAATTAATATTAATCATATAATATATTAATAAATTATTTCTCTCTCTCTCTCTCTCTCTCTCATTATCAATCGAAACTATTTCCTAATCATGAGGACAACCCAAAAATGACTTTTGCTTTTATTTTGTAAATTATACCAATTTAGTTAAGACCATAGACACTTAATCCAACAAGAAATATCATTACGTTAACTTGATTTCATATATACAAAAACATATGCATATAACCAAAATATTAGCCAAAAACACCTTCCCATTCCCACCGAAAAAACTACTACAATTTTTCAATTATTAAAACAAAGTTCAACATCAAAATAAATTAACACTTTAAGCTTCAACACCAAAACAAACCAACACTTTAATAACTAGAATAATACCAAACACACAAAAATCCATGAATCGAATAAGAGCAGCTTCATCTGTCAGCCTTTTGGAGTCTTCCCTTATCTTGGAGTCTATTCATAAATCTAAAAAAACATGGAATAACAATTTCCCATGGGCACATTAGAGGGTCTACCCACCCAAGGAACCCACATTTCTTACCAAACCGCATACAACTCCAAAATTGCCTACCACCAGGTTAAGATCGATTCCTAACGTCAACTTGATCACTAGACCTCCACATCGACAAATCACCATTTTCTTGATTTCTTCAAATGGGAAATAACATTCGTGAAGGTGGGGTTAAGAGGGGAAGAAGAGAGTGTTGAAAAATATGGTCATTACAAGCTTATAAAAAGTAATAAAAATGAAATGACCAGGTTGTCTTCATTTTATTTGCACATGATTTCACATAATAAATCAAATGTAATTGGAGTGAGCCAAAAGGACAATCTATAACAAAAAATTTCAAACAACATGAACCATAATTGGAGACAAAAAAAAATAAATAAATAAAAATTAAGGACTAAACTTATAGTATTACGGGATACTGACAAAAGACCATTTATGAATATTTTTCTATATATATCTTGCTATTTATTTCTTTAATATAAACTTTATGCACCACCACTATAATTTCTTTTTGCAACTGCTGTTAAGAAAAAAATTGCTCATCACTATAAGAAAACTAATACAGCCAACATCCTTCAAAGTTCAAGCTTTAGAAGAGAATAATCCAAATAACCATCCATATGCTAAATAATAATGAAGGATGAGAAATACGCTAACAACTTCTATAAAAACTTCCAAGAGGATTATACAATTATAACGAGACAGGGCTTTGGAACATTGTGGACGAGGTAATCCCTTCCAAGAGAAATTAACGAGTTGACTTTGATAAATTTCTAGGTGTCAAGGATGTAGGGATATTCAAGAGTTAGAAATATGATTGTGCAAAAAGATAACTACAAAGTCATTTTCCAATTAAAAAATTTTGTAATTAAGAAGTCCACTTTTGCATGAAACTATAAGATATTAACTAATTATTGTACAAAGAGAGAAAATATATATAACCATATGGAGGTGAAGCAGTTGCCAACGTCATCGGCCTTGACAAAAATAATATCGTCATTTTGGGTTGAGATGAGCATCTTGGCCATGTTACCGAGGTTCACGGCTTGAATCCGTCTCCAGCTGTGTCAGATTAAACGGCATTTATTACCAGATCTTTAATGGATTCTATCTCTTTGTGCAACAAACTCCATGCTCAATGCACCGACCATACCTTCAACTTTTTTCTCTTTATATGTGTTGGTGGTTGTATCATTGTTAAGTTTATATGATTTATACTATTTTTTTATTTACCTAAAAACGATAATATATTTTTATTATTTTTAAACAACGTATTTTATTAATTGTTATTATGACAAAATTATAATGTCTTTTTTTTTTTTGGCTAAGTTCTAAACTTTAGAAAAATATAGATTTAGTCATTTTCGTCTATATCACTTGGGGATTTTATTAATTTTAAAATTAAAAAAACGATTACACCCTCTATAATATTATTTTTTACTTTTCATTATATTCTTATAGTGTTTGAAATCGGGATGTCAACAGGAAAAACGGGACGGAGAGTGCATCCCCCGCTCCTGCCCCCGAAATTTCTCTGTTCCCCCAACCCGCCCCTGCCCTCGAAATGTTCAGTCTTCCTATCTCCGCCCCCGAAATTTCCATGTTCCTTCGATTACAGATATGTCGTTATCGAACATGATTATATATTTGTCGTTATCTAAAACATCCATATTCCTAAATCGTTATTCAAATATCACGTTCTCAATGTAACACATAAAAAAAGAAACCGAGTTGAAGTTTTCATCGCATTGATGCTTTATTGTCTCTCTCTTACTTACTTGATTACTCATACATAATTTAGATTCATATGCATATTAGCCACAATTAACTAATAAACACAAAGTTAAAACGATGAAACATGAATGAGTGTAAGATTCGATTTTCGTTTATTTATTTCTAAGGAGGAATATGAATTTTAGAATATATACATACACATATAACTCGAGAATCATTAAGGTTTTAAGTTATAAATGTATTTATAAGATTGTTGTCATCTAAAAGTCAAGTGATTAAGTAATTAATTATATAATTAAGTAACAATAATGATATTAATAATAATATTTCCATAATCACCTTGTTTGAGAAAAAAGGAAGTAAGAAGGATTATTGAAACATATGTTTAACGAAACTTAGAGTGGAGCCCAAACCTCAGGGACTATTTTTGCTTTGTTGTGAAAGTGTACTTACTGTCCCCCTGTTAGTGACATCATGTGGAGGATTTGTTCTATTTGTTTGTTGCACCTGATCGAGCTCTGCAGAGAGAAACAACCTCAAAATCGCAAAGGAGTGTATTTTAGTGTGTTCCTGGTTGCAGAGAGAGAGAGAGAGAGAGAGAGAGAGAGAGAGAGAGAGAGAGAGAGAGAGAGAGAGAGAGAGAGAGAGAGGGGTATGGTTAAGTGATGATCGGAGGAGTTTTGTCCGGCGATACAATCAAACAGGAGAGTAAGTTAGTGCGAGTGTTTTGCTCATTTTTATGGCGCTTAAGGTCATCAATGGTAGTAATGATTATTGGAGATGTCATTTTTTCATCATGCACACTTAGTAGCAGCCTCTCTGTAATAGAAGCTTTCTGTTGGTGCCTGTGAGAGAATGGGAAGTGGGTATTGCTAAAAATAAAGTAGAAAAAAAGTCATAAGAGAATGAGAGATGGAGAGTTAGCGTCGGTAGAAGGATGTGTCGCCGAAGTTTCTGCCTCGCCGAAAGAGATGATGACCAAAGACCTGGGTGCGGCTGGAAGGATCGATGCAGGTGGTTTGTAATAGATACTGTTGAGATTCAATTGTTGAATACATGTAAGTTTTCTCATTATACTTTGTACTACAGTATGTATCATTGCATGTAAGATGTTGTAATTCTGTAGTGATCTGTTAGTTTGGTAGATCTGCTATGATTATCTGTATTTTTTGGCTATTGTTTGTTTGTTTGCATATGTCGACATATTATGGTTGGGTTGAGGCGATCTTGCTTTGTGTTGTAGGCCAAGATACATGGGCGGTCCAGGTGTACCGTAGGCCTTGCGAGGTGGTACAGTCAGACTGTAGGCTCAAGGGAACAGTCCAACAATATTGTAGGCTCCAAGGGTTGGTCCAGTTAGATTGTAGGCTCGGGAGATCAGTCCATGCATATCGTAGGCCTTGCGAGGCTGTCTCGTCAGACTGTAGGCTCTTGTGTGTATGCATTGTATGTGTATTGTTATGTAAGGTATTTTGGGGAATTCACTTAGCTTTAGCTTACAATTGTGGATTTAAATCTTTTTCAGGTACTTATCGGATTGCAACAGCAGGACTGTACACACAGATCAACAGTTTTTATGATTTGAGATTCTGCCATGCTAAGGTGTGGGATCCTACACTTTACTAAACACGGGAAGGGGGCAAGGAGCTCTGGTGTGGACCTGTTGGTCACAATGGAAACAAAACCACCTGCTCTACCTGCAATCTCTATCGAAAAGCTCCTCCTTACCACACCGACGAATTCTAACAAATTGACACCTTCCACCATGAAACTTCCCACACTTATCGCACCTGAAACCCCTTTGCTCTACTGGTCCAAATCTCGAGTCGGCGAACTTGAACCGCTTAGCCACTGGCTGCAACTGCACTGAAGCTGACCTCTCCTCTTTCCTTTGGATCTCTAACTCAATATCCCTCCTCCTGGAATTTGACTGCAGCTTTGCCAAAGACCAATACGACTGTGTCGACATGAACTCTCAAATCTCCGTCTTGAGCATACTCAAGTATGACGACATCTACACCTGCTCTGAAACGGTATACTCTGGGTAGTAAAAGGCTCTCTCTGTAAACATCTCGGTAATCTCCATCACCAACTCAGTTCTCTACTTGAGCGACAGGTACTCTTATGCTATTCGCTCTCTCTCTACAAGTGGAACATACTCCACATGGAACATCTCCAAAAACTGCTCCCAAGTCACTACGACTTATTCTTCATGTGAAAAGCTTTAGGTCACTATGACATCCCTATTTTCACAACTAGAAAAGGTCAATTTAATTATGCTTATTTTATTTTAGAGTATAAAATTTAATGTTGAATTTGTTCACAAAACATGATAATGTCATTATCAAAGCATTTCCGAGGAAACGTATCTTATTATTATTATTATTATTATTATTATTATTATTATTATTATTATTATTTAAGATCATGAGATGTCATCGTCAATACCGACACATAAGCATAAACAAGTCTTAATAGGCCATACAACATCGTATTATACTAATGGCCTAAAAACTCCTCAAATCACTCATCATCCATATGCCTTTGTATCGTACCTGTGATACAAAGAAACCGAGTGGGTCAGGCTTGAGGGTCTGGTAAGCACATAGGGTTTTCAACCCAGAATAATTAAGTTCTTTTAATTATATAATTCACAACAAATCATTTACCCAATTACCTATTCTCGTTATTCTCACATACTGATCCTAAAATATTGATCTGAAGGGACCCATCCTAAGGATCATCATCATCAACGGGTAGACAATACTGCTCTGGGGATTCCTATAGTAATAGGTGTCAATAAGGCAACCAAGAGGGGGATAAATTACATCAAATGAATAGATAGTTCATTAACACCTACAAGTTGCGAGCATGCAAACGATCCACTAGACTATCTAGAATAGTCTGTGGTCGTCATCTATACTATGTTAGATGACTGGTTCATTAATAGTCAAGTCCTCTCACCATCTCATTATTTTCATTACCTATCACTACCCAATATATTTTATATAAATATATAAGAAAATACATATACGGTTGAATTAAGTTAAAATCATATAATTTATCTAACACGGATATCAAGTAATTCAAATAATAGGTACACATAACATTTAATTATCTAGATACTTTATATCTATGTCTAAGTGGAAAGTAACTATGCACTCACTTGTTAAAGTGGATGAACTGAAAATTGAGCAACGATTCGCTTCAACACTTGGTTTTACCTTTGATATGACAGAGATTCCCTAGACAAAATTTCGTAAATTGCACTGACAGAGCTTCTACTTGAAGACTATTATGTGTCAGACACTTATGGGTCATAGGGCTTCGTCGGTATGCTAGATACTAATGAAATGTGGACAGGGCCGGCCCAAAGGCAGGGCGAACTTGGCCACTGCCCAGGGCATCACATCCTATAGGGGCATCACTTTTCAGCAAGTTGGTATTGGTGTTGAAAAAAATTGTGGCCCAATCTTGTCAATACTTGGATCATGAATGCAGCTGCTGGAGGCGACTGGGGAGGAGTAGTCGAAGGCGGCAAATGAAAAAATTCATAGGGAGTATAAGCGCGTACAGTAGAAATTGAAGACGAGGAGACAAAAATTTTGATCTGCTGCAACGATAAACAATAAACAAGATCTATAGGGACGCCGTTCTTACTACCCTTAGCGATTGATGTCATTGCAATGGTAACTTACCATACGTCTTCACCTACATCTGCGTTTTCGTCTCGCCTCTTTGGCTTTCGGTATAGAACAAAATCTCAATCTCAATCTCATGACCTCTATTATCTGGTATTTTGTATCTAAGCTCTCATCCTCTCAATCCTCAATTCTCACGGTTAAGCATTTATTCACTCTTTGTTGGTTTGTCCATTGGCGTTGTAGAAAAATTAGAATCTCCTTAATTGTTTATGCTTTTTCTCCACAAAATTTAGGTAATATTTTATTTCTATTTTGATAAATTTGTACGGTTTATGTTTTGCAATTATTGTTTTCTTTTCATATCATCACGTAATTCTTATATTATCAAATGTTAATTGAATATTGACTAATGTTTTATTTTGTCCAATTTTTAGTGAAGTAGTTCTTGTTTTGCTCAATGAGTAATTTAGGATATAATAACAAAAAGGAACTCTTTTTAGTTCTTTAATGTCTAGACTAATTTGATTATTGTTTGAAACTTATATGTAACGACCCGTCTCTGGTATGTTGTTTCCATGTTATTTATTTAGAAGTTTTCAAGAGGGACTCGGCGAGTCTATAGCCCGACTCGTCGAGTAGAGACGGGATTTCGAGCACGTGTAAGTCGGCGACTCGACGAGTCCATATTCGGGATTCGGCGAGTCCGCCTGCCAGGAAGAAACTCTAAATCCTCGGGTTTGCTCACTATTTAAGCAATGTTATGTGCCCCAAACTCGCCTCCTTCACCCTCATAGAGCTTGTGAGAAACCCTAAACCATTCCTTGTATGATTAAAGTGTTTTTGTGTGGATTCTTGAAGGATTGAAGAAGAAAAAGAAGAAAGGACCAAAAAGAGGAAGTGTAGAGCAAAGATCCAAGGCCAAAGTTAGAGTTCGTTGAGGTATGTCTCGGAATTATTCTGTTTTGTGCTTAAAACCTGCATTAGAACACCTCTAAGGCTAGTTTAATGTATTTTCCAAGCTTTATGGTTGTATGGATGCTTTGTTGGGTCGAGATATCCCTAGATCTGTTCATTTAGGAGTTTTAGAGCCCTGATCTAGTGCCTTTTCGAAGTTTCTTTGCCTGAGAACCCTAGATCTAGCCTTTATTATGCTTTTTGAGCCTTTTAATCTTCATGGGTGCATATGGGTACGTAAAGATAGAATCTTTACGTGTTAATCGAGCTTAGGGAGCCCAGATCTATAAGTTTTATGCGCTGGATTCAAGCATAATCGAGTTTATAGTAGCTGCATGCATGCGACTCGGCGAGTCGTTCTTCCGACTCGGCGACTCGAGTCGTGAGTCCCCGATTTTCCCCTTTTGAGTGATGACGAGTGGGGACCAGTGAGTAGTAGAGTGGACTCAGTGAGCTGGAGGTCAGACTCAGTAATGGAGGGACTCGATGAGTTGTTCATACAACTCGGCTAGTCCAAGGCAATCTTCTTAGCTCAAGAACAACTCGTCAAGTTGTTCATACGACTCGGAGAGTCGGATGCAGATAGCCTGAGTTCTAGAATCGAAAGGAAACTCGTCGAGTTGATTCCATACTCGACGAGTAGCCGCGAGTAGGGTTGAGAAGTGAGAATAGAGACTTGGCGAGTTAGCGGCCCAACTCGGCGAGTCAGGTCAACTGTAGGTTGACTTTGACCGGTAGAGTTGACTTTGACCAGAGGTAAAAGAGTCATTTTACCCCAATATAGTTATTAGTATTTGATTGAGTGTGTTTATGGAATTGTAGCCGGGGAGATACCGGAGCAGCATCAGATAGCTTCCAGAGCCATACACTCAGCAGCCAGTTCACGAGGTGAGTTTCCTACCAGTAGGAACGAGTCTACGGCCATAATGCCGACCCGTTTAGCTAGCAGTTAGTTTCGGACTTCGGTCCGAAGCAGTAGTTCAGGGTGCTTGATGTCTTTGTGATTCAGGCATGTCTATGTGTTTTGTGTTCCGGACTTCAGTCCAATGCAGTATATGTGTTATGTTAGCAGATACGTGTTTATGTTATGCTATGTTCAGACAGTTCCGGACTTCGGTCCGATGCAGCTATTTCCGGACTCCGATCCGATGCAAGGGACAAGGTCCCAGTCAGTTCCGGACTTCGGTCTGATGCAGTTAGTTCCGGACTTCGGTCCGATGCAGTCAGTTCCGGACTTCGGTCTGATGCAGTCAGTTCCGGACTTCGGTCCGATGCTGTTAGTTCCGGACGTCGGTCTGATGCAGTGGGCAAGGCCCAGTATGTGTTTTATTTGTTATTGTATGGTATGTGGTAGTTTGGGGGAGCTCACTAAGCTTCGTACTTACAGTTTTAGTTTTGGTCTCAGGTACTTCCGCAAGTAAAGGGAAGAGCTCGGGATGATGGCATCGCACACACCACAGCTTCAGTTTTTGTCCTGGGAGTTGATTCAGTTTCTTAGATATGTTTTGATACAGTTGTGACACAGTTTTTCTCACAGTATTTTATTATGGTTTTGAGATACGCAACGTATGGTTTTATTATGTGATACTCAGTTTTATGATCTTTGTTATATTAAAAATGAAATTTTCGGGTCGTGTTTTTGGGATGTTTCAAGTTGGTATCAGAGCCTTGGTTTGAGGGATTCGAATACACTTCTGGGTGTATCTGAACTCAAACTAAGGGAAAAGATAAAAAGATTTTCAAAAGGAAAAATGTTTTTGAAAGAAATTTTGAAAAGCACTTAGAAAGAAAAGAATTTTTAAACGAGATAAGGGTGTGGTGCATGCGATCAGCCGAGCTCAAGTAAGTACTCCCAAATTACCCATACAAGTTATGTTATGATTGTTAGTTTCAGTAGAACAGCATGCTAGAATAGGACTAAGGATCTAGGAGGATGCCTTATGTGCCTGCTATATGTGTTTCAGCTTTACAAGATTTACATGCTAGTATTGAGTAAACAATAGTAGGATAGCCTGTTTAGGTTATGCCTGATAGTATGAGCTTAGCATTGTATGCTAGTACAGTTTCTCGTTATGAGAATAGATTTGCTTGAGTAGTTTCCTGTGTCCGAATGCTGCTTGCTTTGTGCTTTGTAGGACTCTTGGTGATGGGAGTTAGCCGTTAGGTGAATACGTCACGTCACATGTGATCAGGGTTGAATAATCTTAGAGTGTTGGGTTTGGCCCTATTGTGCAGCTCTTGTTTGAGTCTAACCGTTGTAGGGACGAGTCTTTTACTCGAAGGATTATCTGAGCCTCATCACATGTGATGGTATTCAAGTGATGGCTAATTAGCATTATAAGGAGGCCTTCGGCAGCTGAGGACTGGTTTGAGTGGAGTCAGAGATTTCCCTAGGGCAATCCTAGGATGTGGGTAGCAGAGATCAGTAGTAGTAGAAGTGACTTGGTGGAGTCAAGGCAGTTCTTGAGGAAAGTACGGATAGATGTGGAAGGTAGTATGGGCCGGTACTACTGAAAGTAGAGGATCCGTACTCAAATCAAGGAAGGCTGAGACAAGACCAGGAAGCTAGTAGTAGTATCAATGATCCCTTAAGATATTTCAGTTTTCTGATGTTGCCATGATGTGTTTCAGAATGGTGGTTTTGCGTTCGAGGCTAGCAGACGGCAGTGCAGGTGTCGGGGAGGGATCAGGATCAGGCTTGGGGGCCGAGCGTATGGATGAGCAGACCAGAGAGTTTCTTTCCTCAGAGATTACTCGTATCACCTGTGATCTTCGGTTTGATCAAGGAGGGTATCCTAGAGCTGATGGATGAGAGGTTGGGCACCTTCCGTGCCGAGGTGGCGGCCATGATGGGGTCGCGCACACTTACGTTCAGGGAGTTCAGGGCATGTGGAGCTCCAGATTACCACGGGGCGCGGGACCCCATACCAAGTACTAGATGGTTGGCGGATGTGGCCAACACTTTCCGCATGAGCAGGTGTCCCGAGGGGGACAAGGTTAGATTGGCGTCCTGTCTTCTGAAGGACAGGGCACGGGATTGGTAGGAAGAGGTCGGACATACCATTGGAGATGATGCAGCGCTAGATGCCATGACCTAGGCTGATTTCTCTACCAGGTTCAGGGTGGAGTTTGCACCGGTTATTGAGGTGCAGCAGTTAGCCAGAGAGTTTCAGGACCTCACCCAGACTATAGAGATCGTGGCGGAGATCACCGCCAAGTTCAGGGAGAGGGCACTTCTCGTTCCTCAGTATGCAGCCGATGAGGAAATGAAGAAGGCCCGTTATCATGAGATGTTGCGGAGCGATATCCGCTAGTTTGTGAGCCGGTCCAGCTGTAAAACGCTGGATGACATGATTGCTAGGGCTCAAGAGAGGGAGATTGACCTTGAGATGGAGAAGAAGAGGAAACCAGAGGCGGTTTCGGGTACAGGTAATTCGGGCAAAAAGCCCAAAGTTTCAGATCACATATCCAGGAGTCAGCAGAGCCACGATCGATGTGGCAAGTGTGGGAGATTTCACGATGGGGTGTGCAAGGCAGGGAGTTCCGGATGCTACAAGTGCGGTCGGACTGGGCATTTGAGTAGGGATTGTACGGCCCCTGCTATGGCCATTGCAGCATCAGATCTGATTTGCTTTCAGTGCAATCAGAGGGGACATAAAAAGTCCTAGTGTCCGAGTTTAGCTGCAGCAGGGAAGGTGACTGCACCTGCCCCTGCTACTTTGAGGATTACAGATGGCCGGCAGGGCCGAGCCGAGGCGCCAGTGGCGAAGAGTAGAGCTTTTCAGATGACAGCAGAGGAGGCACGAGTGACTCCTGATGTGGTGACGGGTATGTATCTTCCCTTTATCTCTATATCATTATTGATTATTGCTTATGGTTATATGTTTTGTATAGGGTCGTTCTCTGTGAACGGCATTTCTGCTACAATATTATTTGATTCGGGGGCTACCCGATCGTTTGTATCGCTAGCGCTTAGCAAGAGATTTAGTAGAGCTCCATGGGAGCTGGATTGTCCACTAGAGGTCGAGATAGCAGATGACAGGACCGTGAGGGTCGCCAGAGTGCATAGAGGATGTTCTCTTCAGTTGTTCGACGAGCAGTTTCCATTGGACTTGGTCCGTATTCCCCTGCGAGGGAATAAGGTTATAGTGGGCATGGATTGGTTGAGTCCCAATGGGGAGGTGATTGATTGCGAGCTGCAGCTAGTGAGGGTTCGCACTCCCAGTGGGGGAGAGTTAGTGATTCAGGGCGAGAGGCCACAGCACAGACCAGCTCTTTGTTCAGCCGCGAGAGCGAGGCGCTATTTTCAGCAGGGTTGCGCCGGATATATAGCTTATGTTTTGGATGCCCGGGAGAAGGGTAAGGTGGAAGTAGATGATGTTCCGATAGTGCGAGACTACATTGATGTATTCCCTGAGGATTTGCCTGGAATACCTCCAGAGAGACAAGTCGAGTTCGGGATTGATCTGATTCCGGGTGCGGCGCCGATAGCTAAGGCACCGTATCGGTTAGCTCCCCCTGAGATGCAGGAGTTGTCTACGCAGTTGCAGGAGCTGCTAGACAAGGGTTTCATCAGACCGAGTAGTTCGCCTTGGGGAGCTCCAATTTTTTTTGTGAAGAAAAAGGACGGGTCGCACCGTATGTGTATAGATTACCGGGAGTTGAATAAGGTAATGGTGAAGAACCGTTACCCACTCCCGAGGATAGATGATTTGTTTGAACAGCTTCAGGGAGCGTCTTGGTTTTCCAAGATCGATTTACGTTCCGGGTATCATCAGATGCGAGTCAGAAATGAGAATGTGCAGAAGACTGCATTCAGGACCAGGTATGGTCATTATGAGTTTGTGGTGATGGCATTTGGGCTCACCAACGCTCCAGCCGCGTTCATGGACCTCATGAATCGTGTGTGCAGGCCGATGCTGGACCGGTCTGTGATAGTATTCATAGATGATATCTTGGTGTATTCCAAGACACAGGAGCAGAACGAGGAGCACCTGAGGGAGGTGCTAGAAGTTTTGAGGAGGGAGAGACTTTTCGCAAAGTTCTCCAAGTGCGAGTTCTGGTTGCACGAGGTGCAGTTCCTTGGTCACCTCGTCAACCAGAAGGGTATTTTAGTAGATCCGGCCAAGATAGAGGCCGTGATGCGGTGGGAGGTCCCAAAGTCTCCATCCGAGATTCAGAGCTTCCTAGGGTTGGCAGGGTATTACCGGAGATTCATTCAGGATTTCTCCAAGATAGCAGTGCCGCTCACCCGACTGACCAAGAAGTCGGTGGTGTTTCGTTGGGGGCCTGAGCAGCAGGTAGCATTTGAGACCCTCAAGCAGAGGTTGTGTGAGGCTCCGATCCTTACCCTGCCAGAGGGAGTAGAGGATTTTGTAGTCTACTGTGATGCCTCAATCACAGGTATGGGAGCAGTATTGATGCAGCGAGGCCATGTGATAGCTTACGCCTCGAGACAGTTGAAGCCTCACGAGGCTAACTATCCTACCCATGATTTAGAGTTGGGGGCGGTTGTGTTTTCCCTCAAGATTTGGAGACATTACCTTTATGGGGTCCATTGTACCATCTACACGGATCACAAGAGTTTGAGGTACCTTATGGATCAACCGAATCTAAACATGAGACAAAGGAGGTGGTTGGATGTGCTGAAGGATTATGATAGGGAAGGCCAACGTAGTGGCCGACGCCCTAAGCCGCAAGGTGACAACAGCCCCTATCAGAGACTTATGTCTGAGGATGACAGTGATTACTCCGTTGTTGGAACGGATCAGGGAGGCTCAGGTTGAGGGCCTCAAGGAGGAGAGGCAGAAGTGTGAGAGGATAGTGGGCCGAGTAGATTCGTTTGATTATGATAGTCGGGGGTTGTTGACCCTTCATGGGAGAGTGTGGGTACCGTACTGGGGCGGAGTACGGCAGGTGTTGATGGACGAGGCTCATAAGTCTCGATTTTCTATCCACCCAGGGGCGACGAAGATGTATAGAGATCTTCGAGCCGATTATTGGTGGCCCTGCATGAAGCGGGATGTCGCCTGGTATGTAAAGAGGTGCCTAACCTACAGGAAGGTCAAGGCAGAGCACCAGAGGCCTCACGGCAAGATGCAGCCGTTAGACATTCCCGTGTGGAAATGGGAGGACATCACTATGGATTTTATCACCAATCTTCCCAGGACCGCACGTGGGGTAGATTCGATTTGGGTAATAGTGGATCGGTTGACGAAGAGTGCTCATTTCATACTGATCCAGGAGAGCATATCGGCAGAAAAGTAAGCCAATATCTATGTGCGGAAGGTAGCGGCACGTCATGGAGTGCCGGTATCGGTGGTGTCAGACCGAGACGTCCGTTTTACATCCAGATTCTGGAAGCGGTTTCACGACGAGATGGGTACTCGTCTCCTTTTCAGCACCGCTTTCCACCCTCAGACAGACGGGTAGAGCGAGAGGACGATTCAGACTCTCGAGGACATGCTCCGGGCATGTGTCCTAGACTTCGGTGGCAGTTGGGATACGTATCTTCCGTTAGCGGAATTTTCGTATAACAACAGTTATCATGCGAGCATTGATCGACCTCCCTTTGAGATGCTTTATGGGAGGAAGTGCAGGACCCCGATTTGTTGGGGCGAGGTCGGTCAGTGAGTCATTGGGAGCACAGAGGTGGTGCTCAAGACGACCAAGTTGATTCAGCAGGTTCGTAGTAGACTGCAGACTGCGCAGAGTCGGCAGAAGAGCTACGCCGACAGGAGGCGTTCAGACCTGGAGTTCCGGGTGGGCGATATGGTCCTTCTGAAGGCCTCACCTTGGAAGGGTATCATCAGGTTTCGTAAGAGGGGCAAGCTGGGCCCCAGGTTCATTGGTCCTTTCAGGGTTTTGGCCCGAGTGGGTCGGGTTGCTTATCGGTTGGATCTTCCAGTAGAGCTTAGCCAGATCTACAACACTTTCCATGTGTCTCAGTTGAGGAAGTGTTTGGTGGATGAGTCAGCAGTTGTTCCCTTAGAAGATATTCAGGCTAATAGCAGCCTGAATTATATTGAGAGGCCGGTCGCGATTCTAGACCGGAAGACAAAGACCTTGAGGAACAAGGTAATTCAGTTAGTGAAGGTGCAGTGGAAGCACCGAAAGGGGTCTGAGTGGACGTGGGAGGCTGAGGAGGAGATGAGAGAGAACTACTCGGAGCTATTTCAAGATTCAGCCGTAGCAGACTTGAGGACGAAGTCTGATTCAAGTGGGGGAGAATTGTAACGACCCGTCTCTAGTATGTTGTTTCCATGTTATTTATTTAGAAGTTTTCAAGAGGGACTCGGCAAGTCTGTAGCCCGACTCGTCGAGTAGAGATGGGATTTCAAGCACGTGTAATTCGGCGACTCGACGAGTCCATATTCGGGACTCGGCGAGTCCGCCTGCCAGGAAGAAACCCTAAATCCCCGGGTTTGCTCACTATTTAAGCAATGTTATGTGCCCCAAACTCACCTCCTTCACCCTCAGAGAGCTTGTGAGAAACCCCAAACCATTCCTTGTATGATTAAAGTGTTTTTGTGTGGATTCTTGAAGGATTGAAGAAGAAAAAGAAGAAAGGACCAAAAAGAGGAAGTGTAGAGCAAAGATCCAAGGCCAAAGTCAGAGTTCGTTGAGGTATGTCTCGGAATTATTTTGTTTTGTGCTTAAAACCTCCATTAGAACACCTCTAAGGCTAGTTTAATGTATTTTCCAAGCTTTATGGTTGTATGGATGCCTTGTTGGGTCGAGATATCCCTAGATCTGTTCATTTAGGAGTTTTAGAGCCCTGATCTAGTGCCTTTTCGAAGTTTCTTTGCCTGAGAACCCTAGATCTAGCCTTTATTATGCTTTTTGAGCCTTTTAATCTTCATGGGTGCATATGGGCACGTAAAGATAGAATCTTTACGTGTTAATCGACCTTAGGGAGCCCAGATCTATAAGTTTTATGCGCTGGATTCAAGCAGAATCGAGTTTATAGTAGCTGCATGCATGCGACTCGGTGAGTCGTTCTTCCGACTCGGCGAGTCGAGTCGCGAGTCCCCGATTTTTCCCCTTTTGAGTGATGACGAGCGGGGACTAGTGAGTAGTAGAGTGGACTCAGTGAGCTGGAGGTCAGACTCAGTAATGGAGGGACTCGACGAGTTGTTCATACAACTCGGCGAGTCCAAGGCAATCTTCTTAGCTCAAGAACAACTCGTCGAGTTGTTCATACGACTCAACGAGTCGGATGCAGATAGCCTGAGTTCTAGAATCGAAAGGAAACTCGTCGAGTTGATTCCATACTCGACGAGTAGCCGCGAGTAGGGTTGAGAAGTGAGAATAGAGACTCGGCGAGTTGGCGGCCCAACTCGGCGAGTCAGGTCAACTGTAGGTTGACTTTGATCGGGAGAGTTGACTTTGACCAGGGGTAAAAGAGTCATTTTACCCCAATACAATTATTAGTATTTGATTGAGTGTGTTTATGGAATTGTAGCCGGGGAGATACCGGAGCAGCAACAGATAGCTTCCAGAGCCATACACTCAGCAGCCAGTTCACGAGGTGAGTTTCCTACCAGTAGGAACGGGTCTACGGCTACAATGTCGGCCCGTTTAACTAGCAGTTAGTTCTGGACTTTGGTCCAAAGCAGTAGTTCAGGGTGCTTGATGTCTTTGTGATTCAGGCATGTCTATGTGTTATGTGTTCCGGACTTTAGTCTGATGCAGTATATGTGTTATGTTAGCAGATACGTGTTTATGTTATGCTATGTTCAGACAGTTCTGGACTTCGGTCCGATGCAGCTAGTTCCGGACTCCGGTCCGATGCAGGGGACAAGGTCCTAGTCAGTTCCGGACTTCGGTCTGATGCAGTTAGTTTCGGACTTCGGTCCGATGCAGTCAGTTCCGGACTTCAGTCCGATGCAGTTAGTTCCGGACTACGGTCCGATGCAGTCGGTTCCGGACTTCGGTCCGATGCAGTTAGTTCCGGACGTCGGTCTGATGCAGTGGGCAAGGCCCAGTATGTGTTTTATTTGTTATTGAATGGTATGTGGTAGTTTGGGGGAGCTCACTAAGCTTTGTGCTTATAGTTTTAGTTTTGGTCTTAGGTACTTCCGCAAGTAAAGGAAGAGCTCGGGATGATGACATCGCACACACCACAGCTTCAGTTTTTTTCCTGGGAGTTGATTCAGTTTCTTAGATTGTTTTGATATAGTTGTGACACAATTTTTCTCACAGTATTTTATTATGGTTTTCAGATACGCAACGTATGGTTTTATTATGTGATACTCAGTTTTATGATCTTTGTTATATTAAAAATGAAATTTTTGGGTCGTATTTTTGGGATGTTTCATTATACTTGTCGAAGGAATGCATAATTATACATAAGTGATTAAGTGGACAAAGATTTCATTTAGAAATTTTAACTTTTGTTTTATGAATTTGAAGTTTTGTGATTAAATTTTACTAAAGTGTCATTTATATTCTAATTTTTGTTTGTTGTTCATTTGTCACATCATTTGTTTCAAAAGTTCAAATGTTTTTATTAGCATCTTGAAACAAAATTGATGGATTTATTTATTATGCTACAGATTTAACATGGCAGGTTGTTGTTAGAAACACATGTAGGAGAAATCATAGTACTCTATGTAGACTACAATGACTTAAGAAATAATCAAGAAAGATTGATTTTTTTTCAACGACAAAGAAAATATTATATACAAAAGAGAAACCAGTAGGATGCTGGCAAGTACAAACAAACGAGATGCAAAACAGAAGAATAACAACAAAACCAATTGAGGAGCACCAGAGCAATAACCAACTGAGGAGCACCAAAACAGAGAGATAGATGCAAACAAGTTTTGAGACATCACCAAAAATAGCAACAAACTTTAAATTCCACCTAGAAACAGCAACCAACTTGCAAAATAAAGGAGAAAGCTAATCTAAAATCCACCATGAGGCAACAACCATGTACTTACTCAGTCCGACATGTAACTGGACCCCACACAAAGTTGTTTTAGGTAGTGACTGTATGTTTAGTTGTATGGTTATAAAATTTATAAATTATAAAAGTGCTACATTTTTATTTTATAAGTTTATATTTTATTTTAGTTCCCTACAATTATACATATGGGCATATTTATGTTTCTTCGCTCGGGGCATTGAAAACGTATGGACCGGCCCTGAATGTGGATCTAATGTAGAGAGAACTCGAGGTATTTAGCTATAGGGGTGAGATATGAGAAGCATATATGGATGCATGTATTTATAGCCGAAAAAAGATATGTACGCCACACACTCTGTTGAGGCACACTACGTAAATGGCCAGGGTGCTGACATGTCGTTCTTTGAGTGGTGTCGCGTGTCGAGATTGGGTGGATGTCAGATGTGCGTCGTGCATCTTGTCTGTGCACACGGTTGTGCCCAAATATTTATAAAATCTTAGAAAAATAATATATTCTTCATACGAGCTCTGTTTTCGACAGGTTTTATATCCACGCATAGCTATCAACGAGATCTACAACTTTCGTTTAGACTCCGTTAGCTAATTTTGACATTATTTTTAAAGTTATATTTTTAACAGGCTTAGACTGTTAAAGTCCACTAAAAATTCATAACTCTCTCATTAGACGTCCATTCTCGACCGTCTTTATACCAACAAACTCCTATTAACGAGATCTTCTATTCTCGCTTAGATTGTTTCAACTCAGAATCAACCGATCTGAAATTCGATTTATGTGCTAATACAACTGTGTTGAATCTTCATAAAATCACGACTTCCTCATACGAAGTCAAATTTAGATGTTCTCTACATGCACACTCTCGTTTTTATGATTACTACGACTTTCGTTTAGGTTACTTAGGCTAATAAGCGATCTATCTACGATTCACTATTTACGGCAGTCGGTGTCGTATCGGGTCGAACACAAAACTTCAACGAATTGTAACTTCTTTGTTATATGTTCGATTTAAGTGTTCCTTATATCCTTGGAATCCTCATTGTGGCTACTTCCACTTTCATCAAGGTTATTTGACCTAATTTTTATTCTATTTATGACACATGTTTTATTTATTATTTTATTATATCACTTTTAAGCATGTATACTATATATAACTACACCTAGAACATATAATACCCAATAGTTCTCTTTATTTACTTCACATAAAGGTTACAATTGTTGACCATTATAATTATATCATCTTATTAATGCATAGCGAGAAAACAAGGGCGTTACAGTCACAAAATCACACCAATCCTTCGCACCCCAACGAAGAAGATTCAGCGCGAATTTCACTTTCTGGTCCTCGCGAAACAAACATTGTAGAAACATCCCTCCACATCAGATATCCATCTCAAAGCGATAATCGGGTCATTTTCGCCTCCAAACTTCGAAGGCTTCATATTACTGAACTCCTGGTACTGCATCGTCCCACCTCTTTAAAGTCCTACAAGGACGAGGACTGCAATGGCTGTCGCAACAACACGCTTTTTGATGGAGACATAACACCCATCAAACTCCTCAATCAGTGCGGTCTTGATTGACCCAAACAACTCCAGAATCATCTCCCTAATCGCCACGACCACCTCGACAACAATGAACTGGAAGATCTCCTCATCACTTGGACCCACCCTCTTAGTGCCTCCAACACTTGATCATGAACCTCTGATAACCACCAAACTGAAATATACACAATGGAAACATCAAACATCAAAACACAGTGGTTAACGCACCATGTCCTCACCTATTAGTTCCTTAGTAGCCTCGAGGTTCGTTCTGACTCTCATATGGATCCTATGCTTTTAGTAGTATGGGCAGGTAGTACCTTCCACTCTTATCCATAGTCGACCTAGAATTCAACTCAAGGTCCTAAGCCATTACACTAGACCACCCCTTGGTGTACTGGCACCCACATGCTCCTAAGAGCCACAACTAACTTCCTAGGCACTCCTCTTAGGATTCTCCTCAATCACACTCCCGCACTGCTAGTTGCCTTGTGAATGCTAGTTGTACACAATACAAGATCAGAAAGATTGTTTAATAAATGAATCTACCCTAAGCCCACAGCCAGACAAGGAACAACAAATAAGGCTAAGTCAATCATTCTAAGTCTATCTAATCCTAACCGTATACAACTATACAACATAGACTTAGCAATCACATGCTCAAGTAGGACATAACAAGAAAATCTTTAGGCTATAAGGCATCATAGAAGTCAGATAATGCTATCATACAATTCCTAAATAATTCCTTAGCCTATCCCCTAGCATGAATTTCTAACAATTCACACATCAATGAATTCAAATTCAACATATATAACAATTATGGGTATTTTGGGAGTCATTTTTCTGCTCGGGCTTTGGCTAACTGTACATATCGCATCTCCTTGTAAAATTGAGGTTAAATCAGAGGTCCATGTCCACAATCCCAAGCCAACAATCAAACAAGAACATGACAAGAGACTAAGCCCATGTCTCTAACCTAACTGTTTTATTAAAATTTCTTTTTCAAAAACATTTTGTGAAAATTCTCGGATCCTAGTTTGAGTTTGGATTTACACAAGTTTTCCTCTAAATCCTCAAACCTGGGCTATGGTACCAACTTGTAACTTCCCATTTTCACAACAAAAGCTTTCATTTTTAATTAAGGTAAAAGTTCAAATTTATAAAATCCAATTTGAGAAAAACCATTTGTTCTAAGACACATTCTTCTAAAATCAGAATAATATAATAAACAAGAAATTTCCATGGTTGCTGATAAATGTGTACAGTCACGCCTTCGCCTTCCCACGATCACTATTGGTACATGAAAAACATTAAATCCAAAACTGTAAGCCACAACTTAGTGAGTTCCCCCAAAATACCACACACCAAAATATACATACAATGCATGCACATAGGGCCCACATCATAATATTAGATTGCCCTCGAGCCTACATTGTGACTGGCCTGCCTCCCAAGGTCTACAATACACCTGAATTGTCCTCTCTCTCAGCATACAACTGACCCACCACTGGCCTGCAGCATACCGCTGGCCCGCTCGGGTATGTTGGCCTACAACACAAAGCAGTACCGTCTGAACCCATCCCACCACAATATGTCGACATATATAACAAACAAACAATCAAGTAAACACCTAATCACAATCAACTATCTATGCTAGTCTATCTGTCTAATACGTCACTACCACATACCAAGACTCATACAACACACTATACTACTACTGGTAAATGTCTAAGGAATGCATAGTTATAGGTAACCAGAGGTGAGATAGACATTCGAATAGTAGATCCCACTCTAGAGCAACAACCAAACAAGGAACATAAAAGAAATCCTAGATCAAGAGTTCTCAGGATATCCTATGTGGCTACATACTACCCCTAGGGCACTCCACTAGACGATCACCATCCTACTGGGACTCTAACCAGTACACCACTACCCATATATCCTAACATACAAGGATATACATTGCAATAAATAGTATAGTGAGAAAACTCACCTGAATCGAAGACCCAAGAAACACAACCACATGCTCACTTCCTTCACTGATTGCTCTTGCAAACCGACTAGCACCAAACCACGGTAGAACCTCAATCAATAACCTAATTCCTTCAAGATTTAACCAAAGCCAAACTGGTCAAAAAGTTAACGGTCAACGTTCAACATGTTAACAACTTCCCACGACGTGACAAGCTCTTAGTCACGTTGTGGCCAACTAAGGACAAAACAGTCGATCATTGGAGTATCATCAAATTATGGCAAGACCTTGGCCATGTTGTGAGATTTGGTAGAATGCCAAATTTTTCATTAACTGCTTAATTATTTCAGATCAAAGCCTAGCTAAAACTTTAATTATACTCTTTCACACTTACTTAATGGATAAAGTTTCAAACTTTATCCATTATAACTCCTTACCAAGGCTAGATTTAAAATTCTAAGTCCATTAAATCCTTAATGAGGCTAGAACTTGAGCATGAGCACAAGATACACTAGACATGGTCCTTTTTATCATTCCACGAAAGCCTAATGTCCTAGAAAAGCTATCACAATCTTTGGAGTTCTTTAAACTCCAAGGGCATCCGAAGAAGGGTCCAGAATCTTACAAAAAGGACTCAAACTTGCACCAAGAAGAACATAAGCCAAGATGAGAGATTTATATCTCTAATCACTCAGAAATCCAAAGTAGATGGTGGATATAAACTAGTTCCTTCCTCCCTTGCACCAATATGATCTCCCTTTTTCTTCAAGCTCCACCAAAGACTAAGAACTAAGCTTCAAACCAAAGGGACAAACTCTCAAATCTTCAAGGAGACCAGGGTTTCGTTTGGTATGGATGAAGGATGAAGAGGACACCCCAGGTCATGAGTTTGTGGCTTTAAATATGGAAGAATACCTAAAAATTCGTGGGCTTAGGCTGCAGCTTCTGTTATGTTATGACACTCTATTTGTCACGTCATGACAACCATTCTGAAAAGATGACATCCAATTGGAATGTCACGTCGTGACACCCTATTCATCACATTGTAGCACAAGGATTTTCTAAAAAAACCTTACCTTTAATCCCCCCTGAGCTCTCAACTGATCTAATCAGGAAAGTGGATGATACATTGACCTTGACCGTTAACTTTTGACTTTGTTGACTTTTAGTAATATTGCTAGTTTTAAAAGGTAGACTAATAGTTACCTTGTATGATTCATTAAGTGGTGTGTAGCATCTACTTTTCAAATGTCTGAGCATGTTAGTTGTTGACTAAGTTTGTAAAGTGAGTTTTCTCACTATACTATGTATGATGATAGATGGTCTTTATGAATCTTACATGTATGTTGGGCGAGGCCCGTTATGTGGGCATAGTCGGTATATGGTCGGGGCCTGTTGGTTGTATTAGCGGGGCCCGATGTTATGTATGTGGTGGGATGTCAAGTACACCAAGCAAATTACACCCATTATTTGCAAATAAAACGTAGGATAATGGTAAAAAGGGGTATCGATTCTCGGGGAAATGGTTGTATTCAATTAGTAATGCAATCTAATAGAACTAGTGTAATAAAACTAACTAACTACAAGTAAAATAAAGGGGGTGTGATTGCTTGAAAACTAAAAGAATTGAATAACTAAAAAGCTTGGAATTAAGCAAGATGGTGTGATGCTCAAATATTGGAGTGAGTTGTTCAACCAAGGCAATTCCACACAATGAACATTCGTGTGTTTATCATTAGGATTCAATATGAAGCTTATCATTCATCCCAAATTGGTTATAGCAATCATGAAGCATGATATGCCAAGATTCCTCATAGGTAGTATGGAGGTTGGGGAAGCCCACAACACACCTTCTTAATCAAAATTAATGATTCAATTGAAGCAATTGAACTGAAGAAAGTTGATTAGCCTTAAGAATGAAGGAATCCCTAAGTCCTATAGGATGAAATCGTTACAGATCCATGAAGAAGTTATGATCCATAAGCTAGAGATGATTTCTACCATCATAAAGCCCTTGTTCTAAGTAATGTCAATGATTCAATGGCAAACCAAAGAAATAAACCAACAATTGCTCATTTAAGTACCAAGCTCATGATTAAAGTATTAAACAAGCATAAGAAATATGAACTACAATCATAAACATAAGATAAATGACAATCAAGCATGAATCCTCCTGTTAACGTATTCCTTAGGGAGAACATCAAAAAGGAGGAGTCAAACTAATGCCAAGCTTGGCTTGGATAGAACCTGGTCATATCCAGTCTGAGGCCAAGGACGGACCTTCGCCAACGCGGAGTTACTGGTATGGTAGTTAAGGGGCAGAATTGCGCTTGCCCTCTTCTCCTAGAAACAACACCACGATAAACGTGGGACCAATCAGAGAGTTCCACTTGTCCATCTGATGACAGCCACGATGATCATAATATAAAAGATTCCCCTCTAGCCAATGAGGGGATGAGGCAAAAAGGAGTGACATGAGATCCTTCAATATGGATCCGCCACGTCGAACCTCACGAGGAAATGCTCAACAGAATCAGTTATGAGGAACACGCCTCACAACCAGGTATAAAAGGACCCTTTTTCTTCATGAGGAAGGGGACTAGACTATTTTTATTCAGATTTACCCTTACTTCTCTCAGAATCCATTCTAACTTGATCGTCGGAGCTTTGTCCTAGGGTTCCCTCCCAGACATCGACTAACGATCATCTTTCTCTTTTGTACCATGATATCTGGAGAAGGAACCAACACAATTATCCCCCTCAACTTCAATTCAACACTCTCTGATTTATCACAACATTTGGCGCCATCCGGACGTATCTCCAAAACGATACAACCATGAAGCACATCCTAAGAGCAAAAATGGCAGGCGAAATTCCGGCGATACTAAGATCACCGGAAACAAGCCCAGTACGTCCAATGCAGCCGTTGGATGGAGGGAAAGTTACTACCCAGGAAAAACATGCTTCAAACTGCATGCCAGTCTCACAAACACCATCCAACTCTGCAACTGAAATGGCGGCAACCTACATAGCCAATTTATGTCGCCTAACAGTTAACCCACCTCCACAAGCAGCAATTGTAACTACAACTCCGCAGATTGTCGCAACACAACAAACAGAGATACTTGTTTCGCAGCAACAATCGTTTCCATACACTTCGAGCACCGGAACCTGGATCCCCCATAATATTCAACCGCAGTCACAATATTCATCGATGGTTTACCCACGCGTCACTATAGCAGGCTTGCCCCACGTGCTGTTGTCAGTACGACAACCACCGATCTTCAACCCGTTCACTCAACATGACCCAGGTTTAGTGCCAGAAGTGTCTCAACCGCAAGTCACATGAGTACAGACCTCGATCAATCAGGGATCCAACTCCTATGGGTCTGGCGTTCATCTATTAGTAACACCCGAATTCAACCCCTTCATGGCGGACGCTCAACCATTCAATCCATCCACACAACAGTATATAGGAGCAAACCCATACATGGTTCACACGACAGGGCAATATGCATTCCAACAATTTGGATTACAGCCAATCAGATGAATGTGAACCCTTACCAGACGCCGCAACATATGGCCTATGGCGGTATGTCGTACTCATACATGGACAACCTCATGCGAAGTGCAAGCTCCAATTTCAGCCATGAGCTGCTCCAATACGAGATTCCGCACACTTAGATGATACCGAACATGCCAAAGTACGACGATACCACTGACCCGAATGACCACATCGACAACTACGAGTGGACGATGACATCTCTTAAGATGGAATGCCGCTTCCCCTGCACCTATTTCTCTTGCACCCTAACAGGAAATGTAGGCAAGTGGTTCAAGTCTCTGAGGCCAGGCAGTATCTCGAGTTTTGAGCAGCTGAAATATCTTTTCCTCAACAACTTCATGTAGTTGAGGAAGGGAAAAGAGGACGCCAACTCTATGGTGTCGTGTAAGCAAAAATAAGGAGAGTTGATTCGTGACTATTACGATCGATTCACACTAGCTATCTTGAATGTCCCAGGGCATGAAGAGTTCCTGTTGATGGGCGCCTTCGCTCAAGGTCTGCATCCTGGACCCGTATCCAAGAAGATGCAATGGACAGTCCCCAGATCCAGGGACGATCTCATGTTCTGCGTGGAAAAATATTTGAGACAAATCAAAGGGGAAGAGTGCAAGGAGGCCAATCTCAAATTTGTAGCCAACGTATACATTAAACTAGTGGAAGCAGCGTCCAGGCCAAGCTCAACCCAACAGGAGAGGCAAGATAGCAACCAACATAAGCACAATCGCCACTCCATAAACATGTCGAGAAGGTACAAGCTGTCCAATAAAGATGACAACAGGAATGGTCATGCAGATGTCCATGCAATCAATAAAACTCCATCACATGAGAGCAAAGAAAAGACCATGTTCTGTGAATATCACAAGAGCAAAACTCATGATACCATCGAGTGCACAGTATTGAAAAGGGAGATAGACGAGAAAAAGCTAGTTGGAAACATAGTTGACATAGCAAAATAGCTCATAGAAAATTTTGATGAGGACAAACAGCAACCCAGAAATCAAAAGGATGGGGAAGGACCGTGACAGGAGTGCATAGATACTTACCATCACCCGGCCCCGCCCATGCAGCAATCACCAGAGCCAACATGCAAGCGCGGCGATATACTATCAAAACATGCTTAACATAGCCTTT
The DNA here is from genome assembly GCF_051521515.1 of Lactuca serriola. Classification (NCBI taxonomy): domain Eukaryota; kingdom Viridiplantae; phylum Streptophyta; class Magnoliopsida; order Asterales; family Asteraceae; genus Lactuca; species Lactuca serriola. Next base: position 42,600,990 of record NC_136416.1, read on the forward strand.
TTGATAAATGACCCCAGGCCAGAATATTGGGATGCGAGCGACCCATTGGATATCATCGATTTCATTAGCCAACATAGTATTGAGCATGTATATGTTGATAATGGAAGCAGGGTCAATGTAATCTATGAGCACTACCTTCGACGATTACCAATTGAATGGAAGAAACATCTCCAGCCACCAAAACAGGGCCCATTAGTTGGGTTTGATGGTCATGGCATTTGGCCAGAAGGAACAACCATGCTCCCGTTTACATTAGTCGGCCATGATAAGACAAAACAGATAACAGGGGTACTTGAATACTTAGTTGTTGACTATCCAGCCGAAAACAATATTCTATTGGATCGGCATGCGCTCTTTCAGCTACAAGAGATTCTGTCCACTCTCCACGGAATTCTCAAATTTAACACAAGTGACGGGTTGGAGACTGTAACGCTCGTAGATCCGGGGCTAGTTAATTTAGAGATAATAGGGGTCGAAAACGACTTTTCGGCAAAAGATTATTTATAATAAATAGTCTTAACCAAGTTTTAGAATATGTCTCAAGGTTTCCGTACATATAAAGACGCCGAAATCCGAGTTATAACGAAAAAGTTATGGCCCGTCGAAGTTTTACGACAAAACCGACACGACACCGGGAAGCTATATAGTAAATTTACAATGGAGCGACTTTTAGCCTTAGAAATCTAAACCAAAAGTTTTAGTATATGTTAAACCGAGAACATTCATAAAAAGAACGCCCAAATCTGACTTCGTATGAGGAAGTTATGATTTTTCTAAGATTTGGCTTAGCAGTGCACGACCCGAAACTCGAATTTTAGTTTGAGCGGTGTTTGGCTTACGCGACCTAAATGAGAGTTGAAGATCTCATTAATAGAAACTCAACGGTAAAAATATAGACAAAAACGGAGTCCGTATGAAGGAGTTACGAATTCTTCGCGGTCATTTAACAGCCTAAACGCCTCCTACTGTTAAATTTGAGATCGGTCGAGAATTAGCCGACGGAGTCTAAATAAAAGTTGTAGATCTTTATTTTACCTATAGGTTGAAGAAAAGAATGTCAAAAACGGAGCTCGTATGCGAGAGTTATGATTTTTCTAAGTTTGAAGGCTGATACACGATAGAGGGTGACGTGGCACCACCAAAATTTGACACATGGCACCACCAGAAGGTTGCCACATGCCCCAACTCGACGAGTAGGTCCTCCTACTTTGCGATTCCATCAGTCAGCACCCCTATAAAAAGAGGTGTCGGGTTCCCTCACTTCCTCACACCTTCAAACTCTTCTTTCTCTCTCTACACTCTCTATAAGCTCCCTTAAGCCCCTTAAAGTCTAGGTAAACCCCCTAGCACCCGAAGGAAGCCCCAAGGCTCCCGAAGCCTCGAGAAAAGAGCCTTTCGCCTCAGGAACGCTGCTCCATTAAAGCCCGGTTTTCGAGAAAACCCGCTGTAAGTGAACTACGCCTACCCTATCTTTAGTATAACTTATGTTTCAGCATAGTAATGTTATTAGGACCTTATAATAAGTATTTGGGCTATTATTATGGGTTATATAAGTATTGTTTAACGCTTATATAATAGTAATAATAGTTAGACTATTAATTAGTCGCGTTTAACGTTAGACTAAACTCTAGTGGTAATGATACTAGGTTTTGTCGAGGGAAAATTGTTTTGAGATAACGAAGTGCTGTCCGAGTACCGAGTCACCACTAATTAGGTGAGTGCATAGTCCCTTTCATCTTACACATAGATATGAAGTATTTTAATATAAATTACGTGCTATGTGTGCATATTGTCTGAATACTTGCTGTCTATGATGGATGAATGATTTTATACATGTTTTAAATGATGTAAACTGTATAAAGTATTTTATATCTACAAAATATGTTGGGTAAAACATGGGTAGATGAATGATGAGGGACAAAAGCTGAAATAGAGGAACATTAGTAGTATGGACCTAGTGCCCTATAGGTAAACATTGGCAGCAATGGACCTAGTACCCTATATATGAGCACTGGTTGCTGCGCCACAACCCGTAGATGTTTTAGATCTACGGTGAACGTCCTAGAAGCTGCGCTCTAAGGACAGTATCGGCAGCTGCGCCTAATAGGGAGCCTTATGACCATGATAGTAGCGTTTAAAGGTCAATACCGGCAGAAGCGCCTCATAGAAAAAGTCCCAATTCTGGCAGCTGCGCCTACACGATAATATTAGCAGTTGCGCTTGACCACTGTGTCATTAGCAACAATGGACTTCATGTTGTTTCCTTAGGATGATCCTTAGGAATGAATGAACAAGGATTAGCTGATCCTTAGGGTAAATCCTTAAGAAGATAATGGGAATGGGTAATTGGGTTGATTGTTTGATGGTTAAATATAATAATTATATTATTGTGGGTTGAAAACCATATGTATTCACTAGGTTTCCCAACCTGACCCACTCAGTTTATTTATATCACAGATGTCGATATGAAGTTACATTACACTGAGAGATTAAGGAGATATAAATCACTAGTGATAATGAATGTAAGTTTTGTTTATGCTTATGTTTCTGTATTGACGATGACATCCGAAATGTTTTAAAAGGATTAAAAATACTTTTTCATCGGAAATGCTTTGATAATGTAATTATCATGTTTTTCTGGGAACAAATTCTGCAACGTTTTCTTAAAAAGAGATACTATGATTTTTATAAAGCATAAACAAAATCGGTCTTTTTTGGCCGTGAAAATGGTGATGTCACAGTTGGTATGAGAGCATTAGTTTAAGCGAACTTGGAATATAGATTTATTTCTATACTTAAACTTAGAATGCTAAGTGATGATTGTGAGGAGTGTGTCTAATACATTTAGGTAATACACCTGAATAGACACAAGCACTAGCTTAATTAGGGAAGATGCCTAAAATGCTTTTATGTGCTAAATGATTTTTGATGCTTTATGCTATCGTTTGATCGGATCTATGGTCTGTTGACGACCGGATCTAGAAATTTTATGTGTTCAGATTTCTAAACATTTGATTACGGTATTAGAACTGGCATATAACTTTTTGGTGTGACAAGGAGATCTATATGTCTATCGTAAATAAAATCTTTCCTATCTTAAAATTCTTGCCTCGGTACACTGAACGTCTGCTTGGGTGTACAAAACGTCATGTTGAAGACAGACTAGGAAATATTTGAGGAAGATGACAACCTGAGCCTAAGAATGTGATGGGTCATGCATCGGTTGTTGTGCCTGCACCCGAACCTATCACAATGGTAGAAGTTCAGGAAGTGTTGTGAACCATGATAGACTGATAAAATAGAGGAAATAAGATGGCTTATGATAGTGAATGATACCTATCGAAAGATATCAAAAGAGGTATCTTGCCTTTAGAATACGTCTAATAAAATAGCAGTAAGTCTAGAGAAGTACGGTACATATGAATGTACACATTTGATTGGCGGGATGATAGAACGATTGGTGTAGTTCCTAAAGTTTTCCTATCATATGGAATTTCCACCACCAACCGAGTTGAAGCAGAATTGATGATTGAAGATACGCATGAAAGAAGTCCTAGTAGAGTCTAGGGAAATTTTTATGATTATTTGGATGCACTCGTATGTGTTAAATTGTTTTGTGATTTTAGGACTTGGGGACTGCGAGACAATACTTGGGACGAGTATGAGCAGGTGTGAAAGGTAGTAGATGCATATACTACCGGAAGCACATGACTCACGCTTGGATCAGGGAAAGTCACAAGGTTACTAAGAAGCTAGTAATTGATACCGTTTTATTCAAATATGTCGTTACCATTGTTTTGGTAAAGACTAAGAAGATGATTGTTATTCCGACCCTAGTGGTCTTATCAAATTGAGTCCAACTACGATGAGTATGTTACGTGGTTCAGAGAACCAAGTTCGATGTAGCACCCGACTTAAACCGGAAGAATTAATCAAAGCGATCATTAGAGGTATCGTGATAGTTGGTTGTAGCTAGAAATGCTACCTTTTAAGATATGATTATATCACATTAGAACATGAAGGAAGGTATACTCTGTTTTGGAATTTGACTCTAAGAGACCTGAGTCTGAGCGTTGCAACATACGATGAGAGGTCATTAGAATATCACACATCGGTCCATTGTAGTAATAAAAGAACTTATCTTAAGTTCGTATCCAGTGAGGATCGAGATTGTGACTTGAAGGTCATAATCTGGAGTCTAACGTGAGATAGGGAGCAAGTGCAAGATCGAGCACCGCCTACAGTCAAGGAGTCCAAGAGTTAGATACTCATTCGAAGAAACAAGGAAGTTACGATTATTACCTAGGATGAAGAGATAACGTTTGGAGTCATTATACTGCCCTGTTTCATTGATGATTCCGGGACATAATCATCCTAAGGGAGAGATAATTGTAACGCCCGTAGATCCGGGCTAGTCAATTTAGAGATAATAGGGGTCGAAAACGACTTTTCGGCAAAAGATTATTTATAATAAATAGTCTAAACCAAGTTGTAGAATATGTCTCAAGGTTTCCGTACATATAAAGAACGCCGAAATCCGAGTTATAACGAAGAAGTTATGGCCCGTCGAAGTTTTACGGCAAAACCGACACGACACCGGGAAGCGTAAATAGTAAATTTACGATGGAGCGAATTTTAGACTGATCAATCTAAACCAAAGTTGTAGTATACGTTAAACCTAGAACATCCATAAAAAGAACGCCCAAATATTACTTCGTATGAGGAAGTTATGATTTTTCTAAAATTCGGCTTAGCAGTGCACGACCCCAAACTCGAATTTTAGTTCGAGCGGTTTTTGGCTTACGTGACCTAAATGAGAGTTGAAGATCTCATTAATAGGAACTCAACGGTAAAAATATAGACAAAAACGGAGTCCGTATGAAGGAGTTACGAATTCTTCGCGGTCATTTAACAGTCTAAACGCCTCCTACTGTTTAATTTGAGATCCGTCGAGAATTAGCCGACGGAGTCTAAATGAAAGTTGTAGATCTTGATTTTACCTACGGGTTGAAAAGAAGAACGTCGAAAACGGAGCACATATGCGAGAGTTATGATTTTTATAAGTTTGAAGGCTGATACGCGATAGGGGGTGACGTGGCACCACCAAAATTGGACACATGGCACCACCAGAAGGCTGCCACATGCCCCAACTCGACGAGTAGGTCCTCCTACTTGGCAAGTCCATCAGTCATCACCCCTATAAAAAGAGGTGCCGGGTTCCCTCACTTCCTCACACCTTCAAACTCTTCTTTCTCTCTCTACACTCTCTATAGGCTCCCTTAAGCCCCCTAAAGTCTAGGTAAACCCCCTAGCACCCGAAGGAAGCCCCAAGGCTCCCGAAGCCTTGAGAAAAGAGCCTTTCGTCTCGGGAACGCAGCTCCAGTGAAGCCCGGTTTTCGAGAAAACCTGCTGTAAGTGAGGTACGCCTACCCTATCTTTAGTATAGCTTATGTTTCAACATAGTAATGTTATTAGGACCTTATAATAAGCATTTGGGCTATTATTATGGGTTATATAAGTATTGTTTAACGCTTATATAATAGTAATAATAGCTAGACTATTAATTAGTCGCGGTTAACGTTAGACTAAACTCTAGTGGTAATGATACTAGGTTTTGTCGAGGGAAAATTGTTTTGAGATAATGAAGTGTTGTCCGAGTACCGAGTCACCACTAATCATGTGAGTGCATAGTCCCTTTCATCTAACACATAGATATGAAGTATTTTAATATAAATTACGTGCTATGTGTGCATATTGTCTGAATACTTGCTGTCTATGATGGATGAATGATTTTATACATGTTTGAAATGATGTAAATTGTATAAAGTATTTTATATCTACAAATATGTTGGGTAAAACATGGGTAGATGAATGATGAGGGATAAAATCAGAAATAGAGGAACATTAGTAGTATGCACCTAGTGCCCTATAGGTAAACATTGGCAGCAATGGAACTAGTACCCTATAGATGAGCACTGGCAGCTGCGCCACAACCTGTAGATATTTTAGATCTACGGTAAACGTCCTAGCAGTTGCGCTCTAAGCACAGTATCCGCAGCTGCACCTAATAGGGAGCCTTATGACCATGACAGTAGCGTTTAAAGGTCAATAATGGTAGAAGCGCCTCATAGAAAAATGTCACACCCCAAAACCAAGAATGACGGAAACGTTCCGGGGTGGAGGACGTCATGTGAAGTATCATAACAGTGTAAAGTAGTAAGCAAGCAACAACATCGTCCATTGCATTAAAAGTAAAGTTTTAGTACATGTGTGTTCTTTCATTGTAATAAGACACCAAAATATGTAATCAAAATAAAAGACGAGTCTTGTCCGTGCTCCGTCTTCTCAAAACCTGGCCATCATACCTATCTACTGGTGACCTGAGAATACAAGTTATTTTGAAAGCGAGTATCAGCTTAAAGCTGGTGAATTCATAAGTATTTAAGTGTCATTGCCTTGTTTTGGGAAGCTGTTATGAATGCCATGTAAATCTTTGAATGAAACAATTGATATAAGTATGAAAACCCTAGAAGATCCCATATTTCCTACTACTATATGAGTAGTCTTCTACCAAGACCTGTATGTTTTGCTATACAAAGATAGTTTTTCCTTTTTTTTACTACTACTAACAGTAACTAGTCTACCTCATCGTTTATGTGAATATATCACAAAATAAAGTAATAGGAAAAAGATAGCCATGTAAGTGTTATCCTTTTGTATTAGGATCAACTCGACATCGCGACTACCGAAATGTATAACCTTGAACATCCATAGATTGTTCATTGTCCCCTGTAGCTGGCAGCAGGTTTAAGGAATGGTTAGTCCCGTAAAGGTACCCTTAATATAAGTATCAACCGTAGGCATCCGTAGATGTTCATTACCTCTGTTGCTAACAGGTGGGTTCCGGAATGGTTAGTCCCGTCTAGTTGTCCTTTTGAACTAGGATAGGCAGGACAATTTACACGTATAATATGTACTAGTAACTCATCATATAGAATTTAGATACAAGTATCCCTGTACGTGTATACAAGTAAATGTTTATATGTAAATGTATTCATGTAAGCGTATCGATGTAGACGTATTCATGTAACATGTAATGTGTAGTATAGACTCATGAATGAACTGACTCTGGTGTAATTCCTTGTAATAGGAATAATGTTTTGTATCTCCTAACTATCCATATAATAGTTAACTGGAAGGTAATTGATTGTCCAAGAAGGTTTATACACCCTTGCTACCCAAGAGTGTGGGAACTGAATGAAGGATGAAAGTTATCATATCAATACATATATAAGAACATAAGTGTAAAGATATAGTTTTGATCAAGAAGATGAAAATGGTTTTGTAATACATTTAAGAGTTTTGAACAATAGTTAACAATGACTTGATGTCATATTAATAAACATTTCAATAGTAATACATTTGATAACAAAGTATTTTTAAGATAGAAACCATTTCGTGCATCACATTTTGAAGTATGTGAAATCCGCTGGATGAAAACATAGTTATAAATCACATATGATTGATTCATTAACATGCTGTTTTCTACTTGTATTACCCCATTAAAGCATTTAAAATCATTTAAAACATTGATTAAGGGGTATGAACTCACCTGTAGATGGTAGTTTGAATGAACTGAACCGTGTAGGATTGCTAAGTGTCAAGTGAAAACTTGTACACACCCAAGGATCCTAGTTAACATATAATCACACATATATGTACCCAATTAGTCTTAAACTACTAATTGAAAATGTTAAGACATCCTAGAACATTATAAACACCTTATATAAGTGTTATAAGCCCTAAGGATTGCATCTAAGTTGTTGTAGGACAAGGCTAGTGGGTTTAGGGTTCCAAAGGACCCCATTCTTGAGTTTACTCTTCAAGACCAATACAACAATGAGTTTACGGTCGTAAACCCTTGAGCTTACGGCCGTAAGCTCCTAAGCCTTAGTTTATTTGGTGATTTGAAGTCTTACATGTCCCTTAGAAGTATTTCCACTTGATGTATGAGCCTAAGGAAGTAGTTAGGGCACCATTTCCCTCATTTGAGGGGTTTACGGCCCTAAGATCATCAACAAATGAGTTTACGGTCGTAAACTCATGGGTTTACGGCCGTAAGCTCATACTTACTTGACCATTTGATGTTTTGAGGCTTTAGAAGACCCTAAAAAGCATTTCTACTTCATGGCAAAGTCTTTGGAAGAGATTAGGGCACCTTTCAACTCTTTTGAGGAGTTCACGGCCCTAGAACCAAATCCCTTAGAGATTATGACCGTAATCTCTCATGGGCATGGTGTTTTTGGTGTTTTCAAGTCCCTAACTTAACTAGAAATGAATCTAGGCTAGTGTCATTGCAAAAGGAAGGGACTAGGGCACTCTTTTGTCCCTTAAAGAAGGGTTTACGGTCCAAGATGTTCTTGGGCCGTAAACTCTTTGATCTTGTTGTTTTGATACGATTTCTAGGTTATTAGACACATATCAAGCTCTATAACGCACTTAGATAGAAGTACTCACGATTTGGGACGAAAGGCTGAAGATCCGTGAGAGAGAATCTGGAGTAGAGTTGCCGCAGGCTTCGAGGGTGAAGCCTAATTTAAGTGGGGGAGAATTGTAACGCCCTGTTCCTAAGAGTACTTTATTGTGAGTCCCCGGAATTTAAGAGGAAGGGTGTTTTGGTCCTTTTGTGGGAAAAGTGGAAAAAGAGGGCCAAATATGAAATTTGGGAACTCGCCGAGTACGCCCAGCATATGCTGGGATTACGCCCAACGTAAGGCGTAAGTGGACGCGGGTGCAAGGTTGAGTACGCCCAGCGTACTAGAGGTACGCCCAGCATACTCTCAGAGTTCTAAAACCCTAAAATTAGGGCCAGCCACTATATAAGGAACATGTTGGTGCATACCCTAGCCTCCATAAGCTGTCCCGTAACCTCAGAAACCCTAAGATAGCCATCCCACCTCCTTGATTGGGTGTGTTTGGTCTTGAAAAGCTTGGATTAGCAAAGGAGAGCATAAAGGAAGAAAGGAGAAGTTGTCAAAGAAGGAGAGGAACGGCTGGAGCTTATAGATCTGGGAAGACATCTTCCTTTGTAGCTTATTTGAGGTATAAAGCTTCTTGCTTAACACTATTCTTGTCCCAAAAGTCCTCATCTTGTTGCATGATTCGAGTTGGTCAAGATTATCTGTCCTTTCAGACCTTATGAGAGGTCTTGAGTGAGAAAAATGAGGTCCCAAGGGCTGAGGTTGTTCTATGTGTGAGATAAGTGGGTCTTAATGGATTAAGACCTTGGATTAAGAGCTTTATGGACGTCCCAAGTGATAAAGTTTGAGACTTTATGAATCTTAGGCATATTTGGCCTAGGGATCTGAAGTTTGGGCTTAAGAGCTTAAGCCATTAAGAAGTTATAAGGACTTAATGAGTAGCGAAGTTACGCCCTGCGTAGCGAGTCAGTGCCCCGATCCCATGTTGTGAATCAGCGTGTACGCCCAACATACCAAGGAGGGTACGCCCAGCATACTCCCTCTATTGTGTTTTCATTTTGGGCCTTAGGGTTTGGGCTGTTATTTTGGGCCGGGACTGGACATTATGGTTAGAGTATTGTGGGCCCATTGGTTGTTATGGATCATGAGTTTAGGCCCATTTGGTGAGGTGGGCCCAATTTAGTAAATTGGGCCAATAATGGGCTTTGTTTTGGATTACTGGACTTTGGGTCATTGGTGAGCTTGGGAGCTTACCTAGTGTTGGGCCGGATTGAGTTAGGGGTAAAATGGTTAATTTACCCTTAGAAGAGTATTGTGCTTGGCGTAATGTTTATTTGTGCTATGTTGGCTAGTTCGGGATTTTCGGTGAGTCGGTGATTCGAGAATCTGCTTCTTCAGTTCAGAGTTTCGGCAGTGCGAGGTGAGTTATCCTCACTATATCAACAGGGTCTAAGGCACCAAGGCCGGCCCTTTTATCGGATTGAGATCCGGGTATTGTTGTTATGTTATTGCTTTGATATGTTTGCATCCTGGTAGTTAGGATGGTGTATGTTAGAGACCTGGTTGAGGTCGGTATCCTGGTTAGGATGATGATGTGCTATGTGATCTGTTTGATCGGCTTGTTGACTGTGAATTGATATATGATTGTATGTTTATGTGCACATGGTTGGTTGGACTGGAGTTGGGTTGAGGCGGGTCCTGCTTTGTGTTGTAGGCCAAGATACCCAGGGCGGACCGGTTGTCCCGAAGGCCCAACGAGCGGTCCGGATAGGCTGTAGGCCCCAAGAGGGCGGACCAGATGTACCGAGGCTCGGAGAGTGGACCAGGCCAACTGAAGGCCCGGTGCGGGCGGACCAGTCATACTGTAGACTCAAAGAGTGGACCAGGTGGATTGAAGGCCCGGTGCGGGCGGACCAATCACACTGTAGACTCGATGTATATGGCTAGACTCGGAGGGTGGACCAAGTGGACTGTTGGCCGGTGCGGCGGACCAGTCACATAGTAGACCCGAAGTGCATGGCTGTTCTGTGATCGGATATGATATGACATGTTATGCGTGTATGGTATATGTGGTTGGTATTTTGGTGACATCTCACTAAGCTTTCGGGCTTATAGTTGTGGTTTAATGTTTTTCAGGTTCTTCAGGAATACACTAAATAAATTGTATTGAAAACCTTTTTGTTATAATTTAAAGAGATCGGGTTGTTTTTGAAAAATTTAAATTGGTTGGAATTTTTCGGTCGTTACAAAAAGGGGATGAAGGATCCTAAAGGTTAAGAATGAATGCATGCAATGTAATGGCATGAAAATTTAAGATATGTACAAAATGCACTTGAGAAACAAAATGAAGCAAAAGAAAAGAAGACTAAGAACAAACACAAAATATGTACTTTTGTAACTAAATAAAGGTACGATCAGACTTTACATCGATAGGGCTTCGATCATTGATACCTTGCCAACCATCATGTTTCCTTCCACATATCACAGACTCTCAATGTGAGGAAGAACCGAAATGGTGTAACCCAATAATCCAACCAAAGTTTTATTTAATCTTTATACCTTACTAAGCTTTATGGGAGAAAATAACATAGTCCGGATTTCATGTCCTTAAGACTAGATGGCCAAGAATCAGAATCGACGCATCCTTAAGAACCCGTCACGGCGAATCAGCTTTCGCTGAAATAGTGAGCTCACCCGAAGGGGCCCAGCTCCTATGCTTTCACTTTTTCGAGAGCCACAAGTATCATATCACACAGTTCTTCATTAGCCAGATTTGACTTGAATTGGCTTTTGATTCGATTGAACTTTGATTTGTACTTCGTTTTGAATTTGGATTCTTCAATCTTCATTTTTGGAATTTCTTTAGATTTCTTCGTTTTCGCATTTGAAATTCTGATTTGAGTACTAGATATGACAGTTGTACCCGTCCTTCTTTCTTGACTGTGTGGATCTGATACTTAAGCTCTCTGTTACCGCGGGGGTAACGCGTGTCAACAAATAGGTCCGTGTTCTGTGGGTCCAGAGTTACCGATAAAGATTCTTTTTAAACATTCAAAAGCAAATCATCCTAAAGCTGTTATTACCGACCAAAAAAACGTTTCAATATAAATTCTTTTTATTATTTAAGGCTAGGGTCTCGAATTACGGTGTTTGGGTCCCTTAGTTATGACAACTGATTCTACACTTCCGGTAACTATCCGGCTGCTTCGGTATACTTTTTTTTTCATTTTGATTTTTTTCGTTTTCCCACTTCATGGAGCAATTGTATGTAAAGAGTGTCATCATCTCGTACACTTTAAATTTCTTTTTTCCAATTTTTTTTAAAAAAAAATACAAATGTAGAATGCAAAGAAAATGAAAATAAGAAAATAAAAAGAAAAATAAAAAATAATAAAATAAAAATTTTGAAAATAAGAAAAATGCATGCATGAATATGAATGAACCTAATATACAACTCTAACCCTCCCCAAGCTTAAAGATAAGCATCGTCCCCGATGCTTGGAGAGGGCGGAACAACCTATCTAATCACCGGAAGGTGGTGGGGGATGGTAGTCGGGTTGGGTAAGAGTCTAAAATAGTCACAAGTGCACACATATTGAATTTTAAAGCAAAATATGAACGATTAAAGATATGAAAAGAATTTACCGAATCGTTCTTGGATCCTTGCAATTGTGGTGAGAACCTCCTCTTCATCTTCCCCATGCTATCCGTGAAATATTTTTTTTGAAGCCCGAGATTCATTTTCCCCGGGTTGCCTCCCAGTTAGCCGCCCTTGTTTTAAGTCGTAGGCTCGACTTGGCCCCAGAATATGTTTCGATCTAATTATGTGGGACTCTCCAAATTAGTAAACTTTTCGCCATCGACATCAATGGAACACTTATCTTGTACTTGACTTTCTTTTTGCGTGGGAACCATGTTGGACTTAGACCCTTAATGACACCAATCGTCCAGCCGACCCCTTTCATGTACTTGTCCAGTATGGTAATCAACTATTCTTTCTTTGATAGGGTGGTTGAGTTGACGACCGATTGTGTCTCTTCCTTCTCGCTATATATATCCTTTGAAGGTTCCAACAAATTTATCATTTTCGGCTCTTGTGGTTGGTCTACCGGTGAAAGGAGTTTCTCATTGGTAGTAGGTGGCTCAACCTCTTTTTTGTCAACCTCCAACACATCCTCTACAACTTCCATGTCGGCCTTCTTAATTTCTACTTCTTCCTCGTCAGCCTTCTCCACTTCTACTTCTTCCTCCTCTTCCCCATCTTCAAATTGCAATCTTGGATCATCAAAAAATTTCCCATCGTTCAAGGTGATGGCAGAAACAGTATGCCTTGTGTCCTCTTCGGTCTGCGATGGTAATTTTCCTTGAATTTCCAATATACTCACATATTGAGTAAGTTGTGCAATTTGTTGCTCTAAGCTTTTGAGGCTAGCTTTGGTTGTTTCTTGGAAGATTTGGGTGGTAGTGGCAAAGCTTTTCACAATGTCTTCCAAGGACATGCTCGAAGTTTCAGTTTGTTGGGGAGGTGGAGGATATGGTTGTTGGAACTGTGGAGTTGGTTGGTATTGGTCATATCCCCAAGCTTGGTAATGGCTGTTTCCCTAAACTTGGTTGTTGTCCCACCATTGATCATGTTGAGGTTGATCATAACTCCATTGGTTTGGCCAGTCGTAGCTTCCCGTTTCTTTCACTTCTTCCCATTCTCCTTGTAAATATGGACACATATCGGTATGATGTCCATTTTGAGTGCAAAAATCACAAGGAATAGGTGTAGGTTGCGCACTTTGGTCATTTCCAATCATCATAACTAACTGAGCTACCTCAGAAAGTTGATCTTCAATGTAAAGAGTATTCATTTCTGAGCGACACTTTTTGTTTTTTTGTTTACTATTTTTTTTTGTTTTTTTATAGAGATGTACCTGCTCACAAAAATCTAGGCATAAACAATTAGTAACACCGTGTCCCCGGCAACGGCGCCAAATTGTTAGGCGTGTCAAACCCAACAAATAAAGGGGTACGATATACTCCAAAATAATCCCACTATATTGCACTAAAAGGTAGTACAAGGCAAGCAGGGTCGATCCACAGAGACACGGGATAATTAGTCTATACCTCTTTGCGCAAAGTACTATGGTCACCAACAGTAATAAGGGGGTTTAGAATGCAATGACTAAACAAACAAATTTAAAACACGAGTAGACAACTAAACGAATGAATTAAGTTCAAATTTTGTAAGAACTCCAACTCCATGTATGACAATTTAGTAATGTGACTCAAAGATGACACAATATTCGTTCAATTCTATCTAAGTTGGTACTTGAAAGTGCTAATAAGCTCTAAGACTTCCCATTCACCATATTAATTAACCAAAACAAGCTCTTTGATTAACCCTAAACTTATTAACCTAATCTAAACAAGCTCTTAGAATTAGATTATAAGAATGCATGAAGCTTTATGTGAATGTTCCCAACAACACCCAATACTCCTCATAAGCTCGGGAGTGTAAAAGTGTATGAATAATATTTACATTAAATTCATTCAATAGAGATCAATTTAATGCTTGTTACTTGTTCAATTTCACAAAACAATTACGGATTTTGTAAAAGAGATAACTTGAATGACCTAACCCTAATTCAAATGGCCAATAAGAATCATAATTAGAATCAAACATTCGATTGAAGCAAAATCAAATTCATTAGATAGAAATTAAGAACAAACATCAAGTCATATGATTAGATTCACAACTAGAAAGTCAAAACATGAGTTGGAGAAATTAGGGTTCTAGCCACAGATGGCTAGAACAAGATCACAAGTCTAAAAGATAAAATTAAGTGTAATTACAACTTACAAAAACAAGAATTAATGTTTCCAAATGATTAACGGACAAACCCTTGCAAAAACCTTCGAATTCTCCTCTCCAATGGTGCTCTGATATGTTGTGTGTGTGTGTAAAAATGACCCTCAACCCGTAATATGAAAGATAGGAAAAACTGCCAAAAGTTGGTTTTTGGGTCGAACACGGCCCGTGTTAAAATAGGCTAAACTGACACAGGTCGTGTTCAGCAACACGCCCCGTGTTGATTTGCACTAAACTGACACGGGTCGTGTTCAGCAACACGTCCCGTGTTGATTTGCACTAAATTGACATGCCCCGTGTTCAACATGGTCAACAGCTCCCATTTTGGTCAAACACACCCCATGCCCACTTTTCAGTGTAAATTCAACACGCCCCGTGTAGCTCTCTAACTCCAATTCCAAACTTGATTTTTCCAACTTTTTCGTTCTTCGCCCGATCATCCCGAAATCTTCACTAATGCTTCCCGGCACTTCCTAAAGCGCGTTCCAACCTTCGGTTTACCTGAAAAAGACATAAAAGTGTGCAAATAAGGTTGTTCTAAAGATTAACATGAATATGATGAAATGCAAGAAAAATAAAGAACAATTATGCTAAAAACATAAATAAAAAGGGCTAAAAGTTGTGCAAAAAGGGTGCACAAAATGCACCTAACAGTGTGCTAGGAATGCATGATATTCCTTTCGCAAGCACTTCTGAGCTTGGATGCATGAAATGATGCGAAGGCTCGTACTAGGTATGTCGCCATAGATAACTAAGGTTTTGTTGTTAGGAAGGTTAAGACGAACTGCTTTTTCAAAGCACATGATGTCGGCGCGAAGAAGACTCAACCAATCCATGCCGATGATAACGTCGAAACATTTAATTGGGACTGGCATGAGGTCAATCTTGAAAGTATGGCCATCTAAAGTTAAAGATCCCGTTTGCCATTTCTATCGTGAATGAATTATCTAACACACATGGTTTTTGTTTAAGTAGGTGTGCAAATTTATGACTTACGAAACTTTTCTTTGCTCCACTGTCGAAAAGTATGCAAGCATATGAGTTATCGAGGAGAAACGTACCAGTAACTATCGTAGGATTAGCTACCGCTTCCTCGTGGCCCAAGGCCATAACTCTTCCTACTCCTCCAGCCATCCCCGCCTTAGGGCAGTTCCTCTTGTAGTGGCCCACCTCGCCACAACCGTAGCAAGCTTGGCCCACACCGGCATTAGGAACTTGGGCGGTCGGTCCTGGTGGAGTCTTGCAGAAACGGGCTGTATGCCCCTTCCTATTGCAGTTAGAGCACTGCATCTCCTTGCAAGGGCCATGGTGATGGAAGTTGCATTTGTTGCACCTAGGAAGATTTCCAGCATAAGTTTTTGCTGGTAAGGGGTTTGCAGGGACAACGGGAGTTACCGTGGCAACATTGATTGCCATAAGTTGTTGTCTCTTGGAGGATTCTTGCGAAGCCCCTCTTTTCCTCTTGTTCCACCCCTTCTTGTTGTTGTTGTCCTTTTGTGGTCCGGGTGCAGGGATTGTTGGGTTTTGATGTTTCCCGTGATCTATGAGAGATTGTGTCAACTCCATGGCACTGTCGAAAGTGACAGGCTTGGAAGCTAACACACTTGACTGGATCTGGGGTGACAATCCCCATATATATATATATATATATATATATATATATATATATATATATATATATATATATATATCTTCTGGCTCTCTAGAGCAACCATATCAGGGCATAGAATTGCCAGATCACAGAACCTATTTGTGTAGGTTGATATGTCGGATCCAACCATTTGTAGACCCCAGAGTTCCTGTTCGAGTTTTTGTATTTCCCTTCGAGGACAGTACTCTCTCATCAGCATGGCCTTCAAGTGTTCCCTGCTGATGGAATTTGCCACCACTATAGTCAGAGACTTAACATGGCCATTCTACCATGTTAGTGCTCTGTCAAAGAAGGTACAAGTAGCAAACTTGACCTTCTTGCCCTCCGGGCAGGCGCAGATTTCAAAGACCACTTCTGTCTTTTCAATCCATTGCCTTAGAACCATAACCCCACCAGTTCCATTGAAGTTTCGGGGTTTGGCGTTCGTGAAATCCTTGTAGGTGCATTACCGAGGATGTCCATGGCTTTCGCCGTGGTTGGAGGGAAGTGCACCTGTTCCCGATCCACTAGGGACAGGAGCATTGATGGCTGACACAGTAGCTGCTACGACTGCTGTGAACGCTACCTGGAACATAGTGGCATCGAAAGGAGAAGGTGGTTGAGGAGGTTGTTGTATCGGCGTTTCGTTACTTGGGTTAACTTGGGTTACGCTTGGGATTCCTGCGTGGCGACATCTTTAACTATACGTTTAAAAGATGATGACATGGATAAGAATAAATGAATAATGAGAGTGACTCATGGACTAACTCTCCATAGTCCAACAACACAATGAATAGTATGATTTGAGTGAAGATGAAAGCATTTGGATAATAATATCCATATGATTAGATATCTGTCAATGATACTGGAATTACAGATGTAACAAGTTTGGGGAAATGGCCTAGAAGTAGGCCTTACATCAACCAAGATAGGAAAATTTTGACAGAACTATGACTAGATCAAGACCTAACATGTCTAAGATTTACAAGGATAGGAAATTAGACCAAAGTTTTTACATAAACTAGGTTATATCCAAAAGATGAGTCGTTGAGATTCTATCGGCGACGAGAACTGCTAGAATGAGTTCTTGATCCCGATAGTAGGCGTTTTATGTCCCTCATACGCCTATCAGCTCTCACTTGCTGAGCTCGAAGTTCCCTGACCTCAGCTTGGGTTTCAGCAAGTTTCCTCTGCAGAGCTGCATTGTGGACCAAAGTCCTTTCATGAGCAGACTCTATTTGGCGAATACGGACTGTATTAATACCAGTGTTGGTGTCAATCTCTAAGACTCGATCGATAGTTGATCGACCCAGTATCGTGTTTCGAGAAATCCTACGAACCATGATGGGTAGGACTATGTCAGTAGAACCTCCCTTAGTGAGGTTGTAGAAGCTTCTATCTCCATTGTAGGGAATGGGTTGACCCTGTTCCTGGCTCCATGTATTCAAGTTTGTTGCCCACAGAGGTGTGGGTCCTTGAAATGCGGGATGGGGGTTCAGGTTTGGGTTTTGAGCAGTTGGAGGTAGGTTGTTGACTTCCGGCTCCGAGTCAGAATTATCAGAAAAACCCTCAGCATGGTGATCATCCAAAGGGATTGGGTGATCATCTTCTGGTTCTTCCTCTAGCCATCTAGCGTTGCCTTGGTTTGGGAAGTACGGGTCACCGTGGTGAAATCCAGCCATTAAAATCTACACGAGAAAAGGGATATAAGAAATAATTAAGTAGACGAACTAACTAAGATAATTATAGTAAGACCAAATACCCCTATGGTATTTCTTTGTGGTTGTGTTGCTAAGTTTTTAGACTTGTTGCCACATCACATCCATTCTTGGGCATATGTTAATCACTCCTTGGACCAACATAGTCGATCAGGCTACGCCACTCCTAAGACTGACCATATATCCCCAGGCTTACTTGTGATATTCAACAATCGTAATACTTTTGTTCTTGTCGTTGTGACACCGATTTTAGTATGAATGCAGGCACATATACTTACTTAAATATTTTAGTATTTAAAAGTATAAACTCTTAGACAGAGTGTTTTAATCCCAATGTATTTATAGTTAGTATATCTTTTATAGGTTGATATACTATATTCACTATAAACAATGCTCTGATACCAATCTGTCACACCCCAAAACCAAGAACGGCGGAAAGGTTCCGGGGTCGAGGACGTCATGTGAAGTATCATAACAGTGTAAAGTAGTAAACAAGCAACAACATCATCCATTGCATTAAAAGTAAAGTTTTAATACATGTGTGTTCTTTCATTGTAATAAGACACCAAAATATGTAACCAAATGAAAGACGAGTCTTGTCCGTGCTCCGTCTTCTCAAAACCTGGCCATCGTACCTGTCTACTGGTGACCTGAGAATACAAGTTATTTTGAAAGCGAGTATCAGCTTAAATCTGGTGAATTCATAAGTATTTAAGTGTCATTGCCTTGGTTTGGGAAGTTGTTATGAATGTCATGTAAATCCTTGAATGAAACAATTGATATAAGTATGAAAACCCTAGAAAATCCCATATTTCCTACTACTATATGAGTAGTCTTCTACCAAGACCTGTATGTTTTGCTATACAAAGATAGTTTTTCCTTTTTTTTACTACTACTAACAGTAACTAGTCTACCTCATCGTTTATGTGAATATATCACAAAACAAAGTAATAGGAAAAAGATAGCCATGTAAGTGTTATCCTTTTGTATTAGGATCAACTCGACATCGCGATTGCCAAAATGTATAACCTTGAACATTCGTAGATTGTTCATTGTCCTCTGTAGCTGGCAGCAGGTTTAAGGAATGGTTAGTCCCGTAAAGGTACCCCTAATATAAGTATCAACCGTAGGCATCCGTAGATGTTCATTACCTCTGTTTCTAACAGGTGGGATTCGGAATGGTTAGTCCCGTCTAGTTATCCTTTTGAACTAGGATAGGCAGGACAATTTACACGTATAATATGTACTAGTAACTCATCAGATAGAATTTAGGTACAAGTATCCCTGTAAGTGTATACAAGTAAATGTATATATGTAAATGTATTCATGTAAGCGTATCGATGTAGACGTATTCATGTAACATGTGATGTATAGTATAGACTCATGAATGAATTGACTCTGGTGTAATTCCTTGTAATAGGAATAATGTTTTGTATCTCCTAACTATCCCTATAATAGTTAACTGGAAGGTAATTGATTGTCCAAGAAGGTTTATACACCCTTGCTACCCAAGAGTGTGGGAACTGAATGAAGGATGAAAGCTATCATATCAATACATATATAAGAACATAAGTGTAAAGATATATTTTTGATCAAGAAGATGAAAATGCTTTTGTAATACATTTAAGAGTTTTGAACAATAGTTAACAATGACTTGATGTCATATTAATAAACATTTCAATAGTAATACATTTGATAACAAAGTATTTTTAAGATAGAAAACCATTTCATGCATCACATTTTGAAGTATGTGAAATCCGCTGGATGAAAACACAGTTATAAATCACATATGATTGATTCATTAACATGTTGTTTTCTACTTGTATTCCCCCATTAAAGCATTTAAAATCATTTAAAATCATTTAAAACATTGATTAAGGGGTATGAACTCACCTGTAGATGGTGGTTTGAATGAACTGAACGGTGTAGGATTGCTAAGTGTCAAGTGAAAACTTGTACACACCCAAGGATCCTAGTTAACATATAATCACACATATATGTACCCAATTAGTCTTAAACTACTAAGTGAAAATGTTAAGACATCCTAGAACACGATAAACACCTTATATAAGTGTTATAAGCCCTAAGGATTGCATCTAAGTTGTTGTAGGACAAGGCTAGTGGGTTTAGGGTTCCAAAGGACCCCATCCTTGAGTTTACTCTCCAAGACCAATACAACAATGAGTTTACGGTCGTAAGCTCCTAAGCCTTAGTTTATTTGGTGATTTGAAGTCTTACATGTCCCTTAGAAGTATTTCCACTTGATGTATGAGCCTAAGGAAGAAGTTAGGGCACCATTTCCCTCATTTGAGGGGTTTACGACCCTAAGATCATCAACAAATGAGTTTACGGTCGTAAACTCATGGGTTTACGGCCGTAAGCTCATACTTACTTGACCATTTGATGTTTTGAGGCTTTACAAGACCCTAAAAAGCATTTCTATTTAATGGCAAAGTCTTTGGAAGAGATTAGGGCACCTTTCAACTCTTTTGAGGAGTTCACGGCCCTAGAACCAAATCCCTTAGAGATTACGGCCGTAATCTCTCATGGGCATGGTGTTTTTGGTGTTTTCAAGTCCCTAACTTAACTAGGAATGAATCTAGGCTAGTGTCATTGCAAAAGGAAGGGACTAGGGCACTCTTTTGTCCCTTAAAGAAGGGTTTACGGTCCAAGATGTTCTTGGGACGTAAACTCTTTGATCTTGTTGTTTTGATACGATTTCTAGGTTATTAGACACATATCAAGCTCTATGCACTTAGATAGAAGTACTCACGATTTGGGACAAAAGGCTGAAGATCCGTGAGAGAGAATTTGGCTTTTCTCTAGATGGAAATGTAACAAATGAATAAATATGGCTAAAAACCATATATATATATACCCTTGGGTTTTTGGTAGAAAATATTTTATTCAGGCAGTGAACTCTAAATTCATACAGTTTCGGAATAACAGAGTTGCACAAAACCCTAGTGCATCCTCTCTCCTGGTATCTCTTGAAGTGTAAATCCTGAAATACTCAAATTTATACTAAAAAGTCTGAAAATTTACTGCATTTGTTCTGACTTCTATTGACTTGATATTGTTTGTACATAATAGAAATTTCGGGTTGTCACAAAAAAAGTCCCAATTATGGAAGATGCACCTACGCGATAATATTAGTAGTTGCGCTTGACCATTGTGTCATTAGCAATAATGGACTTCATGCTGTTTCCTTAGGAATGAATGAACAAGGATTAGCTGATCCTTAGGGTAAATCCTTAAGAAGATAATGAGAATGGGTAATTGGGTTGATTGTTTGATGTTTAAATATAATAATTATATTATTGTGGGTTGAAAACCCTATGTACTCACCAGGTTTCCCAACCTGACCCACTCAGTTTATTTATATCACAGGTGTCGATATGAAGTTACATTACACTGAGAGATTAAGGAGATATAAATCACTAGTGATAATGAATGTAAGTTCTGTTTATGCTTATGTTTTTGTATTGACGATGACATCCGAAATGTTTTAAAAGGATTAAAAATACTTTTCATCGGAAATGCTTTGATAATGTAATTATCATGTTTTTCTGGGAACAAATTCTGCAACGTTTTCTTAAAAAGAGATACTATGATTTTTATAAAGCATAAACAAAATCGGTCTTTTCTGGCCATGAAAATGGGGATGTCACAGTTGGTATGAGAGCATTAGTTTAAGCGAACTTGGAATATAGATTTATTTCTATACTTAAACTTAGAATGCTAAGTGTTGATTGTGAGGAGTGTGTCTAATAGATTTAGGTAATACACCTGAATAGACACAAGCACTAGCTTAATTAGGGAAGATGCCTAAAATGCTTTTATATGCTAAATGATTTTTGATGCTTTATGCTATCGTTTGATCGGATCTATGGTCTGTTGCCGACCAGATCTGGAAATTTTATGTGTTCAGATTTCTAAACATTTGATTACGGTATTAGAACTGGCGTATAACTTTTCGATGTGACAAGGAGATCTATACGTCTATCGTAAATAAAATCTTTCGTATCTTAAAATTCTCGCCTCGGTATACGGAACGTCTGCTTGGGTGTACAAAACGTAATGCTGAAGACAGACTAGGAAATATCCGAGGAAGATGACAACCTGAGCCTAAGAATGTGATGGGTCATGTATCGGTCGTTGTGCCTACACCCGAACCTATCACAATGACAGAAGTTCAGGAAGTGATGCAAACCATGATAGACTGAGAAAATAGAGGAAATGAGATGGTTTATGATAGTGAATGATACCTATTGGAAGATATCATAAGAGGTATCTTGCCTTTAGAATACTTCTAATAAAATAGCAGTACGTCTAGAGAAGTACGGTACATCTGAATGTACACATTTGATTGGCGGGATGATAGAACGATTGGTGTAATTCCTAAAGTTTTGCTATCATCTAGAATTTCTACCACCAACTGAGTTGAAGCAAAATTGATGATTGAAGATACGCATGAAAAAAGTCCTAGTAGAATGTAGGAAAAATTTTATGATTATTTGGACGCACTCGTATGTGTTAAATTGTTTTGTGATTTTAGGACTTGGGGACTACGAGACACTACTTGGGACGAGTATGTGTAGGTGTGAAAGGTAGTAGATGCATATACTATCGGAAGCATAGGACTCACGCTTGGATCAGGGAAAGTTACAAGGTTACCAAGAAGCTAGTAATTGATACCATTTTATTCAAATATGTCGTTACCATTGGCAGAAGGTGGAGAATTCACAGCGGAGGTCAGGAACATCAGAAATTCTGGTCCACGAGTCTAGGAAACGGCAAAGAGACGTGTTCAGGTAGCCTGCAACATCTCTTCCACGGAAAGAAACAAGTACTGACCCAAAGATTGCCCAACTGGAGCACACATCGAAAATTGCAGAGCAAAGGAATGTTGACCCTCTGGCAGAGCAAAGGAATGATACCATTTTATTCAAATATGTCGTTACCATTGGCATAAGGAACACTTGGAGGAGATAAGTAAAAGATTCACAACCATGGCAAAGTAGTCATAGCAGAGACCTCGACCAAGAATAACGCGGAGGCTGAGGAAAAGGAGTATGGTCAAACTCCACACAGGATAACCATACTCTAGGTGTCGACGTGAAGACCGGGCATACACCCTAATACTTGGACATTCAGAGTCTATTGTTCCATGTCTTTCCTTTTCAATAGTTAATATAATTTTCATTTTTGAAAGAGCTTTCCAGAATTGTCTTTAACCAATTGCAAAAAACATAAAGTAAAGGGGTTGTGCATATTTTCCAAGTAGCAACAACGACTTATCACCTACGCTACTTGAGCAAAATCTATGCAAGGATGCAACCGTAGGTCTTAAAGAGTCATAATCTTTAACTAAAATTTTCCAATAACATCTCACAGCTGAGAATGTACAGATTTTAAGTTAAAGGCATAAAGAAAGGGGTACTAAAAAGATTCATAACCTTTCCCCTTAAGACTAGACAGTAAAAGGCCTCAAGGTGATGATCTCGGCCAACATACAGATAGATAAAACCTCAAAGTATGGTCAAGAACATTGACCAACATTTTGCGACTTAACATAAAAATCCCGATTAAATATACAAGTTAATGAAATATAAGTCAATAGTGGAAGGCGATACGATGTCTGAAATGCACACTATCCGATCAACGGGAACCCATGAACAAGGGAGTGTGTAGAAAAGAATTACAATAAAAATGTCAAATAACACTAGCCTAAAGATATCACAAGTCTATTAAAAATATAGCATTTCCATACCAAGCACAAAGCAAAATACACACTTCCTGGTGATTAACAACTACTATTTTCTTACTACGCATATAATACAGGGGAATGCGAATACATTACATAATGAATAGAAGGGTTAAACAAAAATCAGTCCTCAGAGTCTGAGGAAGAGCTTCCTGGACCCGGCCTACGACAAAACTGGCAGAAGCTGTCATAATCCAACTCCCCCAGACAGAAGTGGCCGGCAAAATCCGTCTCAGCTATGGTCGAAATAGCAATGTCCACCTCTTTGGTTCTTCTCGCAACATGGCCAAAGTCTGGGGCTTCAGGTTCACCAGAAATTATGGAACAACCAGCTAACTATTTCCCCTTTTCAAGCCCAATGGCCTCACACGACTTTTGAACACCTTGAATCCCGCTGGCAAATTCCGCGCTCTCGATAACCTTATTGATCACTCGAACCACCCCATTTTCCAGCATCCATTGCAGTCTGCGCCGGGAAACAACACCATCGACCTGGGCACTGGCCACTTGGCGTTGACACCTAGCCAACTCACTCTCCATAACACCCTTCTCCCGTGTGAGAGAACTCGCTTTATTTTCGAGTCGCTCCGTCTAGCCTTCCAAAGTGGCCACATGATCTTCCAAGGCGGCCTTCTCACAGGCCATGATGCAGTTTCGCTCGGAAAACACTCAACACTCTGCCTTTGAATCACAGAGTTCCTCCCTTAAGCCTAAAACGACATCTTGAAAAGTTTTTAACAATGCTTCATTTATGCAAAAGAACGACAAACCCGGTCAGCGGCAACAACCATAAGGGCGGAAGCTTGAGCAGTGGCATACCGTAGATCACCAGCCATACGAATGCTTGATTGGCCCGCAAACAAATTCATCATAGCCAGTGGATGAGCACAACTACTCCACTCCTGGGTATCTTCTGACAGTAAGGAATCCTTAGTAGCTGTCTAGCCTAGAGCATAAGCCTTGAAAGCCAAGGGGTGAGATGCAGTTCTCATTTCATCAACCACGGAAGGCTTGCCCAACGTGGAAGAATCTTTTGACGCGCCCAGTGCAACAACAAGCATGGAGCTGAACCAAGATCAATTGAGAATGAGCCGGTAAGTGGCGAAGGTGATACCTTTAAAGAACTAGGCACCACTGCTATCTTTTTCTGCCCAGTCACAACAAAATTTATCGCTAAGAACATCCCAAATACCACTATGAAGCTGAGGCACAGACACCGTCTTGCGCATCTTACAAGGAAGAAGGCCCGCATCATTGGATTTAGTCTCTTCGTCCGACGATAGTACAACACGCTAAATTCGTTTTTCCCGAACAGGAGTAGTACCTTTCCATGCTTGCACCCCTACAGGCAAATCGGGAGAAGAATAAGCCAGAAAGTGAACTAAGGAAACAACCCCAACAACCAGTTGGGAAGGTGAGGTAGGTACGTTAGAACCAGTATTTCCCCCTTCTGCTGAAAGCAGTCCAACGAGCTCCTGCATACGTTTTTCAGATACGGGAAGGGGAATAGCCTCTACAAGATCAACCTCTCGGTGGCAAAGCTTACCCCGATAGTGACCACGCAGGGTCATCTCCAAGGAAATCTCAGATTCAGCACCTACAAACACAAACACCAAATATGAGAACTCATAAACCAGTAGGATACCCTGTCATTATTTTTTCAAAAAGGGGGGGGGGGGGGAAGGAGATGAGTGAATACTGCATGTCACGACAAACAACTGCACCAGCTTCCTATGAGCACTCCAGGTGGCACTCATACCGGCCGCAACAAGAATAAAATATTCCCAGATCTCCCCAATGACAGTAATGTTTCCCAGCCGCTTGCTAAGAGTTAAGTTATCCCCGAACAGCTTGGGAAGACAATCGGGAAAGTCTCGTGTGTTACGAAACCCATACCCCACAAGGTTTTGGTTAACCCATAGGCATTGCCTCTACCAATTTTTCTTCGGAGTATCCTGTTTAGAGATCAACTGACGAATGCTCCATCTTTTCGCTAATGTGCGGATGCCGAAGTTCGTAGACGAACATAAAAAGTAACTAAAAACCCAAAAAGTTGGTATACAACCCAGAGATCGACATATCAATTCAAAGCCTACAACCATATTGACTGTGCTTGGAGTTAATTCGTCAACATAAAAGCCGTAGTGATGCATGAGAATATGAACCCCCACTTTCCCGCGAGGACAGTCATAGATTGATGACCCCTTTGCCAGAATCATTACACCATGCCCTGGTAAGAAACTTAATCAATCGCGCAGAAGTTGGAATTCCTTTGCGGTAGAGACTCTGCCATAATGGTCCATCATCAAGAACGGATGAATGGTAGAAAAGAAAATTTTGTAAAATTCCTGAGTCGATACAACAAAAGCAAGGAAATAAGGTAAAGATGAAAGGTCTTGGGAAAAGGGAGGATTTTAAAGGAAAAACTGGCGTCACGAACCGTCTCTCGATGGATCTGACACACGTTGACGGCGATGCCTAAAGTCAGTCAAATGCTGGAGATAATGTCAGACATACACGTGTTGAAATATAGGCACGAATGATGACGCTACCAAGCCAACACATACGCCTACATGCCTAAGGGACTTGTTAACGTATCCTTCAGGGAGAACGTCACAAAGGAGGAGTCAAACTAACGTCGAGCTTGGCTTGGGTAGAACCTAGTCTTATCCAGTCTGAGGCCAAGGCTGGTACTTCGCCAATGTGGAGTCACTGGTATAGCGGTTAAGGGGAAGAACTGCGCCTTGCCCTACTCTCCTAGAAACAACACCCCGACAAACGTGGGACCAATCAGAGAGTTCCACTTGTCCGCCTGACGACAGCCACGATGATCATAATATCAAAGATTCCCCTCTAGTGAATGGGGGGACGAGGCAAAAAGGAGTGACAGGAGATCCTTCAATAAGGATCCTGTAAGTCCCCAAATATGCTTGTGTATCAATCAGATCCAATTGATGGTGCGGAATCCCAATCAATTGAATGATGTCACATCAAAATAGAAGAGAAGGAGAAGAAGAAGATGATGAATCTACGATGTATTCAATGAAATGAGTGAAGCTCCATACACATAGTTCACACACACTCTTCTCTCTTGTTTCTCTCACACCTTAGAATGCACACACTTAAGCTCCTTGGCTATCATGTCCCTCACATGTACTCCTCACCCTATATATATATGGACCTAAGGCCAAGCCCAAAATACAAATAATCCAATATTATTTTCGGCCCAAATAATAAATACAATAAATGCTTAGAAAAGAAAAGTATAAACCATATTTTTGACCCAACAATCTCCCCCTTGGTTTATAGCTTTCTTTTCTAATTGACCCAACAAGCTCCCCCTAAAAAGTAGCTGACACTTCTTGTCAATCTTTATTGGGAGCTTGGCTTCAGCTATTATCTTCAAATTCTTCACAATGTCAAGATGATCTTAATGAATCTTCAATGAATGACCTCATCTGGAGCAGTTGGGCTTTTCTTCAAGATTTGACATTGAACGCACATTAGGTGAGGAGGCTTGATGTACTGATTCTTGAAGGATAGCGCTTTCAGCTTGAGAATCTTCAAAGAGAACTAACAGAGAGAAATAGTCTTCTGGATCACTTCAGCAGGTATAAAGATAGCAACACACTGATTGAGGAGGTTTCAATGCAATCCGTCACATAATCTTCAATTTCTGCTTCACCTTGCTTCTGGGGTTGAAAAATTGAATGTTGAAAGAATATTCTTCATTTCTTGCTCCTTCGAATGATAATTCTTCAATGATCACGGATAAAGCCTAGGCTCAGAAAATCTTCGATACAGTCTCCATGAGTCTCATCTACATCTGAATTCATTTTTTAAGATGAAACAAAACTAAAAGAAAACTTAGCACACAATATTTTTGGATTTTTTATATTTTCTGGAAAAATAAAAACAGAAACAAAAATATTTTTGGATTTTTGATTTCTCTGAACAAGAAATAAAATGGAATATAACACTATTTTTGGATTTTTAATTTTCTGATTTTTGTTTGATTTTTGAATTTTTTTAATACTCCCCCTAAATTTGTGCATAGAGGAAAACTATGAACAAATTTAACAAAAACAAAAATATTTGGGATCAAAGTTGTTAGATAGTCTTAATCCGTTTGTCAGTACCTTCCCCTTCATGAATAGATCTGGTCGATCGCCGGTATTGTGGTCCACTTAAGCACGAAAAATTGTGACAAATTTTGGACATGCTATAAGTGACAAGACAAGTTGATCCTATATTCCTAGATAAAACTTCCTAAGGAGCATTCATCTGACGACGACCAAGGATATTGTTGTCCACCTAAGTTGAGCAGCGAGATCTACATATAACATATAAATCATTCAATTTTAGTTGTACTAAAACGTGTTTCCTGCTTCCTGATATACCCCAATAATCAAGGACTTTCGAGATACTCCTTACTTTAGGTGAGCAGACAATTATTAGGAGAGAGAATTGATTTAGAGTGCATATGCTGTACACCCAGGTCGGATCTATTCCAATCACGTAGAGGGTGAAACATATGACTAACTAGAGTTTTAGAGGGATTGAGAAGTAGAAGGTTGCATATGTTGTGTACCAGGTCAAATTATTAATCACGCAAAGGAGACAGTATATGGCTAACATACAGAAAGAATAGCATAGATAGAAGATGCAGAGAGACTGAGTTGCATATGTTGCAGTCCAGGTCGGATCTTTCGATAACATAGAGGAGGCAACATATGACTAACAGTAGGAAAGAAAGAAAATAATTTTCTACATACCTACTTTATCGGAATTTCCCATTCGCCCCGTCAAAATCAGAATTAAGGACAAAATCCGTACATTAAGGAAAAGTTAAACCACAGCTCTAGATACGGGTTCTCTTAATGTGATCGGTAGATTCTCATGTATATCTCCCTGCTCAAACTAACCAAGTGTCATATTGTCAAGCTAAACGGAACTATCTAGGTCAAGATCTATCAAGTCTCTAGATTCCTTAAGTTCATCTGTACCTAGCCGAGTCCATTAAACTTTTCGTGCCTACCAGCGCATCGAACACAAAGCCTAGACAATTCAGCTTTGGTACCTTACACAGATTCAGATTGCCTGTTATCACTTGTTGATATCACTTCCCAATAATACCTACTAACGAATAACTATAAGAAAATAAAAGATTAAGTTCATAATGAATCAGTGTAAAATAAACTCAGGAGTATCGAGAAGAAAACTCAAACCGTAATTCACCGATTGAATTTGCATCCAGAAGGTCTGAGAATCGCATGCATAATCTCAGAACAGATCCGAAAATTCTTCATGTCATTAAGCACTAACCCCATGTGTGATCCCTTCCTTTCTTCCTTTCCCACAAAGGACGCATACTCTCAAACAAAGTTTTGAATGTTGTATAGTTGAGAGATGCCTCCTATCAAGTGCCTGAAATAGCCACTATCAACAAACAGAAGTCTGATGATATGCCTCCATAGCTATTCCGACACCGAGCGGGATCAATTAGTCTTTGGAACCCAGTCCATTTTGAAACTAGGTTGAGCTTTGTCATCTTTGCAAGGAACTCTCTCCCACGACATATCCTACATATCACAAATAGAAGATGATGAAATATTAGAATCGTTAGAAGATTTGGGAGATTGAACCTTTGGTACCCATCTGTAGTTGGGTTTGACCCATTTCTTGTTCGAGCGGATGGGTGTCTTGGCACTTGATTTTGAACTTGAAGTCGTCCTTTGAGATGACTTTGACCTAGCCGGTCTTAGCTTCACTGGAACATTTCTTGGATTATGCTTCTTGCTCGACATTTCCTTCTTGACCTTGGGATTTTGATTCTTGGCCTTGGGAGTTGAATTCTTGCTCGTCTGCGCACTCCATCCGCCATTGTCTAAATGTGACCTTGAGGGGTTTCTTTTGGAAGGTCTCCCTCTTGGCACATTCTGCCATCCATGTTTGTAGTAGGAAACATATGCGTGATTTGGACAGTTTCGAGCAATGTGACCAGGTGTTCCACAGTGAAAACATGTCTTTTTCTTTACTGGGAAGTTGTTTCTTCCTGCCCCTGGTGGCATGTCCATGCCTTGTCTCAGGTTGTTCCTACATGCACACTTGCAACAAGCCGTCGATTTCGCTTGTTTTGGTGGCCTGTATTTCTCAACAGCAGGTTGATCAGAAGCAACTGAGTTCGAAGCAATAGATTCAGAGTTCAAGGAGTCATTGGATTGTTCAATTGTTTTCTCCTTGTTCTCATCTCCTGCTACTTTACGTGCACATGAGGTAGAAACATTAGTATTTTCAACCTGAATACCTCCTTACACAAATCCAGCTGGTTAGACATATTGAAGATGTGCCTCCCCGTCAATTTCTTCCTGTGTCGTAGGGATGGATATATAGTTATGATTGAAAGGGGGAGGAACACTATCATGCTCCTAGACCCTTGTTTTGATTATCTTTGAATTTTAATTGGTTTTCAGATAAGGACTCAACTGTCTTACTTGATGCAATATAATTTTTGAAACTAACATCTGTTTTTCCACACTTAATTTTCAAAGCGTCAAGTTCTTCAGTTACAGCAACAAGTTTTTTCTTAATGTGATCGTAATTTTCACACTTGTTGTTGTAGTCTTTTTGGAGCTTACAAAAATCCTTGATTTTGGCTTCTAATTGAGCTTTCAAAGGTTTCTGACCTTTCCTAAGGGTATATCCTTCGTATTTCAGGTCCTCATTTTCCCTTTTTAGCAAATCAATTTGTTCGCGAAGATATTTAATCGTAGCTTCACAAGATGGATTACATGAAACTTCATTTACCGGAATGGATGAGGAACTCATTTTTAAAAAAAATATATGCCCTTTGACTAAAAACTTAAAAGTCAAATTTAAAAAGTCAAACTTAAAAGTCAAACCGAAAATCTAAATTTGAAAATTTAAAAGTCAAACGAGAAAATCAAAGTTTAAAGTCAAAGGTTAAATGTTAAAAGTCAAAGTCAAAATTTTAAGTAAAAAGTCAAAAAATAAAAATAAATTTTTTGGGTTGAAAAATGATTTTAAAAATAAAATTTTGAATTTGTGGGTTAAAAATGTCGATTTGAGAAATTTTGAACCGAGAACGGACAGTTTATCTTTTAAATTTCGAATGGATGACAAAAAGGATCTGATTTTCAAATTGGTGAGGCGCGCTGACCTGATCAACTCGAGGTCTCGGGTTCAAATCTTGCAAACTCGAAATTCGTTTTTAATATTTTCTGCTTGTTCCGAGGCTTTATGTTTAAAAAGAGCGAGTGGATTAACATCTTCCAGCGTAGTTCAGTTGGTCAAGCCGCTTAGGGAAGAAACTGAGTACCCGGGTTCGATCACCGGCACCCACAACTTTAAATCATTTTTATATGAAGCTGATCTTGCGGGGACGACTGCTGCTGATCGAGATGCGATGCGAGGATGCTCTGCTGCGAAGCGAGATGCGAAGCTGCTGACCGAGAATTCGGACCGACCACGTGCGAACCTCGGACCGAGAACCTCGTAAATCGCTGGTTACGACGAAAAACAACGTTTTTTTTCTCCTTTTTGCACATTTTTGCTCCAAAACTCGATCAAAAACTCATTTTTATGAAAAACGCAAAGAACAAACCCCCCTTATTTTGCAAAGATCTATCCAAAAACATAAAAATCTTTTGAAAATAAGATCAAATAAGCTCCAGATATGAAAAAATTGATTGATACAATCCAAGCCCTCATACCACTTGTAAGTCTCCAAATCTGCTTGTGTATCAATCAGATCTGTTTGATGGTGCGGAATCCCAATCAAACGGATGATTTCAAATCTAATATAAGAGAAGGAGAAGAAGAAGACGATGAATCTATGATGTATTCAATGAAATGAGTGAAGCTCCATACACATATTTCACATACACACTCTTCTCTCTTGTTTCTTTCACACCTTAGAATGCACACACTTAAGATCCTTGGCTATCATGTCCCTCACATGCACTCCTCACCTTATATATATATATATATATATATATATATATATATATATATATATATATATATATATAGGGATCTAAGGCCATGCCCAAAATAAAAATAATCTAATACTATTTTCGGCCCAAATAATAAATACAATAAATGCTTAGAAAAACAAAGTATAAACCATATTTTTGACCCAATAGATCCGCCACGTCGCACCTCATGAGGGAGTGGTCAACAGAATCAGTTATGAGGCACACACCTCACAACCAGGTATAAAAGGACCCTTCTTCTTCTTCTTCATGAGGAAGGGGACGAACTCTTTTTCTTCAGATTTACCCTTACTTCTCTCGGAATCCATTCTAACTTGATCGTCAGAGCTTCGTCGACTAACAATCATCTTTCTCTTTTGTACTGTGATATCAGGCGAAGGAACCAACATAATTCTCACCCTCAATGTCACACCCCAAAACCACGAACGGCGGAAACGTTCTGGGGCAGAGGATGTCATGTAATGTACCCCAACAATGTAAAGTAGTAAACTAGCAACAAAATCATCCATTGCATTAATAGTATAATTTTAATTACAAGTGTGCTCTTTCATAATATACAACAATAACATGAATAATCAGAAAATAAGACACGTCTGGACTGCTCCGTCTTCACAAAACCTGGTCGTCGTACCTGTCTATTTGTGACCTGAGAATACAAGTTATTTTGAAAACGAGTATCAGCCAAAAAGCTGGTGAATTCATAAGTATTAATGTGTCTTTGATTTGTAAAACTTGTAATGAAAGACTTGACATTGTTCTGAAAGAAAGTTCGTATAAGTGTGGAAATGTTTGTAAGTAATTGAAAGCGTTTGATAAACCCTAGAAATCCCTATGATTCCTATTAGTATAGATGAAATCTTCTACCAAGACCTAACTGTTTTGAAAGTAGCCTTCTACCAAGACCCGACTGTTTTGAAAGTAGTCTTCTACCAAGACCCGACTGTTTTGAAAGTAGTCTTCTACCAAGACCCGACTGTTCGACTATTATTATTATTATAAGAAATTGTATCCTTTGGCACTACGATACTCAAATATAATTCACCTCATCGGTTATGTGAATGAGTCACAAGATAAAGGTAATAATATAACTAACTTAATTATTATCCTTTTATACTAGGATAACTAACATTGTTAACTGAAGACATCCGTGGATGTACATTTACCTCTGTAGCTAACAGCTGGGTGCAGGAATAGTTAGTCCCTTAAAGTATATCTATAACGGTATCAACCGTAGACATCCGTAGATGTGCATTTACCTCTATAGCTAACAGTGGTGATAGGAATGGTTAGTCCCAATAAGTATCCTTTGGTACTAGGATATTAAGTCCAATCTATCTCGTCGATTATGTGATTGAATCAAAAAAATAAGGATAAGAAGGAGAATTATATAACAGTATCTATACATATAATATGTAATAGTAACTCATCATATATTATCTATGTAAATGTACTCATGTATGCGTATCTATGTAAACGTACTCATGTAACATGTAATGTACTAGTATAGACTCATGAATGAACTGACTCTTGTGTGATTCCCTGTACTTGGAATGGTAAGTGGTATCTCCTAACTATACCTATAATAGTTACTAACCATGTACGTGTATAACCTGAAGTATGCCTTTGCTACCCAAGGTACTGAACCGACTGAGGAAAACTTTTATGTCTCTATGTGTATACATGATATATAACTGATAGTTAAACGACCTTCGGACGGATACCCGATACCCTACCAGACCACATCCCAACGAGGAAAAGGAAATAAAGCAGGTTAGCCTTCCTAAGTCCTTTAAACATTATTTATATAACTATACATATACAGGCATGCAATTGACAATATAAAAGCATATAAGGAGTTTTATAAAACCTTTGAAAAAGATTAGTACCTAAGAAAATATCGACTTGATGTCAGTTTATAAAACGGTTTGAAAGTATTTGTTTGACAAAAACAGTTTAAGTATAAAGGAACCTTTGTTTGAAACACAAATGTAACAGGGTTTGAAATGAACATACAATGTTTAATAAACAGTTTAATAAAGTGTTTTAAACACCTACAAACATTTCAGATAAAAGTTTGAAGAAATCTGATTGGTAAAACAGTTAACGTATAGTAAAGCCATTTGCATGTTAATTATTAATCACATGTGATTGATATAATAACTAAACATGATTCAACTTGTATCCCCCCCCCCAAAAGCATTTATAAAAATTTAAAAGGTTAATTCAAGGGGGTATGAACTCACTTGTAGTTCGTGGGTTGGATGAACTGAAGATGTAAGATTGCTAGGTGTCAAGTGAAGACTTGAACACACTCTATGATCCTAGTTAACATATAATATCACATATATGTATCCAATTAGTCTTTAAACAACTAATAAACAAAGTTAAGACACCCTAGAACACGCTAAACACCTTATACAAGTGTTATAAGTCCCAAGGATTGCATCTAAGTGTTGTGGGGAAAGGTTAGTGTGCTAAGGGTTCAAGGAAAACTCCATTAGGGAGTTTACGGTTTTGTGGTCACTAACAAAAGAGTTTACGGTCATAAACCCTTGAGTTTATGGCCGTAAGCTCATAAACTTTTCACCATTTGTTGGTTTGAAGCCTTAAAAGTCCCTAGAAGCTTTTCTACTTGAAGTATAAGCCTATGGAAGAAGTTAGGGCACCAATTCACTCCTAATTGGAGTTTATGGTCCAAAGACCATTTCCTATTGGGTTTACGATCGTAAACCCCCATGGATGATGGTATTTTGATGTTTTCAAGTCCTTAACACATTAAGGTAAAGGTCTAGGCTTGATTCAAGGCTTAAGGAAAGAATATGGGTCATTTATACACACTTTGGGGTGTTTACGGTTTTGGGAGATCCCCAAACCGTAAACACATATAAATGAGAGATTTTGGTGCTTTTCATGTGCTTAAAAACATCAAGGAAGGATTTAGACATGTTTCCAAGGCTTGTGAAGGACTAAGGCACCCTAAGGCACCCTTTGGCACCTTTATTTGGTGTTTACGGTTCAAGAACTTCTTGAACCGTGAACACCTTGTTCTTGGTGTTCTTGGGACTTTTCTTTGATGTAAAGGTGTATAACAAGCTTTAAAAGACTCTAGGATAGAAGTACTTACTATATGGAAGCTTGAAATGAGCTAAAAGTCCAAGAACACTAGTGTGTTTTCTTGGTGTAAATGGAAGAATCAACCTTTTGGAATGATTTCACGGTTATAAATGTGTTAAAACACTAGATTAAGTCATATAACAACTTAAGAAGGCTAGAAAAACTTACTAGATTGAAGATCTTGAAAAACTTTTGGATTATACTTGAGAGAGAAATGGGGTTGGATCTTGAGATTTGGAAAAAGTGTAAATAATGACTAACTCTCATATATATATATACTCCCAAATTTAGGGTTTTTGGCTGAAAATATTTTATTCTGGCAGTAAACTCTAATTTCTTAGGGTTTTGAAATAACAGTGTTGCACAATAACCCTAGTGCATCCTCTCTCATGATATCTCTTAAAGTGTAAATCTTGAAATACTCAAACTTATTCTAAAAAGTCTGAAAATTAACAGCAACTGTTCTGACTTCTATTGACTTGCTATGTTTGTACAAAGTAGAAATTTTGGGTTGTCACACTCAACTTCAATTCAACCCTCTCTGACTTATCACAACACCTTCAAACCCACAAATATCCAAAGGTTTTAGCCAAAGTTAACCAAAATAAAGAAACTAGCCACTCATGGCAACATGATAACAAACACAAAGGTGTTTTTGCATCAAGAAACTAACATTTACTTAAAAAGATGAGAAGAATGTGTATCAAGCTCTTAAAAATCTCCTCCAAGGTGATCCAATGGTGTCAAACGAAGTATGAGCTTCTAGAACTAACCCCCAAAGTAAATCATAAGCAAAATGACCAAAATGCCTTAAATTATGCAGTTACACGGGTACCCTCGCAAGTGTTGCGCGACTGAGACTCCACCCTTGCAAGTGTTGCTGGAATGCTATTGGCTCTTTTTTCTCCACTACACCACCCCTACTAATCAAGATTCCCTTGGTCCCCTCCACACCTCACATGATTGAAATTTGGCCAATCATCTTTAAGCTTCAAATGTGGATAGTCCAATCCCAAAATAAGAATCCAAGACCCATCTTCGTAAGCCCACTTCATCCAAGTCTTCAACATTTTAAGCCCAAATCTTCTTTAATGGATCCATAGAGCCCAATGACGCCTCTACAGCCCACAAAACCCATTTCCAAGATAATCCACAACCGCAACGAGCTCCAAAACCCTACAAAATACCTCATGCAAAATAGAAAGTACACAACACAATCCATGATAACGAAAATAAAGAAAATACAATGCCATACTAATAAAAAGAGATAAAAATTCTAAAATAAACTATAAAAAAGAAGGAAATAAAATAAATTATCAAAGCACCCTAAGTTTAAACCTAACTTGTCCTCAAGTTCAAACAAGACTAACATGAGCTCGGGATGAGCTAAACCAAAAAGGAAAAAGAGAGATACCATAGAACTCGATCAACATCATTAAACATGGTTATAAATTAGTCTTGCATGGACCATACGCTTATTTTAAATGCTCCCCACTTTATAGCTATAAACCACATTCTCGAACCACTTGAAGGCCGAGTAGATCACGTCTGGATGTAGCCGCAGTGTGCAAGAACCTCAATCTTTAATCTTGAACCTCTGTTATTTGGTCTTCAGTCTCCTTATTGCTCGATCTTCTGTCTTCTTATTTCTCTCCTCTTTTATTATTATTATTATTATTATTATTATTATTATTATTATTATTATTATTATTATTATTATTATTATTATTATTTGACTTTTTTTGATGGAGAGAAGTCTTGAACTTAATTGGATTCTTGCTCTTTTTTTGTATTTCTCTTTTTCTTCATTTTTCTTCTTTGTTGTTGTTGCTTTTATTTAATCTTCTTCATTGTCTCTTTTTTTGTCTTTGCTTTTCCAATTTCTTCATTTTTTTGTCTTTTCTTCTTGTCTTTCTGTAACGCCCAATTCCAGGTATGTATTAAATTAAAAAACATATTCATTTTTTATAGAAACTCGACGAGTTGGAGGCCCCAAACTCGTCGAGTAGGAACAGATTTGGACGCGGGTTGGAAAGTCTACTCGACGAGTTAAGAGCCTTAACTCAACGAGTAGGACTGCCAGAGTGAAACCCTATTTTTCAGGGTTTAGCAACCTATTTAAACACCTTAACCTCCAAAGGTTAGCCTGATTTACAACCTCCATCATCCCAAACCCTAGCCACGAAACCCTAATACACTTTTGAGAGTTTTGAGCCATTTTTAGTGCATTCTTGTGGTTTTGAATAGGAAGATACTTGAAGAAGGAGCAAGGAAGTGTTGGAGAAGAATAGATGCAGAAGGCTAGCTTCATTTCTGATTCATCAGAGGTATAGAGCTCCTATCTGGTCTATAGTATGCTTAGATCTCTTCATCTTCACTTTTATTGGGTTTTTGGTCAAAATATCTTGATCCTTGGGAAATAAACGTCCCAAGTGAGTATACTTCCAGATCTAGGACCTTGAAGGGCTTTCATGGCATAAAGGTGCAAAATTTATGGCCATTGAAGCCCCATACAAGCTTTAGGATGTCATTTTGTCCTTTTAAGCTCTAAAAGGCC
This sequence comes from Lactuca serriola, assembly GCF_051521515.1. Lineage (NCBI taxonomy): Eukaryota > Viridiplantae > Streptophyta > Magnoliopsida > Asterales > Asteraceae > Lactuca > Lactuca serriola. The sequence continues at coordinate 42,638,128 of NC_136416.1, forward strand.
ATGCATGGAGAGAAAGTCAGAGACTTTACGTGTTCATGTAGTTTCTAGGGTCTAGATCTCAGTTTATATGCCTTATCTTGAGGTATTAATGGCTTTTGGATCAAGATCTAGGCCTTAAAGAGTTAGGGTTTGAGCTAGACCCATTAAGGAAGGCTATTAATGGGTAAAGTTGGAAACTTTACCCTTAAAAGGACATTTTCAGTATGTCGATGAAGTATGGAGTTTAGATCTAAAGGATAGGAGTTTAATCTATTAAGATGGCTCAACAGACTGAAGAACTCGTCAAGTCCATAGAGGAACTCAACGATTTGGGTCGAAGTGTCCCGATTTTGTAAAGGGAAAAACTCGAAGAGTTCAAGGATGACTCGGCGAGTTGATTGGAGAAGCCCCGATTATGTGGATAGGAAGAACTCGACGAGTTGGATCGCGATTTCAGGGTTTATGATTCATGGAACTCGACGAGTTGACGGACCAACTCGGCAAGTTAAGTCAACCCAAGATGTTGATTTTGACCAAAAGGTTGACTTTGACCAGGGTCTTGATTGTGACTTTGACTTTGACCAAAGTTGACCCGTAAGGGGTTATGAGTATGAACGGGTAATTAAAGGAAATTTTTTATGTGTAGGAGTTTGAGTGGAGTTGATTTTAGAGCTGAGGACAGTTCAACTACTTCACGACATTTGAGGCAAGTTGCCTTCTAGTAGAAGTGGGTCGAAGGCACCAATGTCGGCCTACTAGTAGTTGATTATAGTTGATATGATTGTCTTTGTGATAATTTTTTGGTATGCCACTATCTATTATGCTTTATGTGCTAGTATGCTATGATATTATGTGATAGCTGTAGGAGGGGTAGGTTAGACCCCGTAGCCGGTTGAGATAAACCGGAGGGTAGGTCGGGCACCCAGATATGCCTGACAGTATGTTTATGCTATGTATTATGTGGTAGTAGTAGTAGGGGTGAAATAGTCCCTGTTGCTGGTTGAGATAAACTGGAGGGTTGGTCGGACATCCAAATATGCTTGGCAAGGTAGGTCGAGCACCTAGATATGCTTGACAGGGTTAGTCGAGCACCCATATATGCTTGACAGGGTAGGTCGGGCACCTAGATATGCCTGACAGGGTAGGCCGGACACCCAGATATGCCCGACAATATGCTATTGTATGGTATGCGGTGTGATGGGGGAACTCACTAAGCTTTATGCTTACAATTTTCAGTTTTGGTTTCAGGTACTTCCTCTTTGAAGGGATAGGAGTTGGCATGATTGCAACGCATCACACCAGGATTTCTACACATGAGATCTTTGGGATTCTTTCTCTGATGATGTTTTATTATGACATGTTTTGACTATCAATACATTGGCTTTTGATATGAGTGATACTATGTTTGTTTTTAGACAAATGGTTTTATAATTGTTTAATTCAAAATGAAATTTTTGGGCTTAAGTTTGGGGATGTTACACTTTCTTCTTGGTAGGTCTATGGAATTTCACCATATAACATAGGACTCCAATAGTGTGAAAATGGAGTAATCGATAGAGGATAAGCTGAACACTTAATGATCATTGACAATGTGTGAAGATCTACTAAAAAGGGAGGGATATGACTCAAAAAATGGTGTTAGCGAAAAAACTTGGTCTAAAAAATGTGAATTGGGGGACCCGCCTCAAAGTTCATCAAGCACCTCAATGTAAGGTGTGATAAATATAACCAATCTAACTATCTACTCTATACCCCTAGAAAAATGGCGTCCTATCTTAAAAAGGTGGTGAGAATCTAAATAAGTAAGGCTTGGACGAGACTCAGGAGTACTAGGGGGTATTCCCCACAAAACCAATATGTGATTCTTTAATGTCTTCAAAATAACTTATCGGGTTAATATTTTCTTGCACATGTCGTCCTGACTAACCACATCCCTATGCACCTAGACCCACTCAAGCTACCTACATCTAACCCCAATATAAGCAGTCTCAAATTGGTATGTGAGGCTCATAGCGTGTCTCATTTGTCCAATACAATGAATTCCATATCAAGACTCGGGACCAATCTATGATTTAATACTTATGGCTCGGCGCTATGGTAACTGTAGGGATGAGAAGACAATAGAGAACAAAAATGCATGAAACTTAAGCTAGAATGCAACTAAAAAGTATGAAAATTAGAAAAGAAAGAAAGAAAATATGCAATTTTTTTTGAAATCTTTTATGCAATTTTTATGAATGACCTAAATGACTTACTCTAAATGCAACTACATACAACCTACATGCAAACAGAATAAAATATAAGAATACCTCACCCCAAGCTTAAAATGAAGCATTGTCCTTAATGCTTAGGATGAGAGTAAAGAAGGATCATACCAGGATCAAGGTGGTGGAGGCCTGCGAAGATGGTATGGATGCAACACATGGGTCGCATAATGATGTATGGGTGGAGTTCTTGGCCACCTATCTACACACGGGTGAAAGCTTGGTCACACAAAGGTAACAAATGTTTTATTTTGACCGACTTTTGCAATTTTTCGCTCCACAAGATTTGATTTTCTTCCAAACTTCACCAAAATCAATGCTAAACCTCAAGATGCTTTATTTTGACCAACTTCAAGCCTAGAATCATCCAAACTTCAAGTGGAGATTATTTATCCACAATGTATTTATTTAACGCCTTTGCCAAGACATAGTGTCGCGTCCTTAAGCTTTCATAAATAAGAGGTTCCAATGTTACGTTGTCGAGTTCTCCCATGTAAAAGCTTTCATAAAATGGTTTCAACCGGTGCCTATTCAATGTGAAGATTAGATTCGTTTCCAAACTCTTGATTTCAACCGCACCATTATCAAACACTTTTAAAACAATGAAAGGCTTGTGCCATCGAGATCGCAATTTTCCTGGGAATAGCTTTAAACGCAAATGATAAAGAAGAACTTTTTGACCCAGAATGAAATGATTTCGAGTGATGTGCTTGTTATGAAATGCTTTTGTCTTGTCTTTGTACTTTTTAAACCTTTTGGTTATCTCCTTCTTGACCATTTTCATCATTGGAAGATTCAGTCTTCTTTGACCCTCTCTCCTAGGTTTGCAGTCATCTTCCATGAGAATCTTCTATGTGCACACAGTAGGGCTTATCCCTTCAATATCCAATATTGTCCACCCCATGGCTTCTTTGTTATCTTTCAAAACCGTAACCAATTGGTCTTCTTCAAAATATTTCAATGGAGAGAAGATGATCATCGAAAGAATCTCATCTTACCTAGATAAGCATACTTTAAGTGGCTAGTTAATACTTTCAATTCAAGTGTGGGTGGGTGGATTATGGAAGGGGTGTCTTGTTTGGAGAATGAGATAAGGCAAATTGAGAGACATCCTTCTTTGTTCACTTGTTAACTTCCAAAGTCTTCACAATCTATTCAATTTTAGAGTCTAATGTATATATTTCCAATGTTTTCTTCAAACTCTCAGAATCATGGGTTGTGTTGAGTATTATATTCAAAATATCCCCATGTGATAAATAAAATATTTATTGGGTTATTGGCTTAGTCACATCAACCTGATACAATGGAGAAATGTTGCTAGGGTACCTCATTGCTTCAAATATGCTGAAGTGAATGGTCTCTCCATCAAACTCCATGGTGATCTTCCCATTATGGACATCAATGATTGTGTGAGCGGTATTCATGAAAGTTCTTCCAAGAAGGATCATAGATGAATTGGAAGGAGTTTTCTCTTCAAGATTAATGGCATAGAAGTCTGCATGTAATACTAGTTGATTAACTTGCACCAGTACATCTTCCAACACTCCTCTTGGAAAAACACTTGAATTGTCTGCTAATTAAATGATTACTCCGATTTGTTCCAAAGGAACAATATTTAGAGATTGAAAAACCGAATATGGCATGACATTGATGGAGGCCCCAAGATCTAACATGGAAATTTCAATATGCAAATCACTAATACTACAAGGGATAGAAAACATTCTTGGATCCTTGCATTCGGGAGGTAACTTCTTTTGGATAACCACATATACATTTGCATTGACTTGAATCTTTTCATTCACCTTGAACTTCCTCTTGTTGGCGCATAAATCTTTGAGAAATTTGGCATAGCTTAGAATTTGCTTTATGACATCCAATAGTGGAATGTTGATTTGGACCTTGCGGAAAGTCTCAAGAAACTCCTTCCCTTGCTCCTTTTTCTTTGAGGGGCTAACTGGGAAGTGAAGGGTGGTGGTATGACCAATGGCTTGGTGGTCTTGTTGGAAGATTTGCGTTGCTCAATGTTTGGAACAACTGGTTCCTTTGGAGGAACTACCACCTTCGAAGGTTCAACAACAATAACCTTATCTTCTTCTTTTCTTGAGACTCTTTCGGGGTTGCTTTCTCCAAGGGTTTTCCCACTTTTCAAGGTTATTGCACTCACATTGGGATTATTCTTAGTTTGATATGGAATCTTACCCCTTTGTTCCATCTTGTTGAGAGCGGTGGTCAAGTCTCTAATTTGTGCTTGAATGTTGGAGAAGGTGTTCTTTGTCTCTTTTTGACATTGGGTTTGGCTTTGAGCAAGAGAAGTAACAAGTTCTTGAAGACTAATTTGATGGTAACCAATTGATTGGACTTATTGTTGAGGTTGTTGGTAATTTGGAGGGGTATAAGATGTTGGTAGATATGGAGGTTTTTGGGAAGGATATTATGGATATTGGGGTCTCATCATAACATTTGGTGGGTTTTGTTTTGGTTGGTATGGGTTTTTTGGGTTATTCCTACAATGTGGGTTGTATGTGTTTTGAAATCCCATGGGTCTTGGTTGACCTTGATATCGTCCCATTACATTAACATCCTTCAGTTCACTTCCAAGTGTGATACATTTATCCGTATAATATCTCGTGATTGCATAAATACCACAAACCATAAATTGTTGACCACTGCCACCACCATTTTACTTAACACATTAGTCAAATCCAAGAGATTTGATTCCAAGTGTTGGGTGTTGCTAACTTCACCAAATACTTGTGGATAACTTCTCTTCATTTCATTTTCAGGCCCAAAGTTTCATTGATTTTGAGAAATGGTACCAAAAAGTAATCTTATCTCTTGAGGTGTCTTGTGGAAGATGTCACCACCACATGAAGAATCAATCATCCTCCAATCCTTTTCATTTAGACCTTCATAAAATTATTGAAGAAGTAGTTGTTTGGGTATGTTGTGTTGAGGACAACTTGTACACAAGTTGTTGAATCGCTCCTAAAAATCAAGAAAAGTCTCATTCTCCCCTTAACAACTCCCCAAAATGTCACTCCTTTGACTTGATATTCAGGAAGTGGGATAGAACATGCTATTGAAAGCTTTGAGTAACTTTTCCTATGTGTGAATAGATCTCGGTGGTAAGTTGAATAACCACTCTGTAGCTTTATCTTCCAAGGTGAGAGGGAAGGTGATTAGCTTGAAATCATCTAATGCCACATGTTCGGGGAACATGCTAATGCATATCATATGAATGGACTTCAAATGCCTTTGAGGATCTTCTCTATCCAAACCATGGAACTTGGTGAGTTGATGTATGAAACTTGACTTTAATTCAATCCCTCGATGATTTATGGATAAACAATACCAAGAGGTGTGTGGGTAACATCTGTCTCCATCATTTGTCTAAGTGTCAAATGTGGAGGGGGATTTGGTAGATTGGGGTTTTTGGTACATGTAATTGGGAGGTTGTTGGTATGGGTATTGTTGGTGATTGAACATTTGTGGTGGATAAGGTTGGTAGTTAATACATTGGTTGTAGAGGGTTTTCTTGTGGGTACATTGTGTGACCTCCCCATTTTCACGGCCAGAAAATACCGATTTGTTTATGCTTTGTTTGAAAATCAGAGTAACATTTTTAAAGAAAAGTGTTGTGGAATTTGTTCCCAAAAAACATGATAAATGTGTTATCAAAGCATTTCCAAAGAAATGTATTTCATTTCTTTTAAAACTTTGGGATGTCATCGTCAATACAGAAACATAAGCATAAACAGAACTTACATTCATTTACACTGGTGATCTACATCTCTTTAATATCTCAGTGTAAAGTAGCTTCATATCAACACCTGTGATACAAATAAACTTGAGTGCGTCAGGTTGGGAAACCTGGTGAGTACATAAAGTTTTCAACCCACAATAATATAATTATGTTTAATCATTAAACAATCAACCCAATTATCCATCCCCATTATCTTCTTTATTTCTTAAGGATCTTTCCTAAGAATCATTTATCATTCACTCATTCATTCTTAAGGATTGTCCAAAGAAATAGACACGAAGTCCATCGTTTTCCTAATGACACAATCGTCAATGTTATCTATTAAACACAACTTCCAATATTATCATTTAGGTGCAGCTGCCAGAATTATCACATTCTCTATTAGGCGCAACTACCGATATTGTCCTTTGGGCGCAACCATGGTTGCAGAAATCGAGATTAATCGGCGATTAATCATAGATTAATCGTTTGGCGTTCTCCAACCATCGAGTATTAGGGTATTAATCGGAAATTTAGGATTAATCGGGTTTGGCGGGATTAATCGGCCATGGCGGGATTAATCGGTCAACAAAAGTAAAAAAAAAAGTCAAAAAAATCGAAAAAAGTAAAAAATTAAATTTTTTTTTTAAATTCAAAAAACCAACTTTCTTTTTTTACTCCAAAATTTTCAAATTTTCAAAATTTCAAATATTATACCAAAATGTTCATATTTTTGTATTTCCAAATTACAACTTTTCTTATTTTCTAATTTTGAAGTACTTATTTTTCTTAAGACATATTAATATTTAATTAATTTTAATATTTTATTAATAATTTATGGTCCCCGATTAATCCTCGATTAATCCCCGCCAAGACCGATTAATCCCTTAACACCAATTGACCGGCGAGCTACCATCAAACGATTTTTACAACCTTGGGTGCAGCTGCCAGGGTTATGATGTTCTCTATAAGGCGTAGCTACCGATACTACCCTTTAAATGCAACTGCTAGGATGTTTAGAATACATCGTGGATCAAAACATCTACAGGTTGTGGCACAGCTGTCAATGCTCATCTATAGGGTACTAAGTCCATTGCTTCCAATGTTCACCTATAGGGCACTATGTCTATAACTGCCAATGTTCCTCTATATTAGCTTTCATCCCTTATCATTCATCCACCCATGTTTTACCCAACATATTTTTTAGATATAAAATACATATACAGTTTAAACCATTTAAAACATGTATAAGATTATTCATCTAGCATAGATATCAAGTAAACAGATAATATGCACACATAACACGTAATTTATATAAAAATACTTCATATCTATGTGTAAGATGAAAGTAACTATGCACTCACTTGTTAAAGTGATGATTCCAAATTCGGGCAGCGCTTTGCTTCTAACGATTCTATTTTCCTTCGACGAAACCTAGCATTATTATGGCTAAGTTTTAGTCTAATATTTATTGCAACTAATTATTAGTCAAGATTCATCATTAACTCAAAGTCTACTTTCATGATCTATCAAGTAAGGAACAACCAGGTAGGATCATATTGGAGGTAGGGTCCGTTTGGTATACGAAGTATACTGTTTGGAAATCCCACTTTAAACACCTCACTAAATCACAACCTAGACATCATCCCCGTAAGTAGATCAATCAGTATAATGACTTGGAATCATTGATAAATCTTGTTTATAGGTCCATAATAACGATAATGAACTTAAACATAAGTTATACTTAAAATACGGTAAGCATAACTGATCTTACAGGGTGTTTAGCAAAGAACCGGGCTCTACGCGGAAAGAACTTCTAAGACGAAAAGCTCTTTTTCTCGGAGCCTTCGGGTGCTCCAGGGCTTTCCTCTAGCACCTTGAAGTTATTAGGGCTTTAGAGGGGTTTTGGGAGGTTTAAAGAGAAGTTAGAATAAGAGAGAAATGGGTTTTGGTGTGAGAATTATGGAGACCTTCGCATGCTATTTATAGGCTGAAATACTGCTTAAGTCGTCGAGTTGGGGCCTCTAACTCATCGAGTTGGTGCCACATGTCACCCTCTGGTGGCAAAGCTTGGGGAGAAAACAATGGCCCAGATTCAGCCACGTCACCCTCTTCGCAGCAGCACCCTACCGACTTCTAAATCCAGTAACTTTTGCATACGAGCTCCATTTTTGACATTATTTATATTCATTTGTAGGTATTGACAAGATCTACAACTCTTATTTTGACTCTGTCGGCTAATTCTCGGCCGATTTTAAATTTAACAGTATGAGAAGATTACACTGTTAAATGATCGTGTAAAATTCATAACTTCTACATACGGACTCCATTTTCGTCTGTCTTTTTATCATTGGGCTCCTATTAATGAGATCTTCATTTCTCATTTAGGTTGTATTGGCCAAAAATCGATCGATCTAAAATTTGAATCCTGGGCTGTGCACTGCTATGCCAAATCTTAGAAAAATCATAACTTCCTCATACGAAGTCAGATTTGTGCATTCTTTTTATGCACACTCTCAGTTTAATGTATACTACAACTTTCGTTTAGATCGCTAAGGCTAAAAAGTAATTTGTCAAAAATTCACTTTTTACGTTACACGGTGTCGTGCTGATTTAGCCGTAAAACTTCGACAGGTCATAACTTCTTCGTTATAACTTGGATTTCGGCATTCTTTATATGTACGGAACCCTTATGACATATACTATATCTTGGTTAATATTATTTATTACAAATAATATTATATCAAAAAGTCATTTTTGACGCTTATTGTCTCTAAATTGACTTTCCCGAATCTACGGGAGTTACACATTGGGTATTGGTACATTGGAGGTTGTTGGTAATTGGGTTGTAGTGGTCGATGTGCTCGTTGTTGCTTAACTTGAAAAACATTGTTTTGAGGTTGATTGTTTTGGTGGAAGTTTTGGTTGTGTGGTTGTGGTTGTTGATAATTTGGTTGATTTGGGTGAGAAGGTGGTTGATTCCAAGGTGGCATATCTACAATAGGTTCTTGGTGTTGTTTTTGTTGTCTTGGTTGTTAGGGTAGGGTATTGGAATCTTGATTGTTTGGGTGTAGGTTGGATTGTGAGGTGGAGTATGATTCATGGCTATGTAGTTTTCAAACGAAATGTCTTCAAAGGAATGACCAACAATTGGAGAACTCGAGGCAGTGTCGGTGTCACTTGAAGTATAAACTTGGTCTTCTATGTTGATTAGTGGAGAAGAGGAAGAAGCTTGAACGAGTTGTTGTTGCTTTGCTTGTTTCACTAACTTTTTCAACCTTTTCGCTTCTTTTTCAATCTCCGGATTGTAGAGTAGTTCACCGATTCTTGTAGACCTAGGCATAAAAATAAAATAACAATAACCAATCTCCTCATCAACGACGCCAAAACTTGGTGGGATGTCATGTCCACCAAGAAAATTACACCATTTGTTTTCAAATAAAATATAATATAATGGTAAAAAGGGGTATCGATCCTCGAGGAAATGTTTGTATTCAATCACCAATGCAATCTAATAGAACTAGTATAATAAACTAACTAACTACAAGTAAAATAAGGGGGGGGGGGGGATTGCTTGAAAACTAAAAGACTTGAATAACTAAAAAGAATGTAATAAGCAAGATGGTGAGATGCTAAAATATTGGAGCAAATTGGTCAACCAAGGCAATTCAACACAATGAACATTTATGTGTTTATCATTAGAATTCAATATGAAGCTTATCATTCATCCCAAATTGGTTATAGCAATCATGAAGCATGATATGCCAAGATTCCTCATAGGTAGTATGGAGGTTGGGGAAGCCCACAACACCCCTTCTTAATCAAAATCAATGATTCAATTGAAGTAATTGAACCGAAGAAAGTTGATTAGCCTTAAGAATGAAGGAATCCCTAATTCCTAGAGGATGTAAATGCTTACACATCCATAAATGATTTATGATCCATAAGCTAGAGATGATTTCTACCATCATAAAACCCCTGTTCTAAGTAATTTCAATGATTCAATGCTAAACCAAAGAAATAAACCAACAATTGCTCATTCAAGTACCAAGCTCATGATCAAAGTATTAAACAAGCATAAGAAATATGAAATAGAATCATAAACATAAGATAAATGACAATCAAGCATGAATCCTTCAAACTCACAAATGTCCAAAGGTTTCAGCCAAAGGTAACCAAATTAAAGAAACTAGCCACACATGGAAACAAGATAACAAACACAAAGGGTTTTTGCATTAAGAAACTAACAATTACTTAGAAAGATGAAAACAATATGTATCAAGCTCTCATAAATCGCCTCCAAGGTGCTCCAATGGTGTCAAATGAAGCATGAGCTGCTAGACCTAACCGCCAAAGTAAATCATAAGCAAAAATGACCAAAATGCCCCAAATTATGCAGTTGTGCGGGTACCCTGGCAAGTGTTGCGCGACTAAGACTCCACCCTCGCAAATGTTGTTGGAATGTTATTGGCTATTTTTTCTCCACTACATCACCCCACTACTCAAGTTTCCCTTGGTCCCCCACTACACCTCACATGATTCAAATTTGGCCAATCATCTTCAAGCTTCAAATGTGGATAGTCCAAGCCCAAAATAAGAATCCATGGCCCATCTTCATAAGCCGACTTCATCCAAGTCTTCAACATTTTAAGCCCAAATCTTCTTTGATAGATCCCTAGAGGCCAATGATGCCTCTAAAGCCCATGAAGCCCGTCTCCAAAATAATCCACAACCGCAATGAGCTCCAAAACCCTACAAAATACCTCATGCAAAATAGAAAGTACACGACATGATCCATGATAAATAAAATAAAGAATATACAATGCAATAATAATAAAAAGAGCTAAAAATTCTAAAATAAACTATAAAAAATAAAATAAAATAAACTATCAGCATGCTATGTGGTATTTTGAGGATCTCATTAAGCTTTGTGCTTATGGTTTGATGTTCAAATGTTTTAGGTACTTTCAGTTCCAAAGAAAAGAGACCGAATTGATCGCACTGCATCCCCCAAAGATTTATTCTACACTATATATATTTGATATACTCTGATGTTTTGAGAACTCTGTATACATTTTTTGTCTTTGAACCACTGATTGTATGGTTTTGGTGGTCTAAAATCAAATTTTTTTACTTCGTATATCTTGGGATGTTACACTCACATTGCTAGTAACCTTACTTTTTGCATCTAGTACAACGTCATTAATGGACCATAATCATGAAATGAGCATATCAGATGATGGGGTTGTGATATGAATACTTCTCGACAAATCCCTAAGCAACGGATTAACCCATCAAGCCATAAAACTATTTCATACAAAAACTCTTTCAATTTTGCTTAACCTCAAACCATCATCAAACCATGTATGTAAATTCACTCCCACCCATATTAAATTCAAAAAGACTAGCATCCCGGATGAAACTGTGAACGCCATCATGCTAGATTTATAGGAAAAACCTGAGAACCTCTCATCTTTGCATCTGATCTCATTAAAGTCCTCCATCATTATCCATAACCCTACTTAATAAGGTAATATACTTTTTTCAATTTGTATACATTTGGTCATTAATGTTTATGTACACATTTAGTCTTTATGACTGCTTTCTTCAAATTTTGCTCATGAAATCCTACATAGGATAATCATTAATGAGGTGTTCTCATATGTGGCTCGTCCTTCACTTATAGCAATAACTTAATTCACAAACCGGTCAAATAATGATTGTGTCCTAGTTTCTCCTAGCATAAAATGTCTTCAACTTTGGTTTCATCTATCTCCATAGCAGATAACTAGATTTTTTTGTGATTGTTTCCTCGTAACTCGAATTTGCACTTCAAAGAAAAAAGAATTAAGGAAGACTTTAAAAGAATTTGCATTTCCAAAACAAAAGAACACCCTGACAAAGAGTTTCATCTATCTCTATAGTAGACAACGAGATTTTTTGTGATTGCTTCCTCTCAACTCGAATTTGCATTTCTAAAACAAAGAATCTCGTTGTTTACTATGGAGATAAATGAATTGAAGATGAAGACATCTTCTGCTGAGAGAAAACTATGGCACCAACTTTATTTGACCGATTTGTGAATTAGGTTACTGATATAAGCGAAAGACGAGCCACATATGAGAACACATCATTAATGATTGTCCCCCGTAGGATATCGTGAACAAAATCTAAAGAAATTGGTCATAAGGATTAAATGTGAACAAAAAAACATTAAGAACTAAATGTGTCCAAATTGAAAAAATATAGTATTGTCCTATTAAATTATTTTTCCAGCTTAACCTGGAGCAACTCATTATAATGACTGAATTTGAAAAAAAAAAACAAATTAAATGGTTAAATAAAAAAAACTCAATGACTAAATATATAAAAATCAAAAAATATATTAACTTTTTAAGTTATTATTCAAAATAAAAACTCTACTTGTATCTAGCATTTCCATAAAGGGAAATTCTATTGGTACCCCCATTGTTTTTTGTATCCCATAAATGTAATAATGTTTGTATAATCTAATAACAAGACGAGTTATGTGAATGAAAGAATAATGTTTGTGTACTCCAATAACAATAACAAGTCGACTCATGTGAACAAAGAATACATACAGTAACACATTTCTATAAAATATGTGTTAGATTTATGCATTTTTGGTCGGTTAAAAATTACTTTTAACTTGTAAGGTAGGAATCGTACTTATACAATTTTTTATACGACGATTGAGTCTTGATATGTGTGACGAGGGTTTTATTGACAATAGGAAAGCACACTTTGTCAACATGCCTATATATATATATATATATATATATATATATATATATATATATATATATATATATATATATATATATATATATATATATATATTAAAAAGAGAAAAAAGTACGCCCATATCCCCTTTAAATTGCTTCCATTCCCTTCTCTTTGGCTACTGTTTCTCTATTTCTCTTTCCAAAAGGTGTTGCTTTTGTGATTATCCTTATTTGACAATGCCTGCAGAAGTGATTCCTGAGAAAACCTTCCATGGGATGTATGCCCATGTAAAAGAAACCACTTCCATCTTCTCCAGAAGGTAAGCTTTCAGTTGTTCAGACATATATTTCTTTGTCTCAAATTACATGCAAATAGTGAACCCAAATTCTTTTATCCCCAAAGCGATAGCACTGTAAATTTGATACATTTTGTAGATTTTACAAAAATGGGATCTTTCTTTTTGATATAAAGTACATTTACGAGCACATCCATTCCCAAATCCATGGCGAGAAACCGAAATATATTTTTTTTGGAATAAATTCTCCATCGTTTCAGTTCCCATTAATGATTTCAGTAATATTTATTTGATACATCGTGTAGAATAGGTTTGCGACATTACACATGTGGCAATATTTCTTTCTAATAACATCCATTTGGACGACGTTAGAACTGTCGGAAAGAGTGGTAATTTTTTCTTAAAGACGTATTTGACAAACTAACTAAAAGCTGATAGCTAGTAAAAGTTGTTGTTTTTATTTGATTTGTATACGAGTATTCGGCTGTATACACCCTTAAGTTACATACATTCCTTTGTCATATCCGTCACAAGAAACTAAAATATTTACTCTATTTTCTTGTTTTTTCACTACCAGTATTAAATATCTTTTTCATTTTTTTTTGTATACAAGCTGTTGTTTTTGTTATGAAGCATACTGATTTTTCGGTTTTGTTTCTAATAGAAAAGACAAAACAATTTTTTTTTAATCACATGCTTCTCTGTATGATCCCTGGACTTGGGAATAATAATTATTATCTTTGTACTTGAACGCAATAGTTGAACTAGAAGGCTTTTTCCCCGACGACTTTTTAAAGTTCTTTATTCTACTTTACTCTTTTGGTAATTTCTATATTGCGAATTTCTTCGCCACATGTGACGTACCATTAAATTAGATCGTGTTCACAACTAAGAATTTGTCAGCAATCATATTGTATAAGCAGAAAATCCTACTCGTTTATGGTGCCTTATTTTTATATTATTAAAAGAATAAAATATACTGATATACTGTACTCTAACGCTATATATATGATTGTTTATAGGTTGGAAGGAAAGATTGCAATAGTGACAGGTGGTGCCGGAGGGATTGGTGCAGCCACCGTGAGGCTATTTGTCAAACATGGTGCAAAAGTAGTCATAGCCGATATCAATGATGAATGTGGACTAGCACTCTCTACATCATTGTCACCTTTAGCGACATATGTTCATTGTGACGTTAGCCTAGAAGTTGATGTTAAAAACCTAATAGACTCCACGGTTGCATGCTATGGCCGAATCGATATCATGTTTAACAATGCTGGTGTGCTCGGTAATCAATCCAAGCACAAGAGCATTGTTAACTTTGATGTAGATGAATTTGACCGAGTAATGAACGTGAACGTTAGAGGCGTTGCTCTAGGGATGAAACATGCTGCCAGGGTTATGATCCCGAGAGGGAGTGGCTGCATCATTTCAACCGCTAGTGTGGCAGGTGTCATGGGCGGCATGGGTCCACACGCATACACGGCCTCAAAGCACGCGATTGTAGGGCTAACAAAGAATACTGCTTGTGAACTTGGGCGACATGGGATTAGGGTTAATTGTATTTCGCCTTTTGGGGTCGCAACATCGATGCTCGTGAATGCTTGGAGACATGAGGACGATGATGATAATGAAGAAGAAGATGAAAATGTACATTTTAGGACACCGAATGAGAAAGAAATTAAAGAAACCGAGAAGTTTGTCAGTTCATTAGGGAACTTGAAGGGTACAACCCTAAAAGCTAAGGACATAGCTGAAGCAGCCGTTTACCTTGCAAGCGATGAGTCTAGGTACGTAAGTGGTCATAATCTTGTTGTAGATGGTGCGGTTACCACGTCGAAAAATTGTGTTGATTTGTAGTAAATTGCAGTAACTGATGTTTTGAATAATCGTGTAATTGGTTCTTCAATCGTAAAAAAATTGTTGTTTCTAATCCAATACAAAAGAATATTAGCCATTGTGACAAAAATCCATTTTGTAAAAGTTGTCAAGTATTATAAGATAAAATGTCTAATGTTATTCAAAAAAACACAATACAAACAAAGCAGTAGTGAAAAGTAATACTTACATTTTAATCCAATGATACAAAAGAATGATCGATAGAAAATATTCGAAGTTCAAACCGAAACCAATATATGGAGTTCATCAATCATGTTTACCTCTTTATTCAAGATGAAAGTTAAGAGAAGATTTCATTCAAAACAATGAGAAATGTATCAAAACTGATTACAAATACAACAAAAGCTAGGCGGTTTGATAATAGAATATATGGAAATAAGACGAAGACTATCAAAAGTTTGACCAATCATTACACTAAATATGACAAGTTTTAATAAGGTTTGTGGTGTTTGCGTGCGATGAAAATCTTGAATAAAAAAAGTATGTGGTGTTCATGACACTGTATTATAAATCTTAATTAGAGCATCGTATTGGCTGAATGGATGGATGGCATAAGTAGTAATCCTACGCCATTCGGTTTTTTTTTTTTTTGAGGAATCATTATATTCTTGATGTTTGTTGTTGACCGATCATGTAATTAAAAGAATATAGGCCCCGATTAATTTTGTTGGGTGTTTGTATAAAACTTTACAAAAATTCTTGCCAACCGATTAAAAAGTGTGTTGGATAAAATTATTAGTCCGGAGCAAACAGCATAGGTTGGTGGGATAAGTATTTTGGGCGCCCCTTTTGCTTAATGAGATTATTCCATGGACCAAGAAATTGATGTAAAAGTTAAATTTTAAAGTAGAATTTAACAAAACATTTGACTCTTTGAATTGGTAGTTTTTAAACTTGGAGTAAATGGAGTTCAGGTGGAAGTGGAGACTACGGATTAGTGGTTGTCTTTCCTCTAGTAGCTAGGATGTCCGTTTTGGGTGACTGCTCGCCTACTAAAGAGTTTGAGTTTTGTAGAGGGGTTAGGCAAAATGACCCCTTGTCCCTATTCTTTTTTATAATTGCAATAGAAGGGCTTCATGTTTCTATGGGTGCTCTCTCTCTCTCTCTCTCTCTCTCTCTCTCTCTCTCTCTCTCTCTCTCTCTCTCTCTCTCTCTCTCTCTCTCTCTCTCTCTCTGTGTGTGTGTGTGTGTGTGTGTGTAATAATGTGCCTTCTCTTTCACATCTCATGTATGTCGATGATGTTACATTTGTCGGGAAATGGTAGGAAATTAATTTTGTTAACCTTAATAGATTACTTCGATCCTTTTTTCTTTCTTAGGGTTTGAAAGTAAACTTACACAAAAGTAAAGTGCATGAAATTGGTGTTGACAATTGGGAGGTGAATACGCTTGCTAACATTCTCAAGTGGGAACCCGTTCATGTTTTGTTTACTTGTCTTGGGGTCCGATGGGTGCGAATATATGAAATTAGCCTGGACTCAAGAGATCGTCTCACTCTCGTGACCTCGGTCCTACTTAGTTTGCCTCTTTATTATTATTTTGTATTTTAGAGCCCCGAGGAAGATTACCAATTTTTTAATGACATTAGGAGAAGATTTTTTTGGTGAGGTGATGAAGATTAAAAAAATGGGTATCTTGGGAGGTGGTCACTAAAACAAAGAAGGATGGAGGGCTAAATTGCCCTCCTTGCCAAACGATGATGACAGTTGAAAAATGGCCCTAACTCCTTTTTGTTGTCATGCATAAAGTCTATCATAAGGTTATGTTCATTGATGGTAGACATTTAGCCAAGAAATCAATAAAATGCATGTGGTCAGATATATCCCAAATCGACACTGAATTGGAAGTTCAGGGCATCTCTTTTTTAATTATTCAATAGACTTGTGGGTAGTGGTGACAAAACTTTTTTTTATAAAGATTTATGGAGTGCTGATGTTAGTTTGAAAGAATTGTTTTCAAATTATACTTGCCAGGGTCTAACAAAGACTTTCGGGTTTTGGACACACCTATTGAGAATGTTGTTGTTTTAAGATGGAATTGGTGTTGTTCCAGATAGCTTCGCAGAGGGAGAGAGATCGATGAATTCTCAAAATTGAATATCTTGCTTGATAAGTTTTATTTGTAGGTGGTCCTGATAAATGACAATGAAATGGTATCGGTGTCGTTTGTAGCGTCGTTTGTAATCAGATAGGTTTTTCATGTGAAAACTCTTCTCATTCATTCAAAAACAATATATACAAGATACAAGAAAGGCCTTACACCAATGGGCCAATATAACAAATAGGGCTATACAAAGTATAGGAAAACTATACAAAATAAATATATCGAGACCACTAACAGCCCCCCGCAGTGAGAACGGGAGGGCAACGAACGTTCAACCTGGAATGAAAATCTAGAAACAACGGGGGCGGCAGACTCTTGGTGAAGATGTCTGCATATTGAGCCGATGAGGGGACATGAAGAACACGAACTTGACCCAAGGCAACCTTCTCACGAATAAAGTGAATATCAATTTCAATGTGCTTCGTGTGTTGATGTTGAACCGGATTTGAAATGAGATAAACATCACTTACATTGTCACAATAAATAATAGTCGCCTTCGTTGGTGAGTTATGAAGTTTATGCAATAAATTTTGAAGCCAGCAAGTTTCAGCGACCGCGTTAGCAACACCGCGATATTCAACTTCGGCACTAGAACGGGATGTGGTACCTTGTCGTTTAGAAGACCATGACAATAGATTATCAACAAGAAATACACAATAGCCGGATGTGGAACGCCTGGTAGACGGACAACCTGCCCAATTCGCATCAGAGTAAGCGATAAGATCCGGGCCAGACTTGGAATATAACTAAAGCCCATATTCTGTGGTACCTTGAACATATCTTAAGACTTGCTTTAGAGCTGCAAGATGCAGTTCCCGAGGATCATGCATAAATAAGCAAAGTTGTTGAACAACATACGTGAGATATGGGCGAGTGAAAGTGAGATATTGAAGAGCACCGGCAAGGCTACAGTAGGTCGTGGGGTCTTAAATTTTAGTACCGGTCCCATCAAGTTTGGAGCAAAGATCAGTTGGGGTAGAGGCCGGTTTGCAATGTGACATGCATGTGCAGTCCAGAATTTCAGAGGCATACTTCTGCTGCGATAAGAAAATTCCTTGAGAGTCACGAGACGCAGAGATACCGAGGAAGTAATGAAGATCACCCAAGTTAGACATAGAAAACTAGGTACTCAGGATGGTGATAATTTGAGAAAGAAGTGCCTCTGAAGATCCTGTCAAAACAATGTCATCTACATAGAGAAGTAGGTAGGTTGTGTAAGAACCATGACTATAAATAAATTGAGACGAGTCACAACGGATGTGAACAAAACCCATGTTTGTAACACCCCGAATTCAGGAGGTATAGAAAGGAAAGAAAACCCCAAATTAAGGAAGGGACTCGTCGAGTAGATGGAGTGACTCGATGAGTTGGAGCGCGGATAGGGTCACGAGTTAAGTGACCTACTCAATGAATCAGAGGACTGACTCGACGAGTTGGTCAGGTTTGGGGAAAACCCTAAATGCGGATCTTGTACCCTATTTAAAGAATATTATAACCCTTCATCAGCCTCCTTGATGCTCTCTCAACTCTAGAACGAAGCCCTAGTGCCTCCCATGAGTTTGTGAGCCTTTGTGAGCATTCTTGAGTGTTGTGAAGCTTGAAGAAGAAGGTGAAGCCTTGGGGGTTCAAGAAGAGGCTAGTAGATACAGAAACCTCTTGCATTCTCCTCCATTTTCTAGTAAGAAAGTTTCCACCTTGATCATTATGCATGTAGATCTCTCTTCTTTTTCATTTTGGGGGTTTTTAGTCCAAGAACCCTAGCATGAAAGGAATGGATGTCCCAAGAGCTTGTGTTTTCAGATCTAGCACTATTAGGGGCTATTATAGCATAAAGGTGCAAGCTTTATGCCATAGGAATCCCCATGCAAGCATATGAAGTGTTCTTTTGTCCTTTTTAGCTCAAAAGGCCATGAATGGAGGAAAAAGGTGGTAGCTTTGCATGGTTAGGAGATGGTTGGGTCCAGATCTATGTTTTGGATGCCTTGATCTCGTCTGAAATCATCTGAATAGTGTTGGACATAGAGAGACTCGACGAGTCAGTTATAGGACTCGGCGAGTCAGGCCAGTTCTTGCCCCAAAACCCTTTTGTTAAGGGTATGAGTTGAGTTTGGAAAGGGACTCAGTCGACCCGAGTCCATGATGGTCATGAAGTTCTGTTGGGTTTTGAGCATTCTAACACCCCTAAGTGTACATGCAACCCTAAATACCTTGGATCTATGTTATCTCTATTATACATGCAAATATGAATATTCCAAGGTATTACCCTATCTAGCATACAATCCTTGATACTTGGGTAATATAACAAGTTAGAATACATAACTTTTAACGAAGCTTAAAGTCTTGAACTTTAAGAGCTTAGACCCAATAGTGTGGAAGCCTCAAGTGGAATCACAAATCACCAAAACACCTTCGAAAACCTTAAGATAATATGGATACTTGGCTCACACTTATGAAATCGGTTATTTCCCTCTTTAGTGTATCCACACTATCCATTAGCCCAATTTCATTAACCATAAGACCCTTTATATAGTATGGAGGATTAGGGTTAAACCCTAATACCCATGACCTTTCATTTCCTTGGATCCATGGGTTAAAGCTCCATGGACTATCCATGAAGACTTAGCCCAACCTAAATGAACTTGGCCCACTATATATATATATATATATATATATATATATATATATATATATATAAATATATATATATATATATAAGAGTCCATATTTAGTTAGTTCCTTTTGATCACTTAATTAATTATAAATTAATTCTTGATCAATACTAATTAAATAATATGATTATATATTAATATATTAGATCTTATAATATATTAATATAAATAATAAGCATGCTATTCTCAAAGGATTATCCATATAAATTGTTTCGGTGAAGTACAACCCAAATGGACCATGCCAAGTTGGGTCAAGTACATACCAACTATAGTTATGGACTTAGACATTAATCCAACAGTCTCCCACTTGGATAAGTCTAAAACTATTATTGAGTATCACTTCAAAAACTAACTGGCAATCGTAGCTCTTAAAGTCGTTGTCGAACTTTGAACTTGTCAATGAACTCTGACCTTTGTCAATGACTTGTCCATTAGATAAGGGATCATATATTCCTCCATTCTAGATATCATATGGACTGAGACATGGATTATAAATCATTCTCTCTGTCCATTTGTTGTTTCCCGATTTCCGATTTATGATGACTGACTGATTGGACAAATCAAATCAGTCTTGGCTTGGCCAAGCACTCACATGTGTCATCATTAAATCATCGAAGGGCCCACAGATATCGCTTTTATCCCGAAGGTAAAAGGAATGGATAAACTTTGACTCATATGGCTTATTCTACTACTTGTTGAATCATACACAAAGGCACGTTTTATAACATCGAGTTACGGAATGCGTTTTCGTGCAATCAATGTACAACCAACTCATAGTAACAGCTCATATCTCTAGGTTTGAATAATATAAGATATTATCGTCTCATGATCACTCGTGATAAAATCCATGAAGTGATTCAAATGAGCGCGGGTTGAATCCAATACTCAGAACTTATGAGCACTCATGAGTGTTGTAGCACAACTTTGTCCACCAACTTGGACCTCTACAAGCCAACCCATGATAGTCTTGATTCATATCTACTTCCAACATATGACTAACTGTGGATGGTTTGAATAACTTAGTCATTCCGGAAGAATAACCTAGTTATTATGGAAGTCAAAACATGCAAAGTGAAACACAAGAATAAACGAATCAAATATGGTATCAAACCCTATGAATATAAATAGACCACTTTTATTTATCAGCATACTGATTACTCATTATTCATTGTTTCGGTTTTATCAACTTTATACCTAAATTAAAAACACTAGTTGTCCCATGCTCCAAGCATGTACACTACGTTTTTCTAAACAATAGCTTTGCCATACACCAAGTATGCACTCTATGTTTATCTATGATCCTTACTTTGTGAACTAGATCAATTGAACTTAATTTCAATGATTTTCTTTTCACACTTCCAAATCCTTGTCGTAAATGTAAGAATTCCTAACATTTATCGAAACCTGTTTAGATTTTAAACTTATATGCACTGTTCCTCTTGTAATGATTATGCACAAAGCCACAAAGACTTGGCAATAATCATTACAGAGTATTCCAGTGGAGAGTAATTCCATGGAAATGATGTCTCAGATTCAAATTGCATTGCTTTGAACATGCTTCTTGCATTAAGTTTATTTAACCTTACACGAATTTCTTCCTCTTATGAAGACAACTCTATATTCCAATTTTGACTACCAGTTCTAAACAAGAGTTGCCTCTTTTCAGACTATGTCAATATGGTCCTTCCAATATTAACAGTATACTTCCCACTGTCATTGAGCAACCAATCTTTGATAAACCTTAGATTGTCCTCGACAATTTCTTAATCACTTTAATCATATCCAATTCTAGACATTGTTCCCCTTAATGCCCCAAGGCATTTGGAAAATTCAGAAAGGATAAATATTATAGCACATGTAATCGATCTTATACCCAAAGTAAATGGGACACGATTAATGATGTTTCACATAAAGACATGGTTTTAGACCAGTCTTTTGCCATAATAATTTTTGTTTGCCATATTCTAAAAAATTTGACTATGAAAAGGGATGTTGTAATCATAATCGAATTTTGAGAACGCAATATATAGAATTTTCTTAAGTTAAACCAATCCAACATGAAATTCATATATATATTCTTGACTAAAGGTGATTAAAATCTCAATATAAGATCTTCAGAATGATTATGAACTCAATCTAAGCTTTTTAGAATTGAAATGAAGTATAATTTCATCTCCCTTAATTATAGCAAAACAACTTTTTTCAACCCCTGCAACCTCATGAATTGAAACTTTTGTTTTCTATAATTAACATTGCTAACATGCAATACTTATCATAATTATCATGCTCCCACTAACATGATGATTATTAGCATAACACTTATGCACCCACTAGCTTTGACATGTATCCAGAAAATAGTTGGACCTCAAGAAGTCAATACTTTATTGACATTCTTACCAAAGTTTAGATTTTTGATACTAGATTGCTTTGATAAGACTTTATCAAAATCATACACCTTATCTTAGATAGATGTGACATCCCCATTTTCATGGCCAGAAAAGACCGATTTGTTTATGCTTTGTTTTATAAAACCAGAGTAATCTTTTAAAGAAAACAGTTGCGGAATTTGTTCCCAAAACAAAATATGATAAAAATTATCAAAGCATTTCCTTAAAGAAATGTATTTTCATTATATAACAAAATCTCGGGATGTCATGTTCAATACAGACCAAAAGCATAAACAGAACAAAATAGACCTTACAACAGTTATTCATAACTACTGGCCTATAATCCAAAATCTCTCGTCAAGTCCACCAACTTATACTCTTGTGCCATTACCTGTAATGCAAAGAAAACAGAGTGGGTCGGGCTTGGGAGCCTGGTGAGCATATAGGGTTTTCAACCCACAATAATATAATTATTATATTTAATTATCAAACAATTAATCCAATTACCCACCCCCATTATCTCCATTTATTTAGTAAAGATTTACCCTAAGAACCGAATACCCTTCTCCCATTCATTCCTAAGAATTGCCCTAAGGAATTGGCACAAAGTCTAGTGCTGCCATGGTTCTTAGATTACCTTTGGTGAACATGCAGTTTAAAATAATTAATAAACACCTAGTTCAAGAAAACCCATTGAACACACTCCGTTCAGTAATACCTAATGAACACCTAGTTCAAATATCCCTGGTGAACTCAATCACCTAAGGAACACGGAGTACGAAAGCTCTTAGTTCAAACCACGTGATTATAATGTATATCTCGATCCTACAAAACCACTAATATTATTAACACATATAAATCATATTTCTAAAACAATCTATCCCATCCCGTCGATCCCCACATACTGACCCTATACAATGATCTTACTAGATCTAGCCTAAGGAAATCGATATGAACAACAACTGACGAAGCTGCTTCGGAAATTCCCTAGCAGCAAACGAGGATCAATAAAGACATCAAATGAGGGGAATAGAATGAGTTTCACCACGAACCTTCGTTCGTAAAAGAAAGAACCACAAGACATTTTAAGTCAGGGGTAGTTATCTAGATAACAATGCCTAGGCGTGGTCTGACTATCATGAGGTATTATACCCCCAGACTTTACCTATCCCAACATCGAACTTTGCCTAGCAGTGGCCTGAATACATGAGGTATTTCACCCCCAGACGCACCCTATCCAGCAATATAACACCAGACATACCTATCAGTGGTCTATAACCGACACGCTTTATTAGGCAGTCTACGAAGTTCCCTTAATTACTTCGTGAAAGAAAACGCTGACATATGAAGCTCGGTCGATCACTTCATAAAAGAAACGCTGACTCCAAAGCTCTCTCAAAATAAAAGTATGGGGAAATACTACTAGAGTACTCCCGTACGCTCCCATAACCGACACACAAAATTGCCAAAAAGACTTTGTACATGATAGTACTTCTGGCACATTATAGTACTTTGGTATGCGAAAGAATCGTACCCGAGAACATAATAGTACCCTGGCACAAGCAGCACCCAAGACACAGAGCTTTGAAAAAGACTTCGTACATAAAATGTACTTCTGTA
Organism: Lactuca serriola; assembly: GCF_051521515.1. Classification (NCBI taxonomy): domain Eukaryota; kingdom Viridiplantae; phylum Streptophyta; class Magnoliopsida; order Asterales; family Asteraceae; genus Lactuca; species Lactuca serriola. The sequence continues at coordinate 42,661,833 of NC_136416.1, forward strand.
CGTAGGACGTACTCCACCGATCATCAATCTCGCAACGCATGTACTCTTAATAAGAGACTACCCAATGTCCAAACTTAATTGAACTAAACATCCCATTTAAGTCTTAACCCATCACTAGGCAAACCTACAATACTTATAATCAATTTTCGATATTAACTCCGTTTAGGCAATGCTAACTAGTGTATACTTAACACAAAGTTTTAAGTAATAATATCATATATTCACATCTTAACACATATTGATCCATAACTGATTCGCACGTTGTATATTATCAAATATATCTAACCCGTATTTCGGACGATAACAAATACTTTACATACATATGTATATTTCATACTTTAATCAATACACGTATAAAAATCACATTCCTAAAAGGGAATATATGCATGATACCTTATCGTATGAACACGTAATTCAAAAATACATAATCCGTGCTCCCGGATCTTAAATTTGCCTCATTACCTAATCCATATTCCCAGATCTAAAATTAACCTCTTGATCTGATCCATACCCTTGGATCTAAAACTAACCTCCTGCTCTGATCCATACTCTCGGATCTAAAACAAGTTTATCTCTTTATCATTTTATCTCATGGTCCAACCCACCTTTTATCACCTACCAACAACCTCATCTACTCATATTCTACCCAACATATCTTTAGATGCAAAATACGTATATAGTTTAACTCATTAAAACTTATATAATTCACCCGTTCCACAATCATCTCAAATAAACAACAAAATATTATACACGTAGCACGTATTTCATAGCAAATACTTAATATTTATATGTTAGAAGAAAGTGACCACACACTCACTTGATTAGAAGATGATCGGACAGCACTACGGCTTGTAGAAGTAGTATTCTTCGACAGATCTGGAAGATCTTCACAAAAACCGCACTCCTCGCGGGCAGATCTTCGGCTCGGGAATTTCACTTCCCGGGATCTTCCGGGCCTCGGGACTTGCTTCGGGGCTCAGGAATGATACCGGGGCTTCGGGATAATTCTTGCACGAAAAACGATGCAAAAACGCGAGAAAAACGGAAGAAATGAGCAAACTACTCGGCTGCCCTCGACACCCTTTTATAGGGGCTGGAAGCTCGATTTACGCTGGGCGTAACCTGGATAGGATCGCTGACTCCCCCCCTTCTAATAATATCGGAATATATATATAAATTAAATATCGAAAATATTTAATAAACTTCAAAAATTCATATCTTCCTCATACGAACTCCATTTTCGACGTTCTTTATATCCCCGCGTAGGTGAGACTACGATCTACAACTTTAGTTTAGACTCCGTCGGCTAATTTTGACTTTATTTTTATTATTTATTTTTAGTAGGCCGGGACAGGAAAACTCCGTTATAAAATCATAGCTTCTTCATCCGACGTCCGTTTTCGCCTATCTTTTTATCGTTTTACTACAATTAATGAGATCTTCAATTCCCATTTAGATTGTTTTGGCTAAAAACCGCTCGGTCTCAAATCGAGCATTCGGGATGCATACCGCTAAGTTGAAACTTCGAAAAATCATAACTTCCTCATACGAAGTCAGATTTGGGCGTTCTTTTTATGCACGCTCATGGTTTAATGTATTCTACGAATTTCATTTAGATTGATAAGGCTAAATATCACTCTAACGTAAATTCACTTTTTACGTCGCGCTGTGCCGTGCCGGTTCTGTCGTGAAACTTCGACAGGTCATAACTTCTTCGTTATAACTCGGATTTCGGCGTTCTTTATATGCACGAAAACCTTGTAACATATACTATAACTTAGTTAAGATTATTCATTCTAAATAATCTTTAATCAAAAATTCATTTTTGACGCCTATCGTCTCTAAATTGACTAGCCCTGATCTACGGGCGTTACAATAGATCACAGGTGTGTCTAAACAATTTCAGAACTATGAAGAGGGATTCCATAATCATAGTCTCAATTGTTTAGAGCTTTTGCCATTTCTCATAAGTCAATGTTAGTGTGCCGGTTAACCACGCACACTCCACTAACGACTTTGAGAACTACAAATATCACAATTGCTATCTACTTAAAATCTACTTAGTGAAAGAATTTCCTCACCATCATTTTCATAAATCGGAGAGAAACCTTATGACACTTAGATTTTATGGTGTATGTGTTCTTATCCATGTGAATTTGTTAAACCATAATCACAAGACTAGGTTAGTGACAAATCCTAACTCATATGGATTGAACTTGTGCAATCTTAACTTCTTGCCACCTGGCAGCTCAAGGGTCTGCCATTGCTTCCAAGTAGCTATGCAAACAATTGAGAACACGTAGAACTCAAATGTATAGCCAACTTAACTGGAATGGGCACAGAAATGTCAACACGATAGGTTATGAACCTCTAGTTGTGTGCTAGTGATGAAATACATGTTTTATTCTTGATTACTTCTTGAAACCCTTTCAGGATCTTTTAGACTCCCACTGTCTCCTTGACCTATAAGACTTTCTTGCTAAATATTCAAGAGATAGTGTGGATTCTAATCAAGACAAACACTTAACAAAATTGGCCTAAGTTGTTCTCTGTTTTATCCAAAACATCACAACTTACCAAATTCAAATGTACAAGAGTAGATAACCTATTACTCTTACATTTCACTAGTGTTAATAAACCTTCTTTAAGATGTGTCACTCAAGTTACATTTGTGGTGGGATTGATCAGTGCACAAGAATGTGTACTTGATCCCTTAGTCCTTTACTTGAGTCACACATCCATGTGAACAAGTAATTAGTCTTAATTTTCCAATGCTTGAAAGTTCTCATTCATCATACTATACAACTTGCATGATTCCAAGTTTCTGTCCAACTGAAACTTGGGTGATAAGAATCTTTCCTTATTTGGAAAATTTAGACACTACCACAAATGAAAGAATCAAATTCATATTTCCACTCTTGCTATTAATGGAATCATATAAGCAACAGTTTTTTTCCTTTTCATAAATGCCATTGTAAGGATATTTTAAAATAAATGAAATCAAATTTTTTTCCTTTTATTTTAAAAACTTTGTGGAAAAACTATCCTTAAAGTGCAAAAGCACATGAAAAACTTTGTTGTTATCTATTCCTATGCAATATATCATAACTCCTAAGCAACAACTCAAAATTCTGATCACGGAACCATGCGATCGAGATCCATCTTCGCGATCAGAATCAGCATATACTTCCTTTAAGTTTCTTCACTTTTCTTTGATTCTTAAAACATCAACATGTGACCCAGTCACATCATGTAACAAGAATCTCAGAATAGAAACTTAATAGAGTTAGATAGTGGACTTTACCTGAAGTAGAGTCAATCTTCTTGACTTGATCAACCTTATGATGTTTCAGCTAAATAGGTTGCTTCACAATCAATGCCCCATCCTTTGGCAAGAGAAACATAGGGACTCTTTGGGAACGGTACATGGGACTATCATAGACTTAGCCTTTCTCTTTATCATTTGGTCAACCTAGTTGACTATGGTCAATCCCTTTCCTTGGGAAGAGAAGGCTTTTCTAGATATACAATGATACCATTGTCAATGTCCATGGTAGTTTGGGAAGTTAATCTACTAATCAAATTTGCTCTCCCAGTGCTCCAAATTATTGATGATTCAGCAGCACCAAGCAAATAGATAAAATCATTAAGGGTCATGTCATAGTCTATTTCATAGCAGTCCCAAAGGAATTCACTATGTGACTTAGAAAGTGATTGAACCACCAACTTTCTCAAGAGTTTAACACCCAACTCTCCCGGCTTGTCAATATGTGACTTCATCTCCAAGATGAGATCACACATAGACCTTGATTGCCAATAGGGCTTGAGTGACCTTGAACTTGTGGGTTAGGGAGAATAATTGGAGGAGGTGGAGGAAGTGAAGTTCCAAGAGATTTGGGAGGATCATAGATGTCTGAACCAACACCTTTTTGGGAGATATTCAAGATAGTTGATCTAAAGTCCTTAATATAACACCCAATATAAAATATTAAGGCTAGGACCCAACAAACTATTTTATAACTTGGAAGAGGGATGTCGTAATCCAAGCTATAAAATATTTGAAGGTACGTGAATGACGATTCACCAATTTCCACCAAAATAAACGAAATATATTATTAGGTTTTAATTGATTTTGAAACTCCTAGATTCTTTTGAGATTCATTGGACTTTTTAAAGGCATGTTTCAATCTCGAGTGTGTCCTTCAGGTTTTGTGACTGGGATGCCGAGGATCATAAAACAAGGTGTGAATAACCATGCAAATATACTTGGTACCCTTAATATTTACCCCTCAATCGATGTGCCGGTTAACCACACACGCTCCACCGATACTATGATAAACATTAAGTTACCCTTTGCCTACCTTTTTAAATCAAGCTAGTGTGTCGCTTAACCACACACGCTCCACTAACTGACTTAAGCAAAGTGCAAAGTGTAATTTCATGGGTTAGCACCAAATTCACATTTTCGTAAGTAACTAAGATTGGGTATTAATAAGAGTTTAGTTACTTAGTATTTATCATTAATACTTTTAATGAAGGGAGAATTATAGTCCTTGTCCTACCCTTTCGTCTAACGACCCTCCACCGGTCAAGGAAGCGGTGGGTGAGAGTGGACACCCATTAAACTGCCATTTTATAGGCAGTAACCTTATACCCCCCTTATAGACCGACTTCGTGAATGAGGCCTACTAATGGTAAGACGACTTTACTCTTATACATATATATAAATATTATTAACTTATAATATTATAAAGTATAAGGGTTGAATTTTAACTTTTAAAATTCTAAGGGCTTAACTTGGAATTAAAGTATTCATAAGCGAAAACTTTACAAATTCTAAAACTTGAGGGCAAGTTTTTGAAACTATTCAAAACTTTTCATTTCATAACTTATGAGTTTAATGGTTCATTAAAATGAAGACTCTTCATTTTTTATGTAACCTCTTATTCTTTAATAACACTTTTAAAGAAGTGACTCTTAAACATCCATAACTTGAGAACAAGTTATGGAGTCATAATACTATTTAATGAAAAAGACTCTTCATTTTTTTATGTAACCTATGGCACTTTTATGAGTTTTAAGATTCATAAATGTGACCTTTTATGTAACTTGAGGACAAGTTACAAAAACACATTTTATGAACTACCTCTAGATTAATTAGGATTGAAAACAACTAAAACACAATTTTTTTTCATTAATCTAAACTAACTCATAAATCAAGGAAACATAAAACTTCTTGTAATCCATAACTTATGGATTTAAATGCTTGTTTTATGATGAATATTTTCATGTTCCATAACTTAAGAATAATTTATGGAATTCTTTAAAACATTAACACCAAATTTTGTAACTCCATAAAAATTTTGAATCATTTTTTTAAACCTTTTCATATCCATAACTTATGGAGGTTTCAAGACACTTAAGATCACAACTTTAAAAAAAAACTTTTGAGCTCCAAAATTTTATGACAAAATTTGTAACGCCTTAAAACATTTAGATCAAACTTTTAAAACTAATAAAATAATCATAACATTTTATCTTTTACTAAATTTGACCTAATTCAACTCATATAACAAATGATTCAAATTTTACAACTAATTAGTTTTTCACAAAACAAGTAATTATCTTAAAATTTGACAAACTTCATGTTTTTTTTTTTGCTTTTTTTTTTCAACTTTGAAAATCAAACATTTGCATGAATATAACAGAAAACAACCAACGTCTCTGATACCACTGTTGGGTTTTGAGCATTCTAACACTCCTAAGTGTACATGCAACCCTAAATACCTTGGATCTATGTTTTCTCTATTATACATGCAAATATGAATATTACAAGGTATTACCCTATCTAGCATACAATCCTTGATACTTGGGTAATATAACAAGTTAGAATACATACCTTTTAATGAAGCTTGAAGTCTTGAACTTTAAAAGATTAGCCCCAATAGTGTGGAAGCCTCAAGTGGAATCACAAATCACCAAAACATGTTGGAAAGCCTTTAGAGAATATGGATACTTGGCTCACACTTATGAAATCAGTTATTGCCCTCTTTAGTGTATCCACACTAGCCACTAGCCCAATTTCATGAACCATAAGACCCTTTATATAGTATGGATGATTAGGGTAAAACCCTAATACCCATGACCTTTCATTTCCTAGGATCCATGGGTTAAAGTTCCACGGACTATCCATGAAGACTTAGCCCAACCTAAATGAACTTGGCCCACTACACATATATATCTAAGAGTCCATATTTAATTAGTTCCTTTTGATCACTTAATTAATTATAAATTAATTCTTGATCAATACTAATTAAATAATATGATTATATATTAATATTTTAGATCTTATAACATATTAATATAAATCATAAGCATGCTATTCTCAAAGGATTATCCATATAAATTGTTTCGGTGAAGTGCAACCCAAATGGACCATGCCAAGTTGGGTCAAGTACATACTAATTATAGTTATGGACTTAGACATTAATCCAACAAGTTCATCGTACTCGATGAGTTCAAGGAAGAACTCGACGAGTCTAAGGCAATCTCCTTAGTTTATGGAGATGTACTCGACGAGTTGTTTATACAACTCGGCGAGTCACAGACTAGACACATTCATATGTGGATGATGGACTCGACGAGTTCAAGGATGAACTCAGCGAGTCGGTTGAAGATGGTCCTGATTGTATGGTTGAAGGAGGACCCATCGAGTTCTTGCTAGACTCGACGAGTTGAGCCGAGGGATGTATTGGGTTGTAGGGGTATGGACTCGACGAGTTGGTAGAACAACTCGACGAGTCAAGTCAAATGGAGGTTGACTTTGACCGTTGACTTTTACCAAGTTTGATCAGGGTTGACTTTTGGATTATTATGGTCTAAAAGTTGTTTGGGTATTGATAGTTCGGGAAGCCGAAGGGTCAACAGTTTAGAAGTGTCGGTTAGCAGTCATAACTGTTCAACGAATCTTCAGTAGTGCGAGGTGAGTCTCCTCACTGTGTGCATGGGTCTACGGCCACAATGTCGGCCCATTATGTTTATGCTTATATATAGAAGGAAGACCCGGGGGTTAGCCCTAGGCACTTATTGATATATGATCCGGGTTACGACCTGATGTTGGGCGAGGCCCGAGGGATGTTAGGATGCTAGAGGTCTTTGTGATTCTTGCATATGTCGGTATGATAAGATCCGGACCGAGGGTCCGATGTCGAGGTAAGCCCGAAGTACGTTAGATAACAGTATGTTTCCGGGCCGGGGGTCCGATGTTGGGGTATTCTCGAGGAAGATTCTTATGTAGTGCGTTAGATTATACTTCTTGTCTTCGTGATACTTGTATATGCCTGGTAGGGAGGTGAGTGTGGGCGAGGTCCCGTATCTCATCACTAGCTGAGTATGGATGGGGTTCCATATCTCGATATTAGTAGAACAGGGGTGAGGCCCGTGGTAGGAAGGATGTGAGTGTGGGCGGGGGCCCCTATCTCACTACTAGTAGGAGTGTGGACGGGGTTCCACTACTTCAGTAGCAGACCAGGGGCGGGGCCCAAGTTAGGCAAGGCCTTAAATCAGGGTATGGTTAGGGAATGTTTATGTATGTTTCAGTATGTTATTTGACCGTATGTAAGTGTTTGGCGGGCGAGGCCCAGAGATAGGCAGGGCCTAAGGCAAACAGATCTGTATAGCGATCAGGGTTTGATGCCAAGTGGGACCTGATGCAAGGCGGGGCTTGATCACGGACGAGGTCCGATGGCGGGCGAGGCCCAATGCAGCGGGCGGGGGCCTAATATGTGATTATATGCTCACAGTTGTATATGGCATGTTTGTATCAGTAGATATGTATGGTATGTGGTAGGTTGGGGAACTCACTAAGCTTCGTGCTTACGGTTTTCAGTTTTGGTTTTAGGTACTTCCGATAGCGGAAAGAAGAGCTCGGGATGATCGCATAGCACACACCAAGAAGTTTAGCCTGGGATGTTTACTCTGATAAAATAAATAAGTGTTTTGGGAAAAATACTCTGATTTTTCATATAACCCTTTTTAGTATGTTTGAAATGATTTAATGCTATGGTTAGTAATGTTTTTAGAAGAAATTTTTGGTCATGATTTTTGGGATGTTACAATGTTCAAGAGAAACAAGGAAAAGCAATGAAAGCATGCTCGAGGAGCTTGCTTGAGACCATACAAATATCGTTGTAGGAGGCACACATGATTACGTTTTTCCGGATCTTGAAAACCAGGAGGTTGATGTATGTACACTGTTTCTTGAAGATGTCCGTGTAGGAAAGCATTTTTGACATCAAGTTGTTTAATGGGCCATTTATTTGTAGTATCAAGGCTAAGAACAATGCGGAATGTGGTTGGTTTAACCACAGGGATGAAAGTTTCATCACAATGTATGCCAGGTTTTTAAATATGACCATTAGCAACGAGTTTATAACGTGAGAGGGTTCCATCAACATTGTATTTCTTCTTGAATAACCAAATACAGTTTATAATATTTGCTCCCATAGGCTGAGGAACAAGAACCCATGTATTATTAGCAACAAGAGCATTATATTCATCCTGCATAGCCTGTGATGGTCCTTAAAGGCTTGAGAGTAAGAGCGAGGGAGAGGAGATTCAGACTCAACATGGAGATTTAGTTTTTGATGGGCTTAGTGATGCCAAGTTTGGATCTAGTGATAATTTTGTGAGTTATGGGAGGAGGAGGAGGGGCAGGGGTTGGGATTGAGGAGTATCAGGCGAAGAAGGTGAAGAGGGAGGAGACGGAACCGATGGCTCTGTCAGGGAAGAAGAGCCAGCGTCAAAATGAGTGGTAGGGGAGGAGGGAGTGGGGTCAATAGGTGGAGGAGTTTGAAGAGAAGGGGATGTGAGAAATTTGGTAGAGAATATATTTGGAGAGTCATAGGAATCAAGAAACGAATAGGAAGGGGGTTGGTTAGGTGTCATGGAACCGAAAGGGAAGATAGATTCATCAAAAACAACATGACGAGAGATTATGATTTGCATGGTGGATAAGTTTAAGCAGTGAAAACCACGATGGTTGGATGGATATCCAAGGAAAACACATAGAGTGGTTTTTGGGGCAAGCTTGTGAGGAGTAGGTATATGAGGATTGTTGGATTAGTGTCTAAGGCTGTAACTATATTTGGTAAGTACTTGACCCGGTTATGCATGGTCCTTTTGGGTTGCCTTCACCATAGCAACTTGACAGGATGATTTGTTAAGAGAGAAGAGATATTATTGTTAATATATTATGAGAATGATATATTAAAAGAATAATATTGTTATTTAATTAATATAATTCATATATTAATAAAGAATTAATTTGGTGACTTAAAGAGGTTAATTGAATAAAGGGGCATAAACTGTCAAATGTGTGATAGTTGTGTTTTGGGCTATGTATCCTTATAGATGATGGGGTGGACGAAATTTAAGGTTTGGGAACCTTAAAATCGTCCAAGCCTAGAATCTAGAAGGATCTTGGATTGCTTAGGGCCTAAGTTATTCAATTAGGGTTAAAGGTGGAACCCTAGTATCCCATAATATAAATAGATCCCTAGGGTGAGGGAAATCGGCACTCATGCAAGGCAAGGAACCCTAGGGCCGATTTCTCACCCTCTCCCCTCTCTCTCAAGATCATTCTCTTACTAGTTGGTGTTTGTAAGCCATTAGAGGAGTGACAATTGTGACTCTAAGCTCCAAGAAGAAGAAGTACCAAGCAAGTAATCTAAGGTATTGTTCTAGATCCAATTTTATATGATTTGATTCAATTGTTTACATTAGATCTAGTATTGTAAGTCTTGGATTCAATGCATGTTCAGTTAGAGAAACCTAGATCCAAGCATTATGGTTTGCATGTGCCCATAGGAAAGTTCTTATGGCTCAAACCCATCAGTGGTATCAGAGCTTTGATTGATTTCTATTGAATTGATGCATTGGTTAATTACTTGTTTCTTGAAAAATTCGATTTTTAGTCTTCTGCCTGTTGAACTCGGTGAGTTCCACTATGGACTCGGCGAGTAGCTCCAACTCGGCGAGTCCATAGTGGGAACTCGGCGAGTTCGAGCGTCAGAAAGAGGGAGTTTCGGGATTTCTTGTTGTTTTTCTTGAGGAAACTTGCCTTAACTGTTTTGGGTCATTAAAATCTGATTTTAACCATATATATGAGTATATTCTTGACCAAACAAAAGATAATTACCAATTAGTTGAATAATAATTTCCTTTTGTGATAATAATTGATTATTTGAATTGAATTGGTTAATTATTTTGCAAGTAATATTGAATAAGATCAAATTGAGATAATTTAATTGTTGATTTACATTATTTGCCTTTTGATCCTTATGTTTTGAAAAGTTCAAAACTTGTCCTCAAGCTTTATATATATATATATATATATATATATATATATATATATATATATATATATATATATATATATATATATATATATATATATATATGTATGAGTTAAAATATGCTAGTCTCACCGTTAGTAGGCCTCATTCACAAAGCCGGTCTATAAGGTGGGTATAAGGTTGCTACCTATAAAATGGAGCTTAATGGGTGTACACTCACACCCACCGCTTGGTTGACCGGTGGAGGGTCGTTAGCCGAACGGGTAGGATAGGGCAACTCTCTCTCCTCATTAATAAGTATAATGAATTTATAAGGTAACTAAACTATTTTATAAAATTCCCAATCTTGGTTACTTTAGGAAAAGTGAATTGATGCAATCCCATGAAATTACACTTTGCACCCTTGTTTAGATGTTAGTGGAGCGTGTGTGGTTAATCGGCACACTGATTGGTTCTAAGCAAAGGTGGCAAAGGGTGATTCAATGTTTGTCATAGTTTGATGGAGCGTGTGTGGTTCACCGGCACATCGAATAGGTGATTGTAACAATGAAGGCACCATGTAGATTTGCATGGTTATTCACACCCGCTTTGTGATCCTCGGTATCCCAGTCACAAACTAGAGGGGCATATCGAGATTTAAACATGCCAGTGAAAAGTTCAATGAATCTCAAAAAAAACCTAGGAATTCTCAATACATTTAAAACTTAAAGCTTATGTTTTTCATGGTGAAGAATTAGTGAATCGTCATTCACTTACCTCCAAATTATTTGCATGTTGGATTACGGTATCCCTTTTCTAATGTGTAAATAAAGTTGTTGGGTCCTAGCCCTAAATTTCCATTTTGGGTGTTAATTAGGGACTTAACTCTAATCAACTTTGTTTCTTTCTATTTGTAGATGTCTAACTCAAACAACGCTCCTGCTAGCTCATTCACACTAATGAGCCTTTGTCAAAAGGTGACTTTCGATGGATCGAACTTTAGCGAATGGATAAGATACATTCGCACGATCACGCATTACGAGGACAAGGAGTATGTTCTCAATGAGAAGCTCAAGAAGATCAATCCAAAAACTACCACTCCCGAAGAAATGGCTGTGTTTGAGGCACATGAGTGTGATGCAACGAAAGTCCATTACATCATGATAGCCACTATGAACTCCGAATTCCAAAAGTCCTATGAGGACATGTATCCTTATGAGATGCATCTAGACTTGATGGAGCGATACCACCAAAGCGCGAGGCAAGAGCGCAATGAGATCATAACGAATATAATCACTGCTAAAATGGGAAGTGGAGAATCCCTTACCGTGCACTTGCAAAAGATGCAAAGGTATGTCGATCGTCTTCGCAAGTTGAATCTCAACTTTGGGGAAGATTTGGCTATCGACATTGTTCTCCACTCCTTGCCCTCATGCTAAAACCAATTTAGGATGACCTACCACATGAACAAGGAAGAGGTCACCCTAAGCAAACTCCAAGGGATCCTAAGGACTGCTGAGAGCAATCTTAAGGACAAGTCTGTTGCACCATCTCCCAATCCGTCTACTGCTCCTGTTTTGGCTATTGGACAGGGAAGGGGCAAGAAGAGGAAGGCTTCTTTAAAGAACCACCGCAAGGGAAAGTCCCAAGATGGTTCCTCTTCTAGTGGGACCAAGGTTGATCATGCTAAGCCCAACCCCAACCCAAAGGAGGCAGAGTGCCATCATTGTCACAAAATAAGGCATTGGAAGAGAAGCTGCCCGGAATATCTGCAAGCCATCAAGGATGGAAAGATCAAGCCATCTTTTGCAGGTATATACACAATTAAATCTAATAATTCATCCCATACTATTTCTTGGGTTCTTGATACAGTGTGTGGTTACCACATTTGTTATGATTTGCAGGGACTAGGAAGAAGTAGAGATGTGGAGCTCGGAAGAATAAATCTAATCATAGGGAACAGAAGATTATCGCCTATTACCAAGATTGGAGTGTACTCTTTAGTGCTTAGGAATGGATTGAATTTAGATTTAAATAATTGTTGCTACTCACCAGATATGGCAAGAAACATCATTTCTTTTCATGGTTTGTTTAAACAAGGATTTAGATATTCGTTTAATAATGAGAATGGTTCTATTTATGCTTATCTAAATGGTGTTTTATATTTTGAAGCAATGCCTTGTAATGGAATTTATGAAACTGCTATGGTTGTTGATAACCTAGGAAATAATGTGTTGTGTATGGATTCTTCCAATAGTGTGGATAAAGCATCTTTGTGGCATTGTCGTCTTGGACATGTCAACAAGAAGCGCATAGCCCAACTCCAAAAGGATGGAGTGTTGGAGTCATTCGATCTTAGGGAAGATGACACGTGTGAATCTTGTTTACTTGGAAAGATGACCAAGTCAGCCTTCACTGGCACTTGTGAGAGGGGTGAGGGTTTATTGGATCTCATACACACCGACGTGTGTGGGCCCTTTAGATCCACCACAAAGGATAGGAACCGCTACTACGTGACTTTCACCGATGATTATAGTAGATATGGGTATATTTACTTAATCAAGCACAAGTCAAAAATGTTTGAAAAGTTCAAAGAATTCAAACATGAATTGGAGAATCAATTGGGCAGGAAAATCAAGATGCTTCGATCCGATCGAGGAGGAGAGTATCTAAGTCTTGAATTCCACGACTATCCCAAGGAATGCGGAATAATTTCGCAATTGACACCACCTAGGACACCGCAGTTGAATGGTGTGGCAGAAAGGCATAATCGAACCCTGTTAGACATGGTTCGTTCTATTATGAGTCGTGCTTCACTACCTATCTCATTCTGGGGGTATGCCTTAGAGACTGCCGCCCATGTCCTTAACCGAGTCCCTACAAAGAAGGTTGCCAAAACACCTCACGAGATGTGGACAGGGAAAGCTCCCTCGTTGGCACATATCAAGGTTTGGAGCTGTGAGGTTTTTGTAAGACGAGAAACTCACGAAAAGCTCGAACCTCGAAGTGAGCGATGTATTTTCATCGGCTACCCGCAGAAATCCTTTGGATATCTCTTCAATAGACCGAGTGACAATGTTGTCTTCATTGCAAGGAGAGGGGTTTTCCGAGAGAGAGAACTCATAAGCCAAGGAGACGGTGGGAGGAAAATCGAGCTTGAATAGATTCAAGAATCGATAGATGAAGGAACCTCTACCGCTGGCACTCAACCCGAGGAGGAAACTCTGGTTGAACCGATTGACGAATCCTTACCTCTTAGACGTTCCGAAAGAGTTAGAGTTCAACCCCAGTTTTATGGTTTTCATATTACTACCGAAGGGGACACGTATATTAGTGATGGTACACTAATTGTAATGTTCGTAGATCAGGGCTAGTCAATTTAGAGACAATAAGCGTCAAAAATGACTTTTTGATAGAAGATTATTTAGGATGAATAATCCTAACTAAGTTGTAGTATATTTTACAAGGATTCCGTACAAATAAAGAACGCCAAAATCCGAGTTATAAAGAAGAAGTTATGACTTGTTGAAGTTTCGCGACAGAACCGGCACAACGCTGAATGACGTAAAAAGTGAATTTACGTTAGAGTGATATTTAGCCTTAGCGATCTAAACGAGAATCGAAGATCTTGTTGTTAGTAGCGAAACGACGAAAAGTTAGGCAAGAACGGACGTCAAACGAAGAAGTTATGAATTTATAACGAAATTTTTTGTCCCGGCCTATTAAAAATAAATAATAAAAATAAAAGTCAAAATTAGCCGACGGAGTCTAAACAAAAGTCGTAGAGCGTAGTCTCACCTATGCGTGGATATAAAGAACGTCGAAAACGGAGTTCGTATGAAGAAGATATGAATTTTCGAAGTTTATTAAATAATTAATAATTAAATTTAATTATTAAATCCCGGTATTATCTGAAGACGAGTCATCGGACTCATCCGAAGTACGCCCCGCTTACAGCGAAGCATGACGACCTTCGCACTCGAGTTCTTCGGATGACGCATGCAGTGACGTTTCGGACGCATACGCCTGTACGCCCCGCATACTCTGAGGCTCCAGCCTCCTATAAATAGGATGCGAGGGCAGCCGGCTCAATTGCTATTTTTCTCTCTTCTCTCTCCTGTTTTGCATCGTTTTGCGTGCCCGAAGTGTCCCGAAGCCCCGGTATCAATCCCGAGTCCCGAAGCAAGATCCGAAGCCCCGAGAATCCCGAAGAGCGTGATTCCCGAGCCGAAGCTCTGCCCGCGAGAAGTTCAATTTTTGTGAAGATCTTCCAGATCTGCGGAGATATACTACTTCTGCAAGCCGTAGTGCTGTCTGATCATCTTCTGATCAAGTGAGTGTATACTATCTTTCATAAACACGATAATAATACAAGTATGGTTTGAGTGTATTAAGTATATTGTTGTTTATATGCGTGAGTGTGTAGTTACTTTCTTCTAACACATAAATATGAAGTATTTGCTATGAAATACGTGCTATGTGTTTATATATTATTTGTCTATTTGAGATGGGCGTGGAATTGATGTTTTATACAAGTGTTAAATGATTTAAACTGTGTAAGTATTTATATCTATGAAAATGTTTGGTAGAACTTGGGTAGATGGGATAGTTGGTGACTATGGAGTTAGCGCCTATTGTATAAACCTTGGCGACGATGTGACTTCGTGCCTATTTGATGAACCTTGGCGACTATGGAGTTAGCGCTTGTTGAGTAAACCTTGGCGACTATGGAGTTAGCACTTGTTGAGTAAACCTTGGCGACTATGGAGTTAGCGCTTGTTGAGTAAACCTTGGCGACTATGGAGTTAGCGCTTGTTGAGTAAACCCTGGCGACTATGGAGTTAGCGCTTGTTGAGTAAGCCTTGGCGACTATGGAGTTAGCGCTTGTTAAGTGAACCTTGGTGACTATGGAGTTAGCACCTGATAGCTATGGATTTAGTACTTGATAAATAAACTTTGGCAGCAATGGATTTCGTGCCAATTCCTTAGGAATAAATGAATGAAGGATAGTTGGTTCTTAGGGTAAAACCTTAAGAAGATAATGGGGATGGGTAATTGGGTTGATTGTCTGCTGATTAAATATAATAATTATATTATTGTGGGTTGAAAACCCTATATGCTCACCAGGTTCCCAAGCCTGACCCACTCAGTTTTCTTTTCATTACAGGTAATGGCACAAGGGTATAAGTTGGTGGACTTGACGAGAGATTTTGGATTATAGATCAGTAGTTATAAATAACTATTGTAAGATCTATTTTATATTGTTTTTGCTTTTGGTCTGTAACGAACATGACATCCCGAGGTTTTATTATTTAATGAAAATACATTCTCTTTGAGAAATGTTTTGATAAATGGTTATCATATTTTATTTTGGGAACAAATTCCGCAACCGTTTTCTTTAAACGATCACTCTGATTTATAAAACAAAGCATAAACAAATCGGTCTTTTCTGGCCGTGAAATTGGGGATGTCACACTAATAAACCTTGATGAACCTAATAGCTATAAGGAAGCCATGGCAGGCCCAGAGTCTGTGAAATGGAAAGAGGCAATGGATAGCGAGATCCAATCCATGTATGACAACCAAGTTTGGAATTTGGTTGATAACGTGCCCGGACGTAAGATTGTTGGGTGCAAATGGATCTTCAAGAAGAAGACCGATGTGGATGGAAACGTACACACATATAAAGCGCGATTGGGTGCAAATGGATCTTCATATTACTACTGAAGGGAATACGTATATTAGTGATGGTACACTAATAAATCTAGATGAACCTAATTGCTATAAGGAAGCCATGGCAATTAGTCTTAATTGTTTAGACACACATATGAACTGTGAGGTTTGGCAATTACTCTTAATTGTTTAGACACACATATGAACTATCGAAGGCAAAGGTGTATAAGTTCAAAAAGCCTTGATAAAATATTATCAAAGCACTAAGTATTAGAAACATGAACTTAAGAAATTCAATAAGTATTTTTTTTTTTCTGAAAGTTAAGATGTTTATGAATACATGTCGAAGCTAGTGGGAGCATACGTGTTATGTTTTATAATAATCATCATGATAGTGGGAGCATAAATGTTATGATTGTATGTGTTGGGCTGAAGTTCTGTTTTATGTTGCGTCTTTTGGGCTCGTAGATTAGCCTTTTATTCTCCGGTTTGGGCCTGTCCAACCGAGAGCCTTTTATGTATAGTATTTAAGTTAATGCTTGCATGCATATTAGGTCAAGATTCAAGATTTCAGTTTGTACATTCAAGAGTTCTACGATATTGCTTTCTTGTAATCTCCCAATCCTTTACAGTTGATGTTCTTAATCGAGCTCTTCTAAGGATTTTATTTAATCATTCAACACGATTGATTCAAGCTGTTGTGTTCTTAATATTGTTCTCTGGTTTGCTATTATTATTGCGTTCTTGCTGTTTCTTATACTTATACTTGTTCAAGATCTAATCGATCTTCATAGATTAAAAGTTGTTTTAATCCTATCAATTGGTATCAGAGCAGGAGACTGTGTAATCGATACACATCTTTTCTGTGAAAAAGATTTCCATTAGGGTTTTTCCGCAATCATCGATATTTATTGAGCCGTCGTCTTAATTGACGTATCTTAGTATTTATTGTTTTGCCCTAATCTGCTTTATTACAAGTCTGATCTTTGAACAGGTTATTACGATCATAATGGATGCGACGCATTCAAACCCTATTAATATTTCCAACAGCATTGGTTCGACGACAAAGATTCCAATCTTATACACCCATGACTATGAAGTATGGGCACATCATTTTGAAGATTACGTGATTGGATCGGAGGACAATGGTTTTCTCATATGGGAAGCCATTATCAATGGACCGTTTTCTCATTCCGCGACATCCAGAGTTATTAAGACGCAAAAAGAATACAACGATCTGCTTAAGGACGTGACGAATATTGCGCAAGATGAAAAAGACAAATTCCAGTGCAATATTAAGGCACTAAGGTTGATCAGATTCGCCCTTCAGTCCGACACATTTAGACTGGTCAGCTCATGCACTACGGCGAAGGAAGTGTGGGATAGACTTCGCGAACTGTATTCCACAGACGAAGATCTTGAACATTCTATCCAAACCTTGCTTCTATCTGAGTTTGGAGAATTCAGGCAAGGGGCTGAAGAAACTGTGACCCAGACGTTTGATCGCTTCAATCATCTTCTCAGCAAGATGATCAAACACGACATTGAAAGGAAGCTCATCGAACAAAAGGTTACTTTCTTGAACGGACTGCGATCTGAATGGAGAGCAATTGTTTCCACCGTCAAAGCCCATGAACAGTTTAAATCATACTCTTTGGCAAAACTGGTGGGTATTCTAAAGTCCCAAGAGAAGATTGTGGTTCAAGAGAAAAATGTTGTCTCCAGTCTTGGTTCGTTGGCCCTCCTATCTAAAAGTAAAGCTGTGATGGAGGATGAAGAACTCAATTTAGAAGAATATGACCTCTCAACTGAGGATTATGCCATGATGGTATCCAATCCTAAGAGGTTCATAAAGAAGAGATTCCCCAACAACAAAAACCGAAACTGGCAGGGTAGTTACAGCTCTGAAAAGGCGAACAATGAACCGAAGGCTGAGGAGTCCAAGAAGGAACCGAAGGCAGATGGCGATTCTGGAGTAAGCTGTTTTTACTATGGTGGCAAGAACCACTATGCTAAGGACTGTGTTCTTAAAAAGATGGCTGAAAAGGATGACGGAAAGGATGAGGAAGCCGTGCTGCAAAAGAGATTGGATGAGTTGAGAAAGAAAAAGTCTACCGCTAACCCTTCTATTAATGCTCTTATTGTGCAGGGTTCGGTTAATGACGATGAGTTCGGTAGCACCGAAGTTTGGTCTACTGACTCAGAAGACGAAGAAGTGAGGAAGCCTACTCATGGAAAGGCTTATATGGCTAAGGAGGAAAGAAGTGGTGGAAAATGCTTCATGGTGTCAAGTGCATCTCATATGAGGGGATACAATACCGATGGAGGAAGCAATGGACCGAAGGTGCAAGAAGATATGTGCTTCACGGCCAAACCACTCAGCCAACAGTTCAATGAGCTTGAAGAACTGATAAAGAAGGTACAATCTGTTTTTATTTCATCTAAAGTACCATCATCCTCATATGAGAAAGAACTAAAAAACGTTAACACAAGAATTTCTCATTTAGATAGTAGCTTAACTCAAACTCGAGTCACCAATTCTAACCTGACTGATCAATTAAGCAGGGTGGCGTCGAAGAGTGAGGAGCGGCGTATGTGGATTGAGTTAAAAGAGTCGGAATTAATTAAAGTCAAAGACGAAAACATTTATTTGCAGAGAGACAATTTGAAATTGTTAAAACAACGAAATGTTTTTTGTTTAATAGCTAAACGTTTATATTCCAATATTACTCAGCTTCACTTGGACTATGAAATAGGCAAAAAGATCCACCGTATGATTTTACCATTCCTGGAATTTAAGGAGGATGAAATCGATGCCGAAGCTTACAATTGTGAGAGTGTGATTTCGTCTGATGATGTCAACCCAACTTATCAAATTGGACTGGACAAAATTGAGTCCTTCATTAAATCCAAAGACCATAAGGACATGCTCAAAAATCTTTTGGACGAAAATGACAGACTTAAACTGAGAACCGAAACCATACAAAAGTTTGACTCTCTAAATGCCAAAGTAAGCTCAGAAAATAAAATCGATGTTGAAAATGCATCTGAGCTTAACGAGGACGAAAACATGAGTGAAATTTCTGTAGAGGATACGGTTGACTGCTCAGAATTTGTTAAAAGCGAAACTAAAAACCACAAAAATCTTATTTCTGAAAATTCAGTGGAATTCGCTAGACTGTCCCAACAAAAGTCCCCAAAATTAGTAGAAAAAGCTGTTGTGTATCAAAAAGTCAGAACCACTCCGAATCAAGTATACAAAGTGACTGGAGTAACCGAACATCAAACAGCTGAACTCACGGCTATTGTTAACGAAGACAATGCTGATGGCTGTGATGAGTTCTTCTGGGAAGCTCCTATTGACAATGGAAACGAAACCGTTGGCCTATCTGAAAGAACCTCTTGGATGAAGAAAGGGAGATACATACCTGAACCCTTGAACAAGCCTGATAATTTCAGTGAACCAAGCACAAGTGGTACAAAAGATACTCCTCAAGAGGTTGATCGTTCAGCAAAAGAAGACATTCCTTCTACGCCAACAGCTCGAAGTGAAACTTCATCAGATACTCCTTCCACTTCATCAGGGCAAACTGAATCTTCTTCGAACATTCCCTCTGCACCCTCAGCTCAAAGAAAAACTCCTAAAGTTCAAAAGGAACCAGCAAAGGTGACATCAAAAGCGAAAGCGAACGTTCATCATCAACCTAAACAGATGAGGGATAAAAAGATAGAAAGGAACCTAAGATACAGGAAAAACCTTTCTGAAAGAAAACAATTCTGGCACTCCCAGAATGCATACTATTCACACAAAGACAAGAATCTGAAGTATGAAAACAATCCCGTAAGAAAGCCTGATAATTCCAACAACCGAAACCAAAGGTTCGGTTCGCAAGAAGATACCAACCGAAAGCCAAGGTTCGGTTCGCATGAAAATACCAACCGAAAGCAAAGGTTCGGTTCTGAAAAGGATTTCAACCGAAACCAAAGGTTCGGTTCCAAGAACAACTCCAACCGAACTCAGAGGTTCGGCTCTGAAGTCAGACGAGAACAAGACTCAAAGGTTAACCCCACCAACGATCAAAAGCAAAAGGGTCACCTAGAGTCATCAGCAAGGAAAACATCACCATCCAAATCCAAATCCTCTCTTCCTAATTCTTCTCGTTTATCTCCATCTTGCTCTAACGCTAATTCCGTTGATTCTCAAAAACCTCGTCCATCTGCTGAACAGAAGGGAAAGCAGAAGGTCGATGAATCCAAACCTGAGTCCAAAGCGAACAAACCCAATCCTAACAAAATAAAAGTATTCACCATTAAAAAGAAAGATGAAACAACTTTAATTAAAAGAACATATCTTGTTGACATCTCTCTAACTATTCCTGTTCCCATGAAAACCTCACATGGACCCAAGAAACTTTGGGTTCCTAAATCTGCTTAATTTTTGCAGGTTATAAGTGACGAGCAGTTTTGACGAAGATTGGTACATCGACAGTGGCTGCTCGCGTCACATGACAGGAAGGAAAGAGGAACTCAGGGAATACAGATCTCTTGCAAATGGTGGCAACGTTAAGTTTGGAAATAACTCTTTCGGCACCATAAAGGGATATGGGATGATAACGAATGGTGATTTTACCATAAGGAAGGTGGCCTATGTGGAAGGACTTCAACACAACCTCATCAGTGTATCTCAGCTTGTTGGAGGTACAGGTCTCAAAGTTTCATTCGATGATGAAGGTTCTGAAATCATAGAGAAAAAGACAAAGAAAGTGATTCTGAAGTCAGAGCGAAAGGGTGAAATGTTTCCGCTGAACATGAAACCCATCAAAGGAAACCCAGCAATATGTCTGCTATCAAAAGCTCAATCCGACGAAAGTTGGTTGTGGCACAGAAGACTCTCTCATCTCAATTTCAAAGACATCAACCGACTTGTCACTGGAGGTCATGTTAGGGGTCTTCCATTGCTCAAGTTTGACAGAGAGCATTTATGTGCTGCATGTGAAATGGGAAAGCAGAGTCGTCAAAGTCATCCATCCATATTTAACACAAAAGTTGTTGAACCACTCGAATTGCTTCATATCGATTTGTGTGGTCCTTCATCTATTGAAAGAATCGGTGGTAGCAAGTACATTCTTGTTGTCGTTGATGACTTCTCTAGATTTACATGGGTGTTCTTTCTAAAGCTCAAATCTGAAGCGACTCAAAAGCTGAAAGTGTTTATCAAGCAAATTGAAGTCCAGCTCAAGAAGGTCGTTCGCAACATCAGGAGCGACAATGGTCTCGAATTCAAGAACAGGGAGTTTGAAGTGTTTCTTGCAGAAAAGGGAATTAGCCATAACTTCTCAGCTCCCTACACACCACAGCAGAACGGAATAGTCGAAAGACGAAACCGATCTCTGTGTGAAGCTGCCCGAACTATGTTAAGTTTCGCTTCCTTACCTCTTTATTTTTGGGCTGACGCTATTTCTGCTGCTTGTTATACACAAAACAGGTCCTATCTCAACAAGCGATTCACGCTCACACCATATGAGATATTAAATAACAGGAAGCCCAATGTGAAATTTTTCCACGTTTTTGGCTCAAGGTGTTTCATCTTTAACTCTAAAGAACACCACAACAAGTTTGATGTCAAAGCCGACGAGGGAATCTTTCTGGGTTACTCACTCACTTCAAAGGCGTACAGGGTCCTAAACAAACGATCAAGAAGGATTGAAGAGACATACTATGTGACCTTCGACGATAGCTATGTCAAGAAGCTACAGGCCATAGATGACACTGCCAGGGAAATCTTTCCTCAAACTGGTCAAGTCACAGTCTCAATCGCCAATATGTACGAGAATTTTCTGGATCTCTTTGACGAACCGGAAAAAGCTTCTCTCTCAGAAGCAGGTGCAGCCGACAACAAAATAGATCATATGAAGCAGATTGTCGAAGATGCTGCAAGAAGAATGCATGAAGGAGAATCGCCTACTGATGAATCTCCAACCAACAATGCTTCAGTCGAGGGGGAGCCAAGTTCTCTTGTCGAGGGGGAGCCTAGCTCACAAGTCCAGGGGGAGCCAAGCTCTACTACTTCAACCGAAGGTCCTTCATCAAGCGAAGGTAACTCTCCAACCGAAGATGCCCCTCCAAACTAAGGTGCTTCAATGCCTGAAAATCCAGCACCACAAGAAACCCCTGAACCTCATGTTTGTCAAGACTCATCAATTGAGGGGGAGCATGATGATATGACGCTTGATTTTGATAGCCAATCTGAGCCTGAAGAGATGATCAACGCTGAACTAGATCCAACCTTTGATCCGAATTACCCTCCTCTTACAAAATGGACCAGAGATCATCCTATCTCTCAAGTAGTTGGTGACGTATCTGAAAAGGTTCTGACCCGATCTCAACTGAAGGCAAAACAGACATCCTTATTCTCAAAGGTTGAGTTTTGTATGTTTAACTCATTTGTATCAAAAGTTGAACCGAAGACAGTGAACACTGCCCTCGATCACTCTGATTGGGTTCAAGCAATGCAAGACGAACTAAACGAGTTTGAAAGGAACAAAGTCTGGCGCCTCATTCCAACTCCTCCGGATGCTTCAGTTGTTGGTCTCAAATGGGTTTTTAGAAACAAAATGGACAACGAAGGTAATGTCATAAGGAACAAGGCTCGTCTGGTTGTCAAAGGATACTGTCAGGAGGAAGGGATAGATTACGAAGAGACGTTCGCTCCAGTAGCTAGGCTAGAATCGGTCAGAATATTTCTGGCCTATGCTGCTCACAAAAACTTTGAGGTCTTCCAAATGGACGTCAAGTGCGCATTTCTCAATGGAGAACTTGAAGAAACTGTGTATGTGGAGCAACCTCCTGGGTTCGTAAACGAAAAGTATCCAAATCATTGCTACATTCTGGATAAAGCTATGTACGGCCTCAAACAAGCTCCGAGAGCCTGGTATGAAACGCTTACAAAATTTTTAAAGATGTCCAAATTCAAACAAGGTTCGGTTGACCCAACCTTCTTTCGCAAAAAGGAAGGTAACCACCTTATGATAGTTCAAATTTATGTCGATGACATCATCTTTGGCTCTACGAATCCCGGCTTAACAGCTAAATTCAGAAAGTTGATGGAGACTAAGTTTGAAATGAGCTCAATGGGTCCTATTAATTTTTTCCTTGGTTTAAATATAAGACAGGGACCCGAAGGCATCTTTATCAATCAGGAAGCTTACACAAAGACTCTCCTAGCAAAGTTTGGCATGATGGGAGACTCAAAAGTCAAAGTCCCAATGGCATTCGACACCAAACTTACCCCTTCACTGGATAAACCGGCTGTCGACATCACGCTCTATCGTCAAATGATAGGCTCACTGATGTATCTAACTGCTAGCAGGCCTGATATCATGTTTTCTGTATGTTATTGTGCTCGATTTCAGGCTAATCCACGCGAACCTCACATGCTGGCAGTGAAGAACATCCTACGCTATCTCAAGCGAACCGCCTCCTTAGGTCTATGGTATCCATCCAACTCTGGCTTCTTCGTTCAAGCCTATTCTGATGCTGACCTTGGAGGATGTGGACTCAACCGCAAAAGCACAACTGGTGGTTGTCAATTTCTTGATGGGAAGTTGGTCAGCTGGCAATCCAAGAAACAAACATGTGTGTCGCTGTCTACTGCTGAAGCGGAAAACATTGCCGCTGCATCCTGCACATCACAAGTGATTTGGATCCAGAGTCAACTTCGAGACTATGGACTCAATATGAAGAAGATCCCTCTATATTGTGACTCTGAAAGTGTAATTAGGATCTGTCATAACCCAGTGCAACACTCTAAAACCAAACACATAGCACTGAGGTATCACTTCATCAAAGATCATGTGGAAGATGGAAATGTCGAAGTTCACTTCGTAAGAACCACTGATCAACTGGCTGACGTCTTCACCAAAGCTCTTCCAGAAGCATCATTCAATAAAATTTTGCAAGGACTAGGTATGATGGAATCAGAGTCAGTTCCTCACACTACCTCTCGATCTCAAACGTAAGAAGCGAATCCAACCGAACGTTCGGGTTCGGTTCAACCATTTCACTCGCTCATTACTTCAAAGGTAGTTTCTCCTTGTTGTATATTTCTGGTGCAAAATTTGTTTTTCTTTATGTAAAAAGTTTTTTTTATTGCATATCTAAACTCCTTGGTTTCTTAAAAATTTTAGTGAACCGAAACCAACCGAAGGTTCGGGTTCGGGTTCGGTTTTTCAAATTTTTTTCTGAACCGAAACCAACCGAAGGTTCGGGTTCGGTTTCTCAAAATTTTTCTGAACCGAAACCAACCGAAGGTTCGGGTTCGGTTTTTCAAAATTTTCCTCAACCGAAACCAACCGAACGCTCGGGTTCGGTTTTTCCAATTTTTTTGCAAAGTTTTTTTTTAATCGTATTTTTTTCTTTTCTTTTAACTCCTTTATAATTTTTTTTATGTCTTATTTTTTTACTTTTAATTTTTTTTATTTTTTTTCTCTCAATTTCAAAAACTCCAAAAATATTTTAATTTTTTTTGTGTGCTCCTTCGTTTATGGGGATATATTTCATGACTTACTTAAGTGTCCCTAGAAGCATGCTGCTGTATGTGTCCCAAGCCTCATAAGATTTTGAATAATAGCCTTCATGACCTGGTATACACAAACCTTGTCTTCCCAATATTGCTAACTCATTTATTCTAATCATGAGCTACCTCACTCTTTTCTCACATGAGTTCAGAGTCTCCTGCTTGGTCCTTATGTTCGCAGCAGAGGTACTATGTCTTCTTTCACCATCCCCATTATACTTCTCCATAACATTCGCATCATCACTGTAACCCTTGAGACTCTCAGCAACTACCACTGAGGTTTATGGTTACACAATATCTGTGTTTATGATCTTAGTATCGTGCCACTACGAGCTGAGTGAAACCCAAAACTCAACACCAACGAATTGACGGTGACCAATTAACTTGATCAAGTTTTCACCAATGAATTAACGAATGTACCTTCATGAAATCTCATTTTTTTTGCGTGGTTCCAATGAAATTGTTACACACCATGACATTTCTTCCCAAGGGATCCAGTTTTAAATTTTTATCTGAGATTTCATATTAATCCAAGCCACTACAAAGTTAACTCATACCTACTTGTTCAACAGACTACACTGGTCTCACAAGTACTTTGTTCACGTTCGTTCTTATATCAGGAATTGAATTGTTGAATCAAAGCGAAACCACCCTTAATTTGCCTTATTTAAAGAAGCCTTTCAACATTTATTGATAAATGTTTGATCGTAATTCAACGGGATTCCACACTAACACTTTGAGGTCTCTCTTGACCTTGAAGGAAGAGATTCGTGCCCGGGATCATCAGTTTCGTGTCATCATTGACATCACAGATAATCCTACACAGAGTTGCTTTATTTCTTTAATTTTTTTTTACACTCTTTGCACGAAAATCCTAGGTTTTCAAAAATTTCGTTACTAATTATTTTACAGGCTGGATAATTAATGGATGGTTCATAATGAAGTTGTGGTTACCAATAATTCACGTGGGCATTTTATTCAAAAGATGGCGTTTAAAAAGGGATAAGTTCAAAAGGTTGCTGACGGGGCGGGAGTTCAAAGGATAGAAATTCAAACGACGGTACAAAAGGAGGGCGCGTGAATTTGAAGCGGCCGCGCTTTTTCTGACACTATTGGACGCGTGTGCAGTATTGAAGCGTCATCCATCTGGCATTAATGGCGCGTGTGGAAATGGAAACGGTTCCTCTCTCTGAACCAGCGCTTATTGGGCGGCGTGATCCTAGGAATCTGACACTCTCTCTCCTACGTGATCATCGCACGTCCCAACTGTCACCAATCAGTCAATCAAAAACCCTTCCGTATTTCAATAAGAGATTTGACACGATCTTTCTCTCTCCTATCACCTACTATAAAAAGCCATCAACACCACCTTTTACCTCTTTACTGCCCCCATAATTCCAAAGCAAAATTACTCCCAAAACTCTCTCCCGGTCATCTTCTTCTACACACCTGCAACAATGGCTGAATCTTCATCCGTTCATGCCACTTCTCAAATTCTTCCCATCAGACCTCAACAATGCCTTGTCATTGATCTGAACCCACTAGCCTATGATCCCTACATGTCGCCGGTCATCGAATGCCTCAAGTACTCCCAGCTTGCTCCGGCATTGTCCAGAATTGAAACGGTGCCAATGGTGGCTCTATCTCAGGTCTATGCGACGGCCTACTACGACAAGGGCGTCGACAGGATATTTTTCGAAGTGGCGGAACACAAAACGTCGATTTCTCGTCCCCGCTTCTGCACCATGCTTGGGTTTGCTGCAGACCCATCGCGTATTAACCCAGAGACGATTCCGATTGGAATGTTATACAGCATGTTCTACAACATGGGCTACACGGAAGTTCTTACCTCAGTCGCCAGGTTCAAGAAGTCATGCCTACCGCCCCTGTGGAATGGGTTATTTACAGTTCTCTTCAAGGGACTGTCTAAGAGGAGCTCAGGATCGGACGGGGCCAGTCGTCTTTTCCTGTCAATCATGTATGGGGTGTACAACGGGATCAACCTCGATTATGGGTTTGTCCTTTGGCAACAACTGATTCAGAGCCTTTCTTCCACTTCTCGACACTCTGAAGTGTCGCTGGCCCGGTTCTGGATCTTGATCACAAGATGGGCCATGGACAGGTTTGAGGTCCCAACTGCTGACGGTGCACCGATGTCTTCTGTTGGTACGTTCCATACCAAGAAGATTATCGTATCCGATGCATCGAAATTCTCCTTCATTGGCTCTATCCCGGAGTCGATGTATGGTAGTGTGCCATCAGACAGCAGTATGATCAAGGCGATCAAGGAGTTAGGGCCATCTGGTCCGAGGGAACTGACACCGGACATGCTGCGATCCATTCATGATGCCGACAAACCGGTAGCCAGGGGTAAGAAGGCAGACAAGGGGAAGAAACCATCCAAAGCCCCAAAACCTTCTCCCAAGAAGCGCAAACAACCGAAGGCTGCTTCGTCACCACAACCGAAAAGGAGGAAGACCCAACAAAAGCGAAAGCTAGTCCTTCCCTCCTCATCAAGCGAATCCGAAGGTGAGAGTTCGGACTCTGAGGGATCACAAGGAGACGAATCTCCACAAAGAGGCAACACACCCCCTCGGTCCCCAACCCCGGAGATGGAACTTCACCAATCCCCAGTTCCTTCCCCTCCACCCACAATTCCTATTTCCATTCCCACCATAAACCCTACTATACCACCAACCTCATTCCCTATACCACCACCCATATTCACCACATCAACCGAAACCCCACCTGTAACCGAACCTCCACAAACCGAAACCCATACGTCACCACCACCCGAAACTCAACCCCCACCCACTCAACCTGAACCAACCAAACCAATAACACCCCCAGCTTCACCACTACCTCAATCTCCAGAAGACGCCTCCGACGGCGATGATCAATACCTTGGTGGTGATCACATGAACTATGATTCGGTCTATTATAGTCCGTTTCAAGTTCAAAGGTTGCTCAACTTCTCGCCTCCTCTTCCAACCAGCAGTCCTCTTTATCTGAAGCCGCACTTCAGGAGATAGTTGATGCCTTCTCCAAGGCTCAACATGATTCAATGGCCTCAGCAACTGCTGCGATAGACGCCTCCACCCGAGCTTGTGAGGCGGCGACCGAAAAAGTCGATAAACTATTCCATGACGCTACAATCCTGCTGCAGTCTATGCAGGACAACGCCGAAGCCACCAAAACAACTCTGGAACCACTTGTCACTCAATTGGCCCAGTTTGTAAAGACGGAGTTATCCTCGTTCGCTACCCTCAGACAAAACCTTAGCGACGACAACTCGGCACTCCGTGCCTCCATCGATGCCCGCTTGGCAAAGCTTCAAGAGGATCTTGCGGCTGAAAATTCACTGATGGACGTCCTGGCGAGTAAGACTACTGCCCTCAAGGTCAAGAGCACCCAACTTTCCAACTCCGAACAACAATTGGAGGCTCTTCGATCCGAGAGGGAAATCATCAAGACGTGTGTTTCGGATGTCCACGCCGCTCTATCCAACATCCTGGAAGCACACGACCCCATCCTCAATCACTCAGTGAGACGCACTCTCGCTGAGAAACTCTCTCCGGCCATGGCCCTCTTGAGTAAAATTGAAGGCCTACCCAGTTTCGTGTCCATTCCGAAACAAGGGGGAGATGAGAAGAAAGGATCGAAACCCCCTCCTTCCTCCAAAGCTACTCACACAACCGAACCACCCCCAACTGGTCATGCCTCGGGTTCGGGTGTGAAGAACAAAGGCAAAAACATAGCAGAGGGAGGAGATGACAATGAAGATGAAGATGAAGACAAGGAGACTATTGCAGACATGTTAAAGAGAAAGAACAGTCGCAATACTGATGACGATGTCAGTCGTGTGGCACGTGAAGCTGAAGAAGCCGAACGTAAACAAAAAGAAGCCAACGATCTCCTTGAGAGCCGAAAGCTGCTCTTCCCTGCCTGGACCAGGGATCGTCTGATAAAAGAAGCCATAGAGACTCCAAGCATACTATGGCTCGAGCCGGTGATATCGTTCGACTGCAACAACTCGGTCGATTCGCAATTTGATATGCCGCTGACTCGAAAGGCGTTCATCTTCCACGCCTTCTCCAACATTTTCGAAGTCCCGCATCCGAACGATGAGCTTGACAGGGAGCTCATTGACTTCTACCTGGAGGCCGCTCGCCCTCAATACCTTACATGGAGCGCCCAGAAGATTGTCAATGTTCGGGTGATGAAGCCGTTTGCCGTGGGGAGATTCACAAACGTCAAGTTCAAGCTTATCCGAGGATCTGCAAGAACTGCTCACATGATCTCTCTGGCGGATCTGCCCAATCTGAACCCTCATGATTGGATAGTCTTGTACAACATCTTGCTGACAAACGAAGCCGAATATGGTCCCATCTTAGACCATGTCAAAAGGATGCTGGCATGCTATATCATGGAGGTGGCCCTAATGGATCAGGAGGTTGCCACAGTGTTTAAGAAGAAACCGAAAGTCAAGCCTGTGGGATCGGCCAGTGATCTAAACACGATGAAAATGGGCAAGATAGATTCGAGGCGAAACTCTGTGATGTTCAACAGAGCCGAAGGACAGAAATGTCTGTTCGCGTTAGCTGACAAGCACCTCTACACCACTACCTGCTTGGAACACGTCCTATCAATCGTCAAGCGGTGTAAGGACAATTCGGCTGATGACATCAAGTACTTTGAAGATATGATCAATTGGTACATCCGGTTTAGACAGACCATCCTTTCCATAACCAAGTGTCTGTTTAGTACCGTGAAGAAGAAGGTACCAGCTTCAGCCGCCGGCCCAAGTAAGAAGTGAAGGTCTCGCTCCAAATTGACGCAAAGGGGGAGATTGTTGGGCTGAAGTTCTGTTTTATGTTGCGTCTTTTGGGCTCGTAGATTAGCCTTTTATTCTCCGGTTTGGGCCTGTCCAACCGAGAGCCTTTTATGTATAGTATTTAAGTTAATGCTTGCATGCATATTAGGTCAAGATTCAAGATTTCAGTTTGTACATTCAAGAGTTCTACGATATTGCTTTCTTGTAATCTCCCAATCCTTTACAGTTGATGTTCTTAATCGAGCTCTTCTAAGGATTTTATTTAATCATTCAACACGATTGATTCAAGCTGTTGTGTTCTTAATATTGTTCTCTGGTTTGCTATTATTATTGCGTTCTTGCTGTTTCTTATACTTATACTTGTTCAAGATCTAATCGATCTTCATAGATTAAAAGTTGTTTTAATCCTATCAGTATGATTATTAAGGAAAGTATTGCAAGGTTAGCAATATTAATTATAGAAAACAAGAGTCATACTTTGTAAAGTCGCAATAGTTGAAGAGTTGTTTTGCTATAATTAAGGGAGAGAATATTATGCTTCATTTCAAATCTAAAGGCTTAGGTTGAGAAATGTTAATAAGTTTAGTCAAAGGTACATAGTGTGTTCTTAAAATTTCGATTATGATTACGGCATCCCTCTTCACAATTCGAATTTTGAGAACATAGCAAATAAAACATTATGTGTCGTGTCCCATACGCTTCGGGTATAGGATCAATTGAAAATGTTTTAATGTTTGGCCATTCTAAAATTTTCCAAATGTCTAGCACATTTAGAGGGAAAAAAGGACTAGAATCGGTTTTGACTAAAATAATTAAACAACTATCAAAGGACAATCCAAAGTTCGACGATGATTGGTCGCTTGTGAGTAGTTGGAAGTATAGTATTGGAAAATATGGAAATGTTTCCATATTGGATGGACCATATCGACATCATTACGAATAGATAAGATTATATTAAGAATGAGTTGTCATATGGAAAATATGGAAGCGTGTCCACATTGGGAATTGAATATTAAAAAAATATGTGTCTAAGATTAGGAATTTTTATGCATAAGGATGTTCAAATGAATGTACTTTGAGTGAGAGACATCATATCTAAGGAATTGTCTTGTAACAATCTCCGATAGAAGATTTTGTAATATCATTGGCAATAGTCTTTGTGACTTTGGTGCAGTGACATTACAAAAGGATCGTTGCCTAAAATGTTAGAATCTAGCATACTCTATAAGTAGCAAGAATTTGATATTCTTTAACTTATGAAAAAAGGATTTGGAGTTGTGAAATGAGAATGATTGGAAATGTGTTCAATTTGGTCTATTTCACAAAGTAAGAACCATAGGTTAACATTGTGTGCATGCTAAGAGCATGGGACAAGTGTAATAATTCAAGTAAGAAGTTGATTAACCGAAACGACAAATAATGAGTAATCAATATGGTGATAAATAAAAGGAGTTTGATTTATACTCAAAGGTTTGAGGCCATATGGGATTAGTATTATTCTTGTGTTTCACATTTGCATGTTTTGACTTCCAGAATAATTGAATTTATTAAGAATAATCGAATTATTCGAACGGGCCACAGTCGTTCATATGTTGGAAGTAGGTATGAATGAAGACTGTCATGAATTGGTTTGTAGATTGTCTAGAACGTATTAGACATAGCAAAGGTTTGTTGCAACGTTCATAAGTGCTTATGAATGTGATTTGAGCATTGGATTAAACCAACGCTCACTTGGATCACTCCATGAATTGTATCACGAGTGATTGGTGAGACGATAACATCTTATATTCTTGAAACCGAGATGTGTGAGTTGTATCTTGCAAATCAGTTGCACATTGATAATATGTAAACGCACTAGTAACTTGGTGTTATAAAACATATTGTTGTGTGTGATTCGGTGAGTGAGTGCAAGCAAGCATTGTATCAAAGTTTATCCGTTCCTTTTATCCAAGGTAGGATAAAAGCGATATCTTTGGGCCCCTCGATGATTTTGTGATGACAAACGTAAATGCTCGGCCGGGCTAGGGCTAATTTGATTTGTTCAATTAGTCTGTCGTCATAAATCGGAAATCGAGATATAGTACAAAGAGAATGATTTGAAATCATATCTCATATGATATCTAGAATGGAGGAATATATGATCCCTTATCTAAGGACACGTATATCTGATATGATCAGAGTTGACAGCGGCTTTGGAAAGCTACGATTGCAGATCAGGATCTTAAGTCATACGCAGAATAGTTATTAGACTTATCCAAGTGGGAGACTGTTGGATTAGTGTCTAAGTCCATAACTATTTTGGTATGTACTTGACCCGATGGTGCATGGTCCTTTTGGGTTGCCTTCACCAAAGCAACTTGATTGGAGAAATAAATAAAGAGAGAGGTTATTATGATTTATTAATATGTTATAAGAATAATATATTAAAGGAGAAATCATATTTGTTTAATTAATATTAGTCAATAATTAATTAAGAATTAATTTTGTGATCAAGTGTAATTAATTAAACTAGAGGGGTTGAATTGTAATTATGTGATAACTACAAAATAGGGAAATGGTTATCCTTGTTAAAGGATGGACGAATTCAAGGATAAGGATATCCTTAAAATCGTCCAAGGTCCAAAAGATAGGGATTTTCAAGGCTTATCTTATGGTTGCTTGATAGGCAAGTAACTAGATAAGGATAAGGACTGAAACCCTAATCCTAACCCTATATAAAGACCCCAAGGCTCATGAATTCGAAAAAGCCTTCCCAAGAGGTCCTAGAAACGAATTCAATACCTCCCCTCTCTCCTTATACCTTCTCCACTTGCTTATGGTGTTTGTAAGCCATTAGAGGAGTGACACTTGTGACTCTAAGCCTTTCAAAGTCAATTCAAGGAGGAATTGGGATTGTTATTGCTACATAACAATCAAGGTACTATCTTAAACCTAATTATAGGTTAATATTGATTTCCATATGCTAGAATTAGGGTTTATAGTCTTGGATAACTTGCATGTATAATAGAGAAACCTAGATCCAAGCATTATGGTTTGTATGAGCACATAGGATGTCTTATGACCAAAACCCATCAGTACCATCCGTGATTACTTGGGTCGCTGAGGTTCATAATATTGAACATTTGAGGCAAAGTGGTAGCTTGGTCATGAGCATTATTGTGGAACCAATTCCAAGGTGGTGGGACTGTTTGTTGGGACGCAGAAAAGGCAGTCGGGTGGACTGGTGGAGTGTTGGGTCGAAACTGAAGTTGGGCCGAGGAAGCAGGAGATTGGACCTGCATCTGATGTGGAAGGGGAAGCAGTCCATTAGAGAAGTTTGAGGGCCCAAATTGCAATTGCTGGTGGGTTGAAGCTGGCAAGGGATACCAGTCGAAACCCCAACCATGAGGGGCATGTTGCGGATTTCTGGAACTGTGTTGATTTCCACGACCACCACCACATCCGTTTCTACAACCATTATGACCACCTCGGGAGGTATTGTTGCCACGAAAATCACGAGAATTATGGTTATTATTCACATGTTGAACATTGAGAATTGAAGGAGATGATGAGTTGTCTTGATGATTACTTGTAACTAGCCTTTTTTGAAGCTGATTCATGGCCTTTCTTCAAGAGCCAAGATGGATCGTGTTTCCAATAATGTAGGAAACGGGGTATGGTGGTGGAGTATACTAGCAATATGATCAAAACGAGGGTTAAGACCATTAATGGTATAGTTGACAAGATTCTTCTCAGGAACAACAGCTTCAATGTTTTCAAGTAAATCAGCAAGATTTTTAATCTGGGTGCAATAGGCATTGATTGTGGAGTCACCTTGTGTGATATTCCAAAGTTCCTGGTCCAACTGCATTTCTCTTGCATCTTTGTTGTCATGAAAAAGATTTTCCAAGGAGTCCCACAAATCATAAGCATTATGATTCTTCTTGTGAACAGATTGAGTGAGATTTTGGGTGATTGTACCAAAAATCCACATCTTGACTAGAGCATCAACACGTTCCCACTCTTTCTTATTAGCTGCAACCGTCTAATCATCACGAGGATTAAGATGTTCTGCCACACCAAAGGCAGCACAATGAGTTTCAAACACATCTCGCCATGCATCATAGTTCATGCGCTCAATATTGAGAGTAAATGGGATGTAAGCTTTGATATTGGTAATGCCATAAGGTTTATCAAAAGTATTTGTAGCAGAAGAAGAGGAGGAGACCATCGTGTAGCCGAGAGGAAAACAAATTGAATGAGAAGAGAAGCAATCGACACAGGGAAGAAGAAGTTGACGGCTAGGGTTTTAGCGAGTCTTGGTGCATGTCTTCTATTTCGATTGTTCTATAATTTGGCTTGAGCTTCTCGCTTAAGTCTTGTGGTTTTCTTGGGCTAATAATATTTGTTTGTAGTTCAACAAAAAAAAAATTAAATGACTACATTGAATATTTTTGTAGTTTTCTCTTGATTGACTTATATATAAAAATTGTATTATATTTTTATTATTACTATCATTATTCTTCTTCTTAATTTTACTATTTTTTTATTATTACTATCATTATTCTTCTTATTTTTACTATTATAATTATTAATTATTAACTTTATATATTTTATATGTAGGCAAATGATCTATTGCAGTGTTTATGAGTTTATTCATTAAAATGTGTTTTTTATTAACAGATAATAGGTGATTAATAAATGATTTTATTACAGATAATAGATTTGGTCAAACATGAGATCTTATGGTATGCGCATATGAGGTGTCCTTCACGCTACAGCATTAGATCTATATCTCTATAACAAAAAAAAAAAAAGTTTATTATGAGATTTTGTTTGATCGAAATCTTGTTTTAAAATATTAAATTAACAGCCATATATTCCCTTTGTCAATATTCGACTAGATCACATACTTATAGATTGAGATTCTTTTGTTAATAGGAGTAGAACGTATTAACATTGTTTAATATTCGACTAGATCACATACTTATAGATTGAGATTCTTTTGTTAAATGGAGTAGAACTTATTAACATTTGTTTAAGATTGTTATTCTTATGGTCATTTTGTTTCTAATAGATTATCTATTTTGGTTAATTCACAAAAGTGTAAAGCAATTCACGGAACTTTTATACTAGGCCCTTTAAAAATAAAATTTTTGTAATTTCCAAACAATAATTTTATTCACGTTAACTACATTCGTATCATATACTTGTGGGATATATAAACAAAAACACTATGGATTTTAAAGGTATCTTCGAAAATCAATGATCTTGGTCATTTTGTAATATATACATTGTATATTTGTTGTTATAATTTTATTGTTATCATTGTTTTTATAGTTTTTAGGATTTCTTATGTACATGCTACCAATGATCTTTAGTGTCCTTTTAAATGATAACTTTTAGGCTCAAAGTTCATATCGGTTATTATCGACAGAAACTACGACTGCCTACTCACAGCGATTGGTTTGGGAATGAGAGAGAATGGCGACTTGTAACGTCTCGAAAATCTAAGGTAAAATTTACATTTTTAAAACAATAATCCTACAATGAGTTGTTCCAAAACCAATCAAAGTTAATATATTATAAAAACATCATAGTAATATCATTAATAATTGTCAATGCAGAAAACTTTGGGGGATGCTATGTATATGGATGGCAACGGGGCCGGTTCGGCCCAGTTTCTAGTATCCCCGTCTCCAAAACCAATAAGCTTTTTACTCCCCAAAACCGTCCCGATCTCCGTCGGGGATCTTAACGGTGATCCCCATCGGGTATTACCTTTTACCCAATCACCATTGGGGAAACCGATAAGGGTAAATAATCATGTTACATATTTTTCTTTGATGGTATTCAACAAATTAGACCCATTTTAAAATAAAACTAAATTTTTTAAAATGATAGCTTAAGACAAACTATGGCATATAAATCTCAAACATCATCATGAATAACAACAAACTGGATAAATATTATATGTTTCAAACACCATCAAAACCAAAAACAAAAAAAGGTACGATTACATGATCAAACTACAATACTAATGTCTCAAAAAGCATCACCCTTTACATAATAAATACTAAATGTCTCAAACAACAAGCTGATGACACAAATTACCAACTCAAATTCTCAAATCAAAAGTTCCAAACTTGCCAATTTTAAATCTCAACTTTCTTTATTTTCCTACAAAATATCAAACCGTCTATCAGTTGAGTAAACAATTTAGTAATAAGTAGAGACATTAACCAAGGAAATCACAATAAGTCGGTAATGTTATTATAAAGTCTATTTACCTCTTCCACATCATAATCATACTCAATAGTACGACAATAAGCTTCTGATTCACCCGAACAAGTTTTTGGGAATAAAAAATACAAAATGTACCAATAAAATTTATATCTATAAGTTAAAAGGGAATTTTTAATACCTAAAATTAAATATGTCATACCTCGTAGTTCATTCAAGAGCCAACTTTGAGCACACATCATTGCCTCCAACATCTTCGTGTGTAGTCGACCACAATGAGGGCTTACCAATCTTCCACTGGTGCTGAATGCAAATTCTGACACAACAGTAGAAATAGGAATTGCCAAAATATCTTTTGCTATTCTTTGTAGTGTTGGGTACTTAAACCCATTTGTCTTCCACCAACCTAGCAAATCAAGGTCCACATCTTATGGCAAAAGTTTCTCTTTCAAATAATTATCCAACTATGTTGTAATGCCAGTATCATCATGTTGGCTAGCAATCGAAGCAATACTCGAGAAAAGTTTCTTAAATTCAACACGATGACCAACCGAAGACCCTGAAGTGAAAGATGAACATCCAACACCCTCATAACTAGTTCTAGTACCAGGAGAACTGGATTCATACTCTTGAAACAAACTATAGACTAGTTCTTTAAGTTTTTCAATTTCACTCTCTCACTTCTCTTCTCCATAAAGCACCGAGTTTATACCGAGGATCTAAAACTGCTTCCATCCCCATAATCCCATGTATAACAGACCAATGGTTATCAAAAATTTTGAAGCATCTTAGTAGCCATCTGCTTATTAACTTCATTAGAAGAACACGTCCAATCAACCAAAGAATATCTAATTTCACATATATGGAAAAAAATACATTTGTTGTAGGATATTTTGTACCCAAAAACATTACAGTTACCTAAGAATTACAAAATAAATAAAAGTTAGTGAGTTATCTAAGGATAGTTTAAAATATGATACATTACATTACACAAAATATCATATAAGAATAGATTTTACCTCATAAAATAATTGCAATCTATCACAAATTTCTTTGGCCAACTCCCAATCACGCTCACTTGGCAAACACTTATTCTGTGATTCTCGTTGTTTTAACTTCTTGAAGACTACTTTGTAAGCTATAGCAACACTAAGCATTAAAAACTAGAGTTCCACCTAGTCTTACAATCAAGTGCTAAGTTTTTTGCAAATGGTATTTCCAAGTTTTGAGCTGTTTCCTCAAATCTTTGCTGCCTTTTTGGTGTTGCGGTCCAAAATGCCACACTATCTCTAATCCTTTCAATCTCATCCCTAATGATATCTAAATCGTATTGAACAATTAAGTTCAAAATATACGCATATCATCGCATATGAAACAACCTCCCCCTTTGAATAAGTGAACTCAAAGGAAGTTTCTCCAACAATATGTTAATAATTGCATCATTTGTGGTGCAGTTATCAAAAGGTATTGTGGACAACTTTCTATCAAGTTTCCAATCATACAAGCTGTCATATAGCATATCAGTAAGAACATCGGATGTATGCGGACAAGGCACATAAGTAAACCTTGTTCAATAATCTATAGGTTAATAAAAATAAAAATAACTAAATTAAAGCCATTTTTAGTTGAACAAACAAAAATAATAAACATGTACCTCATAATTCGACTTTGCATATTCCAGTTTTGATCAATAAAGTGAGCAGTTATCACCATAAATCCTTTCTTTTGGTTGCTCTCCGTCCACATATCGATTGTAACTGCTACCCTACTAGTGTTCTTGTCCAATAACTTCAATGTATTTTGCTTTTCAAAATCATAAATACTCTTTATATCACCTTTAATGGTATTCCGACAAGGAACTTTAAACACAGGCTGGAGATTTCCTACGAACTTCCGAAAGCTGTGATGCTCTACTATTGAAAGGGGATATTCATGAATGGTGATCATCTCTGCAAGATCTCTCCTTGAATTATCTTCATTAAATGTGTAGTTGGAGAGATATGATGAACTACCATCAACCTTTTTTCTTTGTCCCACAAGAATATGTTGACGTATATCTTGAAAGGGTCGTCTTATACAAACTTTAAAATGATCATGTAAATGCCTGGTACCATTTTTACTAGACCCTCCCAACTTCTTCTTGCAATACTTCCACTTCGCTCTATCTATTCCATTCACTTTCAAGTTCTTAAAGTGATTCCAGACAACTGACCTTTGTCTCCTCTTCCTACCTACTGACTCAACTTCGTGTACAACATCATTAGGAGTTTCATTCTATGTCACAAAATCATTTGTAGCATGTGTTGATCGATAAGGCTTATTAACTCCATGATTGTTATCTTTGGGAGTATTTGTCTTTGAGCTATCAGCTCGTTGTTCCATACCTAAAACAATAATAGAACAAAAGCTCAATTAATAAATAAAATAAAACTTCACTTTACTGTAAAGTTGAAAATAAAGCAAAGTTAAAAATATAAATCGTAACATGTAGTCATCATTGACAATCATCATTATCATTATATCATTATCATATCATATCATATGATACTATATTATAAAGGAAACATTTTTCATTTCACCACATTCATTTAAAACACCCATGAATTTTTTCTTTCACCACATTCATTTGAAACTCCCTCGACTTTTCAATTTCTTTCTAATAATAATTATAAGTTAGTTAATAAGGTTAAATAAATATCAAACCTAAAGTATAATCATATATAAACTAAATTTCAATATTAAAATAAAATCCTACTTCTACTTATAATGTTATGCTTTTTTAACTTTTAACATATTATACTTAATTTATTAGTTTTAATATAGTATTGGATGTAAACCATTATCATTAAGGATGAGCATCGAAACCGGGTATCCGCCTTTGGAACCGAAACCGTCGGTTCCGAAACCGGAACCGCCTTAAACGGTTCCAGTTCCAGTTCTCATTTTTTTGGAACCGCTAGCCGCTGGGTACCCGTCGGAACCGATATATATATATATATATATATATATATATATATATATATATATATATATATATATATATATATATATGGGTAATACAGTAGCTTTTAAAGTAAAGACTTGAGCTTTTCAATTTACCATTTATATGATGTGTACAAATGCATGATAACGTATATACACTATGTATGATTACATGTTAATTATCCAGTTTATTGGTTTATTTTCCATATTTGCCACCAATTTCAAATCGTCATTTTTTTCTCTATTTATACATTTTAAAGCATTTACATATATAATTGTTAATGTTTATTGATTTTAAATGTTGGTTTATTAATTCTTAATGATCAATTTATCTACCTTTTAATGATATAATTAAAAAAAATCAATAAACAACCGGGTACCTAGTACCGGAACCGGTTCCGGTTCCGGTTCCAACATTCTAAGAACCGCCGGTTCCGGTTCTAGTTCCGATTCCTGTTCCTGACAATTAGGGCGGGTACCCGCCTATGCTCATCCCTAATTATCATTTTAAAGATACAATTTTGGAACAATTTGTATAAAATACTTAAATTATTATAAAAGAAGAATTTTTCCTTTCACCACATTCATTCGAAACTCCCATGCATTTTTTTTCACTACATTCATTTGAAACTTCCACGACTTTTCAATTTCTTTCTAATAATAATTATAAGTTGGTTAATAAGGTTAAATAAATATCAAACATAAAGTGCAATCATATAAACTAAATTTCAATATTAAAATAATATTTTTACTTCTACTTATAAAGTTATGTTTTTTTAACTTTTAACATATTATACTTAATTTATTAGTTTTAATATAGTATTGGATGTAAACCATTATCGTTTTAAAGATACAATTTCGGAACAATTTGTATAAAATACTTAAATTATTAATTTAAATATAATATTACATGGTCAACTTAAATATAAATTTTAGTTTTACTTAAACAACCCAAAAAATATTTTGTAAATAGATAAAAGTGATAAATTGTAGTGTCTTTCTAATAATGATTATAAGTTGATTAATAAAGTTAAATAATATCAAACATAAAGTATAATCATAAATAAACTAAATTTTAATTTTAAAATAATATCTTTACTTCTACGTATAAAGTTATGTCTTTAACTTCTAATATATTATACTTAATTTATTAGATTAAAAATGTTGTTTTATGTAAATCATTATCAGTTTAAAGCTACAACTTTTGAACGGTTTTGACAAAATACTTAAATTATTAATTTAAATACAACATTATAGTATCAACTTAAATAAAAATTTCAGTTCCACTTAAAAAATCAAAGAATGTTTTATAAATTATTAAAAGTGATAAGTTGTCGTGATAAATGCAAAAAACTAAATTGTAATCTCAATTTAACTAAAATATTTCCTAAAGATATTTTTATAATTGTTAAAAGTTTTCAAATAAGTAGCTTAAAATAACTTACAATAACAACAGTTAAAATAACACTATATAAATGATTATATTGTTACATTTAAGATAAAAAAAAACAATGTTTAATGTTTTAAATAATTATAATGATAGAAATTAAACATTAAGCAAATAAATTTTAAAAAAATTAATTAATAATAAAAACACCTATAAATAACATTAAACCATATATTATATTGAATTTTATTCATGTGTAACTCGCGGGTAGAAGATACAATTTTGGAACAATTTGTATAAAATACTTAAATTATTAATTTAAATATAACATTACAGAGTCAACTTAAATATAAATTTTAGTTAACTTAAACAACCCAAAAAATACTTTGTAAATAGTTAAAAGTGATTAATTTTAATGTCTTTCTAATAATGATTATAAGTTGGTTAATATGACTAAATAAATATCAAACCTAAAGTGTAATCATAAATAAACTAAATTTTCAATTTTAAAATAATATCTTTACTTCTACTTATAAAGTTATGTTTTTAGCTTTTAACATATTATAATTAATTTATTTGATTTAAAATATTGTGTATGTAACCATTATTAGTTTAAAGCTACAACTTTTGAACAGTTTAGACAAAATACTTAAATTGTTAATTTAAATACATTACAGTGTCAACTTAAATATAAATTTCAGTCCACTTAAAAAATCAAAGAATATTTTGTAAATAGTTAAAACTGATAATTTGTAGTGATAAATACAAAAACAAAATTGTAATCTTAACTTAACTAAAATATTTCCTAAAGTTATTTTTATAATGATTTAAAGTTTTCAAATAAGTATCTTAAAATAACTTAAAATAACAATAGTTAAAAATAACTCTATATAAATGATTATATTATTACATTTAAAATCAAAAAACAATGTTTGATGTTTTAAATAATTATAATGATAGAAATTAAAATATTAAGCAAATAATTTTTAAAAAATTAATTAACAATAAAAACAACTATAAATAACATTAAACCATATAATATTTAATTTTATTCATGTGTAACTCGCGGGTAGAAGTCATTCAAACGATTGAGATTATATAGTTATAATAGATGTATATATTATCATATAATTCAAAATAATCAATATATTATATCAATTTAGTATACAAATTATTATATCAAATTTAACAACAACGTTATTGTCATATTTAAAAGATACACATATTTATAAAGACTTCAACTATATAGATGTTTCTGCGCAACGCCCGGACATTCACCTAGTATACTTAAGGCTAGCATTTTTTCTTGAATCTCATGCATTTGAATCTCCCATTCATTTCTCATTTAACCGCATTCATTTGAAACTCCCATGACTTTTCAATTTCTTTCTAATAATGATTATAAGTTGGTTAATAAGCTTAAATAAATATAAAACCTAAAGTGTAATCATATATAAACTAATGTAATACCCTATTTATTTATTTGATAAATAAATAAATTAATGAACGAATAGTAGCCCTAAAATAAATAGTTATATATCAAAGGATGGTCTTGAAGGGCTAATTGTCATAATTTTAGAAGTTGGGGGTCAAAAGTGTAAGTTTTGGATTTAATTTGAGAAGGAATTCAGAAGTTAGGGTGTGTTGGGTAATTAATGGACTTAAATTGAAAAGATTTGAAGGCTTAAGGGTTTATTGGTAATTTAGGGATCTATTATGAAATAAATTTATGAGATCAAGGCTTAAAATGTAAGTTTTGGAGTTAGTTTGTAAAGATTTTTGAAGGCAGGGTTAAAAGTGTAAATTATTAACTTATTTTGAAAGAAAAGAAGGAAGGAGGGATCGATTATGTTAATATGGGAATGTGTTTTAAGGCACCGGGTATTTAGTCATTGCATAACCCTAACCCTAGAGGGTATCACCAGCCGTCACCCTCCTTATGTCTTCCCTTCCCAGCCGCTACCTTCCCTTCTCCTATGCTCCGGCGTCGCCTCCACTGTATCAAGGTCGCTAGCCGCCGAGCCAAGTGCAGCCGTCTCCTTTGCGTTGCGAATGAAGATGAAGATCAACGGAGGCGTTGTGTAGTCGGTCGTGGAGAGGGTCGAGTCACAGCCGACATGCCGCTGTGGTTGTTGCTGCTGGATTACTCGCTCACCGCTGGTCACCGTGGCCTTTCTTGCCGGGGAAACGAGCCATGGAGGAGTCTCTGCCCTCGGTTGAAGTCGCTGCCACTATTCCTTCTTCTTCATCCTTTTATGTCGTTGTTCACAGCCACACCCGACTGTTGCCGGTGCTGTTCCAGCCGCTGCCTTCCTCGAGCGCCACTTTCTAGCCATCGTGTCACCGCCGCTGCTGCCTAGCGGCCGATGAAGAGAAAGGTTGCTGCTTCGACGTGATTCATTTGTCGAGATCGCAACCCCAACCGTCATCCCCACTGTTTTGTGGTTGTTGAAGTCTATCAGCCGATGCCGCCTCTATTCGCCGCCTTCCTGTCGCCACCAACCACCGTGGAAGGTGGTTGTGTGCGTGTGCTTCTATGTGTTTAGGTGTGTGCTAGCATGCTATGTTTTAGTGTGTGATGTATGTTTTGGATTAATGTCTAAGTCCATAACTATAATTGGTAAGACTTGACCCAACCCGGCATGGTCCATTTGGGTTGCATGGCATCATGCACTTGGATAGACTATAATGAGAGAAATAAGACACTTATGGTTATTAATATATTATAAGTTCTAGTATACTAATAATAAGAATAATAAGATTATTTAATTAGTATTGATCAAGAATTAATCTAGGATTAATTAAGTGATCAAAAGAAGACTAATTAAATATATGGGATGATTGTGTAAATCATCCATACTTGTATAGTGGGCTAATGCTCCATGGATAATCAAGTTGGGCTAAAACCCATAGGATGGTCCATGTATGCTCAATGGTGTATTTGAACCCATGGATCTAAGGAAATGGAAAGTCATGACAATTAGGGTTTACCCTAATTGTAACACTATATAAAGATCTTATTCTTGACAAAATTGGCGACTAGTATCCTTCTAGAGAGGGCTAGCCGATTTCATGAAGTATAGATTTCTCTCAAGTTATTCCAAGTGTATTTGGTGTTGTGTGAACCATTTGAGGTGTCACACTTGGGGCACTAGGCACTCAAGCTTCATGAAGACTTTCTACATCAAAGAGGTATGTATTCTATCTTGTTACACTCATTGTTTTGTATGCTAGATTAGGATAATACCTTGGAAGTTCTTATTTGCATGTATAATAGAGAAAACATAGATCCAAGGTATTTAGGGTTGCATGTACACTTAGGAGTGTTAGAATGCTTAAAACCCAACAGTGGTATCAGAGCCTAGGCTTGTTTTCTTGTTATACTTGCAAAAGAAGCTGGAAAATCGAGTTTTGATGCTGTCTGCCCAGCAGACTCGCCGAGTCCATGAATGGACTCGCCGAGTCCAAGGCAAAAAGCATCCAACTCGCCGAGTTGGTTCGTGCACTCGACGAGTTGGACCCCCAGACAGCATAAATTCGACTTTTTTGGCTGGATTTGGACTAGGAACATTACCCTAAGATGTTTTTGAACTTATAAACTTG
Source organism: Lactuca serriola (assembly GCF_051521515.1). Classification (NCBI taxonomy): domain Eukaryota; kingdom Viridiplantae; phylum Streptophyta; class Magnoliopsida; order Asterales; family Asteraceae; genus Lactuca; species Lactuca serriola. The sequence continues at coordinate 42,705,443 of NC_136416.1, forward strand.
GTTTTGATGTGGTAATGTTCATGCTAATCCAATTTCAAAGATAATTGTCAATAGATTCATGTTTTGTATTAGTTTAAGGTTTAGACTAATTACATGAAAAAGTTTGATTTGAATTATCTTGTTCTTATGAGTTGCTTAGATTAATAGAAAAGTTGAGTGAAATAGTTGTTTTCAATCCAAATTAATCTAAGAGTTGATTCTAAAATGTGTTTTTGTAACTTGTCCTCAAGTTATATGAAAAGTCACATTTAAGTTTCATAAAACTCATAATAGTTGGCAAAGGTTACAAAAATGAAGAGTCTAGTTCTAATTAAATGGGTTTATGACTCCATAACTTGTCCTCAAGTTATGGAAGACCAAGAGTCTCTTCATTAATAAATAAATAAAGTGTAACCTTAATTAATTCCATAAGTTATAAAATAAAGAAAAGTTAATTCTTTTATTAGTTTAAAGTCTTCCATAACTTGTCCTCAAGTTATGGAACTTGAAGAGTTTTTGGATTAAAACTACTTTAAACACATAAGTTATGGAATTAATTAGTTTTGAATAGTTTCAAAACTTGCCCTCAAGTTTTGGAATTTGAAAAGTTTTCACTTATGAATACTTTAATTCCAAGTTAGCCCTTAGAATTTTAAAAAGTTAAAATTCAGCCCTTATACTTTATAATATTATAAGTTAATAATATATATATATATATATATATATGTATATATGTATATATATATATATATATGTATGTATAAGAGTAAAGTCAGTCTTACCGCTAGTACGCCTCATTCACGAAGTCGGTCTATAAGGTGGGTATAAGGTTGTTGCCTATAAAATGGCAACTTAATGGGTGTCCACTCTCACCCACCGCTTGCTTGACTGGTGGAGGGTCGTTAGCCGAACGGGTTTGACAGGACTAGAATTCTCCCTTCATTAAAAGTATTAATGATAAATACTAAGTAACTAACCTCTTAATAATACCCAATCTTAGTTACTTAGGAAAATGTGAATAAGGTGCTAATCCATGAAATTACACTTTGCACTTTGTTTAAGTTGGTTAGTGGAGCGTGTGTGGTTAACCGGCACACTAACTCGTATTTAACAAGGTAGGCAAAGGGCAACTTAATGTTTACCATAGTATCGATGGAGCGTGTGTGGTTAACCGGCACATCGATTGAGGGGTAAACACTTAAGGGTACCAAGTAATTTGCATGGTTACTTCACACCTTGTTTTGTGATCCTCGGCATCCCAGTCACAAAACCTGAAGGGTACACTCGAGATTGAAACATGCCATTGAACAGTTCAATGAATCTCAAAGATCTAGGAGTTTCAAAAACCAATTAAAACCTAAAAATTCATTTTGTTTATCTTGGTGGAAATTGGTGAATCGTCATTCACCTACCTTAAAATATTTTATAACTTGGATTGCAGCATCCCTCTTCTAAGTTATAAAATAGTTTGTAGGGTCCTAGCCTTAATATTTCATATTGGGTGTCATATTAAGGACTTTAAAATCAACTATCTTGAATATCTCCCAAAAGATGTCTGGTTTAGACATTTATGATCTTCCCAAATCTCTTGAAACAAGCTTTCCTAAATGAAGATGATGTCCCATGGAAATCATACTTCGTTCACCTCCTCCAATTATTCTCCCTAACCCACAAGTTCAAGGTCACTCAAGCCCTATTGGCAAGGCAAGGTCTAGGTGTGATCACATCTTGGAGATGTAGTCACATATTGACAAGCCGAGAGAGTTGGGTGTCAAAGTCTTGAGAAAGTTGGTGGTTCAATCACTTTCTAAGTCACATAGTGAGTTCCTTTGGGACACCTATGAAACAGAATATGATAAGACCCTTAATGATCTTATCTATTTGTTAAGATCAACTTCCTTAAAACTTGATGGACATTGACAATAGTGACACAGGAAATCCAAGAAAGAATTCTCTTTCCAATGGAAAGGGATCGGCCATAGTCAACTCGGTTGACCAAATGGTAAAGAGAAAAGCTAAGTCTGTGATAGTCCCATGTACCATTATCAAAAGGGTCCATATGTTTATATTGCCAAAGAAAGGGGCATTGGTTGCGAAGCTGCCAAATTTACCTAAGGATGTTAAAGTCAATAAGTTTGACTCTACTTCAGGTAAAGTCCACTATCTAACTCTGTTAAGTTTCTATTATGAGATTCTTGATACATGATGTGACTGGGTTACATGGTGATGTTTTAAGAATCAAAGAAAAGTGAAGAAACTTAAAGAAAGAATATGCTGAATCTGATCGCGTAGATGGATTTCTATCGCATAGTTTGAAGATCGGATTCTTGGCTACTTCTTAGGAGTTATGATATTTTGCTTAGGAATAGATAACAAGAAGTTTTCATATGGATTGTAAGGATAAGTTTTTCCGCAAAGTTTTAAAATAAAAGGAAAATTTTTGAATTTATTTATTTTAAAATATCCTTACAATGGCATCTGAGAAAATTTTTTGTTGCTTATAAGATTCCATTAATAGAAAGAGTGGAAGTATGAAATTGATTCTTTCATTTGTGGTAATGTCTAAATTTACCAAATAAGGAAAGATTCTCATCACCTAAGTTTCAATTGGACCGAAACTTGGAATCATGCAAGTTGTATAGCATGATGAATGAGAATTTTCAAGTATTGGAAAATTAAGAATAATTACTTGTTCACATGGATGTGTGAGTCAAGTAATGGACTAAGGGATCGAGTACACATTCTTGTGCACTGGTCAAGTCCACCACAAAAGATCGATAAGATTATTCGTCATAATTTACTAAAGCTTAGTAAATATGGTTATACTTACAAGCTTAAGTGTAATTCTGAGACATTGGAAAAGGTTCCAATGTATGGCAGAGCGAATAAGAAGAATCAAATTAGGCAGAAGGATAAAAGTTTCTCAAATCTGAAAAGATCGGAGAGTACTTTAGTATCAGTTTTTGTGATCATCTTAATGATTAAGAAACCATAGCATAATTAGTTCTCTAAGGAAATCTTAGTGCATTCTTATGACTAAGAGGAACTTGAATTGTTGAAGTGGTTAAATCAAGAAGATGAGTCATACTTCGTTCCAATACAAGTCTTAGAGTCATACTCCAAGATTGTAACTTGAGTGACATGTCTCAAAGAAGGTTTAAAACACTTGTCAAATGTAAGAGTAAAAGTTTTCTACTCTTGTACATTTGAAATTTGTAAGTTGTGATGTTTTGGATAAAACAAAGACCAATTTAGGCCAATTGTGTGAAGTGTTTGTATTGGTTTGAATCCACACTATCTCTTGAATAACTGACAAGAAAGTCTTATATGTCAAGAGGACAGTGGGAGTCTTAAAGGTCTTGAAAGTCTCAAGAACTAATCAAGAATAGAACCTGGAGTTCTTCACTAGCACACGACTTAAGGTTTATAACCTATCGTGTTGACATATTATGTACCTATTCCAGTTAAAGTTGGCTTTGCATATGAGTTCTTAGAGTTCTCAATTGGTCGCATAGCAACTTGGAAGCAATGGCAGGCCCTTGAGCTGTCAGGGGGCAAGAAATTAAGATTGAGTTCAATCCATATGAGTTTAGATTTGTCATTATCCTTGTCTTGTGTTTATGGTTTTGACAAATTCATATGGGTAGGAACTCATACACCATAAAAATCTAAGTGTCATAAGGTTTCTATCCGATTCATGAAAATGATGGTGAGGAAACACTTTCACTAAGTAGATTTTATCTAGATAGAAATTGGATATTTGCATTCTCAAAGTCGTTAGTGGAGCGTGTGTGGTTTACCGGCACACTAACCTGGACTTGTGAGAAGTGGCAAAAAGGTCTAACCATTATGATTACGGCATCCCTCTTCATAATTGTTTAGACACACAAGTGTGCTATCTAAGGGAAGGTGTATGATTTTGATAAAGTCTTATCAAAAAAATCTAGTATCAGAAATCTGAACTTTGGTAAGAAAGTCAATGAAGTATTGATTTCTAGAAGTCCAGCTGATTTCTGAGTACATGTCAAAGCTAGTGGGAGCATAAGTGTTATGCTAATAATCATCATGTTAGTGGGAGCATGATAATTATGATAAGTATTGCAAGCTAGCAATGTTAATTATAGAAAACAAAAGTTTTAATTGGGAAAGAGTTGTTTTGCTATAATTAAGGGAGAGGAAATTATACTTCATCTCAAATCTATAAGCTTAGATCATGAGGTTTTAATCATTTAGTCAAGGATATATATGAATTTCATGTTGGAATGGATCAACATAAGGAAATTCTGTATATTGGTCCATTATTTGCGTTCTAAAATTCTATTATGATTACGACATCCCTTTTCATAATCTGAATTATGAGAACTTGGCAAATTGAAATGGAAATGTTATAGCAAAAGACTGGTTTAGTCTTTATGTGAGACATCATGAATCGATTCCCATATGCTTCGGATATAGGATCGATTACATGTGCTATATTCATCCTTTCTAAAATTTTCCAAATGCCTAGGGCATTAAGAAGGGAAAAGGTTTAGAACTGGATATGACTAAAAGGATTAAACAATTGTCGAGGACAATCTAAGGTTTACCAAAGATTGGGTGCTCAAGGACAGTTGGAAGTATAGTGATAATTCTGGAAGGACCATATTGACATAATCTGTAAGGAGGCAACTCTTGTTCAGAAGTGATAGTCAAAATGGAATCTGGAAATGTTTCAAAGTTAGAATTTTCAATCTGTTTAAGATTAGGAGACTTAATGCAAGAAGGATGTTTCCAAGGAGCTGATCTCCTTTGGAATACTCTATAATGATTGTTGTCAAGTCTTTCTGACTTTGTGCATAATCATTACAAGAGGATCAACGCATATAAGTTTTGAATCTAACAGATTTCAGTAAATGACATGAATTTGGAATTCTTGTATTTGCAGTAAGGATTTGGGAGTGTGAAAAGAGAATCATTGAAGTTATGTTCAATGGATCTAGTTCACAAAGTAAAGATCATAGACAAACATAGTATGTATACTTGGTGTATGGCATGACTAGTGTTTAGAAAACATAGTGTACATGCTTGGAGCATGGGATAACTATTGTTTTAAATTCAAGAATAAAGTTGATAGCTGAAACAGTATACAATGCATAATGTGTAATCATATGGTGATAAATAAAAGGTGTTTTATTTATGTTCATAGGTTTTGATACCATATTGGATTCAATTATTATTGTGTTTCACTTTGCATGTTTTGACTTCCCGAATAAACTGGGTTATTCTTCCGGAATGACTAAGTTATTCAAACCATCCACAGTCGGTCATATGTTGGAAGTAGATATGAATTAAGACTGTCATGGGTTGGCTTGTAGAGGTCTAAGGTGTTGGACAAAGGGCTACAACACTCATGAGTGCTCATAAGTTCTGATTATTGGATTTAACCCGCGCTCATTGGAATCACTTCATGGATTTTATCACGAGTGATCATGAGACGATAATATCTTATATTCTTCAAACCTAGAGATATGAGTTGTTACTATGAGTTGATAGTACATTGATTGCACGAAAACGCATTTGGTAACTCAGTGCTATAAAACGTGTCTTTGTGTATGATTCAACAAGTAGTATAACAAGCCATATGAGTCGAAGTTTATCCATTCCTTTTACCTTCGGGATAAAAGCGATATCTGTGGGCCCCTCGATGATTTGATGATGACAAATGGAAGTGATCGGCCGGGCCAGGACTGATTTGATTTGTTCAATTAGTCAATCGTCATAAATCGGAAATCGGGAAACAACAAATGGACAGAGATAATGATTATAATCCATGTCTCAGTTCATATGATATCTAGAATGGAGGAATATATGATCCCTTATCTAATGGACAAGTCACTGACAAAGGTCAGAGTTCATCTACAAGGTCAGAGTTCGACAGAAGCTTATGAGAGCTACGATTTCCAGTCGGTTCCTGAAGTCATACGCAATAATAGTTTTAGACTTATCCAAGTGGGAGACTGTTGGATTAATGTCTAAGTCCATAACTATAATTGGTAAGACTTGACCCGACCCGGCATGGTCCATTTGGGTTGCATGGCATCATGCACTTGGATAGACTATAATGAGAGAAATAAGACACTTATGGTTATTAATATATTATAAGTTCTAGTATATTAATAATAAGAATAATAAGATTATTTAATTAGTATTGATCAAGAATTAATCTAGGATTAATTAAGTGATCAAAAGAAGACTAATTAAATATATGGGTTGATTGTGTAAATCATCCATACTTGTATAGTGGGCTAATGCTCCATGGATAATCAAGTTGGGCTAAAACCCATAGGATGGTTCATGGATGCTCCATGGTGTATTTGAACCCATGGATCCAAGGAAATGGAAAGTCATGACAATTAGGGTTTACCCTAATTGTAACACTATATAAAGATCTTATTCTTGACCAAATTGGTGACTAGTATCATTCTAGAGAGGGCTAGCCGATTTCATGAAGTGTAGATTTCTCTCAAATTATTCCAAGTGTATTTGGTGTTGTGTGAACCATTTGAGGTGTCACAATTGGGGCACTAGGCGCTCAAGCTTCATGAAGACTTTCTACATCAAAGAGGTATGTATTCTATCTTGTTACACTCATTGTTTTGTATGCTAGATTAGGATAATACTTTGGAAGTTCTTATTTGCATGTATAATAGAGAAAACATAGATCCAAGGTATTTAGGGTTGCATGTACACTTAGGAGTGTTAGAATACTCAAAACCCAACAGTATGTAGCTCCGTTGGCCGGAAAATTGAGAAAGGGCCATCGCCACCACCTCACGGTGGTGGCTGCCGCCTTGAAACACCATGTGTCGTAGTGATTTTGTGTGGTTATTCCGATTATTAGCCTTGTAGAATGTAATATGAGATTTGAATAATAAAAGGAATTGAAAACCACCACCTTAGGGTGGTGGCTGCCACCTCCTACCGCCACCGGCCGCCGTGTCGGGTGGCGGTGTGCTTGTCTTGTGAGTTGACTTGTTTGGTAATGGTTGAAACCCTAATGAGCCCAAAGAAGCTTAAATGGGCCCAATGAAGCTTAATGGACTCCAATGGACCCTAATAAAACCCTAATGGGCTTAATGGTATTCTAGTGGGCTTAATAGGCCCAATAAAGCCCTAATTGACCTAAAAACCCAACAAATTAATTAATGGACTAGTATTGGGTTGGAAACTCTAATTAGGGTTTGGAAACCCTAATGCCATGAAACCCTAATTTGGGGGAATTAATCGGGACGCACAAGAATTATTTAATAACTTGAGATATTAAATAATAAACTTTGGCAAAGATTAATCTAAGCGATAATGGACTTAATGGATTAAATCCTTAATGGATTAAGTCCTTAATGGGTTAAGTAGGAAACTTAACCCTAATCATCATTTTATGTGAAACCCTAATCTCATTTGGGTTTATTATTGGGCCTCTTTATTGGGCCTTGATGATCGGGTTATTAATGGGCCATCCAAAGTCAAGCAATTGGACTAGAATAAGTTAATGGGCCTAAGGTAAGGCCCATGTAAGGGGCTTGGGCCCAATTTGGAAAATTGGGCCATAGATGGGCCATAGTTTGGGCTTTAATGATTATATGATGTTGGGCCTTAGAATGAGACCATGTATAGGCCTAGGCCCAATTTGGAAAATTGGGCCATGTGTTTGGCTTTGATTCCTAAATGACTTTGGGCCTATGGATTGGGCCTTGGGCTTGAATAAGCCAAGCTAGGGGTAATGTAGTAATTACCCAAAGAATGTACTTATGGTTATGTAGTGGGACCCAATTATTAATTGGGTGTTATTTTGGTGTTGACAGTTCGGGAATCTGTCAGCCAACAGTTGGGGTCGAGTCTGCAGGACTTCAGCAGGGTGGGATTGTGTCTACGGGACTTCAGCAGTGTGAGGTGAGTTACCTTCCAGTAGCGGTGGGTCTACGGCCACAATGTTGGCCCACCAGTAGGAATTGTATGATAGATGTTTGTCTCTGTGATATTCATCTAGGGTTGCTACTACCTGTGATATGTTATTGTGCTAGTATGATATGATGCTATATGCTAGTGACAGTAGGGGGAGATAGTCCCCCAGAATACCGGTCGATAGGGCCGAAGGGGCGGTCATGCCCAGCCATGCTAGATAGATTATGTGATATATGTGTTATGTGGTAGTAGTAGGGGGTGAAATAGTCCCCAGTATCCGGTCGAGAGGACCAAAGGGGAGGCCAGCTCCCAGATATGCTAGTCAGTATCCGGTCGAGATGACCGAAGGGGAGGCCAGCTCCCAGACATGCTAGTCAGTATCCGGTCAAGAGGATCGAAGGGGAGACCAGCACCCAGATATGCTAGTCAGTATCTGGTCGAGAGGACCGAAGGGGAGGCCAGCTCCCAGATAGACTAGTCTGTATCCGGTCGAGAGGACCGAAGGGGTAGGTCGGGCACCCAGATATGCCTGACAATATATGTATGTTATGTGATTGTATGGTATGCGGTATGATGGGGGAACTCACTAAGCTCCGTGCTTACGGTTTTCAGTTTTGGTTTCAGGTACTTCGTTTTCAAAGGGAAGGAGCCGGCTCGATCGCAGCGCATCACACTATGGTTTTCCGCACATGAGATCTTTGGGATTACACTCTGATATTGTTTTATGATAACATGTTTGATTATTTCTACTTTGGTTTTGACATGACATGATATTACAAATGTTTTATTACACTGTTGGTTTTATAATGACGTATTTAAACATGAAATTTTTGGCCTGTATTTTTGGGATGTTGCAAGTTGGTATCAGAGCCTTGGTTTGAGGGATTCAGACATACTTCCGGTTGTGTCTGAACTCAAACTAAGGGCTTGGTATGAAAATTTTCAAAAGTAAAACCATTTTATAAAAAGGAGTTTGAAAAGAATCTGAAAATAGAAAGGAACTTTGAGAAGAACAAAGTGTGTGATGCGTGCAATCAGCCGAGCTCAAGTAAGTTTTCCCCAAGATACCCATACATGTTATGTTATGGTATGATATGATATGATTATGAGAATTGCATGCTAGATTAGGGCTAAGGATCTAGGAGGATGCCTTATATGGCTATTGTATGTGTTTGTAGACTTGCATGCTAGTACTGATCAGTCAGTGATAGGATAGCCTGTTTAGGTTATGCCTGATTGTATGAGCCTTTGAATTTCATGTATAGATTCCTGATTAGAAGATAGAATGATTTGATTGGTATATGATGGTTAGATTTTCCATTGTCTGAATGTTGTTTGCTCTGTGCTTTGTGGGACTCTTAGTAATGTGAGCTAACTATTAAGTGAATGTGCTAGGTCACATGGGACACAGGCCGGATAATCTCAAAGTGAGAGACTTGACCCTATTGCGCAGCTCTTGTCTGAGTCCAACCGTTCTAGAATGGGTCTTTTACTCGAAGGATTATCCGATCTCTGTTGCATGTGGCTATATTCATGAGGTAGCTAGTTGACATTACTGGGAATCTTTCAGCAGCTGAGGATTGGGTGAGTTCGGGAACCTAGGGAAGCCTAGGATATATTTCAGTGAGTCAGTAGTGAGGCTCAGTTAGACTTGGGTGTACCAGTTTGAGGAAGTGACTTAGAGGATCCGTGAGGATTGCTGAGGAAGTATTGGATAGGTGTGGAAGGTAGTATTGGGCCCGTACTACTGAAAGCACATGATCCATACTCGAATCAGTGAGAGTCTTGGAGAATCTAAGAAGCTTCAGGGAAGAGTTCATGACCTAGTTTGGGGACAGAGGATGTTCCAGTTGTTGCAGCTTAGCCATTGGCATGCGAACTAGTGCGCGTGACAGGGTGTCAGACCCTGAAGGATATGATTACCAAGAGTTGCAGATGCGGGATCGATTTGGGAGCACCCTGGAAAGAGAGGGTTGTGCTAGGCGGGTATAGTAGAGGATCCCGGGAAGAGACCCATGACTTCTGATCATTGGGTGGAGGGCCAGCAGGGCCAGAGTCAGTGCAATGCGTACGAGAGAGTACACGAGGGAGTTTGTCACTCCATGGGTTTAGGCTACTACAGGTGTGGCAGGGTTGATCATGTCAGCTGGAGGTGACTCGGATTCCTCCAGATGTTGCGGGTATGTCATATTTTACTGCTACTAGTTGGATGTTGGGAATATGTATCGCTTTGGAATTGTGAGTGAGTTGGGTAAGTCAGACCTCAGGTCGGTTTTCCTGCTAGTGTTTGGGTTATCAAGGATCATATATGTCATCCTGCATGCCGAAAAGTCCTTGATGAACCCAAAGGGGGATGCATCTTGCGGAGTGGCTTCCACGCATACCATTATCATTTCGGATCTTTGTCGGGATCTATGCAAGAGTATTATTTAGAGGATACTCGATCAGGGTTGGAGTGATTGTTCTCCAATGAAGTCAGCGCTCAGAGGTTCTATCATTGTTCAGGTATGGTCGGTAATTTTTTATGGATGAACCTTGGAGTTCAAGGCATTACTGGTTCTAGGACATAACTGGTGACAGGAAGAGGGTAGTGTCAGTCACGGGTGCTAGATGCATAAGTGGTTGGTCACTGGATGTTCAATAGAATTGTGTTTTCGCGTGGGATGTGTTCGATTAGAGTTCAGTGGTACTGCAAGATTGGCAGTGGGAACGAGGATTCGTCAGCTAGAGTGAAGATTAAGGTCTTCAATTGATAGCATGTTAAATGGATTGAGGTGTCAGACTGGATCAGATTTCAAGAGTGTTCATCGAGACCTCTGAGGATGGGAGATCTCAAGGTTTAATCGGCGATTAAACGTAAGCATTCGCAGGAACAGGTTGTCATCAGTGGGATATCAGAAAGCGAGAAGGATTGGGAACCCTTCAATTCTCAAGTAATGTGAAGACTTAATCTAATCTAAGTGGGGGAGAGACTTTGTATAAAGTTCTCCAACTGTGAGTTCTGGTTGCGCAAGGTGCAATATCTTGGCCACCTTGTCAACCAGAAGGCTATTCTAGTTGATTCGGCCAAGATAGAGGCCGTGATGCAATGGGAGATTCTGAGGTCTCCATCCGAGATTCGGAATTCCTTGGGTATAGTGGGTTATTACCAGAGATTTACATGGGACTTCTCCGAGATTGAGGTTCCTTTGACCCGACTGACCAAGAAGTCAGTAACCTTTCGTTGGGGGCCTGAGCAGCAGGCAGCCTCGAGACTCTCAGACAACAGCTGTACGAGGCACCGATTCTCACCCTGCCAGAGGGTGTAGATGATTTCGTGGTTTATTGTGACGCTTTGATCACAGGCATGGGTACGATACTGATACAGTGGGGTCACGTGATAGCAGGTTTCGGGAACCAGGTTAGAGTTCCAATTAGGATTCAAGTTCAGTTCTGTGTTAGGTCGAGTGCGTGTTCGACCGGTATGGAAAGTGTTGTAAGACTACGGGGGTAGCCGTAGCATTCACTAGCAGTCAGATAGTTTGGAAAGTATTGTAAGACTACCGGGGTAGCCGTAGCATTCACTAGCAGTCAGATTGGTTTTGAAAGTGTTGTAAGACTACGGGGGTAGCCGTAGCATTCACTAGCAGCAGATCATGTGAGGGGTGTTGTAAGTTTGCGGGTGTAGCCATAGCATTCACCAAGTTGGCTAGATAGTGATAGAATTTTGTAAGTCTGTGGTTGGAGCCGTAGCATTCACTAGGTTGGTAGATGGCATGAGCATGTTGTTAGAATGCGAAAGGAACAGTAGTACCCACCAGTTCGGGTGCGGCACTAAGGATATGGAAATCCCCATATTGGATTTCGGTATTACCCAGATGGATTAGATCTGGTTGAACCAGTGATAGGATTGTAGGAGAGCCACTACAGTTATGGGATTAGGAAAGCAATGGACCGTATGAGATTGCTTGTGATGTAAGGCTACCATTGGTTAGGTAGCAGTCACTTTTAGTCTTGGATTGGATGATGACAGGATGCGATGCATGGACCCGATCGGGTAGATCGGGAAGTTGTTTGAGCCATTGTGTCATGATTTCTAGTGGAAACTAGTTCTAGAGAAGGAATTCGTTCAAAAGTCGTGTGAGGCGACTAAGTAGTGAGTCCTTTGGCTCCACAGTCGGGTGTAAACCTAGTATTTCAGAGGATTGGCAAGCGAATTGAGACCCAGGAGCTCTCGGTATCTTTTGGTAAGCAGCTATGTAGCAGCCTATACTGCTTCAGGCAGTTCAGTGTTCAGGCAGTTTCAGTGCTTGAGTAGTATTAGTATTTGTGTTTCAGGTTGCAAGTTCGGACGGAATAGCTGGTTTATTGGGGAGTGACAAGTCACCCACAATGGGATTAGCTGAGCCTTAGCCGAGGATAAGTGATCTGTAGAGATAATTGGGTTTGTCACCTAGGTTTACGGCGGGAACCACATGCTATCAGAAGTTAAGTAGTCAGTTGAGGGATGAACATACTAGAATCATCGATAATGATTTAGTATGAGTGGTCTGTCAGGGATTCAGACCATCTCGAGACAGCAAATTTCGGACAGAGTATATGTGGTCTTGTTGCAAGGAATTCGGCACCTACGGATTTTAGGGCTTTACGAGGATAGGTCGTGGTTACCCTGGGAAGGCTATGGCGTGCCCAAATTCTTGACCATGCTACTAGAGTGGTTGGGCGAGTAAGGAATGGTAAGGAATGATTTCGAGGACGAAATCTAATTTAAGTGGGGGAGAGTTGTAATACCCTATTTATTTATTTGATAAATAAATAAATTAATGAACGAATAGTAGCCCTAAAATAAATAGTTATATATCAAAGGATGGTCTTGAAGGGCTAATTGTCATAATTTTAGAAGTTGGGGGTCAAAAGTGTAAGTTCTGGATTTAATTTGAGAAGGAATTCAGAAGTTAGGGTGCGTTGGGTAATTAATGGACTTAAATTGAAAAGATTTGAAGGCTTAAGGGTTTATTGGTAATTTAGGGATCTATTATGAAAGAAATTTATGAGATCAAGGCTTAAAATGTAAGTTTTGGAGTTAGTTTGTAAAGATTTTTGAAGGCAGGGTTAAAAGTGTAAATTATTAACTTATTTTGAAAGAAAAGAAGGAAGGAGGGATCGATTATGTTAATATGGGAATGTGTTTTAAGGCACCGGGTATTTAGTCATTGCATAACCCTAACCCTAGAGGGTATCACCAGCCGTCACCCTCCTTATGTCTTCCCTTCCCAGCCGCTACCTTCCCTTCTTTTATGCTCCGGCGTCGCCACCACTGTATCAAGGTCGCTAGCCGCCGAGCCAAGTGCATCCATCGCCTTTGCATTGCGAATGAAGATGAAGATCAACAGAGGCGCTGTGTAGTCGGTCGTGGAGAGGGTCGAGTCACAACCGACATGCCATTGTGGTTGTTCCTGTTGGATTACTCGCTCACCGCTGGTCACCGTGGCCTTTCTTGCTGGGGAAACAAGCCATGGAGGAGCCGCTGCCCTCGGTTGAAGTTGCTGCCACTATTCCTTCTTCTTCATCCTTTTCTGTCGTTGTTCACAGCCACACCCGGCTGTTGTCGGTGCTGTTCCAGCCGCTGCCTTCCCCGAGCGCCTCTTTCTAGCCATCGTGTCACCGTTGCTGCTGCCTAGCGGCCGATGAAGAGAAAGGTTGCTTCTTCGACGTGATTCATTTGTCGAGATCGCAACCCCAACCGCCATCCCCACTATTTTGTGGCTGTTGAAGTCGATGAGCCGATGCCGCCTCTATTCGTCGCCTTCCTGTCGCCACCAACCACCGTGGAAGGTGGCCGTGTGCGTGTGCTTCTATGTGTTTAGGTGTGTGCTAGCGTGCTGTGTTTTAGTGCGTGATGTATGTAGCTCCGTTGGCCGGAAAACTGAGAAAGGGCCATCGCCACCACCGTGAGGTGGTGGCTGCCGCCTTGAAACACCATGTGTCGTAGTGATTTTGTGTGTTTATTCCGATTATTAGCCTTGTAGAATGTAATATGAGATTTGAATAATAAAAGGAATTGAAAACCACCACCTTAGGGTGGTGGCTGCCGACACCGGCCGCCGTGTCGGGTGGCGGTGTGCTTGTCTTGTGAGTTGACTTGTTTGGGAATGCTTGAAACCCTAATGGGCCCAAAGAAGCTCAAATGGGCCCAATGAAGCTTAATGGACTCCAATGGACCCTAATAAAATCCTAATGGGCTTAATGGTATTCTAGTGGGCTTAATAGGCCCAATAAAGCCCTAATTGACCTAAAAACCCAACAAATTAATTAATGGACTAGTATTGGGTTGGAAACTCTAATTAGGGTTTGGAAACCCTAATGCCATGAAACCCTAATTTGGGGGAATTAATCGGGACACACAAGAATTATTTAATAACTTGAGATATTAAATAATAAACTTTGGCAAAGATTAATCTAAGCGATAATGGACTTAATGGATTAAATCCTTAATGGATTAAGTCCTTAATGGGTTAAGTAGGAAACTTAACCCTAATCATCATTTTATGTGAAACCCTAATCTCATTTGGGTTTATTATTGGGCCTCTTTATTGGGCCTTGATGATCGGGTTATTAATTGGCCATCCAAAGTCAAGCAATTGGACTAGAATAAGTTAATGGGCCTAAGGTAAGGCCCATGTAAGGGGCTTGGGCCCAATTTGGAAAATTGGGCCATAGATGGGCCATAGTTTGGGATTTAATGATTATATGATGTTGGGCCTTAGAATGAGACCATGTATAGGCCTAGGCCGAATTTGGAAAATTGGGCCATGTGTTTAGCTTTGATTCCTAAATGACTTTGGGCCTATGGATTGGGCCTTGGGCTTGAATAAGCCAAGCTAGGGGTAATGTAGTAATTACCCAAAGAATGTACTTATGGTTATGTAGTGGGACCCAATTATTAATTGGGTGTTATTTTGGTGTTGACAGTTCGGGAATCTATCAGCCAACAGTTGGGGTCGAGTCTGCAGGACTTCAGCAGGGTGGGATTGTGTCTACGGGACTTCAGCAGTGTGAGGTGAGTTACCTTCCAGTAGCGGTGGGTCTACGGCCACAATGCCGGCCCACCAGTAGGAATTGTATGATAGATGTTTGTCTCTGTGATATTCATCTAGGGTTGCTACTACCTGTGATATGTTATTGTGCTAGTATGATATGATGCTATGTGCTAGTGACAGTAGGGGGAGATAGTCCCCCAGAATACCGGTCGATAGGGCCGAAGGGGCGGTCATGCCCAACCATGCTAGATAGATTATGTGATATATGTGTTATGTGGTAGTAGTAGGGGTGAAATAGTCCCCAGTATCCGGTCGAGAGGACCAAAGGGGAGGCCAGCTCCCAGATATGCTAGTCAGTATCCGGTCGAGAGGACCGAAGGGGAGGCCAGCTCCCAGACATGCTAGTTAGTATCCGGTCGAGAGGACCGAAGGTGAGACCAGCACCCAGATATGCTAGTCAGTATCTGGTCGAGGGGACCGAAGGGGAGGCTAGCTCCCAGATAGACTAGTCTGTATCCGGTCGAGAGGACCGAAGGGGTAGGTCGGGCACCCAGATATGCCTGACAATATATGTATGTTATGTGATTGTATGGTATGCGGTATGATGGGGGAACTCACTAAGCTTTGTGCTTACGGTTTTCAGTTTTGGTTTCAGGTACTTCGTTTTCAAAGGGAAGGAGCCCGCTCGATCGCAGTGCACCACACTATGGTTTTCCGCACATGAGATCTTTGGGATTACACTCTGATATTGTTTTATGATAACATGTTTGATTATTTATACTTTGGTTTTGACATGACATGATATTAGAAATGTTTTATTACACTGTTGGTTTTATAATGACATATTTAAACATGAAATTTTTGGCCTGTATTTTTGGGATGTTACAACTAAATTTCAATATTAAAAGAATATATTGTTTTCTACTTATAAAGTTATGTTTTTAACATTTAACATATTATACTTAATTTATTAGGTCTAATATGTTGTTGTATGTAAACCATTATCATTTTAAAGCTATAACTTTTGAACAATTTATGTAAAACACTTAAATTGTTATTTTAAATATAACCTTACAAGATCAACTTAAATATAATTTTTTGTTAAACTTAAGTAACCTAAAGAATATTTTGTAAATAGTTAAAAGTGATAAATTGTAGTGTCTTTCTAATAATTATTATAAGTTGGTTAATAAGGCTAAATAAGCATCAAACCTAAAGTGTAATCATAAATAACTAAATTTCAATATTAAAATAATATTTTTACTTCTACTTAGAAAGTTTTGTCTTTAACTTTTAACATATTATACTTAATTTATTAGATTTAATATGTTGTTGTATATCAACCATTCTCAAATTTAAAGCTACAACTTTTGAACAATTTGGACAAAATACTTAAATTGTTAATTTAAATATAACATTACAAAGTCAACTTCAATATAAATTTTAGTTCTACTTAAAACTCAAAGAATATTTTGTGAATAGTTAAAAATGAAAAATTGTAGTGCTAAATACCAAAACTAAATTGTAGTATCAATTTAACTAAAATATTTCTTAAAGATATTCTTATAATCGTTAACAGTTTTCAAATAAGTAACTTAAAATAACTTATAATAATAATAGTTAAAAATAACTATATACAAATGATTATATTGTTACCTTTAAAATAATAAAAAAAAATGTTTGATGTTTTCAATAATTACAATGATAGAAATTAAAACGTTAAGCAAATAAATTAAAAAAGATAATTAACAATAACAAAAACTATAAATAACATTAAACCATGTATTATATTTAATTTTATTCATGAATAACCCACGGGTAGAGGTCATTCCAAAGATTGAGATTATGCGGTTTTAATAGATGTATATATTATCAATATATTATATCAACTTAGTATACGAATTATTATATCAAATTTAATAACCACATTATTGTTATATTTAAAAAAACATATATTGATAAATATTTCAGCTATATAGATGCTTCTGCGCAACGCGCGGACATTCGCCTAATATAAAATAAAGATCACCATGAAGATATAATTTATGATACATATGTTTAATAAATATTGTATAATGACCAGGTAAGCATAATTGCATAAAGCCTATACTTCTTTCCATATTTTCATACAACACGTTTGAACTTTGAAATAAAAACCCCATAAAAATCTATAACTACAAGGTATGATGCATATCTCTTCATAGTTTCCATTCTCAATTATAATATTTTTAAAAAAATCCCACATATTTTCGAATCTATTAAAGATTTTTTTAGGATAAAAAAATAATATGTCAAGAGAATAGAGAAGTAATTTGAAAGTAGGAAGAAATCGAGAAAATATTTACCTTGTAATCGGAATATCGGGTAGAATCAAGAGAAACTGAGAACAGGGGCGACCGGAACACTCAGTGGATGTCAGACTTCGATACCCGATAGCCGATCACTATTAACTCTAACGTCAGTGTCGATTGAAGTTTGGGAGAAAAAGACAAGAAGGGAATAACTAATGAGAGAGGGATACCGATGGTCGTCTAGGGTTTTACGAAGTATAAAATATTAACATTTATATATAAAGTGACTCCTGTTTACTGGGAGGAATTTGAATAGTCATATATTGTTTTATGAGTATTAGGGGAATTCAATTAAACACATACGGTTCTATTATATCATGAATTTATTATATGACTAGACAAATGCCCTCACGTTGAGCAGAAACACATATATAGTTGAAATCCTTACAAATATATGTTTTTTTAAATATAACAATAATGTTGTTGTTAAATTTGATATAATAATTCGTATATTAAATTGATATAATATATTGATTATTTTAAATTATATGATAATATATACATCTATTATAATTGTATCATCTCAACCGTTTGAATAACTTATACCTGCGAGTTACTCATGGATAAAATTAAATATAATATATGACTTAATATTATTTATAGTTTTTGTTATTGTTAATTAATTTTTTAAAATCTATTTTCTTAACATTTTTATTTCAATCATTATAATTATTTAAAACATCAGACATTGTTTTATATTTTAAAGGTAACAATATAATCATTTATATAAAGTTATTTTTAACTATAATTATTGTAAATTATTTTAAGCAACTTATTTGAAAATTTTTAACGATTATACAAATATATTTAGGAAATATTTTAGTTAAATTGAGTATAATTTTGTTTTTGCATTTAGCACTGCATTTTATCACTTTTAACTATTCACAAAATATTCATTCGGTTTTTTAAGTGGAGCTGAAATTTACATTTAAGTTGACACTGTAATGTTATATTTAAATTAACAGTTTAATTATTTTGTCCAAACTGTTCAAAAGTTGTAGCTTTAAATTGATAATGATTTACATACAACAACATATTAAATCTAACAAATTAAGTATAATATGTTAAAAGTTGAAGACATAACTTTATAAGTAGAAATAAATATATTACGTTAATATTGAAATTTAGTTTATTTATGATTACACATTAGGTTTGATATTTATTTAACCATATTAACCAAATTATAATCATTATTAGAAAAACACTACAATTTATCACTTTTTACTATTTACAAAATATTATTTTAGTTGTTTAAAGTAAACTAAAATTTATATTTATGCTTGTCCTCTAATGATAAATTTAAACTTATAATTTAAATATTTTATTCAAATTGTTCAAAAGTTGTAGTTTTAAAATGATAATGGTGTACATCCAATAATATATCAAAACTAATAAATTAAGTATCATATGTAAAAAGTTAAAAAAACATATCTTTATAAGTAGAAGATATTCTTTTAATATTAAAATTTAGTTTATATATGATTACTCTTTTAGGTTTGATATTTATTTAATCTTTTTAACCAACTTATAATCATTATTAGAAAGAAAATGAAAAGTTATGGGAGTTTTAAATGAATGTGGTGAAAGGAAAAATTTATGGGAGTTTTAAATGAATATGATGAAAGAAAAATTGCTTCCTTTATAATATGTGCGCGTTGCGCAGAAACACCTATATAGTTGAAGTCTTTACAAATATATGTTTTTTTAAAATATAGCAATAACGTTGTTGTTAAATTTGATATAATAATTCGAATACTAAATTGATATAATATATTGATTATTTTGAATTATATGTTATATATATATATATATATATATATATATATATATATATATATATATATATATATATTATAATTGCATAATCTCAATCGTTTGAATGACTTCTATCCGCGAGTTACACATGAATAAAATTAAATATAGCATATGGTTTAATGTTATTTATAATTGTTATTATTGTTAATTAAGTTTTAAAATTTTTTTGCTTAATGTTTTAATTTCTATCCTTATAATTATTTAAAACATCAAACATTGTTTTTTGATTTTAAAGGTAAGTATATAATCATTTATATAGAGTTATTTTTAACTTTTGTTATTGTAAATTATTTTAATCTACTTATTTGAAAACTTTTAACGATTATAAAAATATCTTTGGAAAATATTTTAGTTAAATTGAGATTACAATTTAGTTTTTGCATTTATCACTACAATTTATCATTTTTAACTATTTCCAAAATATTCTTTGGTTTTTTAAGTAGAACTGAAATTTATATTTAAGTTGACATTGTAGTGTTATATTTAAATTAACAATTTAAGTATTTTGTCCAAACTGTTTAAAGTTGTAGCTTTAAATTGATAATGATTTACACACAACAACATATTAAATCTAATATATTACTTTAAAATTGAAATTTAATATATTTATGATTACAATTTAAGTATAATATGTTAAAAGTTAAAGATATAACTTTATAAGTAGAAGTAAATATATTACTTTAAAATTGAAATTTAATATATTTATGATTACAATTTATGTTTGATATTTATTTAACCTTATCAACCAACTTATAATTATTATTAGAAAGACAATACACTTAATCACTTTTTACTATTTACAAAATATTCTTTGGGTTGGTTAAGTTAAACTAAAATTTATATTTTAGTTGACCCTGTTATGTTAGATTCAAATTAATAATTTAAATTTTTTATAAAAATTGTTCTAAAATTGTATCTTTAAAATGATAATGGTTTACATCCAACAATATATTAAAACTAATAAATTAAGTATAATATGTTAAATGTTAAAAAACATAACTTTATAAGTAGAAGTAAAGATATTATTTTAATATTGAAATTTAGTTTATTTATAATTACACTTTAGATTTGATATTTATTTAACCTTATTAACCAATTTATAATTATTATTAGAAAGAAATTGAAAAGTCATAGGAGTTTCAAATGAATATTGTGAAAGGAAAAATGCTTCATTTATAATATAGTATGATATGATATGATATGATGATAGTAAAATATTATATATATATATATATATATATATATATATATATATATATATATATATATATATATATATCAGGCTGGGCCGGAACGGTTGTCCATCCCCCATCCCCATCCCCGAACCTAATAAGTACCCCAATTTCAACCCCCGAAACCGCCCCAAACCCGATAAGAAATCCCCAAAACCGACTTAGAAATGTCCTAAAAATGACAATATGTAAGCCCTAAAGAAGATCTAAGTGATGGAAAGCCAAGGTTGAAGCTTTTTACCTCAAACAAGATGGAAATGCAACCAAAACTTTGGATCTACTGCCTTCTACTTGAATCTCCAAGCCCTTCCTTCCTTCTCCAATATTTAAATCACTAAAGTGGCACAGAAAGCTCAAGAACACTCACAGACTGATTAGGGTTTCAAGAATAGGGTCTGAGGGTGATGGAGGTTGGAGTGGAGGCCATATAAGTTGTTTAAGTAGGGTGCAAACCCTAAAATTTAGGGTTTCATTCAGACAGATCTAATCTTCGAGTCGAGGGTTCCGACTCGTCGAGTAGACTCTTCCACCGGCGTCCAAGATTCGCCCCTACTCGACAAGTTCGGGGCCTCAACCGGGAATCGGGCATTACATCTACTCGATGAGTTGATTAACATCAACTCAGCGAGTAGAAGTTGTTTTGGTCGCGAGATTTATGAGACAACTCGGCGAGTTGGAGGAGCGAACTCGGCGAGTTGGGCGCTGTTTAGGAAACCCTATTTTTGAAGTTTTGCACCCTATTTAAACACCTAAGTTCTAGGTGTTGGCCTCATTCCCAGCCTCCATAACCCCTAACCCTAATCTCGAAACTCTAGATCCTCCAAGTGTGTTGTTAGTCCATTGTGTGTGTGTGTGTGTGTTTTGGTGTGTGTTTGAAGCTCATTCAAGGAGGAGAAGCTTGGTGCAAGGTGGTGGTTCAAGAAGGAGCTCATAGATCTTGATTCTCTGCCCCATTTCCAACTCATTGTGGGTATAAAGTTCCAACCTTGCTTAGTATTGGCTTAGATCTCTTCTTGGATTTATTTGTATGCTTTTAGCCATGGTTGGATGATTGTTGAGGAAGTAGAAGTCCCAAGTATTTATCCTTTCCAAATATATGATCTTCATCAACTATTTTGGCATAAAAGTGCCAACTTTATGGTCCTAAGGGCTTTATGCATTCATTAAGTCCTTCTTTTGGTCTCGTTTAAGCTTTTGAGCTTCTTCTAATCATGAATAAGTGTAAAGTTGGAAACTTTACATGGCCACCTAGCCTCATATGGTCACATCTGCGTCTTGGAGTTGTGTCCTTATGGAATACATGCTTAATGATTAAGTCATTACCCTTTTAAGTTTAGGGTTTGGGTTTTGAACCCATTTTGGTGGTTCTTAGGGGTAAAGTTGGAAACGTTACCCTTCTTGAGGCCATTTCAGTTTAAGATCTGGGTTGAGAAGCCCTTAGTTTTGAAAAGGCCAGCTTAATGAATTACGAGGTTGGGTTTCTGGTGAACTCGGCGAGTTCAAGGGTGAACTCAGCGAGTTGATGGGGTTTTTCCCAATCTTTGCCATTTTGGATCTGAGATCTACAGAGGAAAGGGCTACACTTGGAGGTATAAAGTTCAAAACTTTCCTCTTCTTTTAGTTGTTGATGTATGTGTCCTTTTTAGGGCTAAAAATCCCAAAGGTGGAGACTTTATGAGTGTAAAGTGCTCCATGGTCCGAGATCTGTCCCTTTTCAGTGTTATCAGTGATTTAGAGCCATAAAGTTTCCATCTTGGATGTTACTTTGGAGTCATGCATGTGTATTTAGCCTTCTAGAGTTGAAGGTTGGATCATTGTGAGAGTTGGTGACTTGTTCAGCCATGCAAAGGCTTAAAGTCATCAACTTTATGGATTAAGGGGCTTAGAAGGGGTCAGATCTAAAATATGGACGTAGGTCTTAACTATTTAAGACCTCAAGAGCTAAAGGGCTGAAGCAGGGGAGTACGCCGGGCGTAATTCCTAGTACGCGCCGCGTACTGGGTGGCGCTCCCCGATTCTGAGGTGCAGCCGGGTACGCTCAGCGTACACATCTGGTACGCGCAGCGTAACCCAGAGAGTTGACTTTTGGTTGACTTTTAGGGTATGGTCTATTGTGGGGCCTTTGAGCTATGAGAGGGGTAAAATGGTCTTTTACCCTTCTGAGCGTGTCATAAGAGAACAAAGTCTAGCCTGTTAGAGTTATATTAAATAGAGTGTTTATTTCATATGATTAGGCGGAGGCTAGGCCAGCGTTTACCGAGTCAGAGATTTACCGAGATACCTGAGGTGAGTCTTCTCACTATACTTTACCTAGTGTGGTAATAGAGTTAAGAGACAGAGTATTATAGAGTTATATGCCAGTGTGATTGCATGTTATTATGTGATGTGATTTATTGTGATATGTGATATGCATGATTCAGAGTTACAGAGTTGGGACTTTCGGGTCCCTAGAGTTAGGGCCAGAGGGCCCACAGAGAGTTAGGGCTGGAGGGCCCCACTGAGACACATTGACCAGAGGGTCAACAGAGTTACAGCCTCGAGTGGCTATTATGTGATTAGTGTGTGATATGTGTATTTATATATATATATATATATATATATATATATATATATATATATATTTGCATTATATCTTAATATTTTGGCCTTTATTATTCTTTTTTAGAACTAAAAAGTACTCATAATGCTTTGAATTATGTTTTGCAGCTATTCGTTGACGATAAAGCACAAAAGAAAAGACTGAAGCGGAAACCGGGCTTAGAAGCTAAAAATAATTAAAAATGCTGGAATAACAATTACGCCCCGCTTAAATAGCAATTACGCTAAGCGTAGCGACCAAATTGAATTACGCCCAGCGTAACTTAAGGGTACGCCCCGCGTAATGGCTAGCACCGGATAAACTCCATCGCGTAGTAATCCTTAGTACGCCCAGCGTAATCCGACTTACGCCCAACGTACGTAAGTCGGCTACAAAGGTTATAAAAGTCGATTTTCAGCTAATGAGGGAGGGGGATTCGACTACCAACTTAATTTAGTCGATATTAAACTTCTGTTAAGCCGTTTTGAGGGTCTAGAAGGCGGCCGGAAGGCCGTTAAGCTAACGGGAGCGGAGATCGGAAGGATTGGAGAGCGGATGCGTGTCAGTAATCATATGGGCTGCTAACGTGACCATGTTTAGCAGTCCATTGTGGTACTTTTCTGTATTCAGTTTCTGATTTGGGTGTAAAAAACCTTTTATTTTGTGTTTATGATTGAATGAAGCTTTGATTATTAGACTAATTGCTATATTGAATTGTTTATTTATGTTTAATTTATCTTGCCAAGCTTGTTAAAAGATCCTTACGTATTAATGATAATTATTTTCTATTATTTGTTAAGTGAATTGAGTTGTGTGAACACCTGCTTGATTGCTTGTCTCTTATGATTTTGATGACCATCGAGATTATAAGTCTAGGAATAACGAATGTGAAACTAGGATTAACTTGAGAATAAGTAAGTTAATGGGTGAGCCTTGTTTGATGACCATCAACAAGAGGTTAAATTGAATTAGTAATTTGATTAACTATATTTACAAGTCTTGCTTGATACGAACTGAACACTAGGAAGCATATTAGTTTAATCAACTGATCACTGTTTAAATTGACTTGTTTGCTAAAGGATTAGTTATAGTGAACGCGAATCTAATCATTTTAGGAATCGGTGAACATGAATAAATGAATTTGTGTATGCAATTGTCTATGTTTTTAAGGTGTAATTTATCTAAACCAAAGTACCTGAAGAGATGTGCTTTCCTGTTAGTTTATCGAGAGTTGTTAATTGTTAGTTTGAGATTTATTAAACCATTTTCTTTATTATTTTCGTGTGACCTATAACCTATAATCAAATATATTAAATTAATCCACCGTTCCCTGTGATCGACACCCGACTTACCTAAGCTATACTGTAATCTGACTAGGTACACTGCCTATAAGTGCATAGATAGTCTAAGTTTGTTAGGTTATAAATATTAAAATTAGTGGGTACTTTTGTGCACATCAAGTTTTTGGCGCCGTTGCCGGGGAGCGGCTTGTCATTAATTTAGTTTATTTGATTATTCGTTATTTGTTTTTAATTAGTTTTTATTTTTAGTTTGATTTTCGATGATATCATTTCACTTGTCGGGAAGGTTCTTGTTGTTATTTGCAGGAATTTGGGATTGCACACATTGCTTGACTTTACTTTTTGCATGGGTTTCGAGGATGAAAGCGATTAGGGAATTCTTGACCTGCTTAGCCTACTACTTTGTTGATTTGTCCAACTCAATCCATGAGGCGTAGTATAGCAAGGCGTATTATGGTGGTTAAGTGGAAGACCGAGCTCTTGCTGTTCTTGACTAGTTAGGTCACTTCTTGTTCCGCTTTTAGTTAAAGGTGCAAGGAAAACAAAGGAAATATTCTAACGGGTCCCGAAAGTGGGTATTTTTGCAAACCAATTCTTGCATGCAAAGGTTTTTAATCAACCATTGTCGTTTGATCTTGACAAAGATAAGTGATTATGACTTCTCATTTTTTTCACTCATCGGAAAGTCATTTGCTGAAGAAATAAATAAAGAAAAAAATAATTAAGTATTAAGTTGTAAAGTCCCTTAATTAAAAAGTTAAAAAAGAAAGGAATTTCAATTAAAGATAAGGAAATATTTAATTACGCCCAGCGTACATTTCATGTACGCCAAGCGTAATTCAGCCATGGATCGCGGATACACTTTTCACGGAGATGGGGTTACACCCAGCGTAACTTCGTGTTACGCCCAGCGTAAGACGACGACCAGGTTATATCTTTTGACCCTTGACTTTTTTGTTATTCCTTCAAATTTCTTCTACTCTCGCATACGCTGTGACGACGACTTATCTCCAAGAAATCTCGATTTTTCGTCTTTTCCTGTAAAATTCGACATACAGGTATGTTTTTCGGGTACTCAATATTATGGATTTATGTTTCAATCGATGGAATAAGCTGAAAAATGCCTTTGTTCGAAAACTAGGGTTTATAGGGTTCTTGAATTAGGGCCGATTTCGCAATTATATGTTCTGATTACCACTTGAATGGATCGATTTCTATCAATTAACTAAACCCTAGGACTCATTTTGGTCTTAATCCCGTCCTACACCCATCGATTTAAACTCGGGGACGTACGCCTAGTGTAACCCCTGTTGACTTCGATTCATGACAAGCTACACATGTTTCCTTGTTAAGTGTTTGCTAATAGACAAGGAATTTACAGGGATTGATTCATATTTATTTAGGGAGGTCCCGTTTTTTTCTCCTGCTGCCTTTGGACCACGCAATATTAAAAATTACTTGTGTTGTTACCCCTGCTGTGTTTATTTTGATATGGGATTATGACTTTAGCACAAGCAAAGGAGCAGGACACAGACTCGTGCACCTGGACGTATGCCCAGCGTACGCTGGATGTACGCCCATCGTACAGACCCTACCCAGCTCCATTTTTTTGGTTTAAAAAGTTGTTAATTCTGTGAAATTGTGTTTGGTTTTGTGTTTGTGTTTATTTGTGCAGGTTATGGCCTGAAGAACCCAACGGACTAACCCACCCGAGGATGTGACCGATTACCGTTTCTTACAATTTCCGCAAACGCTGAACGATGCAACCCGGACACGATATGTCAACGGTTTGAGTTTGCTGCTCACCAAAGAGATCGACATAGCACCCTCATTTGATTGGGACTTGGCGACCCGGACTGGACTAGCTGCACTAATCTAGGAATTTTTGCAATACACGCACTCAGACGCGAGTGGTGTGGATTTGTTCGTGTGTCCGGGATGGGCATGATTATTCAGGATCCAGGAGCCTGTTTATCGGGAATTTTTGCTGGAGTTCTACGCTACAGTTTCCTATGAAGGCACTCGATGACAGGACAACTTTTGCCTTCAGACTGGGGGGAGTGAGCCGGGAGTGCAGCATGATAGAGCTTGCGAATCGAGTGGGTATTTACACAGCGGATGAGATGAGGAGTGTCCATTTCCCGGCATTCCTTGCCGATTGTCTTACGGAGCGGCCAGACGACTATAACGAGAACACTTTTTGGGCCGAGATTACGGGAGGAATTTATACGCCATCTACTGCACGGGGTAGGATGATTCGGTCCACTACCTACAGACTGCTGCACCGGTTGATTTCCATGACTTTCACGCATCACAAGAACAGTGAGAGAGTGCCTTCGACAGATTTGTATTTCCTATGGGCACTTGTTACTCCAGGGAGGCACCTGAACCTTCCCGTTGCTTTAGCTGCATATTTGGGACAGAGGGCCAGGGGACTTCGGGAGGATAGCCCGATATGCGGAGGGCATTTTATCACGCGGTTAGCCCGATCATATCAGTTGCTGACGCGTGAGATCACGAGATCGATGGTGTTCCACGACACGAGGCCGATGAGCATTCAGCTGTTGGAGTCGATGCGTGTATTGGAGCGGGGTGGAGATGGTGTTTTGCGAGTACGAGCAGATGATGTGGCGGACGAGGAGGGTGCCACCGAGCCACAGCCGAGACAGGTCCAGCGGCGTAGACCTGCTCCTCGGGGAGCGCAGCAGGGACCTGAGCCGGAGATTGTTATGCGCTACCTAGCTCAGGGCATTAACCGTCTTGACATGAGAGTCCAGAACCTTAGTGAGTATGTTGCACATGTGAACAGGCAACAGCAGTGGTATGGAGATGCGTTGAACGCATTCTTTTCCCACCAGGGGTTTCAGTATTCGGTTCCCTACCCACCACCATTCCATCCACGACATGATATGGCCGGTACTTCGGGGACACAGCAGCATGATGATGGAGATGATGAGTGATCCTTTTTATTTTTGTGTTTTTTGTTTTATTTTTAGTTTAGTTTAGTATTTTTATTTGGTATGTAATTAAAATTTAATTTAGATTGTTTTACTTTTGTTTTCCATGTTGATGCTCTTTGGTTGTTTAGATTTCTGCAGAATTTTCGCCCTTAGAAAGCTGGCAGTAAGTTCAGCAGCTAGGTCCGACTGTTGCTAGAGAGAACCGTGTGAGAGTTCGAAGATTATAGTCAAGACCCACAATTTGTCATAAGTGTGGGGTGCATATTGATTCTATGAGCGATTGTTTAGAAGATTGGCATTTTTACGATATTTTGACTCTTATGATATGGATGAGCTGTTCCCACACCATAGAGTTTTATTTTGACGCGAGGAAGACGTATCATCCCGGCTGCCATGACATGGTTGACACTTTCCTATGTTGTGGGGGGGTTTTTCATCGCGAGAGAAGAGATGCCATTCTTGACAAGACGACGTGGTCGACACTTTCCCATGTCATGGTTACTACACATTGCATTTGTTTGCAATCTTTTGCACCACATTTTTTGAGTCGGCAGTCTTGATTTTATTTTTCGGCAAATTCAGAAGCAGCAGTTCCAGTTTTCAGTCTTTCAGCAATATTTGAAGCAACTTGTAGCAGCCCCATTCGATCTCGCCACAACTACCCAGGGGAGTCTATTCCTTTTTCTCCCTTTTTATGTTCTTAATTCGTTTTAGCATACAATGAGGGCATTGTATGAAATAAGTGTGGGGTAGGGGGTCGGTAAAAGTAAATTAAAATTATAAGAAAAAAATAAAATAATAGTTAGGAAATTGCTAGATTTAGGAAATTTAAAATTTTAAAAACTTGAAATAATAGTTTAATTTAGAAAAATCTCGTGATAATTTAAAATTTTCTAATATTGTATGAAATGATCCGATGAGAACTCAAATGTTTAGTTGAGCCAATATACGTTATAGTGCATTTGTGGCTTCCCTTATTTTAGTGAAATCATGGAACAAAAACACAACCCCGCTTGGTTTGAGGGATGCAATATGTTTAGTAGCCTAAACCTGAAATGTATCCAGGAAAATTATTATCATTAACCAATAAAGGTTGAGGTTGAGCGCCTCTGCTTAAGCATGCAGGTTTTGAGTGAAAAAAAGTGAGGTACATGTAAAAAAAAAGAATTACGAGTAAAGTTTGAAGAATTTTGGAGCAAATAAAGTGAAGATCAAAAAATCAAAATTCTGAAGAAATCCAAAAAGTTGAAGATACCAGAAATCAAATCAACAAAGGTGGTGAATTCAAAGAAATTAAAGATCAAATGTCAAAGAATTGAAGAATTCCAAAAGAGCTCCATAGTGGTATCGAAAAGTTGTAATTCTAGATTATGTATGCTTAGGTTGCTCAACTAAAAATACCTTGAGTTTAGGAGGTTTTCTGCGGATGGATTCGGAGGGTTGCATAAAATGAGCATTGTTCGGAAAAAGTGGGCAAGTGTTTATGAAGATTGTGAGTATTTAAAATATGAGGGGGGTACTTTAGGAAAATTTTAGACACAAATGCATGCGTTGCGGTCTTGACAGAATGGTTGAGTTTTAAATGGATTGTTTAGTGCGATATTGGTAAAATAAAATTAAAAGTAAATTTGCTTGAGGGCAAGCAAAGGCTAAGTGTGGGGTATTTTGATATGTGTATTTATATATATATATATTTTTATGCATTATATCTTAATATTTTGGCATTTATTATTCTCTTTTAGAACTAAAAAGTACTAATAATGCTTTGAATTATGTTTTGCAGCTATTCGTTGACGATAAAGCACAAAAGAAAAGACTGAAGCGGAAACCGGGCTTAGAAGCTAAAAATAATTAAAAATGCTGGAATAACAATTACGCCCCGCTTAAATAGCAATTACGCTAAGCGTAGCGACCAAATTGAATTACGCCCAGCGTAACTTAAGGGTACGCCCCGCGTAATGGCTAGCACCGGATAAACTCCATCGCGTAGTAATCCTTAGTACGCCCAGCGTAATCCGACTTACGCCCAACGTACGTAAGTCGGCTACAAAGGTTATAAAAGTCGATTTTCAGCTAACGAGGGAGGGGGATTCGACTACCAACTTAATTTAGTCGATATTAAACTTCTGTTAAGCCGTTTTGAGGGTCTAGAAGGCGGCCGGAAGGCCGTTAAGCTAACGGGAGCGGAGATCGGAAGGATTGGAGAGCGGATACATGTCGGTAATCATATGGGCTACTAACATGACCATGTTTAGCAGTCCATTGTGGTACTTTTCTGTATTCAGTTTCTGATTTGGGTGTAAAAAACCTTTTATTTTGTGTTTATGATTGAATGAAGCTTTGATTATTAGACTAATTGCTATATTGAATTATTTATTTATGTTTAATTTATCTTGCCAAGCTTGTTAAAAGATCCTTACGTATTAATGATAATTATTTTCTGTTAATTGTTAAGTGAATTGAGTTGTGTGAACACCTGCTTGATTGCTTGTCTCTTATGATTTTGATGACCATCGAGATTATAAGTCTAGGAATAACGAATGTGAAACTAGGATTAACTTGAGAATAAGTAAGTTAATGGGTGAGCCTTGTTTGATGACCATCAACAAGAGGTTAAATTGAATTAGTAATTTGATTAACTATATTTACAAGTCTTGCTTGATACGAACTGAACACTAGGAAGCATATTAGTTTAATCAACTGATCACTGTTTAAATTGACTTGTGTGCTAAAGGATTAGTTATAGTGAATGCGAATGTAATCATTTTAGGAATCGGTGAACATGAATAAATGAATTTGTGTATGCAATTGTCTATGTTTTTAAGGTGTAATTTATCTAAACCAAAGTACCTGAAGAGATGTGCTTTCCTGTTAGTTTATCGAGAGTTGTTAATTGTTAGTTTGAGATTTATTAAACCATTTTCTTTATTATTTTCGTGTGACCTGTAACCTATAATCAAATATATTAAATTAATCCACCGTTCCCTGTGATCGACACCCGACTTACCTAAGCTATATTGTAATCTGACTAGGTACACTACCTATAAGTGCATAGATAGTCTAAGTTTGTTAGATTATAAATATTAAAATTAGTGGGTACTTTTGTGCACATCAGTGTGGTATTTTGGGAAACTCACTAAGCTTATGCTTACAATGTTCAGTGTTATGTGTTTCAGGTACCAGTGATGACCTCGGGAAGGCGCCGACTTGATTCGTACACACACATGGGATTGGATGTATTTTGATCTTGGGAGACATTTTGTGAAACAAAAACATGATGTTATGACCTTTTATGAATGAATGGTTTTGTTGAAAATGTGTTTTTCAAATGTGAAAAATTTGTTCTAAATTTTACGGTGTTACAAGTTGGTATCAGAGCCTAGGTTTGAGGGATTCGGGTGCACCTTCGGGCGTATCTGAACTCAAACCGAGGATTTGAGAAAATTTTGATAATAAAACAAGTTTTAAAAAGAAGAACTTGCGAGACAAATAGAGCAGAGTCGTGTGTACGAACAGCCAGCGCCCGAACGGTGATTTCCCAAAATACCATTATTATAAGTGTTATGAGATATGATGTGATATGTTATATGATGAGCTATGATATGCATGCTAGAGTAGACTAGGTATTCTTATTAGTACTAGAGTGGCCTGATATGTGATGCCTGAGTCTAGGAGTCTTGCTGCTATGAATATTTCAGAGTGGTTAGGTAGCAGCGAGGAGATTGTGAGAGATCTGTTTGCGAGTATCATATGATTAGAGAGAGTAGAGTGCTTGGGACTTGGGAATCTGGGAGGAGGACTTGGGGTGGATGCTGATGCGGTGTGGATGGTAGTATCGGGCCCGTACTACTGAAGACACCGGGTCAGTGCATAGTCCAAGTAAGAATCCTTGGAGTACCAAGGAACAAGTAGGATGGAGTATTCGAGTGTGAGTATACTCGAGCGAGTCCCTGATATTATTCTTATGTTGTATATCAGAGAGAGAGAGATCATGGTTGGGACTCGCCACACACTAGGGACCAGTGATACGAAGGATGAGGAGATCCGTTGGATCATCCAGGAGGAGGTGGTTGCGGCCATCAAGGCAGAGATACCAGAGATGTTCGGGTCTATCAAGACCACGCTGATAGAGACATCTGATGAGAAGTACGCTGCTCTTTCTGAGGCTGATGTTGCTGCAGCCACTGCAGCAATAGCTGCGACGAGGCTGCAGGGTGGTGATGCGTTGTTGTTCCGAGAGTTCAGCAACACAAAACTATCGGAGTTTGACGGGACCCAGGACCCGATTGTGGCGATGACATGGATTTCATACATAGAGGGGTGTTTCTTTACTTGCTCATCTCCTGAGCATTTGAGAGTCCGGTTCGCGCTGAACCAGCTTCGCTTGGGAGCGAAGGACTGGTGGAAGTTTGTGACGGCGCATTATACGCCTGCTGAGCTTGCAGCAGTGACCTGGGAGAGGTTCACTGCTATGTTCCGAGATGAGTACGTTCCCCAGGTGGAGAGGGACCGTTTGGCCCAGGAGTTTCTGACCCTCAAGCAGGGTACTGAGTCTGTTACGGTGATTACGAGGATGTTTCATGAGCAGGCGATGTTCTGCCCAGAGCACGTGTCCTCCGAGCAGGCACGTATGAGTCGATATTTGAGCATTCTGAGGAGGGACATACATGAGTTCGTGGCGAACTCGACGTACCGGACATTTGCCGAGCTTCAGGCAAATGCTCGGAAGAGGGAGATAGAGCTGGAGACTCAGGCTAGGGAGGATGCTGAGTCTCAGGGGAGGGATCGGCGACCGGTGCAGTCTCAACCGGTAGCCAAGCGGGCCAAGCCTGCCGATTCGAGATCAGGGAGCCAGAGGGGCCGCACTTGTGGCAAGTGCGGCAAGAGCCACGATGGGGTGTGCAGAGCAGGGTCTTGCTACAAATATGGCAAGGAGGGGCATATGGCCAAGGACTGCCCCAAGGGGTTTGCAATATGTTTTCACTACAACCAGACCAGACACCAGAAGGCAGAGTGTCTGCAGTTGCGGGGATCAGCACAGGGAGTATCTCAGGGATCTGCCCCTGCTGCCATCAGAGCTACCGAGAGTCGGCCAGTGAAGGCCGAGGCACCGAAGGCACGAGGGAGAGCCTTCCAGTTGACCGCGGAGGAGTTCCGCACAGCGCCCGATGTCGTGGCTGGTATGTATTCTTTCGTGTATTTATTTTGATGTTGAGATATTGTGCTTATATTATGTTATGCGTAGGTACTTTTCTTGTGAATTCTGTACCTGCCTTGGTGTTATTTGACTCGGGTGCGAGTCGGTCTTTTGTATCTTTGGCTTTTAGTCAGCATATCAGTGTTAGTCGTGAGGCGTTGAGTCGACCTCTAAGAGTTTCCATAGCTTACGAGAGGGTGATATATGCCACAGAGGTGATCCAAGGGTGCGTATTCGAGATTTTCGGTGTTGAGTTCCCGATTGATTTGGTTCCTATTGCGATGGGTGATGTCTGTGTCATTGTGGGCATGGACTGGTTGAGCAGATTCGATGCGGT
The DNA here is from genome assembly GCF_051521515.1 of Lactuca serriola. Classification (NCBI taxonomy): domain Eukaryota; kingdom Viridiplantae; phylum Streptophyta; class Magnoliopsida; order Asterales; family Asteraceae; genus Lactuca; species Lactuca serriola. Next base: position 42,738,153 of record NC_136416.1, read on the forward strand.
TATCGACTGCGAGCGACAGCTGGTGACCATACGAGACCCTAGTGGGGGAGTTCTTACGGTGTACGGCGAGGGTAGACGTTCTGGGTCAGCATTTTGTTCGGCCGCTAGAGTGAGACAGTGTCTACAGCAGGGCTGTAAGGGCTTTGTGCCGTATGTTATGGATACGCGGGTTGATTCAGAGAGACCGAGGTCAGTTGAGGAGGTTCCGATAGTGCGTGAGTTCCCGGACGTATTTCCAGAGGAGTTGTCGGGTGTGCCTCCCATGAGGCAAGTGGAGTTCAGTATCGATTTTGTTCCGGGGGCCGCGCCTATTGCCAAGGTGCCTTATCGCATTGCACCTCCAGAGATGCAAGAGTTATCCTCGCAGCTTCAGGAGTTGTTGGGAAAAGGGTTTGTTCGGCCGAGCAGCTCGCCGTGGGGAGCGCCTATCCTTTTTGTCAAGAAGAAGGATGGTTCACACCGGATGTGCATTGATTACCGGGAGTTGAACAAGCTGGCGGTCAAGAACCGTTACCCGTTGCCGAGGATCGATGATTTGTTCGATCAATTGCAGGGAGCATCTTGGTTCTCCAAGATCGATTTGAGGTCGGGGTATCATCAGGTAAGGGTGCGAGATGAGGACATCCAGAAGATAGCGTTCAGGACTCGTTATGGGCATCACGAGTTTGTGGTGATGCCTTTCGGACTCACCAATGCCCTGGCAGTGTTCATGGACCTCATGAACAGAGTGTGCAGGCTGATGTTGGATCGATCGGTGATTGTGTTCATCGATGATATTTTGGTGTATTCGAGATCCAGAGAGCAGCATGATGAGCATTTAAGGGAAATCCTCGGAGTTCTGAGATCGGAGAGGCTTTATGCCAAATTCTCCAAGTGTGATTTCTGGTTGCGAGAGGTCTAGTTCCTAGGGCACCTCGTTATCCAGAAGGGGATTTTGGTCGACCCGGCCAAAGTGGAGGCAATGATGAGTTGGGAGGTGCCGAGGTCACCCTCCGAGATCAGGAGTTTCTTGCGGTTGGCAGGCTATTGTCGGAGATTTATCAGGGATTTCTCCAAGATCGTCGTGCCACTCACCAGGTTAACCCGGAAGGGTGTCGCTTTTTCATGGGGACCAGAGCAGCAGACCTCCTTTGAGATGCTTCGCTAGAGGCTATGTGAAGCCCCAGTATTAGCCCTCCCATAGGGGATGGAGGACTTTATGGTGTATTGTGATGCGTCGATCTTGGGGTTGGGAGCTGTGCTGATGCAGAGAGGACATGTGATAGCATACACATCGAGGCAGCTAAAGCCTCATGAGACGAGGTATCCCACCCACGATCTAGAGTTGGGGGCAGTGGTGTTCGCCCTCAAGATTTGGCGTCACTATCTGTACGGGGTTCGGTGTACGATATACACAGACCACAAGAGCCTGAAGTATTTGATGGATCAACCCAACCTAAACATGCGACAGAGGAGGTGGTTGGATGTGGTCAAGGATTATGATTGTGAGATCCTGTACCACCCGGTCAAGGCTAATGTGGTAGCCGATGCACTGAGCCGCAGGGCGGAGAGCACCCCATTGCGAGATGTATGTTTGAGATTGACCATGATAGCTCCGGTGTTGGACACTATTCGTGGGGTGCAGGCTGAGGTTGTGCAGCCTGAGAGTCAGAAGAGAGAGCGAGTTGTTGGGTTAGTATCAGAGTTTGTCACCGATAGCCGGGGGCTTATGACATTTCAGGGGCGTATCTGGGTACCGTTTGTGGGAGGGACGCGTACCATTCTGATGGAAGAGGCTCATCGGTCGAAGTTCTCGATCCATCCTGGGGCCACTAAGATGTATTTAGACTTGAAAAGGGAGTATTGGTGGCCCTGTATGAAGAGGGATGTCGCGTGGTTTGTTGAGAGGTGCTTAACCTGTCGTAGGGTTAAGGCCGAACACCAGAGACCGCATGGTAAGTTGCAGCCGTTGGAGGTTCCCGAATGGAAGTGGGAACAGATTACCATGAATTTTATCACCAAATTGCCAAGGATTGCTAGGGGAGTCGACGCAATTTGGGTGATTGTGGACAGGTTGACAAAGAGCGCCCACTTCCTTGCTATCAGTGAGAGCTCATCCGCACAGAAGTTGGCAGAGATGTACGTGAGAGAAGTGGTGTCGAGGCATGGAGTGCCGATCTCGATTGCCTCAGACCGAGATGTGCGTTTCACTTCCAGATTCTGGAAGAAATTTCATGAGGAATTGGTTACTAGGCTGCATTTTAGTACCACATATCACCCCCAGACTGACGGACAAAGTGAGCGGACGATTCAGATGCTCGAGGACATGCTCCGGGCATGTGTGTTGGATTTTGGGGGGGAGTTGGGACACGTATTTGCCCTTGGCAGAGTTTTCCTACAACAATAGCCATCATTCGAGCATTGGTATGCCACCCTTTGAGCTGTTGTATGGGAGGAGGTGTCAGACCCCCATTTGCTGGGGAGAGGTCGGGCAGCGTGTTATGGGTAGTACCGAGATTGTGCTGCAGACGACTGAGCAGATACAGCAGGTCAGGCAGAGGTTATTGACCGCTCAGAGTCGTCAGAAGAGTTATGCGGACAGGCGCCAGTCCAAGCTCGAGTTCCAGGTCGGCGACTTTGTTCTCCTGAAGGTCTCTCCTTGGAAAGGAGTGATCCAATTCAGGAAGAGGGGCAATTTGGGGCCCCGATATATCGGTCCTTTTCGGGTGATTGCAAGGGTAGGCAGGGTAGCCTACCGGTTGGAGCTACCTGCAGAGTTAGGTCAGATCCATGACACTTTCCACGTGTCGCAATTGTGGAAGTGTATAGCCGATGAGTCGGCAGTGGTACCATTGGAGGATATTCAGGTGGATGCGAGCCTGAATTTTGCTGAGAGACCGGTGGCAATCAGAGATCGGAAGATCAAGGTTTTGAGGAACAAGGAGGTACCTTTGGTTTTGGTTCAGTGGCAACATCGGAAGGGGTCCGAGATGACTTGGGAGTCAGAGTCGGAGATGCGAGGGCAGCATCCAGAGTTGTTCGAGGAATGAGACTTCGAGGGCGAAGTCTAGTTCTAGTGGGGGAGAATTGTAACACCCCGAGATTCAGGTGCATTTCTTTCATCCTTGTTCTTTGTTGATTTGTCATGTTTAGTCCTTGAGTGGAGGAATTGTAGCAAGTGAGTACGCTGGGCGTACCAGAGGGGTACGCTGCGCGTACTCATGCGCTTAATTTGGACGCGGAGTCGCCAAGGTACGCTGAGCGTACCTAGAGTTACGCCGGGCGTACCCGGCCCAGGTGCAAAAGCCCTAATCCATCTTGTGCACTATTTAAAGGGTGTTATGGCTCATTTCTTAGCCTCCATATCAGTGAGTGAGACCCTAAAAGAGAGCCCCATCGTCCTTAGTGTGTGAGAGTGTTGATTTGAGCTTTTTGGTGCTTTAGTGACTTAGTGAAGAAGAAGGAAGGGAGTTATTGGAGGCTAAATCTTGAGGTGCCATTTTGGATCTGAGATCTACAGAGGAAAGGGCTACACTTGGAGGTATAAAGTTCAAAACTTTCCTCTTCTTTTGGTTGTTGATGTATGTGTCCTTTTTAGGGCTAAAACCCCCAAAGGTGGAGACTTTATGAGTGTAAAGTGCTCCATGGTCCGAGATCTGTCCCTTTTCAGTGTTATCAGTGATTTAGAGCCATAAAGTTTCCATCTTGGATGTTACTTTGGAGTCATGCATGTGTATTTAGCCTTCTAGAGTTGAAGGTTGGATCATTGTGAGAGTTGGTGACTTGTTCAGCCATGCAAAGGCTTAAAGTCATCAACTTTATGGATTAAGGGGCTTAGAAGGGGTCAGATCTAAAATATGGACGTAGGTCTTAACTATTTAAGACCTCAAGAGCTAAAGGGCTGAAGCAGGGGAGTACGCCGGGCGTAATTCCTAGTACGCGCCGCGTACTGGGTGGCGCTCCCCGATTCTGAGGTGCAGCCGGGTACGCTCAGCGTACACATCTGGTACGCGCAGCGTAACCCGGAGAGTTGACTTTTGGTTGACTTTTAGGGTATGGTCTATTGTGGGGCCTTTGAGCTATGAGAGGGGTAAAATGGTCTTTTACCCTTCTGAGCGTGTCATAAGAGAACAAAGTCTAGCCTGTTAGAGTTATATTAAATAGAGTGTTTATTTCATATGATTAGGCGGAGGCTAGGCCAGCGTTTACCGAGTCAGAGATTTACCGAGATACCTGAGGTGAGTCTTCTCACTATACTTTACCTAGTGTGGTAATAGAGTTAAGAGACAGAGTATTATAGAGTTATATGCCAGTGTGATTATGTGATGTGATTTATTGTGATATGTGATATGCATGATTCAGAGTTACAGAGTTGGGACTTTCGGGTCCCTAGAGTTAGGGCCAGAGGGCCCACAGAGAGTTGGGGTTGGAGGGCCCCACTGAGACACATTGACCAGAGGGTCAACAGAGTTACAGCCTCGAGTGGCTATTATGTGATTAGTGTGGTATTTTGGGGAACTCACTAAGCTTATGCTTACAGTGTTCAGTGTTATGTGTTTCAGGTACCAGTGATGACCGCGGGAAAGCGGCGGCTTGATTCGTACACACATGGGATTGGATGTATTTTGATCTTGGGAGACATTTTGTGAAACAAAAACATCATGTTATGACCTTTTATGAATGAATGGTTTTGTTAAAAATGTGTTTTTCAAATGTGAAAAATTTGTTCTAATTTTTATTGTGTTACATAAAATGGCAAGACTATGGTTGGCATATAACACTCTCATTGATTATGGTATATGATTAATATGTATGGCTCATGGTTATGTATGGTATGTATGGATAGCTTTACATGTATGGTATGTGGTATTTGGGAAACTCACTAAGCTTTGTGCTTACGATTTTCAGTTTATGTTTCAGGTACTCCGGTTTTCAAATGAAAGGGGCTCGAGATGATCGCAATGCATACACCCGTGTGTTCCACAGTATGTGATCTTTGGGAATGAACTCTGATAATAGTTTTTATTGAAATGCTTTTCAACGTTTGGACAATGTTACAATGGTGTTTTGAATATAATAAAAATGAAATTTTTAACATTGATTTTTGGGATGTTACACATATTGTGGTTGGATTGAGGCGGTTTTGCTTTATGCTGAAGGCCAAGATACTCGGACCATCCAACTTATGTTGTAGGCTCGGGAGCGGTTCAACTTATCGTTGAAGTCTCAGGTGGCGGTCCAGCCTTATGTTATAGGACTTGTGTGCATGTATTGTATGTATATTGTTGTGCGGGTTGTTTTAGGGGAACTCACTATACTTTGGTTTACAGTTATTGGTTTCAATGTTTTAGGTACATCAAATGAAAGGGGCAAGGCGAAGACGTGATCATACACATCCTCCTGCTGATATATGTTTTGAGAGATTTTGATACTCTGATTTTATATATTTAACTTGAAAACAATGGTTTATATCTTATGGTTTTGTCGGAATGTTTTATAAAAATGAAAATCTTTTATCTTGGTTTTTGGGATGCTACACAACCCAATTTAGGCCCAACTAGTTACGAGTTAGGTTGTATGTGATTAAGGAGATATGTTATGTACGCTTTAGAGGCCTAACAGCATAACCTAGCCCATAACTAGCTAGGCCTGAATTGGGATGGCCCAAACCTAATCTAATTTTCCATTGACATAGATTTATAAATAGAACACCTCTTCCTCCAAGAAGATGATATCTCATTCTTAGACATAAGTCTCTACTGTATATTTAAATACACTCTTCCCACCATGATGGTTCTCCATCTAGGAGAGACCATCTCCTCATACACATTGATCTAAGTTGACTGTTAGAGCCTGCTCCCAGGGCACAGTCCCTGAGACGGTTCTAATGGTTTTGCTCTCTGATGATATCTAGGTGTCATGCCAAGAACCTGCTAATGATACCTACTCCATACCTGACACCAAGACCTAATGCCCTGATCCATATGACATCAGTGGGTCTTATGATTACTTGCACTTAGCATAAATAATCCAATATTACCAAACAGGTAAGGAACTTTGGTTTTTGTCCAAATTTAGGTAACTACGTTTTTTTTTTACATATTTGACCAGTTAACTTGTCCAAATTTAGGTAAGTATGCATTTCATGTATTGTATGTATATTGTTGACTAGTTAACTTGTCCAAATTTAGGTAACTATGCATTTCATTAATTAAAATAAAAATTACAATAAACCTAAAATTTAAAAAGCTAGAAAAAAAAAAGAACACAAACTAAAAATCAAACAAACCAAATTTAGGTAACCCTCGCGCGCTTTTTTTTTCCCTTTACGTCTTTGTGGGGGTGGTGTTGGTTGAGTTTCGGGAACCATCTCTTCTTCTTTCGAGTCAGCCAACTCATCGACAAGTTGGCGTTGTTGTTGGGTTTGCGTTTGAGTTTGGGTTTGGGGTTGAGGTTGATTTGGCGATTGTTGATTAGAAAACACAACAAAGTTTGAAAACATTTGCGGCGAAACATTTGGAACTTGGATCGGGTAATTTTGTCCAACATTTTGGTATTGGAATTGTAGTGAGGATTGAATGGGAGCATCGAGTTGGAGGCGATAAACTCCTTGTGGTGATGAATCGATATAAAAAATGTTTCGAGAAAGGATGTTTAAACTCGAACCATGACTTTTTTTTCCTTCGATCGGAAGTTGGAGTTTGATTTTCGGGATTCATTTTTTTTTTAAGAAAATAGAGAGAATAGAGGTTTTGTTTGAATGTTGTTTGATGGTAAATAGTTGTGTATTTATAGGTGTTTAAAAAGGTAAAAACAAAAAAAATGGTGTTAAATGCATTTAGTCGTTAGTAATATATATATATATATATATATATATATATATATATATATATATATATATATATATATATATATATATATTACCATTATTCAACGGCTCATTCACAAAAAAAAAAGCTTCAACCAATCATAGAAGGAGAGAGAACGCGGGAGAGACACCCCTCACCCGTTCCCGTGCCACCCTTCCCTGCACCGACGTTGTGGTGTTCCGCCAGGGGGAACCTTCCCGCGGGTCTTCCCTGCAACCATTCCGTCCAGCCTAATGTGACCAATGTAATACACACCACACTATAGGTTTCACCAATCCTGCAGGTTCTTCGGTTATGCGTATAATTATATTCATATGCTTAAATGAATTAAACTATTTCCATAGGAGGCTCGACTCACACACAAAAATTATTGAAGATGATTCTTCTGTTCACCCTTGAAAAATTTGCAACACTGCCTTTCTACTACCCACAATAATGTGTTTACAATACCTTCCACAACAAAAACTTTAGAACCAATTTCAAACATGACATTTTCCTATCCAAAATTCTCTTTAGAATCGTTGTTTGTCAAGCATGACAAATTAAAGAATGATCAAGAGATTTAAGTGCTGATGAAAGGAACAAGCAAAACTAAGGATTAGCCATTTTCTAATAAATCAAGTCTATATAATAAGAATTGGAGAAGAAGAATGGAGGTTATGATAACAACAATAAGTTTAGGTGATGATTGAAGAAAGCAAGGCTACAATAGTGGTGATGATTTGAGATTTCATTAAGCCATTTCTCAAACGCTTCATGTGCATCAGTGTAAAACTACAAAAATGTTACAAACATAAATTGTGTGTAGATAAACTTAATGAAGTTGAAACTTCATAGAGACAAACAAAATTAAATTAAAAACATAACAATTATCTATAATGGGATGAGGTTTTTGATGTATCCATGAACAACATTCTTTTAATAGTCATTCTGTAAAATTTAATGTGTATTTAAAGATAATAACAAAAAAATATTTTGAAAAAATTAATGACTTAGTTCTGGAATTTCAGACTGAGAATTTTTTTTTCCAAAAAAAAATACATTTTGAAATGGCATTCTGGAATTTCAAACTAAAATTCGGATTCTTAAAAAAAAATCCGAAATCCAATAAACAATTCTGAAATTTCGATAAAACAATTCGTTTTTGTTACTTAAATCTAACAAAAACATTAAACAAAGAATAGGACATAAAACCAAACATTTTATTAAAAATTGTGAGATTAAACATTTCAAAATGAATATTTTCGACATAAGTAGAGTGATTTGTTTGAAATAAAAAATAAAATAAATAAACCCCAAAAAATGACTTCGAAATTTGAAAATCAAATCGGATAAGAATCATTCGGTATTACATGGTCATTGTTCTAAAACTAAAAAAGTAATTATTAAAAGTTCATTTATAATGATTAATTGTACCTATGTAGTGAATATTTTTTTTAAAACACATCTTTTAGTCAAAAACTCGCCGAACATATTATGAGTTTTCTTGACTCTGTTTCCATTACTTATCATTTATCAAGTCATTATTGTGGATATATTTGCAAAGCTTTGTTCAAGAACATTGCGTAAACTTAACGAATACGAATAAACCTCATTTGTAGCGATTAACCATTATTGAAATATTATATGGTTTGGAATCTGTACAGTTTAATAAAAAATTGGGCCAAATGACCCGATACAAGGGCAGAATTTTTAAGCAAAAACTGAAAATGGCTGATGGGCATATGACAATAAGGTAATGGCAATAGCATGCCAATAAACTAGCCCAAACGGATGACCAACTTTATAAATAAATTATAATAAAGAATACCAAAGGTGTACATTTTAAACCGGTTTTTTAATAACCTATCAAGAAAAATCAAACTGATTTCTTGAGAACCGGTTTTCCAAATCCGGTTAGGTTGGAAACAAACAACCAGTTATTAATAGGTTTTTTATAAATATCCGAAACCGTTTTTTCCACGGTTTTTACCTGTTTTTCTAAAATAAACTTGAGTTTTTTTTTACTAAAATGGGGTTATTGAAAAAAATATTTACCAATTTAGTATAGTTCTAAAAATATTTATCAAAATAGTTTTTTTTTTTTTTTTTTTTCATTTTACTTCTATTATTCACTATTATTCAGTTTTTCTTATTATCGTTTTACTTTAAATATCTTTTTTTACTATCTTTTTAATTTTATTTTTAATATCAGTTTTTTTCTTGTTTTAAAAATCAATTTTTTTAGGTGTAGATAAGTATAACGAATATACAAAAATGAATATTTATATATATGACTACATGTCTTATAAAAACTATATTTACTAAAATAATGTTTTTCTTTATTTTTCTTGTATTTTTTTAGTTTTTCTTATTATCTTTTTACTTAAATTTTTTTTTTCCAGTTCTTTATTTTATTTTTCAAATATTAGTTATTTAATTTTATTTTTAAATCAGTTTTTTATTTTTTTATTTCAAATTTTTAGTTTTTTTTTTGTAGGATGTCAAGCCCACCAAGCAAATTACACCATTTGATTGGTAAATAAACGTAATATAATGGTAAAAAGAGATATCGATCCTCGGGGAAATGGTTGTATTCAATCACCAATGCAATGCAATAGAACTAGTGAAATTAAACTAATTAACTACAATTAAACTAAAAGGGGGGTTTTTTTGATTACTTGAAAACTAAAATACTTGAATAACTAAAAACCTTGCAATTAAACAAGTTGATGAGATGCTCAAAGGTTGGAAATAATTTGTTAACTTAGGCAATTCAACACAATGAACATTTGTGTGTTTATCATTAGGATCTAATACAAAGCTTATCCTTCATCCCAAATTGGTTATAGCAATCATGAAGCATGATATGCCAAGATTCCTCATAGGTAGTATGAAGGTTGGGGAAGCCCACAACACACCTTCTTAATTAAGATCAAGGGTCAATTGAAGCAATTAATCCCAAGAAATCAATTAGCCTTAAAAATGAAGGAATTCCCAATTCCTAGAGGATGTCAAATGCTTACACATCCATAAAGGAGATATGATTCATAAGCTAGAGATGATTTCTACCATCATAAAGCCTTTGTTCTAGATAAATTCAATGATCCAATGCAAAATCAATGAAATAAATCAACCATTGCTCAATCAAATACTAAGCTCATGATCAAAGCATTAAATAAGCATAAGAATTGCAAACTAGAATCATAAACATGAGATAAATTGATAATCAACATAAATCCTTCAAAACCCACAAACATTCATTGCTTTTAAGCCAAAGTCAACCAAATGAGAGTATTAGCCACTCATGGCAATAAAGTAACAAGAACAATAATCTAATTGCATAAAGAAACTACCTAAGATTTGGAAAGATGATAGGAAATGGTTTCTAGCTCCCAAAATCGCCTCTTGCCGGTCTCCAATGGTGGAAAAACGTGAATTAAGCCTCTAGATCTGATCCCCAAGGGTTATGGTGTGCCAAATGACCAAAATGCCCAAACTGGCCAGTTGCGCGGGTACCCGCGCGACGAAAATTCCACCCGCGCAAATGTTGCTGTAATACTATTGGTCCACCAAGCCTCTCCACCCTTCCACTACCAAAGATTCCTTTGGTCCCCCTCCTTGTCCATGTAATTTGAAATGCACCAATCATCATTTAGCCACCAAATGGATGCTCCAAGCCCAAAATTAGAAATTTATGATCCATCTTCACAAGCCCAAATAATCCAAGCCAATAACTTTCAAAGCCCAATTCTTCTTCTTTGATTCCGCCAAGCCCAATAATGCCTCGGGAGCCCACTAAGCCCGTCTCCAATCAACCCGCCACCGCAACAAGCACCGAAAAACCTACAAAATATCTCATGCAATATAACAAGCACCCGGTATGATCCATACTAAAGAAAAATAAATAAATTACAATGCATTAATGATAAAAAGATCTAAAAATCTAAAAATAAACTAATAAAATAAGGAAATTAAATTAGCTATCATTTTTAGTTATGTTTAACATAAATGCTTTGACATTATTTTTACAAATTATACAAACCATTTTGAACAACAAATTTTAGCCATCTTAAATTAAATTTACCATTACACATTCTATGTTCTTTAAGATGCAAAAACTTCAACATTATACAATCTTTTTTCTAAGGTAAAAAAAAATCCAAAAAACATCTTAATCACTATAGAAACGTTAAAAAAAAACCGAACAAATAGGCATCTAATTAATGAACCAAAATAACAAGTGTGCACTAGATTAGTTATACCGAATTTTTATGATTATTTTCTATAATAAACCTAATGGTTTTTCAAATCTCTTTATGGCTTAATATTTCCTTCTTAAAGTTTTATATATACTTATGTTGTTCTCTTTTTGTTTAAAAAAACTTTGATTAAAGCAACAGAAAAAAAAAGGTAATCAAAATATAAGATCATGTAACAATAAAAAAAACCTTTGTTACTAAAGTATATAATTGCCTTAAAGAAATAATAGCACAACAATATTGGTGATGTTAGATGTATTACTTTTGATTTCACATGTAGTCGTATATATAAATATTCATTTTTATATATTCGTTATACTCATCTACTCTTAAAAAAAAAAGATTGATTTATAAAACTAGTAAAAAACTGATATTAAAAATAAAATTAAAAAGATAGTAAAAAAAAGATATTTAAAGTAAAAAGATAATAAGAAAATAGAAGTAAAATGAAGAAAAACACTATTTTGGTAAATATTTTTAGAACTATACTAGATTGGTAAATAGTTTTTTCAATAACCTTATTTTAGTAAAAAAACTCAATAAAAAGACAAGACTTTTTAACAAAATTTCATTTTAAAAAAACCGAAAAACCCAAATCGATTTAAAGAAAAACGGTTTATTAAAATTGGAACCGGTTAAACCGTCAGATACTTTAATACACACTAATGAACATCATATTTTGTTTTTTGAGTTTTATCAAAGTTATTAATTTTTTTTACTGCAGATAATGTTAATCTTTATATAAAGAAAAACTATATATGGTCCAGTCATATCCTATGAATCTAGCAAATCAAACATTAGGCACTACACATTACAAAACAAAATAAATATTTACTTCGTCGACATGAGAATTTATAACAGTATATATATGAATTTTTAAATAATAATAAAAAAACAATTTAGGAAAAAATTATACTTTCAAATAGTGGTTTAAACATTGATATATAGTGATAGTTTATTTTATTTCCTTCTTTTTATTAGTTTATTTTTTATTTTAGGTCTTTTTATCAATATTGCATTGTATTTTGTTTATTTTCTTTATCATGGATCATACCGAGGACTTTCTATTTTGCATGAGATATTTTACAGGGTTTTGGAGCTCATTGTGGTTGCGGTTTGACTGAAGTTGCGTTTAGTGAGCTTCTCGATGCATTATTGGGCCTTGCGGATCCATAAAAGGATATTTGGGCTTAAAAAGCTAAAGACTTGGATGAAATGAGTTTGTGAAGATGGGTCATGGATTGTTATTTTGGGTTTGGAGCATCCATATTTGAAGCTAAAAGATGATTGGTTAATTTGAATCATGTGGGATATAGAGGAGACCAAGAGAATCTTGGGTAGTAGAATGGTGTAGCGGAGGAAAATGAGTCAATAGCATTCCAACAACACTTACAAGGGTGGAATCTCAAGCGTGCGGGTAGCCGCACAACCGCACACTTTTGGGCATTTTGGTCATTTTGTTTACCATTTACCTTGGGGATGGGATCTATGACATCCCTAATTTCACGACCAGAAAAGACCGATTTGTTTATGCTTTGTTTTATAAAATCAGAGTAATCGTTTAAAGAAAACTGTTGCGGAATTTGTTCCCAAAACAAAATGTGATAAAAATTTATCAAAGCATTTTTTTAAAGAATTGTATTTTCATTAAATAACAAAATCTCGGGATGTCATGTTCCGATACAGACCAAAAGCATAAACAGTATAAAATAGACCTTACAACAGATATTCATAACTACTGATCTATAATCCAAAATCTCTTGTCATGTCAATCAACTTATGCTCTTGTGCCACTACCTGTGATATAAAGAAAACTAAGTGGGTCAGGCTTGGGAGCCTGGTGAGCATATAGGGTTTTCAACCTACAATAATATAATTATTATATTTAATCATCAAACAATCATCCTAATTATACATCCTTATTATCTTATTTATTTCTTAAGTATCTACCCTAAGAATCATATATCCTTTATTCCTAAGGATTGACCTAAGGAATAGGCACGTAGTCCATCGCTGCCTGAGGTTTATACAACAAGCACTAAATCCATAGCTGCCAAGGTTCATCTACATAGTACTACATCCATGGCTAACAAGGTTCATCTACAAAGTACTAAATCCATAGCTACCAAGGTTCATCTACACAGTACTAAATCCATAACTACCATCGTACTTATATAAGGCACTAAGTCCATAGCTGCCAGGGTTTTTAGAGTACACTAGTGAACATCAAGTTCACAACACCTACAAGTTGCGATGTAACATCCCAAGTTCGGAACAAGAAGTGAAGGGTGCTAAGTGTAAATAAAGGAAGGGACTCGACGAGTAGGTACGCTTACTCGCCGAGTCGGAGCAGGTTTGGATCGCGAATTAAGTGACTGATGGGATGTCAAGCCCACCAAGCAAATTACACCCTTTATTTGCAAATAAAACGTAATATAATGGTAAAAAGGGGTATCGATCCTCGGAGAAATGGTTGTATTTAATCACCAATGCAATCCAAAAGAACTAGTGTAATTAAAATAATTAACTACAATTAGACTAAAAAGGGGGGGGGGGGTGTTTGATTCCTTGAAAACTAAAAAAAACTTGAATAATTAAAAATCTTGCAATTAAGCAAGTTGATGAGATGCTCAAAGGTTGGGAATAATTGGTTAACTATGACAATTCAACACAATCAACATTTATGTGTTTATCATTAGGATCTAATACAAAGCTTATCCTTCATCCCAAATTGGTTATAGCAATCATGAAGCATGAGATGCCAAGATTCCTCATAGGTAGCATGGAGGTTGGGGAAGCCCACAACACACCTTTTTAATTAAGATCAAGGGTCAATTGAAGCAATTGATCCCAAGAAATCATATAGCCTTAAGAATGAAGGAATCCCCAATTCCTAGAGGATGTCAAATGCTTACACATCCATAAAGGAGTTATGATTCATAAGCTAGAGATGATTTCTACCATCATAAAGCTTTTGTTCTAAATAAATTCAGTGATCCAATGCAAAATCAAAGAAACAAATCAAAAATTGCTCATTCAATTACTAAGCTCATGATCAAAGCATCAAATAAGCATAAGAATTGCAAACTAGAATCATAAACATGGAATAAATTGATAATCAACATAAATCCTTCAAAACCCACAAACATTCATTGGTTTTCAGCCAAAGTCAACCAAATAAGAGTATTAGCCACTCATGGCAACAAAGTAACAAGAACAATAATCTAATTGCATAAAGAAACTACATAAGATTTGGAAAGATGAAAGGAAATGGTTTCTAGCTCCCAAAATCGCCTCTTGCAGGTCTCCAATGGTGAAAAATCGTCAATGAGCCTCTAGATCTGATCCCCCAAGAGTTATGGTGAGCCAAATGACCAAAATGCCCAAAACTGGGCAGTTGCGCGGGTACCTGCGCAGCTGAAATTCCACCCGCGCAAACGCTGATGTGTTGCCATTGGTCCACCATTCCACTACTCCACCCTTCCACTACCAAAGATTCCTTTGGTCCCCCCCTTGTCCATGTAATTTGAATCCACCAATCATCATTTAGCTACCAAATGGATGCTCCAAACCCAAAATTAGAAATTTATGATCCATCTTCACAAGCCAAATAATCCAAGCCATCCACTTTAAAAGCCCAATTCTTCTTCTTTGATTCCGCCAAGCCCAACAATGCCTCGGGAGCCCACTAAGCAGTCTTCACTCTAATCCACAATCACAAAAAGCTCCAAAACCCTGCAAAATTCCTCATGCAACGTAACAAGTCCCCGATACGATCCATGATAAAGAAAATAAAGAATATACAATGCAATACTAATAAAAAGAGCTAAAAATCTAAAATAAACTAATAAAAATAATGAAATATATTAAGCTATCAAATCACCCCAAGCTTAAACCTAACTTGTCCTCAAGTTAGAACAAGACTAAAATGAGCTCAGGATGAGCTAAACTAAAAAGAGAAAAAGAAAGATACCATAGAACTTGGTCAACATCAGTCAACATGGTCAGAAGTAGTCCTTCATGGACCCTACGCATCTTCAAAATGTTCCCCGCTTTAGAGCCATAAACCACATTCTCAACCACTTGATGGACAAATAGATCACGGTTGGATGTAGTCGCGGTGTGCAAGACAAAGGAAACAGAGACACGCCCAGTGGGGGCACTTTAAATCATCAATGCAGACCATAGTGCACGAAGGAAAGGTGCCTCTTCACACACTATGGTTCCTACATTTGTCAGGCTAAAGTGTATAATACGAAATAGGGTTTTGCAGCATGGCCTCCGGGCAAACATCCGGTTTCAGAGGCTTCTCCCTTGTACTATCCTTTACAGTCTACCGTCTCATCGTCGCGACCTTTTCTCACCAAAAATCAAAAATAAAATAAAATAATAAAAATTCTACTTAACCTAAATCTAAACCTAACAACCTAAATCTTCAATCTTGAACTTCTGTTATTTGGATTTTAGGTTGTTCGTTGCTTGATATTCGATTTTTTTTAAGAGAAGCCTTGAACTTGGATTGTTCTTTTTTTTTGTGTTGCTCTTTTTCTTCATTTTTCTTCTTTGTTTTTGTTGCTTTTCTTGAATCTTCTTCATTGTTTCTTTTTGTCTTCACTTTTTCCAATTTCTTCATTTTTTTTGTGTTTTCTTCTTGTCTTTCTTCTTTGAAGGTCTAAGGAATTTCACCATGTAACATAGGATGGAGGCTAACATGAACACCTAATAATCATTGACAATGTGCCAAGATCAACTAAAAAGGGTGGGATATGACTCAAAAATGGGTGTTACCGAAAAAACTTGGTCCCAAAAGATGTGAACTGAAGGACTCACTTCAAAGTTCATCAAGCACCTCAATGCAAGGTGTGATAAACAAAATATATCTAACTATCTACTATAGACCCCTAGAAAATGATGACATATCTTAAAAAGGTGGTGAGAATCTAACTAAGTAAGGATCGGACGAGACTCGGGAGTACTAAGGGGTACTCCCCCCAAAACAAGGATGCGAGTCTTCAATATCTTCAATGTCTTCAAAATACCTTACCGAGCTAATCTTTGCTCGCACACATTGGCATGACCAACCACATCCCTCCGCACCTAGACCCAATCAAGCTACCTGCATCTGACCCCCACACAAGCGGTCTCAAAGTGGTCTGTGAGGCTCAAAACGTGTCCCATTTATCAAATACAAGGAATTCCATATCAAGACCCGGTACCAATCTATGATTCAATACTTATGACTCGGCGTTATGGTACCTGTAGGGATGAGAAGACAAGAGAAAACAAAAATGCATGAACTTAAACTAGAATGCATCTAAAAAGTATGAAAAGTAGAAAAGAAAGAAACAAAATATGAAATTTTTATGAATGACCTAAATGACTTACTCTAAATGCAACAATATACAACCTAAATGCAATAAAAAATAAAATAAAAGATAAATAATACCTCACCCCAAGCTTAAAATTAAGCATTGTCCTCAATGCTTAGGATGAGAATAAGGAAGGATCATATCGGGATCTAGATGGAGGAGGCCCGCAAGGAAGGTATGGAAGCAACACATGGGTCACATAATGATGCTTAGATGGAGTTCTTGGCCGCCTAAATACACATGGATGAAAGCTTGGTCGTGCAAAGGACGCATATGAAATGGCTTAAAATTTTCTTATGAAATGACATATTTGCGCGGGTACCCTCGCAAACTTTGCGCGGGTGGGGGGCAGCCGCGCACACACATCAGAATACATCTCATGTTGGGGTAATTTTTGAGCTCGGAATCTGCGCGGCTGGCGGTCGGTCGCGCAACGGCTGCGTGGGCACCCGCGCAAATTTCAAATTTTTAGCATTCTTCAAGCTTCACCAAGATCATTGCTAGACTTCAATATGCTTATTTTTAGACCAACTTCAAGCTTAGAATCACCCATAACTTTAAGCGAGTATTATTTATTTACAATGCATTTGTTTAACGTCTTTGCCAAGACATAGCTCCGCTTCCGTCAACCTTCGTAATTCGGATTTTCCAATGTTATGTTGTTAAATTCTCCTGTGTCAAAGCCTTCATAAAGTGGTTTCAAGAGGTGCCCATTCACTTTGAAGATTTGATTCGTTTCCAAACTCCTAATTTCAACCGCACCATGATCAAAAACTTTTATAACAATAAAAGGTCCGTGCCATCGAGATCGTAATTTTCCCGGGAATAGCTTTAAGCGTGAATGATAAAGAAGAACTTCTTGACCCGGAATAAAGTGTTTTTGGGTTATCTTCTTGTCATGAAATGCCTTTTTCTTCTCTTTGCACATTTTGTACCTTTTAATTATCTTCTTCTTGATCACTTCCATCATTGGATGATTCAATCTTCTTTGAGCTTCCCTCTTAGGCTTACAATCATTTTCCATGAGTATCTTGTCTATGCATACATTAGGGCTTATCCCATTTATTGGATCGATCACATCAACACGATACAATGGAGAAATGTTGCTAGGGTACCTCATTTCTTCAAAGATGTTGAACTGAATGGTTTCTCCATCAAACTCCATAGTTATATTTCCTTTATGGATATCAATGATTATGTGAGCGATATGCATGAAAGGTCTTCCAAGGAGGATCATAGATGATTTGGAAGGAGTCTTCTCTTCATGATCAATGACATAAAAATCCGCAGGAAAACAAGTTGATTAACTTGTACTAACACATCCTCCAACACTCCTCTTGGAGACACACTTGACTTGTCTGCTAATTAAATGATTACTCCGGTTTCTTCCAAAGGTCCAACATTGAGAGATTGAAAAACCGAATATGGCATCACATTGATCGAGGCTCCAAGATCTAACATGTCACTTTCAACATGCAAATCACCAATGGTACAAGGGATAGCAAATATTCCTGGATCCTTGCATTTGGGAGGTAACTTCTTTTGGATAACTGTAGACACGTTTGCATTGACTTGAATCTTTTCATTTGCCTTGAATTTCCTCTTCTTGGTGCACAAATCCTTGAGAAATTTTGCATAACTTGGAATTTGCTTAATAGCATTCAATAGTGGAATGTTGATTTGGACCTTGCGGAAAGTTTCAAATAATTCATTTTCTTCTTCTATCTTCTTGGAAAAGGCTAACCGGGAAGGGAAGGGTGGTGGTATGACCAATGGTTTGATGGGTTTGTTGGAAGAGTCAGGTTGATCAATGTTTGGCACAACCGGTTCCTTTGGAGTAGCTTCAACCTTCGGAGGCTCAACAACAATAACGTCATCTTCTTCTTCTCTTGAAACTCTTTTAGGGTTGCTTTCTCCAAGTGTTTTCCCACTTCTCAAAGTTATGGCACTCACATTGGGATTCTTCTCGGTTTGAGATGGAAGCTTTCCCCTTTGTTCCATCTTGTTGAGAGCAGAGGCCAAGTCTCCAATTTGTGCTTGAATGTTTGAGAAAGTGTTCTTGGTCTCCTGTTGAAATTGGGTTTGGCTTTGAGCAAGAGAAGTGACAAGTTTTTGAAGGCTCATTTGGTGAATACCACTTGATTGGCCTTGTTGTGGAGGTTGTTGGTAATTTGGAGTGGGACTAGATGTTTGGGGATATGGAGGTTTCTGTGATGGGTATTGTGAAAATTGGGGTCCCATTAAAATGTTTGATGGGTTTTGATTTAGTGGGTATGGGTTGTTTGGGTTATTCCTCCAATTTGGGTTGAAATTGTTTTGAAATCCCATAGGTCTTGGTTGACCTTGATATCCTCCCATTGCATTCACATATTCCGGTTCATTACTAAGTGAGGGACACTTATCCGTATAATGCCCCATCATTGCACAAATGCCGCATACCATCAATTGTTGACGACTTCCCACCACCATTTGACTTAGCACATTAGTCAAATCCAAGAGCTTTGATTCCAAGTGTTGAGTGTTG
Source organism: Lactuca serriola (assembly GCF_051521515.1). Lineage (NCBI taxonomy): Eukaryota > Viridiplantae > Streptophyta > Magnoliopsida > Asterales > Asteraceae > Lactuca > Lactuca serriola. The sequence goes on from NC_136416.1 coordinate 42,757,135, forward strand.
CTCACTTCACCAACTGCTTGTGGAGAACTTCTCTTAATTTCATTTCGAGTCCTAAAGTTCCTTTGATTTTGAGAAATGGTGCCAAAAAGTGATCGGATTTCGTGAGGTGTCTTGTTGAAGATGTCACCACCACTTGAAGCATCAATCATCCTTCGATCTTTTTCATTCATACCCTCATAAAATTGTTGAAGAAGTAGTTTTTCGGGAATGTTGTGTTGAGGACAACTTGTACATAAGTTGTTGAATCGCTCCCAAAAATCATGAAAAGTCTCATTCACCCCTTGACGAATCCCCAAAATGTCACTTCTTTGGCTTGATATCCGAGACGTGGGATAGAACTTGCTATTGAAGGCCTTGAGTAACTCTTCCCATGTGTAAATAGATCCCGTTGGTAAGTTGAATAACCACTCTCTAGCTTTATCTTCCAAGGTGAGCGGGAAGGCGGTTAGCTTGAAATCGTCCAATGTCACATTTTCGGGCAACATGCTAACACATATCATATGAAATGACTTCAAAAGCTTTTGAGGATCTTCTCTATCCAATCCATGGAACTTGGTAAGTTGATGTATGAAACTTGACTTCAATTCAATTCCTCGGCGGTTTGCAGGATAAACAATAGCAAGAGGTGTATGAGTAACATCCGTTTCCATCATTTGTCTAAGTGTCAACTCTTGAGGGGGATTGAATGGATTGGGGTTGTTGGGATATTGTTGCAAGTAATTTGGATGTTGTTGGTAAGGTGGGTATGGGTATTGTTGGGGATTGTAGATTGGTAGTGGATAAGGTTGGTAGTTATGGTATTGGTTGTAAGGAGGTTGTTGTTATGGGTACATTGGGTTTTGGTACATTGAGGGTGTTGGTAATGTTGGGTTTTGAGAATTCTAACACTCCTAAGTGTACATGCAACCCTAAATACCTTGGATCTATGTTTTCTCTATTATACATACAAATATGAACATCCAAGGTATTATCCTAATCTAGCATATAAAATAATGAATATAACAAGATAGAATACATACCTCTTTCATGTAGAAAGTCTTCATGAAGCTTGAGTGCCAAGTGCCCCAAGTGTGACACCTCAAATGGTTCACACAACACCAAATACACTTGGAATAACTTGAGAGAATTCTACACTTATGAAATCGGCTAGTCCTCTCTAGAATGATACTAGTCTACGATTTTGTCAAGAATAAGATCTTTATATAGTGTTACAATTAGGGTAAACCCTAATTGTCATGACTTTCCATTTCCTTGGATCCATGGGTTCAAATACACCATGGAGCATCCATGGAACATCCTATGGGTTTTAGCCCAACTTGATTATCCATGGAGCGTTAGCCCACTATACAAGTATGGATGATTTACACAATCAACCCATATATTTAATTAGTCTTCTTTTGATCACTTAATTAATCCTAGATTAATTCTTGATCAATACTAATTAAATAATATTATTATTCTTATTATTAGTATACTAGAACTTATAATATATTAATAACCATAAGTGTCTTATTTCTCTCATTATAGTCTAACCAAATGCATGATGCCATGCAACCCAAATGGACCATGCCGGGTCGGGTCAAGTCTTACCAATTATAGTTATGGACTTAGACATTAATCCAACAGTCTCCCACTTGGATAAGTCTAAAACTATTATTGCGTATGACTTCAGGAACCAACTGGCAATCGTAGCTCTCAAAAGCTTTTGTCGAACTCTGACCTTGTCGATGAACTCTGACCTTTTTCAATGACTTGTCCATTAGATAAGGGATCATATATTCCTCCATTCTAGATATCATATGGACTGAGACATGGATTATAATCATTCTCTCTGTCCATTTGTTGTTTCCCGATTTCCGATTTATGACGACTGACTAATTGAACAAATCAAATCAGTCCTGGCCCGGCCGAGCACTTCCATTTGTCATCATCAAATCATCGAGGGGCCCACAGATATCGCTTTTATCCCGAAGGTAAAAGGAATGGATAAACTTCGACTCATATGGCTTGTTCTACTACTTGTTGAATCATACACAAAGGCACGTTTTATAGCACCGAGTTACCAAATGCGTTTTCATGCAATCAATGTACTACCAACTCATAGTAACAACTCATATCTCTAGGTTTGAAGAATATAAGATATTATTGTCTCATGATCACTCGTGATAAAATCCATGAAGTGATTCCAATGAGCGCGGGTTGAATCAAATACTCAAAACTTATGAGCACTCATGAGTGTTGTAGCCCTTTGTCCAACACCTTAGACCTCTACAAGCCAACCCATGACAGTCTTAATTCATATCTACTTCCAACATATGACCGACTGTGGATGGTTTGAATAACTTAGTCATTCCGGAAGAATAACCCAGTTTATTCGGGAAGTCAAAACATGCAAAATGAAACACAAGAATAATTGAATCCAATATGGTATCAAAACCTATGAACATAAATAAAACACCTTTTATTTATCACCATATGATTACATATTATTCATTGTATACTATTTCAGCTATCAACTTTATTCTTGAATTTAAAACAATAGTTGTCCCATGCTCCAAGCATGTACACTATGTTTTCTAAACACTAGTCATGCCATACACCAAGTATGCATACTATGCTTGTCTATGATCTTTACTTTGTGAACTAGATCCATTGAACATAACTTCAATGATTCTCTTTCACACTTCCAAATCCTTACTGCAAATGCAAGAATTCCAAATTCATGTCATTTACTGAAATCTGTTAGATTCTAAACTTATATGCATTGATCCTCTTGTAATGATTATGCACAAAGTCAGAAAGACTTGACAACAATCATTATAGAGTATTCCAAAGGAGATCAGCTCCTTGGAATCATCCTTCTTGCATTAAGTTTCCTTAATCTTACACAGATTGAAAAAATTTCTAACTTTGAAACATTTCCAGATTCCATTTTGACTATCACTTCTGAACAAGAGTTGCCTCCTTACAGACTATGTCAATATGGTCCTTCCAGACTTATCACTATACTTCCAACTGTCCTTGAGCACCCAATCTTTGGTAAACCTTAGATTGTCCTCGACAATTGTTTAATCCTTTTAGTCATATCCAGTTCTAAACCTTTTCCCTTCTTAATGCCCCAGGCATTTGGAAAATTTTAGAATGGATGAATATAGCACATGTAATCGATCCTATATCTGAAGCATATGGGAATCGATTCATGATGTCTCACATAAAGACTAAACCAGTCTTTTGCTATAACATTTCCATTTCTATTTGCCAAGTTCTCATAATTCATATTATTAAAAGGGATGCCGTAATCATAATAGAATTTTAGAACGCAAATAATGGACCCATATATAGAATTTCCTTATGTTGAGCCATTCCAACATGAAATTCATATATATTTCCTTAACTAAATGATTAAAACCTCATGATCTAAACTTATAGATTTGAGATGAAGTATAATTTCCTCTCCCTTAATTATAGAAAAACAACTCTTTCCCAATTGAAACTTTTTGTTTTCTATAATTAACATTGCTAGCTTGCAATACTTATCATATTTATCATGCTCCCACTAACATGATGATTATTAGCATAACACTTATGCTCCCACTAGCTTTGACATGTACTCAGAAATCAGCTGACTTTCTTACCAAAGTTCAGATTTCTGATACTAGATTGTTTTTTATAAGACTTTATCAAAATCATACACCTTCCCTTAGATAGAACACTTGTGTGTCTAAACAGTTATGAAGAGGGATGTCGTAATCATAATGGTTAGACCTTTTTGCCACTTCTCACAAGTCCAGGTTAGTGTGCCAATAAACCACACACGCTCCACTAACGACTTTGAGAATGCAAATATCACAATTGCTATCTAGCTAAAATCTACTTAGTGAAAGTGTTTCCTCACTATCATTTTCATGAATCGGAGAGAAACCTTATGACACTTAGATTTATATGGTTTATGTGTTCTTATCCATGTGAATTGTCAAAACCATAGTCACAAGACAAGGATAATGACAAATCCAAACTCATATGGATTGAACTCAATCTTAACTTCTTGCCACCTGGCAGCTCAAAGGCCTGCCATTGCTTCCAAGTTGTTGTGCAACACATTGAGAACTCTAAGACCTCATATGCAAAGCCAACTTTAACTGGAATGGGCACAGAATATGTCAACACGATAGGTTATAAACCTCAAGTCGTGTGCTAGTGAAGAACTTCAGGTTCTATTCTTGATTAGTTCTTGAGACTTTCAAGACCTTTAAGACTCCCACTGTCCTCTTGACATATAAGACTTTCTTGTCAGTTATTCAAGAGATAGTGTGGATTCTAATCAAGACAAACACTTCACAAAATTGGCCTAAGTTGGTCTTTGTTTTATCCAAAACATCACAACTTACGAATTTCAAATGTACAAGAGTAGAAAACTTTTACTCTTACATTTGACAAGTGTTTTAAACCTTCTTTGAGACATGTCACTCAAGTTACAATCTTGGAGTATGACTCTAAGACTTGTATTGGAACGAAGTATGACTCATCTTCTTGATTTAACCACTTCAACAATTCAAGTTCCTCTTCTTAGTCATAAGAATGCACTAAGATTTTCCTTAGAGAACTAATTTTGATATGGTTTCTTAATCATTAAGATGATCACAAAACTGATACTAAAGTACTCTCCCATCTTTTCAGATTTGAGAAACTTTTATCCTTCTGCCTAATTTGATTCTTCTTATTCGCTCTGCCATACATTGGAATCTTTTCCATTGTCTCAGAGTTACACTTAAGCTTGTAAGTATAATCATATTTACTGAGCTTTAGTAAACTATGACGAATAGTCTTATCAATCTTTTGGTGGTGGACTTAATCAGTGCACAAGAATGTGTACTCGATCCCTTAGTCCTTTACTTGACTCACACATCCATGTGAACAAGTAATTCGTCTTAATTTTCCAATACTTGAAATTTCTCATTCATCATGCTATACAACTTGCATGATTCCAAGTTCCAGTCCAAATGAAACTTAGGTGACGAGAATCTTTCCTTATTTGGTAAATTTAGACATTACCACAAATGAAAGAATCAATTTCATATTTCCACTCTTGCTATTAATGGAATCATATAAGCAACAATTTTTCCTCAAATGCCATTGTAAGGATATTTTAAAATAAATAAAATCGAAAATTTCCTTTTATTTTAAACTTTACGGAAAACTTATCCTTACAATCCATATGAAAACTTGTTGTTATCTATTCCTAAGCAATATATCATAACTCCTAAGAAGTAGCTCAAGAATCCGATCTTCAAACTACGCGATAGAAATCCATCTATGCGATCAGATTCATCATATTCTTTCTTTAAGTTTCTTCACTTTTTCTTTGATTCTTAAAACATCACCATGTGACCCAGTCACATCATGTATCAAGAATCTCATAATAGAAACTTAACAGAGTTAGATAGTGGACTTTACCTGAAGTAGAGTCAAACTTATTGACTTTAACATCCTTAGGTAAATTTGGCAGTTTCGCAACCAATGCCCCTTTCTTTGGCAATATAAACATATGGACCCTTTGATAATGGTACAAGGGACTATCACAGACTTAGCTTTTCTCTTTACCATTTGGTCAACCGAGTTGACTATGGCCGATCCCTTTCCATTGGGAAGAGAATGCTTTTCTGGATTTCCTGTGTCACTATTGTCAATGTCCATCAAGTTTTATGGAAGTTGATCTTAATAAATAGATAAGATCATTAAGGGTCTTGTCATAGTCTGTTTCATGGGTGTCCCAAAGGAACTCACTATGTGACTTAGAAAGTGATTGAACCACCAAATTTCTCAAGACTTTGACACCCAACTCTCCCAGCTTGTCAATATGTGACTACATCTCCAAGATGTGACCACACCTAGACCTTGCCTTGCCAATAGGGCTTGAGTGACCTTAAACTTTTCAAAAACTTGTGGGTTAGGGAGAATAATTGGAGGAGGTGAATAAAGTATGATTTCCATGGGAGATCATCTTCATTTAGGAAAGCTTGTTTCAAGAGATTTGGGAAGATCATAAATGTCTAAACCAGACATCTTTTGGGAGATATTCAAGATAGTTGATCTAAAGTCCTTAATATGACACCCAATATGAAATATTAAGGCTAGGACCCAACAAACTATTTTATAACTTAGAAGAGGTATGCCGTAATCCAAGCTATAAAATATTTGAAGGTAGGTGAATGACGATTCACCAATTTCCACCAAGACAAACGAAATGTATTATTAGGTTTTAATTGGTTTTTTTGAAACTCCTAGATCTTTGAGATCCATTGAACTGTTCAATGGCATGTTTCAATCTCGAGTGTGCCCTTCAGGTTTTGTGACTGGGATGCCGAGGATCACAAAACAAGGTGTGAAGTAACCATGCAAATTACATGGTACCCTTAAGTGTTTAACCCTCAATCGATGTGCCAGTTAACCACACACGCTCCATCGATACTATGATAAACATTAAGTTACCCTTTGCCTACCTTGTTAAATATGAGTTAGTGTGCCTGTTAACCACACACGCTCCACTAACCGACTTAAACAAAGTGCAAAGTGTAATTTCATGGATTAGCACCTTATTCACATTTTTCCTAAGTAACTAAGATTGGGTATTATTAAGAGTTTAGTTACTTAGTATTTATTATTAATACTTTTAATGAAGGGAGAATTCTAGTCCTATCAAACCCGTTCGGCTAACGACCCTCCACCAGTCAAGCAAGCGGTGGGTGAGAGTGGACACCCATTAAGTTGCCATTTTAAAGGCAACAACCTTATACCCACCTTATAGACCGGCTTCATAAATGAGGCGTACTAGCGGTAAGACTGACTTTACTCTTATACATATATATATATATATATATATATATACACATATATATATATATATATATATATATATATTATTAACTTATAATATTATAAAGTATAAGGGTTGAATTTTAACTTTTAAAATTCTAAGGGCTAACTTGGAATTAAAGTATTCATAAGAGAAAACTTTACAAATTCCAAAACTTGAGGGCAAGTTTTGAAACTATTCAAAACTAATTAATTCCATAACTTATGTGTTTAAAGTAGTTTTAATCCAAAAACTCTTTAAGTTCCATAACTTGAGGACAAGTTATGGAAGACTTTAAACTAATAAAAGAATTAACTTTTCTTTATTTTATAACTTATGGACTTAATTAAGGTTACACTCTTTTTTTTTACTATTATTAATGAAGAGACTCTTGGTCCTCCATAACTTGAGGACAGGTTATGGAGTCATAAAACCATTTAATTAGAACTAGACTCTTCATTTTTTGTAACCTTTGCCAACTATTATGAGTTTTATGAAACTTAAATGTGACTTTTCATATAACTTGAGGACAAGTTACAAAAACACATTTTAGAATCAAAACTTAGATTAATTTGGATTGAAAACAACTATTTCACTCAACTTTCTATTAATCTAAGCAACTCATTAGAACAAGATAATTCAAATCAAACTTTTTCATGTAATTAGTCTAAACCTTAAACTAATACAAAACATGAATCTATTGACAATTATCTTTGAAATTGGATTAGCATGAACATTACCACATCAAAAACAAGTTTATAAGTCCAAAAACATCTTAGGGTAATGTTCCTAGTCCAATTCCAGCCAAAAAAGTCGAATTTATGCTGTCTGGGACTCCTACTCGGCGAGTGCATGAACCTACTCGACGAGTAGGATGATTTTACTCATGGACTCGGCGAGTTCATCAGTGGACTCGGCGAGTTCATCAGTGGACTCGGCGAGTCCAGTGCCCAGAAAGCCAGAAAATCGAGTTTTTCAGCATTTTTCAGCAATTTGCATCAAGTATAATAGAAAAAAACCAGTCTCTGATACCACTGTTGGGTTTTGAGCATTCTAACACTCCTAAGTGTACATGCAACCCTAAATACCTTGGATCTATGTTTTCTCTATTATACATACAAATATGAACATCCAAGGTATTATCCTAATCTAGCATATAAAATAATGAATATAATAAGATAGAATGCATACCTCTTTCATGTAGAAAGTCTTCATGAAGCTTGAGTGCCAAGTGCCCCAAGTGTGACACCTCAAATGGTTCACACAACACCAAATACACTTGGAATAACTTGAGAAAATTCTACACTTATGAAATCGGCTAGCCCTCTCTAGAATGATACTAGTCTACGATTTTGTCAAGAATAAGATCTTTATATAGTGTTACAATTAGGGTAAACCCTAATTGTCATGACTTTCCATTTCCTTGGATCCATGGGTTCAAATACACCATGGAGCATCCATGGACCATCCTATGGGTTTTAGCCCAACTTGATTATCCATGGAGCGTTAGCCCACTATACAAGTATGAATGATTTACACAATCAACCCATATATTTAATTAGTCTTCTTTTGATCACTTAATTAATCCTAGATTAATTCTTGATCAATACTAATTAAATAATCTTATTATTCTTATTATTAATATACTAGAACTTATAATATATTAATAACCATAAGTGTCTTATTTCTCTCATTATAGTCTAACCATATGCATGATGCCATGCAACCCAAATGGACCATGCCGGGTCGGGTCAAGTCTTACCAATTATAGTTATGGACTTAGACATTAATCCAACAGGTAATTGGGTTGATTCGGGTAATGTACTTGTTGAACTTGAAAAGCATTGTTTTGAGGTTGGTTGTTTTGGTGGAAGTGTTGGTTTTGTGGTTGTGGTGGTGGTTGATAATTGGGTTGGTTTTGAGGAGGGGCTTGATTCCAAGGTGGCATATCAATGAGAGGTTCTTGTGGTTGTTGTCTTGGTTGATGGGGTGGGGTATTAACATCTTGATTATTTGGGTTTGGGTTGGGATTGTGAGGTGGAGTTTGATTCATGGCTATGTAGTTTTCAAAATGAATGTATTCAAAGTATTGACCAACAATTGGAGAATTTGGCTTGGTGTCGGTATCACTTGAAGTATGAACTTGATCTTCTATGTTGATTAGTGGAGAAGAGGAAGAAGCTTGAACGAGTTGTTGTTGCTTTGCTTGTTTGGCTAACTTGTTCAATCTTTTTGCTTCTTTTTCAATTTCCAGATTGTAGAGTAGTTCACCGGTTCTTGTAGACCTAGGCATAAACAATCAAATAACAATAACCAATTTCCCCGGCAACGGCGCCAAAACTTGATGGGATGTCAAGCCCACCAAGCAAATTACACCCTTTATTTGCAAATAAAACGTAATATAATGGTAAAAAGGGGTATCGATCCTCGTGGAAATGGTTGTATTCAATCACCAATGCAATCCAAAAGAACTAGTGTAATTAAACTAATTAACTACAATTAGACTAAAAGGGGGGGGGGTGTTTGATTCCTTGAAAACAAAAAAAAATAAACTTGAATAATTAAATATCTTGCAAGTAAGCAAGTTGATGAGATGCTCAAAGGTTGGGAATAATTGGTTTACTATGGCAATTCAACACAATGAACATTTATGTGTTTATCATTAGGATCTAATACAAAGCTTATCCTTCATCCCAAATTGGTTATAACAATCATGAAGCATGAGATGCCAAGATTCCTCATAGGTAGTATGGAGGTTGGGGAAGCCCACAACACACCTTCTTAATTAAGATCAAGGGTCAATTGAAGCAATTGATCCCAAGAAATCAATTAGCCTTAAGAATGAAGGAATCCCCAATTCCTAGAGGATGTCAAATGCTTACACATCCATAAAGGAGTTATGATTCATAAGCTAGAGATGATTTCTACCATAATAAAGCTTTTGTTCCAGATAAATTCAATGATCCAATGCAAAATCAAAGAAACAAATCAACAATTACTCATTTAATTACTAAGCTCAAGATCAAAGCATCAAATAAGCATAAGAATTGCAAACTAGAATTATAAACATGGAATAAATTGATAATCAACATAAATCCTTCAAAACCCACAAACATTCATTGGTTTTCAGCCAAAGTCAAGCAAATAAGAGTATTAGCCACTCATGGCAAAAAAGTAACAAGAACAATAATCTAATTGTGTAACACCCGGATTCCCAGGAATATTATTTTATTCCTTTATTTTTGGAGGTTGGGAGAGAACTCGACGAGTTGGTGTTAAACTCGCCGAGTATGGTCGCAAATTCTATCCGGGTTCACAGCTGGACTCGGCGAGTTCATGAGTGGAACTCGGCGAGTCCACGCTGTTTAATGAAACCCTAATTTCTTGGGTTTGGGACCTATTTAAAGGCCCTTAGGGCCGTCATTTGTGTCTACCGAACCCCAGAGAGAAAACCTAAGAGATCTAGAGCGTTTTTGAGGAAGGAGAGGCCATTCTTGATCATTTTGTTGGTGTGATTGCAAGAAGGAGGTGACCAAGGCAAGAGGAGGCTGAAGGAGGTGCGATTCTGGTGATTTCAGGGTTCATAGACTTCATCTTGAGGTATTTATTCGGACCTTCCTCAGTTTTGGTGTTGACTCTTAGAGTTAGGGTTTTCTAACCCCTTTAGAGGATGAATATGTGGAGCAACTGGTCCCTTCTCGAGTTTATGTTTTGGATCTAGACTCAAAGAGGTCCAGAGACCCTAACCTTTGGAGTTTTATGAGTTATTTTGGGGGCCATGAGCTTAGGATGTTATTTTTGGGGCTAAATCACCAAGTGAGACCATCTAGATGTTATATGAGTGTCAAGGTCTGAACTTTATGTGATTATCATGCTTGGGAAGGTCAGATCTATGGATTTAAGGAACAGATCTGACCTCAGGAGGTCAAAGGAGTTTGTGCGTGGCATGAACTCGTCGAGTCTGAAGAACAACTCGACGAGTAGGGTTAGGGTTTCCCGTAAATCACTCAATGAGTAGACTTGCCTAGTTGGGGAAATAACTCAGTGAGTCAAAGGGGGATTAGAGGACTGGAGTTCAAGGCGGAACTTGCCGAGTTGTTCTTGAGACTCGACGAGTTGAGTCGGGGTAGCCCCGCGATTCATGTCAGGTGTGACTCGTCGAGCAAGGGGAGGAACTCGACGTGCCAAGCGGGACTAAAGAGTTAGTGGACATGTGTAGAGTCGTCGAGTCGCCCAAGTGCACTCGACGAGTCGGGTCAAAGTTTGACCGTTGACTTTTGTTGACTTTTAGGGTTTTGTCAACAATGTGGCCTTTAAGCCAAGAGAGGGGTAAAATGGTCTTTTACCCTTCTGAGGGTGCTAAGATAGGGTTGAGTATAGTATATTTATGAGAGTATTTACTTTATATGATTAGGCGAAGGCTAGATCGTATTTCTACCGGGTCAGAGATTTACCGAGACATCTGAGGTGAGTCTTCTCACTATACTTTATCTAGTGTGGTAACAGAATTATGTGGCAGAGTATTTTAGAGTTATATGCTAGTGTATTCGCATGTTATTATGTGTTGTAATTTATTGTGATATGTGATATGCATGATTCAGAGTTTACAGAGTTAGGACCAGTGGGACCATAGAGTTATGGGACCAAGAGGGTCCCATGGAGATATTCGACCAGAGGGTCAGCAGAGTTACAGCCTTGAGTGGCTGATATGTGTTTATGTGGTATTTTGGGGAACTCACTAAGCAATTATGCTTACAGTGTTATGTGTGGTGTTTCAGGTACCAGCGATGATCGCGGGAAGACGCCGACATGACTCGTACACACGCACACTGGAGTTCATACGTTTTGATCTTGGGGTTTTGTATTGAGATGATGATTGATACAATGTTTTGAAAGATGAATGGGAATGATGCTTTATGTTTTCTTTAAAAAATATATATATGAAAAAATTTTAAATTTTACGGTGTTACAAGTTGGTATTAGAGCCTTGGTTTGAGGGATTTAGATGCATCTTCGGGCGTATCTGAACTCAAATTGAGGATTTGGGAAAAATTTTGATAATTTTTTTTGAAAAGAGTTTTGAGAGAAACAGAGCAGAGCCATGTGTACGATCAGCCAGCGCCCGAACGGTGATTTCCCAAAATACCCTCATAATAAGTGCTATCAGATATGTTATGTTATGCTATATGATGAATTATGATACACATGCTAGAGTAGACTAGGTATTCTTATTAGGACTAGAGTGGTCTGATATATGATGCCTTAGTCTAGGGGTCTTGCTACTAGAAATGTTTGAGAGTGTTTAAATAGCACCGAGGTGCTTATAGGATATCTGTTAGTGAGTAAGACATGATTTAAGAGAGTAGAGTGCTTGGAAATTTGGGACTCTAGGAGGAGGACTTAGAATGAGTGCTGAGTCGGTGTGGTCGGTAGTATTGGGCCCGTACTACCGAAGGCACCGGGTCAGTGCGCAACCCAAGTAAGAATCCTTAGGGTACCAGAAATCAAGTAGGATTGGGGGTATCGAGTATGGGCACGATCGAGCGAGTATTTAATATTTTGTGTTGTATTTCAGAGAGGTATCATGGTGGGAACGCGCCACAGACCAGGGACCAGTGGAGGGGGTGTGAGTGACGAGGAGTTCCGCCAGCTGATTCATGATGAGGTGGCTGCTGCCATCCGCGCTGAGATTCCAGAGATGTTCGGGTCTATTAAGACTACCCTGATAGAGACATTTGCCGAGAGATATGCTGCTCTTTCTGATGCTGCTGTTTCTGCGGCCACTGCAGCTGTAGCCGCGGCTAGACCGCAGGGTGGTGATGCGTTGCTGTTCCGGGAGTTTAGCAACACAAAACCACCGGAGTTTGATGGGACCCAGGACCCGATTGTAGCGATGAGGTGGATTTCAGACATTGAGGGGTGTTTCTTTACTTGCTCATCTCCTGAGCATTTGAGAGTCCGGTTCGCACTGAACCAGCTTCGCTTGGGAGCGAAGGACTGGTGGAAGTTTGTGACGGCGCACTATATGTCTGCTGAGCTTGCTGCAATGACCTGGGAGAGGTTCACTGCTATGTTTCGAGACGAGTACGTTCCCCAGGTGGAGAGGGAGCGATTGGCACAGGAGTTTCTGACCCTCAATTAGGGTACCGAGTCTGTTACGACGATTACTCGGATGTTCCATGAGAGAGCGATGTTCTGTCCAGAGCACGTGTCCTCCGAGCAGGCACGTATGAGCCGATATCTGAGCATTTTGAGGAGGGATATATGGGAGTTCGTGGCGAACTCAACGTACCGGACATTTGCTGAGCTTCAGGAGAATGCCCGGAAGAGGGAGATAGAGCTGGAGACTCCGGCTAGGAAGGAGGCTGAGTCTCAGGGGAGGGATCGGCGACCGGTGTAGTCTCAGCCGGCAGCCAAGCGCGCCAAGCCCGCTGATTCGAGATCTGGGAGTCATTAGGGTCGCACTTGTGGAAAGTGTGGCAAGAGCCACAATGGGGTGTGTAGAGCGGGGTCTTGCTACAAATGTGGCAAGGAGGGGCATATGGCCAAGGATTGCCCCAAGGGGTTTGCAGTATGTTTTCACTGCAACCAGACCGGACACCGCAAGGCAGAGTGTCCATAGTTGCGAGGGACAACCCAGGGAGCACCTCAGGGATCTGCCCCTGCTGCTATCAGAGATACTGAGAGCCGGCCAGTGAAGGCCGAGGTACCAAAGGCACGAAGGAGAGCCTTTCAGTTGACTGCGGAGGAGGTCCGCGCTGCGCCCAACGTCGTGGCTGGTATGTATCCTCTCTTGTATTTATTTTAATGTTGGGACATTGTGTTTATTTTGTGTTATGCGTAGGTACTTTTCTTGTAAATTCTGTGCCTGCCTTGGTGTTATTTGACTCGGTTGCAAGTCGGTCTTTTGTATCTTGGGCTTTTAGTCAGCACATCAGTATTAGCCGAGAGGCGTTGAGTCGACCTCTGAGAGTTTCCATAGCTGACGAGAGGACGGTGTATGTCGCTGAAGTGATCCGAGGATGTGTACTCGATATTTTCGGCGTCGAGTTTCCGATTGATTTGGTTCCTATTGTGATGGGAGATGTCTGTGTCATTGTGGGCATGGACTGGTTGAGCAAAGTTGGAGCGGTCATCGACTGCGAGAGACAGTTGGTGACTATACGAGACCCCAATGGGGGAGTTCTTATGGTGTACGGCGAGGGTACACGTGCTGGGGCAGCATTTTGTTCGGCCGCTAGAGCGAGATAGAGTCTACAGCAGGGCTGTAGGGGATTTGTAGCATATGTGATGGATGCGAGGGTTGATTCAGAGAGTCTGAGGTCAGTTGATGAGGTTCCGATAATGCGCGAGTTTCCGTATGTATTTCCGGAAGAGTTGCCAGGTGTGCCTCCCGAGAGATAGGTAGAGTTCAGTATCTATTTGGTTCCGGGGGTTGCGCCTATCGCCAAGGCGCCTTATCGCCTTGCGCCTCCAGATATGCAGGAGTTATCCTCTCAGCTTTAGGACCTACTGGGGAAAGGGTTTATTCGGCCGAGCAGCTCACCTTGGGGAGCGCCTATCCTTTTTGTCAAGAAGAAGGATGGTTCACACCGGATGTGCATTGATTACCAGGAGTTGAACAAGCTAACGGTCAAGAACCGTTACCCGTTGCCGAGGATCGACGATCTGTTCGATCGGTTGCAAGGAGCATCTTGGTTCTCCAAGATCAATTTGAGGTCGGGATATCACCAGATGAGGGTGCGAGACGAGGACATCCAGAAGACAACATTTAGGACTCGTTATGGGCATTACGAGTTCGTGGTGATGCCTTTCAGACTCACCAATGCACCGACGGTGTTCATGGATCTCATGAACAGAGTGTGCAGACCGATGTTGGATCGTTGGGTGATCGTGTTCATCGACGACATATTGGTGTATTCGAGATCCAGAGAACAACATGAGGAGCACTTGAGGGAGATCCTCGGAGTTCTGAGATCGGAGAAGCTTTATGCCAAATTCTCCAAGTGTGATTTTTGGTTGCGAGAGGTCCAGTTCCTAGGGCACCTCGTGAACCAGAAAGGGATATTGGTCGACTCGGCCAAGATTAAGGCAGTGATGAGTTGGGAGGTGCTGAGGTCACCTACCGAGATCAGGAGTTTCCTAGGGTTGGCTGGTTATTATTGGAGATTTATCAGGGATTTCTCCAAGATCATCGTGCCACTCACCAAGTTGACTCGGAAGGTTGTTGCTTTTTCATGGGGTCCAGAGCAGCAGGCCTCCTTCGACACCCTTCGCCAGAGATTATGCGAAGCTCCGGTGTTAGCCCTTCCGGAGGGGATGGAGGACTTCGTAGTGTATTGTGACGCGTCGATATCTGGGCTGGGAGTGGTGCTTATGCAGAGGGGTCATGTGATAGCATACGCATTGAGGCAGCTGAAGCCTCATGAGATGAGGTATCCCACCCACGATCTGGAGTTGGGGGCGGTGGTGCTCGCCGTCAAGATCTGGCGTCACTATCTGTATGGGGTTCGGTGTACCATATACACGGACCACAAGAGCCTGAAGTATCTAATGGATCAGCCCAACATGAATATGCACCATAGGAGATGGTTGGATGTGGTGAAGGATTACGATTGTGAGATCCTGTACCACCCGGGCAAGGCTAATGTTGTAGCCGATGCACTGAGCTGTAGGGCGGAGGGCGCCCCGATGCGAGATTTTTGTTTGAGATTGACAGTGATGACTCTGGTGTTGGACACTATTTGTGGGGCCCAGGCTGAGGCCGTGAGGCCAAAAAGCGAGAAGAGAGAGCGAGTTGTCGGGCTGGTATCGGAGTTCGTTACCGATAGTCGGGGGCTTATGACATTTTAAGGTCGGATATGGGTACCGTTTGTGGGCGGGACGTGTACCATTTTGATGGAAGAGGCTCATCGATCGAAGTTCTCGATCCATCCCAGGGCCACTAAGATGTATTTGGATATGAAGAGGGAATATTGGTGGCCCTGTATGAAGAGGGATGTCGCATGGTTTGTAGAGAGATGCTTGACCTGTCGCAGGGTTAAGGCCGAGCACCAGCGTCCACATGGTAAGTTGCAGCCGTTAGAGATTCTCGAGTGGAAATGGGAATAGATTACCATGGATTTCGTCACCAAATTTCCAAGGACTGCGAGAGGTTTCAATGCAATTTGGGTGATTGTGGATAGGTTGACGAAGAGCGCTCATTTCCTTGCTATCAATGAGAGCTCTTCCGTGGAGAGGTTGGATAAGATGTACGTAAGAGAGATGGTATCGCGGCATGGAGTTCCGATCTCGATTGTCTCAGATCGAGATGTACGTTTCACTTCCAGATTCTGGAAGAAGTTTCATGAGGAATTGGGTATGAGATTGCATTTTAGTACCGCATACCACCCACAGACCGACGGGCAGAGTGAGTGGACGGTTCAGACGCTCGAGGACATGCTCCGAGCATGTGTGTTGGATTTCGGCGGGAGTTGGGACACGTACTTGCCCTTGGCAGAGTTTTCCTACAACAATAGCCATCATTCGAGCATTGGTATGCCACCCTTTGAGTAGTTGTATGGGAGGAGGTGTCGGACCCCCATATGCTGGGGAGAGGTAAGGCAGCGTGTGATGGGTAGTACTGAGATCGTGCTACAGACGACAGAGCAGATTTAGCAGGTCAGACAGAGGTTGTTGATTGCTCAGAGTCGTCAGAAGAGTTATGCGGATAGGCGTCGGTCCGAGCTCGAGTTTCAGGTTGGTGACTTTGTGCTCCTGAGGGTCTCTCCTTGGAAATGAGTGATTCGATTCAGGAAGAGGGGCAAGTTGGGGCCCCGATATATTGGTCATTTCAGGGTGACCGCGAGAGTAGGCAGGGTAGCCTACCGTTTGGAGTTACCTGCAGAGTTGGGTCAGATTCATGACACTTTCCACGTGTCGCAGCTGCGAAAGTGTATAGCCGATGAGTTGGCGGTGGTGCCATTAGGAGATATTCAGGTGGATGCGAGCCTGAATTATGTTGAGAGACCGGTGGCGATTAGGGATCGGAAGATCAAGGTTTTGAGGAACAAGGAGGTGCCTCTGGTGCAGGTCCAGTGGCAACTTCGGAAAGGGTCAGAGTTGACTTGGGAGCCGGAGCGTGAGATGCGGGAGCAGCATCCAAAGTTGTTTGAAGAGTAAGACTTTGAGGGCGAAGTCTAATTCTAGTGAGGGAGAATTGTAACACCCGGATTCCCAGGTATATTATTTTATTCCTTTATTTTTGGAGGTTGGGAGGGAACTCGACGAGTTGGTGTTAAACTCGCCGAGTATGGTCGCGAATTCTATCCGGGTTCATAGCTGGACTCGGCGAGTTCATGAGTGGAACTCGGTGAGTCCACGCTGTTTAATGAAACCCTAATTTCTTGGGTTTGGGACTTATTTAAAGGCCCTTAGGGCCGTCATTTGCGTCTACCAAACCCCAGAGAGAAACTCTAAAAGATCTAGAGCGTTTGTGAGGAAGGAGAGGCCATTCTTGATCATTTTGTTGGTGTGATTGCGAGAAGGAGGTGACCAAGGCAAGAGGAGGCTGAAGGAGGTGCGATTTTGATGATTTCAGAGTTCATAGACTTCATCTTGAGGTAGTTATTCAGACCTTCCTCAGTTTTGGTGTTGATTCTTAGAGTTAGGGTTTTCTAACCCCTATAGAGGATGAATATGTGGAGCAACTGGTCCCTTCTCGAGTTTATGTTTTGGATCTGGACTCAAAGAGGTCCAGAGACCCTAACCCTTGGAGCTTTATGAGTTATTTTGGGAGCCATGAGCTTAGGATGTTATTTTTGGGGCTAAATCACCAAGTGAGACCATCTAGATGTTATATGAGTGTCAAGGTCTGAACTTTACGTGATTATCATGCTTGGGAAGGTCAGATCTATGGATTAAGGAACAGATCTGACCTCAGGAGGTCAAAGGAGTTTGTGCATGGCATGAACTCGTCGAGTCTGAAGAACAACTCGATGAGTAGGGTTAGGGTTTCCCGTAAATCACTCAATGAGTAGACTTGACGAGTTGGGGAAATAACTCAGTGAGACAGAGGGGGATTAGGGGACTGGAGTTCAAGGCGAAACTCGCCGAGTTGTTCTTGAGACTCGACGAGTTGAGTCGGGGTAGCCCCGCAATTCATGCCAAGTGTGACTCGTCGAGCAAGGGGAGGAACTCGACGTGCCAAGCGGGACTAAAGAGTTAGTGGACATGTGTAGAGTCATCGAGTCGCCCAAGTGCACTCGACGAGTTGGGTCAAAGTTTGACCGTTGACTTTTAGGGTTTGGTCAACAATGTGGCCTTTAAGCCAAGAGAGGGGTAAAATGGTCTTTTACCCTTCTGAGGGTGCTAAGATAGGGTTGAGTATAGTATATTTATGAGAGTATTTACTTTATGTGATTAGGCGGAGGCTAGATTGTATTTCTACCGGGTCAGAGATTTACCGAGACATCTGAGGTGAGTCTTCTCACTATACTTTACCTAGTGTGGTAACAGAATTATGTGGCAGAGTATTTTAGAGTTATATGCTAGTGTATTCGCATGTTATTATGTGTTGTGATTTATTGTGATATGTGATATGCATGATTCAGAGTTTACAGAGTTAGGACCAGTAGGACCACAAAGTTATGGGTCCAAGAGGGTCCCACGGAGATATTCGACCAGAGGGTCAACAGAGTTACAGCCTTGAGTGGCTGATATGTGTTTATGTGGTATTTTGGGGAACTCACTAAGCAATTATGCTTACAGTGTTATGTGTGGTGTTTCAGGTACCAGCGAAGATCGTGGGAAGGCGCCGACATGACGTGTACACACGCACACTGGACTTCATACGTTTTGACCTTGGGGTTTTGTATTAATATGATGATTGATACAATGTTTTGAAAGATGAATGGGAATGATGCTTTATATTTTCTTTAAAAAAAATATATATGAAAAATTGTTTAAATTTTACGGTGTTACAAATTGCATAAAGAAACTACCTAAGATTTGGAAAGATGAAAGGTAATGGTTTCTAGCTCCCAAAATCACCTCTTGCAGGTCTCCAATGGTGAAAAATCGTCAATGAGCCTCTAGATCTGATCCCCCAAGAGTTATGGTGAGCCAAATGACCAAAATGCCAAAAACTGGGCAGTTGCGCGGGTACCCGCGCGGCTGAAATACCACCCGCGCAAACGCTGTTGTGTTGCCATTGGTCCACCATTCCACTACTCCACCCTTCCACTACCAAAGATTCCTTTGGTCCCCCCTTGTCCATGTAATTTGAATCCACCAATCATCATTTAGCTACCAAATGGATGCTCCAAACCCAAAACTAGAAATTTATGATCCATCTTCATAAGCCCAAATAATCCAAGCCATCAACTTTAAAAGGCCAATTCTTCTTCTTTGATTCCGCCGAGCCCAACAATTCCTCGGGAGCCCACTAAGCCGTCTTCACTCTAATCCACAATCACAAAAAGCTCCAAAACCCTGCAAAATTCCTCATGCAACATAGCAAGTCCCCGATATGATCCATGATATAGAAAATAAAGAATATGATGGGTTTTAGCCATAAGAACTTTCCTATGTGTTGCAAAACCCTAATGCTTGGATCTAGGCTTTCTAATTAAACTTGCTTTGAATCCAAGACTTCTAATGACTATTTAGGTGTAATAACAATATTGAAACAGATCTAGAATCATACCTTTGAATTCCTTGTTGATCTTGTTGTCTTGGAGCTTCTAGAGTCACAATTGTCACTCCTCTAATGGCTTACAAACACCAAATAGCAAGGAGGATGATTTGGGAGAGAGGAGAGGGGAGGAATTCGGCCAGGGCTTCTCTACTTTTGGTGAAGTACCGATTTCCTTATGCCATAGGGTCTATTTATACTTGTAGACTCCTTAAGGGTTACAACCTGAACCCTAATTGGATAATCTTCTCTTAAAGCCATCCAAATCCATTCCTTAGATAACCCCTTGGACGATTTTGAAGCTATCCCAAGCTTCTAGAATCCGTCCAATACATATCTATATGGATTTACAGTCTAAAGTTTAACTATCAAACAATTGACAGTTTATACTCTCTTATTTAATTAATCTCTTTAAGTCACCAAATTAATTCTAATTAATTCTATGACTTATATTAATCAAATAACAATATATTATTCTTTATATTATTCTCATAATATACTAATAATATTTACTCTCTCTTAATAAATCATCCTATCAAGTTGCTATGGTGAAGGCAACCCAAAAGGACCATGCACAACCGGGTCAAATACTTGCTTAATATAGTTGCAGCCTTAGACACTATTCCAACAGTCTCCCACTTGGATAAGTCTAGTAACTATATGCACAAGTACAATTCGGTTTACAATCGTAGCTATCAAAGACGCTGTCAAACTCTGATCTAATCAATCTTGTCCTTTGGATACGGGATCGTACAGTCCTCTGTTAGATATCATGCTGACAATCCTATGGAATGGTTAGTCAAGCATTTAGGTTTCTCGATCTCTGATTTATTCGACATAGAACTTAATCGAGCACATCAATTCAGTTCTGACCGGGCCCGACACATAAGTCAAATCAAATCATCGAGCGGCCGAGATATCGCTTTTACCTTCTTAGATAAAAGTTACAGATAAACTTCGACTTATATGCATTTACTTATTCATTAACCAATTATACACAACAATGCATTTTATAACACCGAGTTACTGATGCGTTTTCGCATTATCAATGTACAATCAATTAACAAATAACAAACCATATATCTAGGTTTTAAGACTATATGATATTATCGTCTTGTGATCACCCTTTTATATCATATTCCATAAGGTGATTCCAGCAAGTGCGGGTTTGTTCCAATGCTCAAAACCAGTTCATAAGCACTCATGAACGTTGCAGCAACCCTTTGCTATGTCTAACACCATTTAGACAATCTACACACCAATTCATGACAATCTTCATTCATATCTACTTCCAACATATGAACGATTGTGGATAATTTGAACAATTCGATTATTCCTAATAAACTCAATTATTCTGGAAGTCAAAACATGCAAAATGAAACAATAGTTAAACAATTAACATAAGATAGTAACATTACTTATAAATAAAACTCCTTTATTTAGTCATCAAATGTTAATTACATTTATCTATTACTTGTTTCTAATACTATCTAATCTATGCTAATATCATCCTTCAGCCCAATACTCCTAGCATGCTGCAAGTGCTTAACCCTACTCAGTCCCTTCATAAGCGGATCTGATGGGTTATCTTCCGATGATATCCTCTTCACTATGAGTTGTCCTTCTTCTACACGATGTCTAATGAAGTGAATTTTCTGTTGATATGTCGTGATCTACGATGATCCCTCGATTCCTTGGTCAAGGCAACCGCTCCT
Organism: Lactuca serriola; assembly: GCF_051521515.1. Taxonomy (NCBI): domain Eukaryota; kingdom Viridiplantae; phylum Streptophyta; class Magnoliopsida; order Asterales; family Asteraceae; genus Lactuca; species Lactuca serriola. The sequence continues at coordinate 42,778,376 of NC_136416.1, forward strand.
TCGTTATCACAGAAAATCTCCATGGGCTCCTTTATGGCAGGTACAACCCCAAGATCACCGATGAAGTTCTTCAGCCATATTGCCTCCTTCGACGCTTCGCTTTCTGCAATGTACTCTGATTCGCATGTTGAATCAGCTACGGTTTCTTGCTTGGAACTCTTCCATGTCACTGCTCCTCCATTCAGGGTAAAGACCCAGCCCGACTGCGAACGGTAGTTGTCCCTATCGGTCTGAAAGCTGGCGTCACTATACCCTCGCACCTTCAAGTCATCACTCCCTCCGAGGACTAAGAACCATTCCTTCGTCCTCCGAAGGTACTTAAGGATATTCTTCACCGCAATCCAATGGGCTCTGCCAGGGTTCCCTTGATATCTACTAACCATACTCAAAGCGAAGGCTACATCAGGGCGAGTACAAGTCATAGCGTACATGATTGAGCCAACTGCGGAAGCATATGGTACTCGACTCATTTCTGCTATTTCAGCTTCGGTACTCGGACTTTGAGTCTTACTCAACTTGGCATTACTTTGTATCGGTAATTCTCCCTTCTTCGAGTTTTCCATACTAAAACGTTTCAGTACCTTCTCTAAGTAAGTGTTCTGACTAAGTCTAATTAGTCTCTTACTTCTTTCTCTTACTATCCTTATTCCCAAAATGTAAGAAGCCTCTCCGAGGTCCTTCCTATGAGTAATATGTCATCGACATATAGAACGAGGAAGCTTACTATACTCCCACTGGCTTTGACATATACACATGATTCATCTTCGCTTCGTACAAATCCAAACTCTTTGACTTTCTCATCGAAGAAAAGATTCCATCTGCGAGACGCTTGCTTAAGTCCATAAATGGACTTCTCAAGATTACACACTCTATTCAGATGCTTCGGATCCACAAACCCCTCTGGCTGAGCCATGTAAACATCCTCAGCCAACTTTCCGTTAAGGAAAGCAGTCTTGACATCCATTTGCCAAATCTCATAATCATGAAATGCGGCAATAGCTAGCATCACTCTAATAGATTTTATCTTCGCAACTGGTAAGAAGGTCTCATCATAGTCAACTCCGTGTGTTTGAGTAAAGCCCTTCGCAACCAATCGCGCTTTATATGTGTGTACGTTTCCATCCACGTCGGTCTTCTTCTTGAAGATCCATTTGCACCCAACGGTCTTACGTCTGGACACATTATCAACCAAATTCCAAACTTGGTTATCATGCATGGATTGGATCTCGCTATCCATTGCCTCTTTCCATTTCGCAGACTCCGGGCCTGCCATGGCTTCCTTATAGCTATTAGGTTCATCAAGGTTTATTAGTGTACCATCACTAATATACGTGTCCCCTTCGGTAGTAATATGAAAACCATAAAACTGGGGTAGAACTCTAACTCTATTAGAACGTCTAAGAGGTAAGGATTCGTCGATCGGTTCAACTGGAGTTTCCTCCTCGGGTTGAGTGCCAGCGGTAGAGGTTCCTTCATCTATCGACTCTTGAATCTCTTCAAGTTCGATTTGCCTCCCACTGTCTCCTTGGTTTATGAGTTCTCGCTCTCGGAAAACTCCTCTTCTCGCAACGAAGACAACATTGTCCTTCGGTCTATAGAAGAGATATCCAAAGGATTTCTGCGGGTAGCCGATGAAAATACATCGCTCACTACGAGGTTCGAGCTTGTCGTGAGTATCTCATCTTACGAAAGCCTCGCAACCCCAAACCTTGATATGTGCTAACGAGGGAGCTTTCCCTGTCCACATCTCGTGAGGTGTTTTGGCAACCTTCTTAGTAGGGACTCGGTTAAGGATATGGGTGGCAGTCTCTAAGGCATACCCCCAGAAAGAGATAGGTAGTGAAGCACGACTCATCATAGAGCGAACCATATCCAATAAGGTTCGATTACGCCTTTCTGTCACACCATTCAACTGCGGTGTCCTAGGAGGCGTCAATTGTGAAACTATTCCACACTCCTTGAGATAATCATGGAATTCAAGACTTAGGTACTCTCCTCCTCGATCGGATCGAAGCATCTTGATTTTCCTGCCCAATTGATTCTCCACTTCATTCTTGAACTCTTTGAACTTTTCAAAGGTTTTTGACTTTTGCTTGATTAAATAGATATACCCATATCTACTATAGTCATCGGTAAAAGTCACGTAGAAGCGGTTCCCATCCTTCGTGGTTGATCTAAGTGGTCCACATACATCGGTATGTATTAGGTCCAATAGACCCTCACCCCTTTCACACGTACTCGTGAAGGGTGATTTAGTCATCTTTCCAAGCAAACAAGACTCGCATGTGTCATCTTCCCTAAGGTCGAATGACTGCAACACTCCATCCTTTTGGAGTTGGGCTATGCGTTTCTTGTTGACATGTCCAAGACGAGAATGCCACAAGGATGCTCTATCCATACTATTGGAAGAATCTATGTTCAAAACATCATTTCCTAAGTTATCAACAATCATAACAGTTTCATAAATTCCACTACATGGTATAGCTTCAAAGTAAAAGACACCATTTAGATAAGCCAAAATAGAACCATTCTCATTATTAAAAGAAAATCTAAAACCTTGTCTATATAAACCATGAAATGAAATGATGTTTCTAGCCATTTCTGGTGAATAGCAACAATTGTTCAAATCTAAACATAAATTATTCCTAAGCACTAAAGAATACACTCCAATATTGGTCACAGGCGACGATCTTTTGTTCCCCATGATTAGATTGATTCTTCCTTGCTCCACATCCCTACTTCTTCTTAGTCCCTGCACATTAGAACAAATGTGATAACCACAACCGGTATCAAGAACCCAAGAAATAGCATGATTAGAATCGTTAGATTTAATTGTGTATATACCTGCGAAAGATGGCTTGATCTTTCCTTCCTTGATGGCTTGCAGGTATTCTGGGCAGCTTCTCTTCCAATGTCCTATCTTGTGGCAGTGGTGGCACTCTACCTCCTTAGGGTTAGGGCAGGGCTTAGCGGGATCAACTTTGGTCCCACTAGAAGAGGCACCATCTCGGGCTTTAACCTTGCGATAGTTCTTAGACGAAGCCTTCCTCTTCTTTCCCTTTCCTTGACCAATAGCCAAGACAGGAGCAGCGGGTGGATTGGGAGTTGGTGCAACAGACTTGTCTTTGAAGTTGCTCTCAGCGACTCTCAAGAGACCTTGGAGTTTGCTTAGGGTGACCTCTTCTTTGTTCATGTGGTAGGTCATCCTAAATTGATTGTACATCGGAGGCAAAGAGTGAATCACCATGTCGATCGCCAAGTCTTCCCCAAAGTCAACATTTAACTTGCGAAGGCGGTCGACATACCTTTGCATCTTCTGCAGGTGCACGGTAAGAGACTCTCCATGACCCATCTTGGCGGAAATCATGTTAGTGAAAATCTCATAACGCTCTTGTCTCGCGTTTTGGTGGTATCTCTCCAATAAGTCTTGATGCATCTCGTACGAGTACATGTCCTCATAGGACTTTTGGAATTCGGAGTTCATGGTGGCTATCATCATGCAATGTACCTTCGTTGCATCGTGCTCATGAGTTTCAAAAGCGGTAATTTCAGTCGGAGTAGCGATTTCAGGGTTAATCTTCTCGAGCTTCTCATAGAGGACATACTCCTTATCCTCATAGCGAGCAATGGTGCGAATGTATCTTATCCATTCGCTAAAGTTCGTTCCATCGAAGGTGACCTTTTGGCAAGGGATCATCAACGTGAAAGAACTAGCAGCAACGTTGTTTGCGTTCGACATCTACAATTAGAAAAAGGACAAAGATAGATTAGAATATGAATCCCTAATTATCACCCAATAAGAAAAATTAGGGCTAGGATCCAACAACAACATTTACATATTAGAAAAGGGATGTCGTAATCTAACATGCAAATAAATTGAAGGTAAGTGAATGACAATTCACTAATTCTCCACCATAAGAATTAACTATAAGTCCTAAATGTATTGAGAATTCCTAGGTTCGGATGAGATTCATTGAAACTATTCAATGGCATGTTTAAATCTCGATATGCCCCTCTTGTTTGTGACTGGGATACCGAGGATCACAAAGCGGGTGTGAATTACCATGCAAATTCACATGGTGCCTTCATTGTAACGATCACTTATTCGATGTGCCGGTAAACCACACACGCTCCATCAAACTATGATAAACAATGAATCACCCTTTGCCACCTTTGCTTAGAACCAATTAGTGTGCCGGTAAACCACACACGCTCCACTAACTTCTTAGCAAGGGTGCAAAGTGTAATTTCATGGGATTGCATCAATTCACTTTTCCTAAAGTAACTAAGATTGGGAAATTTAAAATATGTGTAGTTACTTTGCATTACTTATTATACTTTTAATGAGAGGATGAGGTTGCCCTATCCTACCCGTTCGGTTAACGACCCTCCACCGATCAAGCAAGCGGTGGGTGTGAGTGTACACCCATTAAGCGCCATTTTATAGGCCGCAACCTTATACCCACCTTATAGATCGGCTTCGTGAATGAGGCATACTAATGGTAAGACTAGCATTTTAGTTATACATATATATATATATATATATATATATATATATATATATATATATATATATATATATTAATCTTGTAATATTATATTAGTATAGGGTTGTATTTTAAACATTTTAAAATCTAGGGTTTGAAATTTAAATTGTCTAAATTAAAACCTTTAATCACAAAATATAAATTTCAAAGCTTGAGGACAAGTTTTAAACATTTAAAACATGGAGGATCAAATAACAAATAATTTTAATTAACAATTAATTTCCTAATTATCTATATTTGATTTATTCAAGATTTCTTGCAAGATAATTACCAAATTAATCAAAATAATTAATTAATTATCATATAAGGAAATTAAATATTTTATTAGTTGATAAATATCTTTAATTAGATCAAGATAATAGTCATATATATATCAAAAAATCGGATTAGGATTGATCTAATATGATAAAGGTAAGTTTCCATAAGATAAGTATGGAAAAATCCCGAATCTGGCCTTTCCTGACGCTTGAACTCGTCGAGTTCCCAACTGGACTCGTCGAGTTAGGCCAACTCGTCGAGTCCACCATGGGACTCGTCGATTTTATGACTCAGAAACCCAAAATATGAATTTTGCAAACAAGTTTCAAACAAATAAGCAACAATTTAATGAAAACTAAGCTAGGCTCTGATACCACTGATGAGTTTTAGCCATAAGAACTTTCCTATGTGCGCATGCAAAACCCTAATGCTTGGATCTAGGCTTTCTAATTAAACATGCTTTGAATCCAAGACTTCTAATGACTATTTAGGTGTAATAACAATATTGAAACAGATCTAGAATCATACCTTTGAATTCCTTGTTGATCTTGTTGTCTTGGAGCTTCTAGAGTCACAATTGTCACTCCTCTAATGGCTTACAAACACCAAATAGCAAGGAGGATGATTTGGGAGAGAGGAGAGGGGAGGAATTCGGCCAGGGCTTCTCTACTTTTGGTGAAGTACCGATTTCCTTATGCCATACGGTCTATTTATACTTGTAGACTCCTTAAGGGTTACAACCTGAACCCTAATTGGATAATCATCTCTTAAAGTCATCCAAATCCATTCCTTAGATTACCCCTTGGACGATTTTGAAGCTATCCCAAGCTTCTAGAATCCGTCCAATACATATCTATATGGATTTACAGTCTAAAGTTTAACTATCAAACAATTGACAGTTTATACCCTCTTTTTTAATTAATCTCTTTAAGTCACCAAATTAATTCCAATTAATCCTATGACTTATATTAATCAAATAACAATATATTATTCTTTATATTATTCTCATAATATACTAATAATATTTACTCTCTCTTAATAAATCATCCTATCAAGTTGCTATGGTGAAGGCAACCCAAAAGGACCATGCACAACCGGGTCAAATATTTGCTTAATATAGTTGCAGCCTTAGACACTATTCCAACAGAATATCCAATGCAATACTAATAAAAAGAGCTAAAAATCTAAAATAAACTAATAAAAATAAGGAAATAAAATAAGCTATTAGTGACCAACTCGCCAAGTCGGAAGCTGGACTCGACGAGTTGGTGCTGGAATGAGAAAAACCTAATCTTAGGGTTTGCACACTATTTAAAGGACTTTTTGTTCCTCTCACAGCCTCCTAATCCCCCTGAGAGTTCCAGAAACCCTAACCTTTGTGTGAGACTTCATTATTGAGGAGATTGGCGTTTGGATGAGGAAATTGGTGGAGAGAGCTTGAGGAATTAAAGGCTTGCTACAAAGGAGTGGTGTACATCCGGGATCTACTTCAGTTGGAGCATATATTGGAGGTAATAATCTGTTGCTTGGGCTCTTTGGTATCTAGATCTAATATCATTTGAGATTTGGGGCATTTTTGGTATGATTAAGAGCTATTTCGAGTTAGAGGCTTAGATCTAAGGTTGCTACTTCAGATCTAGGCTTGTGATGGTCCATAATGTCATAAAGTTTCAGTCATTGAGTTGTTGGTGAAGCCCCTTTGTCCAAAACCCAAGCCCTAGTGTGTTTTGGGCCTATATCTCCATGGGTTCATGTAAAGTTTGCAACTTTATGTGAGGGTTAGATTGTAGAAGGGTGGATCTATGGATTTGAGCCTCTGCATGGCTTGAATAGATTCTGAATGGGTTGAGAACTGGAGAGACTCGGCGAGTCACATGGGTGTACTCGACGAGTTGTATGAACATGTGCATGGACTCGACGAGTTGGAAGAACAACTCGGCGAGTCTGTTGAAGATTGCCTTGGACTCGGAGAGCCTGCTCGCAGTACCCAGTCTCTCTTAGGTTAAAGCTTTGGATTAGGGAGTCGGTGGGCGACTCGATGAGTTGGACAGGATGGGACTCAGAGATCGTTGGACTCGGCGAGTCTTGGGGCGACTCGGCGAGTTAAGTTGTGATATGAGAGTTTTCTGGGTGTGGGAACTCGGCGAGTCGACGGGGTGACTCGGCGAGTAGAAGTCAACCAGGAAGGTTGAATTTGTCTGAGGACTTTGACTTTGACCAAGAGTTGACCAGTTTGACTTCCAAGGGTATTTTGGTAATTTTGGGTATTAATGGAATTGGTCCTTTGGTAGTGTTCTGTGGTGAAGATCGTGTCGGTGGTCGGAGCAACTTGGTGTTATCTTTCCAGTCGACAATTGCAGGTGAGTTATCCTCACTATATCGACAGGGTCTACGACATCAAGGCCGACTCTTTATCGGATGGAAATCCGGGTATTGTTTGTTATGTTATTGCTTTGCTAGATCCGCATCCTGGTATTTAGGATGGTGTTATGTTAGTGACCTTGTTAAGGTCGATACCTGGTATATAGGGTAAGGTTATGCTAGTGACCGGTTAGGTCGGAATCCTGGTTAGGATGTTTATATGCTATGTGATCTGTTAGACTGTTTTTCTGGTTAAGGATTTGTTATGTGATTAATTGATTTATGTGCACATGGTTGTTTGACGGGGGTTGGGTTGAGGTGGGTCCTGCTTTGTGCTATAGGCCAACATACCCAGGGCGGACCAGATAATCCCGAAGGCCAGCGAGCGGTTTGGATAGGCTGAAGGCCCCAAGAGGGCGGACCAGACGTGCCGAGGCTCGGAGAGTGGACCAGGTCGACTGAAGGCCCGGTGTGGGCAAACCAATCATTAATGTAGACTCAGAGAATGGACCAGGTGGATTGAAGGCCCGGTGCGGGCGGACCAATCACACTGTAGACTCGATATACATGGCTAGACTTAGAGGGTGGACCCGGTGGACTGAAGGTCCGGTGCGGCGGACCAGTCCCACAGTAGACCCGATGTGCATGGTTGTTCTATTTGTGATATGTTAAGAGTATGTGTATGCGTGGTTGGTATTTTGGGGGTAACTCGCTAAGCTTTCGGGCTTACAGTTCAGTGTTTTGTTTCAGGTACTTCAGGAGGTCGTGGCAAGGCGAAGGCGTGATCGTACCGCTCCTCATGTTTTATGATTTATGTGATATGGTTCTGAGGGATACTCTGATGTTTAAACTACTTTGAAAACAAATGTATGAACTTAATGGTTTTTGAATGAATTAAAATGTTTTAATTTGGCTCGAATTTTATGGTCGTTACATGCGAGCTTGCTAGTGTTCCACATGACTGTCTAGAATAGTCCATGGTTGTCATCCCTACTCTGCAGAATGACGAGACCATCATTTGGGTAAAGGTTTCACTTATTTTTCACCTGTCACCCTTATCTCACAATCTATATCATCTTTCGTCTCATCCTCAAACTTATCCTTCATCACACACCAACTATTTTGTCTACCCATGTTCTACCTAACATATTTGTAGATAAAAATTACATATACAGTTTAAACCATTTAAAAACATGTATAAAACATTCATTAAACATCCATCTCAAGTAAACAAACAATATATAAACACATAACACGTAATTCAGAGCATATACTTCATATCTATGTGTTAGAAGAAAGTAACTACACACTCACTTGATAAGACGATTGTCGGACAGCACTACGGCTCTTTAAGTACTATTTTTTTGATGTAATCGGGATATCTTCCAAAACCCAGGCTTCTCGCGGGCATAGTTTCGGCTTAAAACTCTTTTCTTCTCGGGATCTTCGGGGATTCGGGACTTAATTCGGGTGTCGGGGTGATACCGGGGCTTCGGGGGTGCTTCAAGAGGGCTAGAGAGGGTATCGGGAGTGAGAGAGTGAAGGAATTAGCAACCAAAATTGGCTGCCCTTCGATTTCTATTTATAGAGCCATTTTTCAGGATTCACGTCGTGAATCTCAAATACTCACGTCGTGAGTTCAGTCATCATCAGGTGCGTCATCGCAACTTGGGTCTGATAGGCTCTAGGAGACGTTATTAATGAGTTCACGTCGTGAACCCAGTGTTCACGTCGTGAACTCTGACACAGTGTTAGGGTTTGTGCCCCAAACTTTAGAAATTCATATCTTTCGCATACGAGCTCCGTTTTCGACGTTCATTATATGCACGCATAGGTGAGATTATGCTATACAACTCTCGTTTAGACCCCGTCGGCTAATTTTGACTTTATTTTTATTATATTATTTTTAGTAGGCCGGGACAGGAAAACTCCGTTAGAAATTCATAACTGCTTCATCTGACGTCCGTTTTCGTATGTCTTTTCACCGTTGCATTACTATCGACGAGATCTTCTATTCTCATTTAGATTGTTTCAGCTAGAAACCACTCGATCTCATATTCGAACTTTGGGCTGCATACTGCTAAGTTGGAACTTCGAAAAATCATAACTTCCTCATACGAAGTCAGATTTAGACGTTCTTTTTATGCATGCTCTCGGTTTAACGTATTATACGACTTTCATTTAGATTACTAAGACTAAATATCGCTCTATCATAAATTCACTATTTACGTCCTACGTCGTCGTGCCGAATCTATCGCGAAACTTCGACATGTCATAACTTATTCGTTATAACTCAGATTTCAGCGTTCTTTATATGTACAGAAACCTTGTGACATATACTACAACTTGGTTAAGATTATTTATTCTAAACACTCTTCTATCAAAAATTCATTTTTGATGCTTATCGTCTTTAAATTGACTAGCCCGGATCTACGGGCGTTACAGGATCTTTCAGCAACAACTTTGATTTTCCGCTATTAGAGACCTGTAAAGGCGATTTTGGAGCTTGATACTCATTCTTTTCATCTTTCTAAGTAATTGGTAGTTTCTTGATGTAATTATACTTTTGTGAATGTTATTTTGCTGCCATGAGTGACTAATTTCTCTATTTTGGTCAATCTTGGCTAAAACCTTTGAATGTTTGTGGGTTTTTGAAGGATTCATGCTTATTTATCATTTATCTTATGTTTATGATTGTAGTTCATATTTCTTATGCTTATGTAATACTTTGATCATAAGCTTGGTACTTGAATGAACAATTGTTGGTTTATTTCTTTGGTTTAGCATTGAATCATTGAATTTACTTAGAACAAGGGCTTTATGTGGTAGAAATCATCTCTAGCTTATGAATCATAACTCCTTTATGGATGTGTAAGCATTGACATCCTCTAGGAATTGAGGATTCCTTCATTCTTAAGGCTAATCAATTTTTTAGGTTCAATTGCTTCAATTGGATCCTTGATTTTGATTAAGAAGGTGTGTTGCGGGCTTCCCCAACCTCCATACTACCCATGAGAAATCTTAGCATATAATGCTTCATGATTGCTATAACCAATTTGAGATGAATGATAAGCTTCATATTGAATTCTAATGATAAACATACAAATGTTCATTGTGTTGAATTGCCTTGGTTAACCAATTCTCTCAAATATTTGAGCATCTAATCATCTTGCTTAATTGCAAGTTTTCTAGTTATTCAAGTCTTTTAGTTTTCAAGCAATCACAACACCCCTTTTTTGTTTAATTGTAGTTAGTTTATTTACACTAGTTCTATTGGATTGCATTGATGATTGAATACAATCATTTCCCCGATGATCGATACCCCTTTTTACCATTATATTATGTTTTATTTGCAAACAAATGATGTAATTTGCTTAGTGGACTTGACATCCCATCATATAGCCATGTGTACTTGTACATTTTAAAGTGTAAATATTTGGATAATTATGTATTGTTTTAGATGTAAAGTTTTTTGAACATTTTGAGTGGGGTTAATGAGAATCAAATTGTGATACCGTATACTTTTACCTAAATTCACACATAGTTCTAAATGTAAGAATATGCCTGAAAAGATTTGTAGAGTTGTTGTGATTGAAACTCTTTGTAATATGAACATATAATACTCCGTATTATTCAAATATCAAAGTATATTATTTTTATTGTCTTGATTTCAAATGGGTATATTCTAGAAACATAGCTGATTGAACATTGCTAAAATGATATATTTAAATAATCAGAACCTTGGTAATTACTTTGTTAAAAGAGATTAAACGAATATCATATTAATATAGTTTTCTATAGATATTTCATACATAAATTTAATTATATACACATAAAAAATATGTTAACATATCAATGGAACGGAACTTATCTAGTTCATTTTAATTTACATAAAAACAATCAATTACGACTATAAGAATTAAAACGTACTAAACAACTAAACAAGTTGTTAGAGCTCAAATGTGATACACCCAAAATATTACAGTGTTCTACAATTTATTCCACATGTGATAGGTCTTGGGAAGTCTTTGGCATGAGTAGTCCACATGATAAGATAATTAAGATTTACCTTTTGTTAGATTGACAGAGTATAAACAATAGAATTTTGAAATAGGATAAATAATATATATGGTGAACCTAGGATACGGTGACCAAGTTCACAATGAGTCTCAAAGCGTTAATTTGATGGTTGGAATGATTTGCATCCCCACCATTATCAAGAGTGAAGAAGAGCGAATGAAACCTACATTTATTTTCCTTGGTCTCATCAATCACCAAAAGCAACACAATGTGTGTCTTTAAATGATTGTGATGAACTGTCTACAGCCCATCTCAAATAATGAAGATGTACACGTGAGAATGACTTGCATTTCATTAAATATGAGTTGGTTTGGTCTTTGAATTTTCGTATTAAGTTTTAGGATTCTTGAGGACCCATGATCTTTTACATAATTGTGCATGAATTGTACACCCAATAATGTTGTTTTGACCGGTTTATGAAAGGTACATATGTACTACAATGTTCATGAACCATTGCTTCATACCTCCACCATAATAATCTTTTGGTTGCATAAGGATGAACTTGATTATAATGTTATTGATTAAAAAAATACATATTGCCCACAAAATACTACAAATTGATGATATTATTTATGAGAAGCAATAAGTTTGTCAATTATTCCATGCCATGTATCCTAAGGATGGAGGGAGTCGTTCTCCTTCATCAATTGAATCTACTTGTCATATAGACGTCATATCAGTTTTTCTTTTTTATCTTACTTTCATTTTTATCAACACATAATACAAATAATTTATCTTTCTCAACCTATTTGTAATGTATAAGTATTGAAGCATATAGTTAGGGGTGTCCGTTGATTTTGAAGGCCCTATGCGGAAATTAAAATCAAGTATTTAAAACTTCAAATTGGCAACGAATAAAGGCAGATTAACAATGGATAGTGACAGATTACCGAAGGGATTGTGACAAAGTAACAACAAATTAGTTACGGAGTAGCGACATAATAGTGACGAAACGCGACAAACGAGACAAATAAAAATTTTAGGCCCCTAACGACAGGGGTTTTCTGCAGTCGCACACTCCACATGTGCTCAGGGCGGGCCCTGCATGTGGAGCAAGTTGAGAGAGAAATAGATGAATGAGTCAGCGTGAAGCCAACCTAACCTAATCTATTAAAAACGACATCTATTATTTCTAAGATTCATGATCTTGAAGGTACATCCGGTACCACACCCATCTAGTGCCACTTCGTCAATCCTTAGAAACAACTATGTTTTTATACTAAGAGTTGTTTAGAACGAATGTGAAAATGTAAATATATATAATGATATTACATAGACAATTTATAGAAAAAACGATATCTGTTCTTTGAAAATACTTTTGTTACATTTATTAACATCGTAATGTCAAAAACTGTAATTTCAAACATCTAATAATGCAAATCAAAATCTCTGTCACCATCTCAACCCGATGTGATGTGGGGTTTGGGGTAAAATGATTTGGAACTCATTACCTAAAAATTTATTGATTTTTCGTTTGTATAGGATGGTAGGACCCTTCTTTGACAAAGAGGAAATCCAAAGTGAAGTAGTTAATATTTCGTCTTTCTATTTTACGTTCTCATATAAATACTTATGTAAGATATACATACAAAAAAAGTACTCACCGTGTAAAGAAATTTTTTTAACACCCATTTTTAAAAGAGACTAACTTTAGAGATAATTTTTTAACACCCACCACTAATAAACCCAACTATAAGGCTCCCCATAGCCTAAACCAAACACATGTACGCCCAAATTCCATCGTCTGTGCATCAGCGGCAACTCCATGTCACCATCTATGATTGATGTCGTATCTATTGACATGGTAATGACACCGTCACATATGCTAACTTCATGTTGCATTTTCATGGATTTGATAAGTATTGTTGACCACCCACTCCCGCTAATTCCTCACTTTGTTGTTTTTTGCTCAGACAATGCAAAAAAAAAAAAAAAAAAAAAAAAAAAAAAAAAAAAAAAAAAAAACACTTACGTTTGTAAGTTTTTGTCGGTTTTACCCAAAGTTGTATTTTAGATCCATTAATGCCTTAAATTTGCAACTTTTTTTTTTAATTTTACATTTTTGCAAATTTATCCAGTAAAATTGAAAATTTCTGTCAAAGGGTTTTAATAAACCAACAAACCAAACTTAAGGAATTTTATGAACCCTAAAAAAGGTAAAATCAAACATTTCGGCCAAATGTAATAGATTTAATAAACCATAGGGTAAAATTGAAAAAAAAAGTTACAAATATCCAGTTTTATCATTGAAGGAAAACCGTATAATACAAAGAAATATAAGTAAGACTATAAATAGCAAGTTATCTAGAGTTAACCTAGGTAAAGGTCTAAACAAAAGCCCCAATATAAATAACGCCCCAAAATTTTTTTATTAAGCGAACCCCCCCCCCCCCCCCCACTCTCACCACAATGTGGCCACACTGAGAGTTCATTAGACAAGAAGTGGAATCGAGATGTCGATTAAGCCTTCATGAAAATATCAATAATCTGTAAAGTTGATGATACACATGGTAGCAAGATAGTCTTGAGCTAAAACTGATAAAAAGTGAAATGACAGTCAATCTTAATATGTTTTGTCCGCTCATGTAAAACATAACTCTTTGTAATCTACATCGCACTTTTGTTGTCATAATGTATGGAGAGCCTAAGAAATAACAACACTTATATAAGTAAGACTATAAATAGCAAGTTATCTAGGGTTAACCTAGGTAAAGGTCTAAACAAAAGCCCTAATATAAATAACGCCCCAAAATTTTTTTTATTAAGCGAACACCCTCCCCCCCCCCCTCTCACCACAATGTGGCCACACTGAGAGTTCATTAGACAAGAAGTGGAATCGAGATGTCGATTAAGCCTTCATGAAAATATCAGTAATCTGTAAAGTTGATGATACACGTGGTAGCAAGATAGTCCTGAGCAAAAACCGATAAAAAGTGAAAGGACAGTCAATCTTAATATGCTTTGTCCGCTCATGTAAAACATAACTCTTTGTAATCTACATCACACTTTTGTTGTCATAATGTAAGGAGAGCCTAAGAAATAACAACACCTATATATGAAAGAATCCATCGTAACCAAATAATCTCACAAGTAGTCACAAACAAAGCACGATACTCAGCCTCTATAGAAGAATGAGAGACAACATCGTGTTTCTTACTTTTCCATTAGATTAATGAACCTCCAGGGAAAATATAGAAACTAGTGTTGGACTTGCGATCATTCATGAACTTTGCATTTTTGGATAAGGAGAAATGGTTGTGTGAGGAACTCGACGTAAAAAGGTTGCTTAAATGAAACATCAATCAATAAAGTTAATGTTATGGAATTAGGCTGACAGATTGATAAGATGTCATAAAGGAACCTAAAACATTATTTTGTATATAACAAGATGGTATCATTTGAGATAGTACTTTGTGAAAACAGGTACCGAGGCTAATCTTTACTTAGGGATCGAAGGGCGACTTAAGGAATCACTATCCAGAGCTGTTTTGTTGTTGTATGATTTTGGGACGTAATCATCCTGAGTAGAAGGTAATTGTAACGCCTGCGAATTCGGACTAGACGTTTAAAGTATAATAATAATAATAATAATAATAATAATAATAATAATAATAACAATAATAATAACTATACAAATAAAATCCTTGAATACGATGATTGTTCTTTGTGCGCGTTACGAGTCATATAAATACTTAATTAGATATACACGTTATGTGCACAAATATTGGATATATATAATTGTAGAAAATCTTATTATCATTAAGCGATAAATTAACATTTTTGATAAGAGATTATTTTTCATAAATGATCTAAATGAAAGGCGTAGTAATCATAATTATGAATCCGTGAGTATAAAGAATACCAAAATCTGACTTCGTATGAGGAAGTTATGGTTTTTCGAAGTTTTGCGTTCGACACGTTACAATGTGTGTGCTATAAAAAGTGGAATAGAGATCGGTTGCTCGTTAGACAAAACAATCTAAACATAAGTTGAAGTCCTCGTAAATACGAATACATCGATATAAAGAACATCGATAAATGAGTTCTTATGAAGAAGTTATGAATTTCACAAAATTTTTACAATATAATTCTCATAGACTGTAAATTAAAAAAAAAAAATAGAATGTGAATTAGCCGACGAAGTCGAAATGAAAGTTGGAGTACTCATCGATACGAAACTCGGGATATAAAGAACGTCAAAAATGTAGTTCATATGCGAAAGTTATGATTTTTCACAGTTTTCAAAAAATACCCGTATACGATGACATGGCGGCACCAGAGTGTGCCATGTGGCAGAGCTACACACCAAGTTCGATGATGACATGGCACCATAAATAGTCAACACGTGGTACACCGAGAACTGGACACATGATGAGCGACACGTGTCACGACCAAGATCCTCATTTTCTCCTGAATATTAAACACGAGGCTTGATGTAGGGATGCTACATCACCAGGCGCGGTGCGCCCTACTATTTTACCTATATACAAACCATTTTTGATCATTTCCACCACACTTTTCTCCCCATATTTCTCTTAAATCTTTACCACAGCCCAAGGCTAGACTTTAGGAGTTTTTAAGTGTTAGTAGCGAAGTTTTGGAGCATTAGAGAACCCAATAAATTAGAGCTTTTGGTTTCGAAGTTCTGTCAGTGCAGTTTTCAATTTTTCGCTAGATGGCCTGTAAGTTGAGTTATGCTTATTGTGCTTAAAATGAAACTTATATTTATGTTCGTAGTCGTTATTATGAATTTATAAATAAGATTTATCAATAATACCATTTGTTATATTGATCAATCTACTTACGAGAGTGATGTTTATCCTAGATGTGTGAGGTGTTTAAAGTGGAATTTCAAAACCATACATCTTTTCACCAAACGGATCCTACATGGAGATATGATCTTACCCGATCACTCGTTATCTGATAGAGCTCTATATTTCGTTGGGATTAATGACAAATCTAAGAGTTTATTAATTTACCTTTAAAAATACGAATGAATACTAAAGCATAGTAATATTCGTAGTTAGATCATTTAAAAGGGAAAAATTGAAGTGTCAGTCGAGGAGTTGACTTTCCTGCAAGTTTTCCACCTTAATCAAGTGAGTTCATAGTTACTTTCAAGAACATGATTTAATACAAGTATTTATTAAAAGTATTAAATATCAGTTTAAAGTTTATATGTGACTTATATGTTTATTATTTGGAACATGTATTAAATCTATATTTGGTAATACTTACACTATACAAACCATTAATAATTATATTTATGTTAAAAGAAATATTTGGTAGTACTATGTTACAATCTTAAAATAAGTATTTTTACTTAAAAAGGTTAAATGAATACGAAATACTTACCGTTTGAACTTTGTGCTAAATGCATACCTGTATTATGATAAGTATTTTCCTAAACAAGGAATCGTACTAGAAATTGATTATAGGTATAGTGGTCATGTCTAGTTACAAACCACGACTCATATAAGATATTTAGTTCAAAGTAAATTGAATAAGTTCTTAGTTATACCTGGTATTTCGATAGTATAACTGGTATTGCGGTAGTATTGTATAATCAGGAAAACAATTATGAAAATGGATTATAGGCATTATAGTCTTGCCTAGTGTTGAAATAAGACTTGAAAGGAATTCTTAGTTCAATTAAGTTGGATTTTGGGTAGTTTTATATTGGAGTGAGTGTGAGATTGGAACAGAGAATAGAGCTATGTTATATACTTTATTTATTTTTATGGACTTTTAAGCCCAATGAGGGATTTTCGCTAGCCACAAAGTGAGTATGAGAGTGTCATGACGTGACAGTGCCTAATGAAAATGCGCATTCCATTGGGTGTCACGACGTGACAACATATTTGCCACAACGCGACAGTCCCTACATGAAAACCCCAATTCTGGGGGTTGTGCCCCTGTTTAAGGGAAGTGAGGGTTAAGGTTTGCACATCCTCAGACTCCATCAACTCCCTTACACCCAAAACATAAACCCCAACCTCCATTTTGTCATTTGAGAGCTTTTGGTGGTACTTTTGGTGTTTTGAAGAAGAAGTAAAAGGAGCTCTTCGAGCATAGATCTAGAAAGCTAACCTCATCACCTCATCCTTGCTCATATTTTTTTTTACTTTTGTAAGTCCTCAAGTTCTGAGCTTTATGTTTAGTCCTTCAAGATCTAGGCTTCTTGTCCCTTTTCTCCATTATTGTGAGAGTTTGAATGATTAGGTTTCGTAAAGTTGGCAACTTTATTGATCCTTGGGGTCCCTTTGGAGTTATATGCTCCAGATCTAGAGTTATATCGTGTATTTGGTCTCATGCACAACTTTGAGCTCATTTTTTCCATGTTTTTTTTACCTAGATTGGAAGAGACATGCATTATACATACATGTCCACAAAACATCAATTTTTATGATGTATTAGGTGTAGGAAATCCTTTTGGAAAGTATAGATGAGTGGCCTTAGTTGTTAAAAGCTTAATGAATTAAGAAGGCCATAACAGTTCCCACGACGTGAAGGATTAGCCTTCACCAAGTGACGAAGGATAGTCTTCACGACTGTTTTATCCTAGGGCAACCACAACGTGAAAAAATTCTTGGTCACGACGTGGTGTCCGTCTGTAAGAATTTTGGTTGTTGACTTTGTCTTCGACCATTGAATTTTTGACCAAGTTTGACATTAGGTCAAATTGAGAATTTTGGGTTGTGGTTTAAGGACTGGTCCTTGATTGTTTCTTCGGTGACCTGTAGTACCAGCTTTTTGATTTGCGAGAGCTATGTTGTTCTTTGCTAGACTACAAGGTGAGTTTTCTCATTATACTATGTACTGCATTATGTATCTTTGTGTGTAGGATGTTGGTATGATGTAGTGATCTATTTGATTGGTATATATGTTATGATTGCTTGTATTGTTGGCTATTGTATGTCTGTTTGTTTATGTTAATATAGGTTGACATGTTGTGGTTCTGTTGAGGCGGTCCTACTTTATGCTGTAGCCAAAGATACTCAGGCGATCCAGTGTACTGTAGGCCTAGCGAGGCGGTCTAGTCAGACTGTAGGCCAAAGGGATTAGTCCAGCTATTATTGGCCTTGCGAGGGGGGCCAATAGACAGTAGGCTCGGTAGAGCGGTCCATGCATCCTATAAGCCTTGCCAGGCGGTCCAGTTAGACTGTAGGCTCATATCTGCATGCGTTGTATGTGTATTTTTGTGTGGGGTATTTTGGGGGAACTAACTAAGCTTTGGAATACAGTTGTGGATTTAAATGTTTTTAGGTACTTCAGGTGATCGGGGAAAGGCGAAGGCATGATCGTACACATCCTCCTACTGATTTATGTTTTGAGAAATGATTTTGATACTCTGATTTCTATGGTTTTGTCTTGGAAATAATGTTTTATTATTCTATGGATTTTATGAAAATGTCTTTTAAAATGAAAAAAAATTATTGTAGTTTTTGGGACGTTACAACAATGATCAATTAGGTTAGATCTTAAGGATCTATGTTATATAATCAATATGTGAGAATCGATTGGGTAGGGTAGATTGTCTTATGGATATCTATGTAAAATGATATATTGTTGTTGACAGTTGGTTTTACAGGTTTATTAATTATGGATTATTATCATAATAAGATTATGAGATTTGAAAAACCTATGTGTCTCACCAGGTTTTCCCAAACCTGACCCACTTAATCTATATACATCACATATAGTTGTGTTAAGGTTGTTGGATCTTGAGGAGGATGTTGAGTGATTAAAGAGACAAACCTATAAAAGTGTTCAGGATGGTTAGGTATTTACGTTGTAACCTATGTATTGTATTGATTGTGATATACTTAGGGATTTTGCATTATGAAATAACATAATTACTCAAGATATTTTAATAAAACGAGACAGATCTGCAAAGTGTTTGATTATACTAAGATTTTCCGCAAACATAGATAACATGGTTTTGAAAGCGTAAAGAAAAGTTTTTTCATTTCTAAAAAATAGTGGAAGTCCCATAGACAAACATTATGTCACAAACCATGATGGACTTACCTTTGCATGTTTCTCCTTTAACTGCTTTGGACCCATATGTAAACCCCCTGATCATGAGTATAAGAGTCCTAACACTACTGGTTTAATCAATTTTCCCATTTCAAATGGTGAAATTCATGTCATTAAAGATATCCTATGTGAATTCCCTAAATGCACAACAATTTATTATAACCGTGATCTCATTTTTTCGTCTTCCCGACATCGATGAGTCAAAATGTTCTTCATCAGGATGTAATATCACTGAAACTGCATCCTGTAGCACAAATCATTCACATATCTCAAGGACTAAAGAAAGAGTTTTCAAATTAAATAAACGTGCTCCTAGTCCCTGGAAACCAAATTTTTTGAACAACCGTAAACCATGTTTTCAAAAGAAAAATAATTATGGAATAAGAAAGTGCTATAAATGTGATGAACCCTCTCATAAAGTGGGAAATTATACATTTGAGGAAAACACAAAAAGAGTTGGCAACATTTTGATTTGTAATAATAAATGGTTTAAAAAAAATTCTCTAAATTTTCTTCCTGTTGAGTGCTATGATATCTTTAGTTATGCTAAATCTTCAATTGAATGGGTTCAAAAAGTGATCTAACCATTTTAAGGGATGCAGGGTCAAGAGCATATTTGGTATCTTTATAGTGGATTCTCTCATCATACAACAAGATTTAAGTGTCTCCTAGAGGATTATGTTAAGAAAAATGGCCATGTAGTCACCTATAGAGACAACGGAAAAGGAAAAACAAAAGGATATGGTACTATTAAGTGAAAATTAGACTACTACAAAGATACCCTTTAATGACACACATTGCGTGTCATAAAAGCCATAGATGACACACAAATGCATGTCAAGGAAGACCCTATCATAAAGGAAGAAGACACGCTTTTGCATGTCGTAAACTTACGACACACATTTACAACACACATTGCGTGTTAAGGAAGGCTCTGTCATAAAGGAAGATGACACGCATTTACGTGTCAGAATTATGACATGCATTTACGACACATAAATGCGTATCATTAAATCCCTTATCATAAATGAAGATAACACACATTTTTTCATATCATAATTTTAAATGTTTAACAAAATATTATATATAGATTTACTAATTTTCAAATTAAATTAGCATTTAATGTATCATAATACAAAATAAAATATCATATACAAAAAATACAATTCATTGCACAAAATTTAATGTTATACAAATAATCATTCCAATATTAGATAAATGGAATACATCAATTGTGAAGGAGATGAAAGTCATCAATAACTAGTAGTAGAACCACAAGAACTTGCTGGCCACCTTCATAGGATCCGAGCTACTTTTCTTGACACTACGTACATCAACAAGACCTGCAAATTTGAATCATGCAACAATTAGATTCACATATTGAGAAATCAAAGTATAATATGTTACCCAAGTAAGAATAAAGATGTTCTATTTACTGAAAGGAAAGTGTAATGTTGTAATAAGAAATGAAAGTAGGATACTATAACATACAATATATGAAAGTACACTTTATTTCTTACATTTAACCTTCTTTTGTGTAATAAGATGAAATGAACGTGGAATGCTATAATAAACAATTATATATAGCTTAACAGATTAAGTCTTGCCCACATTTAGTCTATTAAGTAAAAAAAGAAACAAAACTTGCCACAAGGCCAATTAGATGGAGAGTGATTCTCATTGGTTGGTTGCTCTTCTCTTGGCTTTTCCACTTTATGATACCGATCCATCTTCAAAATCTAAATCACAAATTAAAATGCAATCAATAACATTATATATATATATATATATATATATATATATATATAATGTAAAAAAACAATAATTGATTTTAGAAGAACGCGGCAAAAAAGAAGCAAAACCTGATAGCTCAAACCAAAAAGTAGTAAAATGGTTCATTATTTCTAAGCAACCTATGTCATCATTAAAACACCCATATTTAAATTGACTAAAAAGGGCTTTGTTGTTTAGCTAACATTTTGAAAAAAAAAATGGAACAAATAGAATGATGAAATTAAAGAAAGAAAAGCAATGAATTGATGACAGACCTCCAAATGTCTTGTGCTTCTTATTGAATCTTGAATTTGGAATTCTTCTGTCACATGAGTGATATTAGTACATTGAATCTGAGATTCCTTTGGATTTAAAGAGATAATCGTTGTTGTCCTTAATGGGCTTGAATTTCGGATTCCTCGATTTTTTTGTCAACATTTGCTCTATGAAGAGTGTCATTAGCACCTACATTGGTTCCAAGTGTGAAAAATGGTGTCTTTTTACCTTGAGAATAACCACAACAAATTTCTTGAATCCATTTAGACAAGGACAAAACAAGAAAGTGATTTAATTTTAACAAGCATATTCTGTTTTCTTGAGATTATAATGAAAAAACAAGAAAGTGATTTGATTTTTACCCACCAACACATTTTCTACATCTCCAACTGCTAGATATATAAGTTGAGCTACACGGCAATAACCCATTAAACGAGGAACATAAGTAATAATATCTCTATGATTCACAACTCTCTAGTTTTCCTTAACTTTATTTTAAATTTTAAGCAATAAAAGGAAAGAAATATTATCTGTTTATAAATTTGAGCAAATTTTTTGTTACCAACACTTGGAGATCCAAAGTTATATATATATATATATATATATATATATATATATATATATATATATATATATATTACATGATTTAATGATGGTTCCTGTAGGGTAATTGTTTCCTTGGACCTGTTCTACTCCTATTGTTTTAAAATAGTATTTCAGTGGCTAAATTGACAAAAAAACAATTGTTCAGTGGCTAAATCGATTCAAAATTGTATAGGGGCTGAATCGATGCTTTTTTTTTTGTAATTTTTCCCTGGCATCCAAACCGGGTAACTGGGAAAAATGGTTTTTTATCTTTCAAAAAGTAGAGTAAATTAGAGAACTAGTCCATATGCTTTCTGATTTTTTCTGCGTTAAGCCCAAAACTGAAACCTTTTCCAAAGTTGTTATTTTTTTTCAAATTTCATACTGGTTTTAATCTCTAGGATCTTGAAATTAGGACTATAATCATTATGAAACCATGAAATAAGGGCCAATAATAGAACATGTTTCAACTTTATACTATAGACATAAAAATAAAAAAGTATAAGGACCATTTGGTAATTTAGCTCAACCAATATATCTAGTAGCTGGAGATGTAGAAAATGCCTTGGTAGGTCAAAATCAAATCACTTTCTTGTTTTTTCCTTGTAACTTCTTGAATTTATATACAACATACTAGCTTATGAGACAATATGGAAAGGCTTCTTCATAAGCACCCTATTAGACATTTTGCAAGTGTGTTAAGTAATAAGATAAGTAGAGTTTAGTTTATACCTTGTCATCATCTATGCCTTTTTTACATATTGAAATTGAAGGTGTTTCCACATCCTGAATAGTTGTAGAACTCTCCTTACAAAAACATACAAAAATAAAAAGGTCTATTAAGTCATACTTGGAATAAAATATCAACTAATGTATATGTAGTATGCTGCTGCAAAATGGGTAATAAAAACCTTTGAATATCGACCAACAATGTTTCCAATTCCAATAGCAGTCAAAGCAAATATAATAACCACACAACCCTACTGCTTTCCTTCCTTCCTTTCTTCCTTCCAACATATATTATATATAAAATCCCAAAATCACTGAAATACAAATATGCATATTCATATTACATCCATCCCACTTGTCATCAATTTTTTTTTCTTCATTAGCCAAATCTGAGATAAAAGTAGGATTAGGAGCTTGAGTTTGGTCTTCCTTGGTATTACTAGTTGATATCTAATCTTCAAAATTCATCCTCTTGTTGCTGGGAATGAGAATACTCTACCACAGATCCATTATTAGGTTTAGTTTTAGTTTTAGTTTTTGTTTTGACTCTTTGGTAAAACAACAAATAAGTTATTGGTGTCCTGATGTCACATTTACTTACCGCTGTCACATATGCATCTTTAAAGTGATACCTGATGTGTCTAAAACAACTACACCTAATTTTACCTACTCTCCTACTAGCTATTCAAATAAGGGAAGTGTACCCCTCACAAATAGTATCACAAAAAATTCGGGTATCCAACACAGGGAACATAATCAATTATTTAACCTACTTACTATTAAATTAATCTAAAATTCTAACAAAAGTAAAATGGGTTTTTAACTAATTTTGCAAGTTTAGATGAACTTAATTTATCAACAACTATTCAAGCAAATTATAAAAACCCTTATGTTAGTTTGAATCCACTTTCCCTCAATGGTTTAAATATTAATTATGACAATTCTCGTTGGTTACCACTTAAATATTATTAGCAATTCATTGCCAAATTTACCAATATTCAATTAATTCATGTAGAGTTATGCATGATCAAAAATAATTTAACACATAATCAATTATTAGATAGAATTGGAGCTATGTAAGATTGAGCTAACAAACACAATTGTGGTCACAATATGAGTTCTCTAGCGCAACCAAATTCAATACTTCAATTGCATATCTGAGATTGGTTTGATCTTAGCTCTAATAATATAATGTTCACTAAATTACTATGTAATCAAATTCATGCAGATTAATGATCAATAAACTACACATAATATGAATCAAAGCTATCAAGTATCAAATTGAGCATACTAGGTATAAATAATTAAACACAAGACATTAACCAACTAGAGAAGTCTAAATTAATATTAAAAAACCATGAGTTCCAGGTTCATCTAGCTAACAGAAGCAACTAGATTTAGCTACTCATCATAGCAATCGCACTAACAAACTTCATAGTTAAAGATATAGTAATGTACCAAACAAAGAATAAACTATGATCTCCTTCTTCTTCCTTGGTTGAAGATATATATATATATATATATATATATATATATATATATATATATATATATATATATATATACATTTGTCATAAAATTACACTCCACGTCGTAGAATAAGGCTCCACGTCGTGGACTTAGATGAATCCTTATTGGGCAAGAATTTCGACTTTGCGCGTACTCATCTTCCAGAATTTTCATTTCCACGTCGTGTAAGTGATATCCACGACGTGGATACAACTGTTTTCGTGGGTTTTCTTCTCTTTAATCTTCCAAGCCTCCAAAGTTTCCTATTTTTTCACTTTTAGTCCTTATTCTTCAAAATGACTTATTTTGGCTGTAAAATACAATTTAATCTCATAAGTACCATTATTCCATGAAAATCACCAAAATATGTATAAAAATGTATTCAAATATTGCCTAAAAGTACGTATAAACATGGCAATATCAAAATACCCCACACTTATCCTTTGCTTGCCCTCAAGCAAAACTAATTATTTTTAATTCAAACCTTCATCACTAACATCACATAGAACAATCCATTTCGATCTCAGCCATTATACCAAAACCTCAATGCGCATATTTGTGTCTAAATTTCCTAATAACTTCCCAATCGTAAATACTCACATCCCTTATGAAACTTCACCCCTTAGCTTATATGATACTCATTTCTGCAACCTTCCGAATAAATCCTCAGAACTCTTTCTTAACCTCAAGGTATTTTGGGCTAAGCTACCAAAGCATACATAATCTAGAAATTACAACTTTAGTATACCACAATGGAGTTCTTGGAATTCTTCACTTTCTTTGAGTATTTGCTCTTTGAATTCACCACCTTTTGTTTAATTTTTGGTATCTTCAATTTTTGATTCTTTGGAATTTTGATCTTTTGATCTTCATACTTGATAGCTCCAAAATTCTTCAATTTTGTGGTAATTTCTCTCTCTCTCTCTCTCCTTTTTTTTTTTTAATTTATCACCTTTTTCACTTAAATCCTACATGCTTAAGCAAGGGAGCCTAACTTAAAAATGTATTGGCTAAAGGTATTATGCCATATAAACTACCAGATTATCTTTTCATAACTCATGGCTTTTTACTAAAACTTGGGAAGCCACAAATATACTATAACATGTATTGGCTCAATTCAACATTTGAGCTCTCATTGGATAATCCCACATAACACTAGCAACTTAAGTCTAAACTAATTATTACTAGATTTAATTTTTCAGATTATTATTTCAAATCCATTTTTAAATTTTTCAAAATTTTGGAATTTTTTTTAAAATTTTCTACAAATCTAGTTTTTCGACCCCCTACCCCACACTTATTACATACAAAGCCTTCATTGTGTGCATAAAATAAATTAAAAGCAAGAAAAGTGAGAAAAAGGAATAGACTCCCCTGGGGTAGAAGTGGTGAGATTGATCTCTTCATGTGTGAGTAACTTGAGCATCTTGAACTTGGACTTCTTTAAATATTGAACTTGGAACTTCAAGAAATGAGACATGTAAATGTGCCGACAAAATTGGAAATCGAAACTTCAATCTTCAGCAAATGTGGTGTAGAAAAGCTTCAAAATATAATAGACCAATGTGGGAAAGCATATGCCACATGGAATTGTGTAGAAAAGAAGAAAAATGGAACTTCTGAATTCCACGTCGTGGTGTAGAATTACACAACGTGGCTTCGAATAATTACATTTTCTGAAATCGCATTTTGAACTCAATCCACGACGTGTAATTGGTCTCCACGTAGTGGAAACTCGGCATCACAAAAAGAACTTCTTCTTTAAATGAATGTAATGTAAACTTGTGTCTTAACATATTAAGACCCTTTTAAACTGCATATATCATGACTCTTTCCTAACTCGCTTCTCTCTCGATTAACCCCACACTTATCAAAAATTGTGGTTCTCTAATCTGGACTCTAAATGACATGGCTAATCGTGTTAATGCTCTCATATCTCTAAGGCTCCTCAGTCGTGTTTTTCTCTAAGTAACTCTGAAAATAACAACCAAAAGAAGTAAACAAGAAACAAAACAATTTAAATAGTCCTTACACAACCAAAGTAAACTAAAATCAAAACAAACCAACCAAAAATAAACTAAACGAAATAAAAGAAATAAAAAGATAAACTAATCATCTTCTTCATCATGATGTGCTCCCTAGTTTTGACACTGTCTCCTTGTCGCGTCCATAATTCTTCCCAGATTGGAATGTATGGGCATTGGGGAGGCATCATAGGGGGTCGAACCATATTCATATGTGTTAACATGGTTTCGAGAATTTGAGTTTTGTAAGTCACTCCCCCGTGAAGATTGTCTAAATACAAACTAACCCGACTTTGGAACAGGTCGGCCGGTATAATGCCCTCAAACGGTTGGGGTAGTGGTTGTGGTTGTCCTTTCTCTCCTCGATCTCTCACATTCCTTCGCCTTGGCTGAGGTTGTTCTTCTTGTTGCCCAATTTGTTGTTCTTCATCCTCCGGGGGTATCACATAAACTCCTCCCGTATTCACTACAACTAGCATGACACCCAAAACTTGGATAGTTAAGTCACTACCCTGAAAGCGCGTGAGATTCCTAAAAAAATTAGGAGTTAAGATGTCATAAGACCGGGTAAGTCGGGTGACTAGATGTCCACCCGTGATGGGACTACCGGGTCTAGAGTTAGTCGCCTTTCTACCCATAAACGCGCAAGCGTACACGAAAGACCACAAAAAACACCAGGGGTGATTATGCTCCACAAATAAAACAAGTTTTGAAGAGGCACTTTATCTCCATGATTTTTATGATTTATCGTGAAGGTAATGAGGCGGTGCAAAAAACGATACATGGGATTCCGAATTTTCCCTTCGCATGCATCACTAGAATTGTACTCATGATTCGATATAGTCCTCCAAAACTGGACATCAAAAATCCCAGAGGTGAAGTCTCTAACACATCCCTGCAAGAATAGACCAAAAAATGGTGAGAGGGTCTCCTCGTCGGTATAGAGTCCCACACACCATGTGAATTCCCGGAGACTGCATTCACGGTATATGTCTCCCAATCTAAAAGTAAGTGCCCGGTTGTAATTTGGATCAACAGTTTTATCCTCAAAACTCACAGTGGCAAAGAACTCCACCGATAATTCCCAATAGACAGGTTCTTGAAGAGAAAATAGATTCCTCCACCCGTTGCAAGTGAATGTAAAGCCATTCCCCCTAAACACTTTCGTCCAATATCTTTCCAGCTTCGTAACCATATGGACCCTGTGCAACCACGCCCAATTCATAGTGGAAGCAACTGCGAACTCACAGTTATATAACCATCCCAAATGTTTTTCGTAATTATTCAACATTGCATTGGAAATATTTTGCGGAAACCGATGTAACGAGTGAATACTCGCCACATCAATTGGGTCTAGTGCTTGAGGAACTGCCCTTCTAGGACCCATTTTTCCTGAAATGACCAACAAAAATGAAACTAACCAAAACAACCAAGATATCAAATTATAAGGCAAAACAGAAAACTAGTCGCCCAGTTTCCACGTCATGGTTTTCATCTCCATGTCGTGGACCTGGTTCAAGACGTGGCTCTGGAACGGACCAAATGGGGTCAAAATCAACCATAAATCTCTCTTGGGGTTTGTTTATTTCAAAAATATATGACCTTATATTACACATGCATTCAAAAATAACCAACTAATGAACTTAATTTTGGTTATTTATCTCTAAATAAACCCTAACTACCAAATACATAAAATGTGAAGAAAACTATAAATTTTGTGGAAGTATCACTTACCAAATGACGTTTGATGACAAAGGATGCAAGAATTTTGGAAGAAAATGGTAGAAAGTGGCAGCAAATCAAGTGTGAGGCTTAAGCTTTTCGTCTGTGTGAAAAGAGTAAACAAATGGGGAATGGTCAAAGTGTGTAGTTTAAAACTGCACCCCCTCCCGTTTTTTTAAAGTCCACGTCGTGGGTCTGAATTCCACGTCGTGGGCTTGTACATTGGGCCTAAACTGATCGAGTTACTCTTTTTTCCACAAAGTGGTCTTTTAACCCATGACACGAAATTGAGATTTTAATCTTGAAATGTCCATTTTCAATATAAAGTCCTTAATTTATTTATCATAAAAAAAAAATTTAGAACCCCACACATGATTTTCACCAATTCTTTTAATAATTAAAACAATTTGATGATTATTTATCCCACAACTCAACTAAAATGCAAAAATTAAACTAAGTTTAAAGACGAAAAGAAATTCAAACCAAGCTCAGGTTGCCTCTCGAGAAGCGCTTCTTTTTCATGGAGTCTTGAGTCGGACTCCATGCCACCTTACGTTGAATTAGTCGGAGTATCCATCACCAATTGCACCTTTTGCTCCTTCCATTTCCTTTTATACACTTAGACTCGTCTAAGATACGTCTTTTGGTATTTTCTTTTTTACCCTTTACATCTCCTTCTTCGAGCTTTTGTTTAACTCCCTTATTTTCCAGATGTTTAACTTCTTCATTTTTAAGCTCCTCAGGCACAATCCTCTTTTCCTCAATTGCACTCTTTAATTTAGAAGTAACATCCTCTTCATCATTGGACACCAATTCTTCACTATCTTCACGCACCCAAGATGTTGGAGTTTTATAAGCAATAACTTCAAAGACCATAGGGACAGATGCTCTCGGTTTGGTGCGGTTGACTTGTCGAATCTCTTTTTCCATAAGCTTTTCTAATTCTTCAAGTTCATTCTCTTCATTGGTATTGAAAACTTCATCTTGAACATCACTTCCTTAGGAGCCATCTTCTACTCCAAAAGTAGCTTCATCATTTCTCACTCTCAAGGTAAGCTTGGATTCGCGAATATCAACCAAGGCTCTAGCAGTATTAAGTAGAGGGCGACCAAAGATAATTGGAACATTATTGTCTTCTTTCATTTCCATTATGAAAAAATCAATTGGAAAAACGATTTTTCCAATTTTAACTAAAATATCTTCTACAATGCCTCTAGGATATGTCATTGAACGATTGACCATGTGAATTTTCATTCTTGTAGCCTTCAACTTTGGAATATTAAGCGTTTGATAAAATGAGTAAGGCATTAGATTTATGTTATCCCAAAAATCAGCTAAAGAATAAGTCTTCAAATTATTCCCAAATTCACATGGAAGAGTGAGACATCTAGGATCTCCCATCTTCTTTGGTAACTCTCCCATAATTACTTTAGAAATCTTCTCACTTAGAATTACCTTGAAATCCTTCTCTAGCTATTGGCAAGAAGTGATTAAATCTTGCAAAAACTTGGCATACTCGGGAACTTTAGATAACAAATAATTGAAAGGGGTATTTATTGGAATACCCGTCACTTGTTGCATAAACTTCATACGCTTCTGTTCCAGTGGATGGATATTGGATCGGGAAGGAAACGGTAAAAGAGGACGATAAGTAGGAAGATTATCCAAATCTTTCTGATCAGACCTATCCCACGTCGTGGAAATTGGATCTCCACGTCGTGCTTTCAGTGTTTCAGCAAGTTTACGTTCTTCGAGTTTGGACTTCTTTGGCTTTGGTTTGGACTGAGGTGGATCGACTTCTATTGCTTCAAGGAACTCATAAATGGTATCCTCTTCGGTTTCTATTACCATGACATGTGATTGAGGCTTTTTCTCAGGGATTTTTGGAGATAATTTATCTTGTACTAGAGTAGTTAGTTGACCTAGTTGGACTTCGATATTTTGTATCGATGCTTGGTGATTTCTTAGCAAGGCTTTTTGTTCCTTCGTGATATTCTGATGCTCCCTTATCATTGCATCTGTTTCATCCTCTTTTCTCGGAAACCTCCACAAATCTATGTAACATAGATTCAAGATATACTTTTTTCTCGGGAGGTGGTTGTTCTTTTTGGTAGAGCCTTGGTCAATCTGTCTATACTTCTCTTCTTTTTGCTTCTTGTATTCGTCATATAGTAACCACTCCCTTTTTGGTTTCCTCCAATTTTCATCATACTTGTCCCCACTTGAGTAGCAAACTTACACCTTTTTATTTCCATGTTCATCCAATGTGGTAATCTTTTGTTAAGCGTGAACCATTACACCTTTCACAACTAACTCTAATTGCATGAATTGATTGGTTCATCTTGGTCATTCTTCTATCCATAGTATCACCATAGCTAGTACAGCAGCCATGTCTTCATAATTCCCTCCGCCAATTCCTTTACCTCCATCATGTCTTGGATTATGGTATTCATGAGAATGTTTTGAGAACTCTTCAATCAACTCCTTTACTTCACCCGAATTTTTCTTAGTAAGTGGTCCTTGAGAATCAAGGAGTTGCCTTGTCATGACATTCACCCCTTCATAAAAGATAGACACTACTTGTTGTATGTTAAGGTCATTTTCAGGGCAATCTCTTAGTAACCCTTTATAACGCTCCCATGCCTCATAAAGTGATTCACCTGGATTTTGCTCAAAGTTGGCTATTTCCTTCTTGAGTTTAGATATTTTTGATGGTAGGCATAATTGTTCCAGGAATTGCTCACGCATCTGTGCCCAAGTAATAATTGCACCAGGTGGAAGCGCTTTCAACCAGTCTCTTGCAACTCCCTTAAAAATAACGGGAAGCATCCTTAACAACACAATCTCTCTTAGAACATTCGGGACATTGAAATAATCCGCAATGTTATTGACTTCATCTAAATGCTTGTAAGCATCCTCATGATCCTTCCCAGAAAATTGTACATCCTTAAGTGTAGTAAGAATGTGTCCTTTCAACTCGAATGTTGCAGTGGCGGGAATTGTAGGTTGTACTAAACTAGGACCAGCATCATCTCTTATCCACTTCTTGTATGCTCCCATGGACATATCCGCAATATTTTCCATTTCGTTTTCTGGCTCGTCTCCGAGTTCGCTTTTCTCTAATTAGAATTCAGGTTCTGACTTGTATTCGGATTCTTGTGGACTAGGTATTTGATGAAGATCTTCAAACTTACTTTTTTTCCTTCGAAGATGTACTTGACTCTCCTACTTTCTTCCCTTTCTTCTTTTCAAATACTGATTTAAGGTCTTTAAATGGTGAGCTCTTTGGTGGTTGGTCTTCTTTCACGTTTTTATCTGTCTTTTTGTGAAGGGCCGACTCTGGATCTTCAAGTGGTGGTAGCAAAGGTTTGTTGGAACCTCTGGTCATGAACTACTGCAAAATAACCAGAAATAAAAACGTAAAGATGAACAAAAACAAAAAATTAAAAATACTAAAAATACCTTCCTAGCTGAACCCACGTCGTGTACTTAAGGTCCACGTCGTGGTCTCAGACCTGAAACAAAAATTAATGCAGAAAATTAACTTTTTGCAGGTTTTACCCCACAAAAAGGATCGATTAACTTAAAGCAAATAAATTAACAATCAAATAAGTCATTCCCCGACAACGGTGCCAAAAACTTGATGCGTCTGAAACAACTACACCTAATTTTACCTACTCTCCTACTAGCTATTCGACTCAGGGCAGTGTACCCCTCGCAAATACTATAGCATAAAAGTCGGGTATCGAAGACAGGGAATGGAATCAAATATTTAACCTACTTAATATTAAATTAATCTAAAATTCTAACAAAAGTAAAATAGGTTTTTATCTAATTTTTCAAGTTTAGATGAACTTAATTTATCAACAACTATTCAATCAAATTATAAAAATACTTCTATTAGTTTGAAACCACTTTCCCTCAATGGTTTAAATATTAATTATGACAATTCTCGTTGGTTATCAATTAAAATATTATTAGCAATTCAATTCCATATTTACCAATATTCAATTAATTCATGTACAGTTATGCATGGTCACACATAATCAATTATTAGATAGGATTGGAGCTATGTAAGATTGAGTTAACAAACACAATTGTGGTCACGATATGAGTTCTCTAGCACAGCTAAATTCAATAGTTCGATTACTTATCTAAGATTGGTTTGATCTTAGCTCTAATAATATAATGTTCACTGAATTACTAGGTAATCAAATTCATTCAGATTAATGGTCACTAAACATGTAACAACCCGATATTTCAACTCTTGGTAATGACCTAAAAAGTCAAGTATTGTAACCATCTTGGGGTAATAAAATTTACATTGATAATAAAATGCCCAAAAAGTATCTATTTAAATTCCTATTATGTTTAATATCATTAAACCGGGATCATACTTAAAAAGAATGCTCAAATCCGGCTTCGTATATTGAAATTAAGATTTTTCCAAGTTCGGCTTAGCAGCAGACAGCTAAAAACTCGAATCGGAGATCGAACGACTTTTGGCCGGAATGACCTAAACGAGAATCAAAGGTCTCGACAATGGTATTTCAGCGGTAAAAAGTCTGGCAAAAACCGACGTCAGATAAAAAAGTTATGAATTTTTAAAGAAATTCCTTAAACACGACGATTTATAAAATAAATAAAAAAAATAATTTCGGAATTTGCCAACGGAGTCTAAACGAAAGATGTAGAGCGTAGTCTCACCTACGCGTGGATATAAAGACCATCGAAAACGGAGTTCGTATGAAGAAGATATGAATTTTTGAAGTTTATTAAATAAATTATATATTTATTTAATTCAAAATACTAGTATTATCCGAAGAGGAGTCAGCGTCCTCATCCGAGGTACGCGCCGCGTACCCCCGTATGCCCTGCGTACCCGAAGGCCTTGGCCTCGGTTCGTCCACGTCGCCCTATGCGAAGCTACCGCCCCGTCCGACCCGCCTGTCCGACCCGCCGTCCCATCTGAAGCTGAGGCAGTCGAGGACTCGGTCATGCATGACGTACGAGTACGCGCTGCGAACAAGCGTACGCCCCGCGTACCGAGGCCTCTCAGCCCCTATAAAAAGATGCGAGGGTCTCCGGAAAAATTGCTCATTTCTTCTCACTTCTCTTGCGTTTTGCCTCGTTTTCCGTGCCCATTCAAACCCGAAGCCCTGGTCATTTTTGCTCAAGTCCCGAAGGTCGATTTTACTCCCGAGATTCCCAAGAATCCCGAGAAAAGTCCGTTTCCCAAGACGAAACTCTGCCCGGTTTTCCATCTCGTTATCTTCAAACTTTCAAGTGAGTTCATATCCCCCTTCGAACACTCTTTAAATACATTTTAAATGCTTTTATACTCTTTTAGGGGAGGAATACAAGTAAACATACTATTATTATCGCGTATTTCATAAAAATCTCATTTACTCGTTTCTATCAGATGAATCACTTGTGATTTAGTTCTACTATGTGAAAACTCTTGTTATACTTTGCATGCAATAGATTTATACAAAGTATTTAGTAACTCCAAAGTATCTTTCGGTGCTAAACCGTTTCATATATTCTAAAAACTTATGATTTATGTTGGTCAAACATTGTGAAAAAGGATAAACTTTGCATACAAAACTATCACTTTAATACAGACTTAGTTGAGAATCCATGAGACGTGTATATCTTCAAACACTGCCTTTTTGATAAAAGGTATCGCTACAAGTCTTGTCTATAACCAGAGTCTCCCGTTCGGAGAACGTGTCAAATGTGTATAGATCTATACGGGAAGTCATGATCCCGCGCCCTGACTGTTAGCTACAGTCCGTCTTTTGGGGTGACAGTTTGTCATAACGCTACGACGCCTGAAGAACGTCGCTATAGGCATATTATGTTCAGTATGGTTATAAAACTCATCGGATATACAACTATTATAGTACTTTTGAATAATGAATGAGTAGTTACTACAGTTATTCATTATCTAACAAACTGAAATTTTCTGATAGGTTTATTATTTAAATCTATGTTTAAAACTCTTCTAAAGCATGTGGATTGCTTCAAAAATGTTAGTCTTGGACATTAAACAAACAACTTTTAGGAAAATAAAGGATTTTCTTGGTTCAACTATCTACGCTTTTCAATACCAACATTCTCATGCATTTCACACTTTTATAAGGAAATATGGGATTTTCTTGGAAAATATACACTCATTTTGGAATGGCATTCAATGTTTCTAAATCACTTATGAACTCACCAACTTAATTGTTGACACTTTTTCTTTGAAATAACTTGTATTCTCAGGGAATCGTTAAGCAGGTTTGGAAATCAACTTTTGGTGAAATAACGCGCTGGCATTATTTACTTCTTTTGAAAGATGTTTATGCATTTATCTTTTGAACATGTAATGAGTACAATGATGTAAACATTTTTAAAACCTTTATTTATGTATGGTGGTGTGTACTTTCCTTTCTATGAACTGTTATGATACTGAATATGACGTCCTCCGCCCCCGAACGTTTCCGCCGTTCTGGTTTGGGGGTGTGACAGATTGGTATCAGAGCACCGTTTATAGTGAATTAAGTATATCAAAACCATTTTTGGTATACAACTATAAACTCATCTGGGCAAAAACACTCTGAGAAGAGTCATACTTTTGAAATTAAATTTATTTAGTTTTTGTAAAGTAAGCATGCATTCATTTCGTACTAATAACAGTTTCACATCGGACCATTTTAGAAGTATTATAAATAAGTTGTGCAGTGCAGGTACGCCTTGGGACATGCAATCGGAACTGGGAAGGATATAGCCTAATCAACTATATTTGTCCGAGAGCCGACTAACGTGTGCCGAGGAGTGTCTGCAGTGGACAACAAATTTTAAAACTTACCAAACCGTTACTAGAATCAAACACAAGAATTTAAATACTATAGGAGTATTTGCTATCTAAACTAGTTTAACTTACATGTTTCGCATGTTTCAACTTTATTCAATTCTTATAACCCTATTTCTCGTACAGTCAAATGGCTGGATTTCACCACCCTGGTGACCCCTACTTTCCCAACCAAGGCAACGGAGGATGGATCGAAGATGATCCCGAAGAGGACGAGGAACCCATAGAAGTGGGTGATGACTCCGGTACCGACTCAGAGCCGGAAGTGATCGATCCACCACCCATTCAACCTCCCGTCTTCATAAGGAACTTCCAAGGACCGACTCCTGTCTGGGGAAGTCACCTCCATCATTGGAGCCAACAACAAGGCATACGCCCTCCCTACGGTATGTGTCGGGACTTCTATGATGTCCGCGGTGGAGGTTCGGCTGATCGAGCACTCCCGGTAATGGTGGGTAAGTTAGCCAATCAGTCCTATCAGTACGGAGTTCAAGCTAACCGACTCCGGGATGTTAACGTGGAAGTGCAGGTTCACACTTCTGACATCCGTAGGCTGGACAAGATACAAGACAATGCTCAACTCCAATCTGAGGCATTTCAGGCACAGATGATTGCAGCCCTAGCCGAGTTAAGGGAGCAACAAGCCGCTTTTGATCGGCGTCTAATGGAATCGAAGCAATCAGATACGGAGTCAAGCTCCAAGCGCAACCTACGTCGCAAATAGTGCTTGCCAGGGTTTCAAATTTTGTTATAAATTAGGACTTCGGATAGGAATATTATTTTTCTTTAAAACTTTCTGTAATCGGAGACCTTTAGAAAGGTCAAAAAGTTTTGTCTAAACTCTGATGTAACACAACTATATGTTTAATATATATAGGGCATATCTCTTTCTCGTTTTAATTATGTGTAGTCCGTGCAATTCATAAGTACATACATTCAAACATTATTAATGAATCAAGCTCAAAACCAAGTGTTGGCCAAACCAAATTCTTAATCTATTTAAGGTAGTTAACTCAATATCATTCAACTCGCAACCACCGGAACTTATAATATCTCATTTTTCTTTTGGCAGCGCAATGCCTCCTCGTAGATCAGCACGTACCAACGCAACCCCACCACCACCTCCACCACTAACTTATGATCCGACAATGGTCCAGGCTGCTATCACAGCAGCAGTAGCAGCAGCCCTCTCTCAAATAAACTCCAATGCAAATGGAGGTACAGGAAGCAGCACGAATCATCCTAATCGTGGCACCGACCAGGGCCATGTAAGGGAGTGTACTTACAAGGAGTTCTCCAACTCAAAACCAAAGACTTTTAATGGTAGTGGAGGAGTCATTGCACTAATGCAATGGTTCGAAAAGACCGAAATAGTCTTCGAGATCTGCTCGTGCCAAGAAACAAGCAAGGTTAAGTTCGCTGCTTGCACCTTCATAGATCGAGCCCTCACTTGGTGGAAAAGCCATGTGAATTCAGTGACGCTCACTGTTGCTAACGCCATGAGTTGGGAAGAACTGAAGGTTCTACTACTGGAAGAATACTGCCCAAGGGGCGAAGTGCAAAAGCTTGAACAGGAGCTCTGGAATTTGAAAATGGCTGGGTCTGATCTAGTCACCTACACAGCTAGGTTCAACGATCTCGCTGCTTTGTGCCCTACCATGGTCAACCCAAAATCAAAGAAGGTCGAAAGGTACATTTGGGGGTTGTCACCCCAGATTCAAGGACATGTCCTAGCTTCCAAGCCTATCACCTACAACAGCGCTAAACGCCTGGCTCAACAACTCATCGACCACGGAGTGAAACAGAGTACCATTGCAGCAGCCGCAAATCCACCTAGGGACGCTCAGGGCCAGAGTAAGCCTTGGAACAAGAGGAGGGGACAAACCCTCCAGGAGAACCCCAAGAAACAACAAGTGGTAGCGACCCACGCTATTACTGTACCTACCAACCCTGCACCCACAAGTTCATACAATGGAAAACTACCGAAATGTAACCAGTGCAACTTCCACCACCACGGTCTCTGCCGTGACCTTCAATGCACCAGGTGCAATAAGAAGGGTCATACAGCCTGCTATTGCAAAGAGCCAACCCAACAATCCGCCCCCACTGCTAATACCGGAATAATCCACGCCTGCTTTGAGTGCGGAGACACAGGGCACTACCGCAGGGACTGCCCAAAGGCAAACAACAGGAATGCCGGCGGAAGGGGCCGAGTTTTCGCAATGGGACAAGATGAAGCCATTGCGGACCCTACTGTTGTTACGGGTACATTTCTTCTCGATAACTCGTATGCATGCATTTTGTTTGATAGTGGAGCGGAAAGAAGTTTTGTGAGTCACGACTTTAAAGGCATGCTAAAACCAATACCACAATCATTAAGTGAACCGTTCATAGTAGAAATGGCCAACGGGAAAACCGAAGGCACTAAGGAGATATATTTAAACTGCACCCTAACTCTAAACGATAATCTCTTTCAAATCAACCTCATGCCAGTCTCGATTAAGAGTTTCGATGTCATCGTTGGCATGGATTGGCTGAGTTCACATCGTGCGGACATTTTATGTTACGATAAGGCCGTTCGCCTTAATCTGCCAACCGGCGAAACCTTCCTTGTCTTGGGCGACAAACCTAGTACCACTCTTAGTATCATCTCAATTATCCAAGCTCAGAAGTACCTATGCAAGGAGTGTCATGCGTTTTTAGCACATGTTGTAGATGTGAAACGCGAAGTCCAGGACGTCAAGGATGTGCCCGGCGTATGCGATTTTCCCGACGTGTTTCCCAAGGACCTTCCAGGAATACCACCCGCAAGACAAGTCGAATTCAGAATCGATCTAATTCCCAGAGCTACCCCAGTAGCCAAAGCACCCTATCGATTAGCCCCGGCAGAGATGCAGGAGCTATCCAGCCAACTGAATGAACTACTTGGAAAAGGATTCATCAGACCGAGCTTCTCGCCATGGGGAGCACCCGTGTTGTTCGTGAAAAAGAAAGATGGATCGTTCAGGATGTGCATCGACTACCGAGAACTCAACAAACTTACCATCAAGAACCGATACCCCCTACCCCGAATCGACGACTTATTCGATCAACTCCAAGGAGCCAACTACTTCTCCAAGATCGATCTAAGGTCGGGATATCACCAGCTGCGAGTCCTAGAGAGTGATGTTCCCAAGACGGCCTTCCGAACGAGATACGGATATTATGATTTCGTAGTGATGCCGTTCGGACTAACCAATGCCCCGGCCGTATTCATGGATCTAATGAATCGGGTATGTCGTCCATTCTTAGACAAATTTGTGATAGTATTCATAGACGATATACTCATTTATTCAAAGAATAAAGAGGAACATAGTCAACACCTGAGACAAGTCTTAGAGACGTTGCGAACTGAGAGACTTTATGCAAAATTCTCAAAATGTGAGTTTTGGATTAGAAAGGTGGACTTCCTCGGTTACGTGGTCAGCAAGGAAGGAATCCACGTGGACCCCTCAAAGATTAAGGCTATTGAAAACTGGTCTGCACCAACCACACCAACTAAAATTCGCCAGTTTCTAGGTCTTGCTGGTTATTACCGAAGGTTCATCCAGAATTTCTCCAGCATCGCAAAGCCTCTTACCGCTTTAACCCAGAAAGGTGTGACCTACAACTGGGGAGAAAAACAAGATGCTGCATTTCAGACTTTGAAACAAGCCCTTTACAGTGCACCTATCCTTTCTCTTCCAGAAGGGACCGAAGATTTTGTGGTGTATTGCGACGCTTCGAAGCAAGGGTTGGGCTGTGTGTTAATGCAGAGGGGAAAGGTTATTGCATATGCCTCACGACAACTGAAAACACATTAGGTCAATTACACCACTCATGACTTAGAACTTGGAGCAGTGGTCTTCGCTCTGAAAATCTGGAGGCACTACCTTTACGGTACCAAGTGCACTGTCTTTACAGACCACAAGAGCCTCCAACACATCTTCGACCAGAAGGAGTTAAACATGAGACAACGACGTTGGGTCGAATTGCTCAACAACTACAAATGTGAGATTCGCTATCATCCAGGAAAGGCAAACGTCGTAGCCGATGCCCTTAGTCGAAAGGAGTACTCTGGCCGAAGAGTGAAGTCATTAGCCATGTCGATCCATTCGCACCTGTCAGCGCAAGTCAAGGAAGCTCAAATAGAGGCCTTGAAAACCGAAAACGTGATAGATGAGGCCCTTAGGGGAATGGACAAGAACTTAGAAATCAAGAGTGACGGAGCACACTACCTCATGAACCGGATCTGGACACCCAAGTTTGGTGGATTCAGAGAGGTAGTTATGAGCGAGGCACACAGGACCCCATACTCCGTACACCCAGGGTCAGACAAGATGTATCTAGATCTCAAGCAACTCTACTGGTGGCCAAACATGAAAGCGGAGATTGCTACTTATGTGAGCAAGTGTTTAACTTGCGCCAAAATAAAAATAGAACACCAGAAACCCTCAGGTCTACTCCAGCAACCTGAAATACCTGAGTGGAAATGGGAGCAGATTTCCATGGACTTCATAACCAAACTGCCCAAAACTCAGAGTGGCCAAGACACTATTTGGGTAATCGTCATTAGATTAACTAAGTCAGCCTATTTCTTACCGATCAAGGAAACTGATAGGATGGAAAAACTATCAACAACCTACATCCAGGAGATCGTGCGACTTCATGGAGTACCGATTTCCATCATCTCAGATAGAGACAGCAGATTCACTTCCAGATTCTGGCAATCACTGCAAAAATCGATGGGAACAAGGTTGGATATGAGCACAACATACCACCTACAAACTGACGGACAGAGTGAGAGGACGATCCAAACCTTGGAAGACATGTTGCGAGCATGTGTAATCGACTTTGGCAAGGAATGGGATGTTCACTTGCCTTTGGTCGAGTTCTCTTATAACAATAGTTACCATACTAGTATCAAGACCGCTCCATTCGAAGCCCTTTACGGTCGTAAGTGCAGATCACCTCTGTGCTGGACGGAAGTGGGCGACACACAATTGGCAAAAGGACTAGTCCCTAATAGCACCCTCACTGGTCCGGAGATCATCAGATAAACGACTGAAAAGATCGTGCAAATACGAGAACGACTGAAGTCCTCAAGGAATAGGCAAAAGAGCTATGCCGACAAGAGACGTAAACCCTTGGAATTCCAGATTCGCGACCGTGTACTACTGAAGGTCTCACCCTGGAAGGGCATGATACGCTTTGGAAAGCATGGAAAGCTAAATCCTAGGTACATTGGACCGTTCGAAATCATTTCGAGAGTTGGTCCAGTGGCCTACAAGCTCCAACTTCCAATCGAGCTTAACAAAGTACATCCACTATTCCACATATCGAACCTGAAAAAGTGTTTGTCCGACGAAACACTTGTAATTCCACTCGATGAAATCGAGCTAAATGAAAATCTTAACTTTGTCGAAGAACCCGTCGAGATCATGGATAGGGAAGTTAAGCGAACTAAACAGAGTCGCATTCCAATAGTAAAAGTTCGATGGAATGCTAAGAGAGGACCCGAATTCACATGGGAACGGGAAGACCAAATGCAACAGAAGTATCCACACCTCTTCCTCAGTCCCTAAGACTTTTATTTTGTATTAAAATTTCGGGACGAAATTCCCTCTAACGGGGGGATGATGTAACAACCCGATATTTCAACTCTTGGTAATGACCTAAAAAGTCAAGTATTGTAACCATCTTGGGGTAATAAAATTTACTTTGATAATAAAATGCCCAAAAAGTATCTATTTAAATTCCTATTATGTTTAATATCATTAAACCGGGATCATACTTAAAAAGAATGCTCAAATCCGGCTTCGTATATTGAAATTAAGATTTTTCCAAGTTCGGCTTAGCAGCAGACAGCTAAAAACTCGAATCGGAGATCGAACGACTTTTGGCCGGAATGACCTAAACGAGAATCGAAGGTCTCGACAATGGTATTTCAGCGGTAAAAAGTCTGGCAAAAACCGACATCAGATAAAGAAGTTATGAATTTTTAAAGAAATTCCTTAAACACGACGATTTATAAAATAAATAATAAAAATAATTTCGGAATTTGCCAACGGAGTCTAAATGAAAGATGTAGAGCGTAGTCTCACCTACGCGTGGATATAAAGACCATCGAAAACGGAGTTCGTATGAAGAAGATATGAATTTTTGAAGTTTATTAAATAAATTATATATTTATTTAATTCAAAATACTAGTATTATCTGAAGAGGAGTCAGCGTCCTCATCCGAGGTACACACCGCATACCCCCGTACGCCCTGCATACCCGAGGGCCTTGGCCTCGGTTCGTCCACGTCGCCCTATGGAAAGCTACCGACCCGTCCGACCCGCCCGTCCGACCCGCCGTCCCATCCGACCCGCCGTCCCATCCGAAGCTGAGGCAGTCAAGGACTCGGTCATGCATGACGTACGAGTACGCGCTGCGAACAAGCGTACGCCCCGCGTACCGAGGCCTCTCAGCCCCTATAAAAGAGATGCGAGGGTCTCCGGAAAAATTGATCATTTCTTCTCACTTCTCTTGTGTTTTGCCTCGTTTTCCGTGCCCGTTCAAACCTGAAGCCCTGGTCATTTTTGCTCAAGTCCCGAAGGTCGATTTTACTCTCGAGATTCCCGAGAATCCCGAGAAAAGTCCGTTTCCCGAGACGAAACTCTACCCGGTTTTCCATCTCGTTATCTTCAAACTTTCAAGTGAGTTCATATCCCCCTTCGAACACTCTTTAAATACATTTTAAATGCTTTTATACTCTTTTAGGGGAGGAATACAAGTAAACATACTGTTATTATCGCGTATTTCATAAAAATCTCATTTACTCGTTTCTATCAAATGAATCACTTGTGATTTAGTTCTACTATGTGAAAACTCTTGTTATACTTTGCATGCAATAGATTTATACAAAGTATTTAGTAACTCCAAAGTATCTTTCGTTGCTTAACCGTTTCATATATTCTAAAAACTTATGATTTATGTTGGTCAAACATTGTGAAAAAGGATAAACTTTACATACAAAACTATCACTTTAATACAGACTTAGTTGAGAATCCATGAGATGTGTATATCTTCAAACACTGCCTTTTTGATAAAAGGTATCGCTACAAGTCTTGTCTATAACCAGAGTCTCCCGTTCGGAGAACGTGTCAAATGTGTATAGATCTATACGGGAAGTCATGATCCCGCGCCCTGACTGTTAGCTACAGTCCGTCTTTTGGCGTGACAGTTTGTCATAACGCTACGACGCCTGAAGAACGTCGCTACAGGCATATTATGTTCAGTATGGTTATAAAACTCATCGGATATACAACTATTCTAGTACTTTTGAATAATGAATGAGTAGTTACTACAGTTATTCATTATCTAACAAACTGAAATCTTCTGATAGGTTTATTATTTAAATCTATGTTTAAAACTCTTCTAATGCATGTGGATTGCTTCAAAAATGTTAGTCTTGGACATTAAACAAACAACTTTTACGAAAATAAAGGATTTTCTTGGTTCAACTATCTACGCTTTTCAATACCAACATTCTCATGCATTTCACACTTTTATAAGGAAATATGGGATTTTCTTGGAAAATATACACTCATTTTGGAATGGCATTCAATGTTTCTAAATCACTTATGAACTCACCAACTTAATTGTTGACACTTTTTCTTTGAAATAACTTGTATTCTCACGGAATCGTTAAGCAGGTTTGGAAATCAACTTTTGGTGAAATAACGCGCTGACATTATTTACTTCTTTTGAAAGATGTTTATGCATTTATCTTTTGAACATGTAATGAATACAATGATGTAAACATTTTTAAAACCTTTATTTATGTATGCTGGTGTGTATTTTCCTTTCTATGAACTGTTATGATACTGAATATGACGTCCTCCGCCCCCGAACGTTTCCGCCGTTCTGGTTTGGGGGTGTGACAAAACAACACATAATATGAATCAAAGCTATGAAGTATCAAATTGAGCATGCTAGGTATAAATAATCAAACACAAGACATTAACCAACTAGAAAAGTCTAAATTAATATTAACAAACCATGAGTTCCAACATCATCTAGCTAACAGAAGCAGCTAGATTTAGCTACTTATCAAAGAAATCAGACTTACAAACTTCATAGTTAAAGATATAGTAATGTACCAAACAAAGAATAAACTATAATCTCCTTCTTCATCCTTGGTTGAAATTA
The DNA here is from genome assembly GCF_051521515.1 of Lactuca serriola. Lineage (NCBI taxonomy): Eukaryota > Viridiplantae > Streptophyta > Magnoliopsida > Asterales > Asteraceae > Lactuca > Lactuca serriola. The sequence continues at coordinate 42,821,353 of NC_136416.1, forward strand.
TGGGTTTTCTGGCTTGTAATCCTATGAAAAACGACTTCTAGAACTCTATTATTCACAAAAACCAACCTCTAAAATCGTAAGTGTTAAAGATATATATATATATATATATATATATATATATATATATATATATATATATATATATATACTTGTCATAAAATTACACTCCACGTCGTAGAATAAGGCTCCACGTCGTGGACTTAGATGAATCCTTATCGGGTAAGGATTTTGACTTTGCGCGTACTCATCTTCCATAATTTTCCTTTCCACGTCGTGGATATAGTTGTTTTCGTGGGTTTTCTTCTCTTTAATCTTCCAAGCCTCAATAGTTTTCTCTTTTGCCACTTTTAGTCCTTATTCTTCAAAATGAGTTATTTTGGCTGCAAAATACAATTTAATCTCATAAGTATCATTATTACATGAAAAAACCAAAATATGTATAAAAATGCATTCAAATATTGCCTAAAAATATGTATAAATATGGCAATATCAATCCCATCTATCTTCCTCAACCAACTACAACAAAAAAAATTACTTTTCCTTGTACTTCATCAAAATTTATTTTCAACAAATATATATATATATATATATATATATATATATATATATATATATATATATATATATAGGTGAGATCCGTTGAGAACTCATATTTTTCCAAGAACCTTAGAACTAAAGGTGGAACGTTAAATCAAAATTAACTCATTAATGACATGATCGTCATCTTATCAACCCCATTTAATGTTTAATTTTTTGTGTTTTTGGAAATATTAATAAAAATGTCTAAAAATTAACATAATAAATCAAAATTTTGGATTTTTTTTAAATAATAATTTTGATTTTTTTAAATGCAGATTTTATAATTTTCTTTTTAGAAAACATTAATTAAAAAAAATTAAAAATGTACTTTTTTTAAAAACTGTAATTCTTTTAAAAGCAGTAAATTTTTAAAAATCAGAAAAAAAAAACTTGAATATTTATTAAAAAAATTGGAATATTTATTAAAAAACTATAATTTTTTTAGCCAAAAAAATTTACGATTTTGGTGCATATATGCATATTTGTTATACTATAATATTCGTAAGTAAATCACAAAAAAATACATATTTTTTATTTACTAATCTATAAAACACAATAGTAAAAATATTTTATTCAATACAAAATTAAATGTAAAAACATAAAATGCTACAAAATTTCAAAGCGTTTTCATCTCTTCGTGGCAAGATTTCCATATTTTCTTCAATTTATCTTTTTTCACCTTTTCAATATTTTCCACAAATTCTTCCAAACCTATAAGAAATTTATTTTAATAAAAAATTGATTAATACAAGAACACTCACAAAAAATACATATATATATATATATATATATATATATATATATATATATATATATATATATATATATATATATATATATCATGTAAGAATCACATGTTTATATAATGTGATATTCACATGTGATTATATCTTTTAAAAATCAAATGTGAAATTCACAAGAGAAATTTTAAAAAAATTAACGAATAACACTCATACAAAATGCATGTGTACATATAGACGTAATTTATATGTGATTTATTTGTCATTTACATGTGATTCACTTTTGATTTACACGTGATTCATATGTGAATTAAATATGATTCATATGTGAATTACATATGACTCACATGCAACTCATATGTGATTTACTTGTAATTTACATGTGATTCATATGTGAATTGCATGTGATTTATATGTGAATCAAATTTAACTCATATGTGATTCACTTGTGATTTACATGTGAATTACATGTGATTTAGATGTTGTCACAACTAGTTTTAGATTTACTTCATTATTCGAGGTTGCGGCCCAATCATCAGTTGTCATGAGGCTTAGGGACTTGGGGAAGAAAGGATTTGGCCCTTTTCAGATGTGGGTGTTATGGTTTAAGTGATCCAAGTGTATATGGTTTTTTAGAGCCCAGGGGTATAATCGTATTGATAACTCGGTCTTTTATGAATTTTGGGTTTTGTTCGGGAAATTTTAAGGCTATGGTGAGTTTTTAGAAGCGTAAGGCTTCTCCCCAACTTTCCGTGGATATAAGGTTCGTTGGAAATGGACCTAAGATGAGGAAGATAAGGAAATTTGAAATAATGGTAGAAATGGTCCCTAGTTGAAAAGATTTGCAAGGTAGGTCCCATGCGTGCATGGTAAGTTGGTGTGTGCCTGGGTGAGTAAGCCCAACGTAAGCTGGGGTACGCCCTTTGTAATTGGCAGAGTGCCAAACCCTAATTTTTAGGGCTTGTGCACTATTTAAACACCCTTATAAGCCCAAGGCTCTCTCATTTCTGAGCCTCCACTGACCTTTAGCCTCATTTTGGAAACCCTAATCTCTCATTGAGTGCTTGTGAGATCTAAGTGGGCATTTTGGTGTGTTTTTGCTCATTTTCAAGGAAAAGGTGTTTGGTGCTAGCTTGTGGTTCAAAGGAAGACTTATAGATCCAGACTCTTGGCTTCATTTCCAACGTATTTAAGGTATCAAGTTCATACCTTAGATTCTTGTTATGTTTTATGTTTAAGGCTAGATTTGTGCTTATTTTAAGGTTTTGAGTCCTCATTGTGAGTTTGAGCCACTCCAGGTGTTGTGATGGCTAGATCTTGCCTTTTCTGAGTTTGTAAGTTCATAAAAATGGTATCTTGATCCTTTCTTTTGGTCCATGCATGTTGTAGTTGGATTTATATGGGTCTTAATGGATTACGATGGTTGTTGAGTCCCACTAAGACATGCAAATGCATAAAGGTGTCAACATTTTGCATTAAGAGCTTTATTTTAAGGTTCTCTGAAGTGTGGGTGCAAAGTGCTTAAGTGGTTAAGCCATAATATTAGTTTTGGAATAAGTCAGTTTATCCCCCCCCCCCCCCCCCCCGCATAACTGACCGTACGCCCAATGTACCAAGTTGTGGTCGCGATTTGGATTCTTCCAGTACGCCCTACATAACTGAGTGTAAGCCCCGCGTACAACGCTCAATTGGGTTTTGGACTTGTTGTGTTTTCGGGCTTCGCATCTTTGGGCCACGTCTTTGGACTTTGTTGCTTTGGGCCTTTTGGTCCATCTGAGATCAAGTTTTTGGACTAAGGAAATTATTAGGCTTTAAGATAAGACCCATATGGGGGTTGGGCCCAATTTGGAATATTGGGCCATAAGTGGGCCTTTGTGAATCTTTTGGGTTTGTGCCTTTTTGGTTTATTGATTTGGGCCTTTGGTTCAAGTTGGGCCAGGGGTAAAATGGTCGTTGTACCCCAAGTATGGATTATGGACCATAGATTGGAACCCAAGTGTTAGTTGGGTGTTATTTTGTACTGATAGCTCGGTGAGTCGTCAGGGAAGCAGTTAGGGATTTCTTTTAGTGAGCTTCAACATTCAAGGCTGTTGGAACCTGAAAGTGAACCTCTAGCAATCCTAATTACTCATTCTGAAGTGTGTATGTTCCAAAGTGGAGAGTGGTCTGGAATCTATCCGGACTAGTAAAGAAGAAGATGTGAAGCTGAAGACATTCTAGAATGACTCTCATGTCCGGAATGGATGCTGATCCGGAGCAACTCCATTTTGTCTTAGTGCATTTATTATATTTGTCTTTGAATTGATGTAACGTTTCATAGGACTTAGTCTTTTGTTGTATGTGGACAATCAGAATGTTAGAAACATTTCTATTGTCCATTCCTATGTAAGCACTCTAGTTAATTCACCGTAACCTTCACTCCTATTTATAAGAGCATTCAATACAAGTCAACCAAGGATATTTCATTCAACCTTTGTCACATTTACTAAGTTATTTCAAACATTCTTCATGTTCTTCATTTATTAACTTTACCTTATCATTTATTTTTATTGTTCATTAAATGACTTGATCATTTGCTGAATCTATTATCTAAGACTTGACTGGACTTTCCAGGCTTGACTTGAACATTTATTAGCAAGCAGACATTGATCTTAGGCATTAAATCAAGGATTGAGTTTTCAAACCTTGTCCCTACGCATTAGATCGGTATTGCTCTCTCAATTGGTATCAGAGCTTGAGTGGTTGCCCTTTGAATCCATAAGATCAGATTATAGTTGGGTTGAAATTACCTTGGTATTTCAACCATTTCTGTGTTAAGGATAAGAGTTCTTATATATACCACCTTATCCTAAAGATATCTTAACTTCAATGGCTGCTTCTAATCCTCAGCAAATGATTTCAATGCAAATTGCAAATAGTGTGGGTGGCCCTACACGTGCCCCATTGCTAGTTGTGGAAGAATATGATCACTGGAAAGTTAGAATGGAAAGATTTTTACTAGCCAAGGATAAAGGTGAAGTAATATGGAGATCCGTCACAAAAGGTCCACATGTTCCGGTAAGAACAGTTGTAAGAGATGCAGCTGCTCTGCTCATGCGTGAAGACGAAACTGGTTCAGCTCCACTAACTGCAGATGATATCGAGAAGCTGCATGCTGATCAAGTTGCTTTCTCAGAAATGGTGTTTGGTGTTCCTCCTTCACTCTTTGAGCACATCAAGCTATGCAAATCAACCATCGAGATTTGGGACACTCTTCAGGACCTAATTGAAGGTTCGGAAAATATGAAAGACAAGCGTCTCACCTCAATTGTCAACGACTTCGACACCTTCACCACCACTCCTGGTGAATCAGTGGCCTCAACCTCCAACCGTTACCGTATCATGGTCAACAATATGACTGCTCATGGGATTGTCCGAACTCCTTTGGAGTACAATCTCAAATTCATAAACAGTCTCGGCAAAGGATGGGGAATGTAAAACCATGTCTTCAAAGCAGTGGTTCCTTGAAAAAGTTAAAGCTCTATCAACTTTTTGATGAACTTCAAGGACATGAGTCAAATGTTGCTTAAACCATAAGGGAACTCTTCGGAGGTCCTCTTGCCCTTGTTAGTTCTTTTGAATCAACCATTCCGAACTCATCTACTTTGGATCCCTTCCAACCCATTGTTCCATTTGTTCAAACATCCGAACCCACCTTACCCACACAAATCTATCATGTTGATGATTCCGAAGCCATGGACTCTGAACTCCTTTTCCAACAGGAGTTCGCTCTACTCTCAATGAAGTACAAGCGCCCTTTCAATCCTTCTTACAAGCCTTACCAAAACCGATTCCATGCTCCTCACCAGAACAATCCTCAACCATACTCAGCTCTAGAACCTAAACCATATTCAGAAAATTCTCCTACATACAAATCGAACCTCTCTAAGCCAAACTCTACTTCAGAACCTTCTCAGAGTTCCAAATCCAAGAAATCAGAAATTGGGTGTCATAAGTGTGGACATGCAAATCATTTTGCTAAAGATTGGTTGGCTGATGCTTCGTAGAAACCAAAAATCATGGATTCTGCCTACTACGTCCGAAAAGCACAAGAGATGGCTGAAAGTGAAAAATCCTTTGTAACAACAGTGTCAAGAGATGTTGAAGGATATTTGTTATCTGGGGATGATGATGACATGGTAACCATGAAGGAATATGTTTCTGATGGCAAGACAAATGGTTGAATGTGATGAAGGATATTGGTCTTCTGGGTCAGAAGATGAAGATGATGTTGTTGAACCTCACTATTGTTACATGGCCACCAACGATCCACCAGGTCGAAGCATCGTTCAGCAGGTAAAACCTATGATCTATGATAACAATTTTGATCTATATCTTTGTGAACCTTATCTGAACCAAATCCAAACAGATATGAGCACCATCTATAAAGCTTATGAGTTTGCCATAGAAGCCAGTGAGAAGAAGGACTGTGAACTAAATCATCTTAGGTTACGTTTTGAGGATAAAAAATTGAAAATCAAGTCTTTAGAGCATAAGCATGTAATGTCAAAAGATGAATGTATCATTTTGAAAGATAAATGTGAAATCACCTATTCTGAACGAAATATTTTAGTTTCTGATAACAAGCGTTTCAATGCAAAGATAGATGCTTTGCATAATTCTGTAGACATGCTTGAATCGGACATTCAGATGACTCATAATTTTCGTCATCCATGGTCTAAAGCACCTGGTCTCGGAAGCGATTTTCCGAAACCAATTGCTAGTCCCCTGAAAGAATTGCAAAATTTGACATTTATGGGAGAGGTTCCGAACATCAGACGTTCGGATACCCCTGTTTCTCCCTTGTCACCATTTCTGGAGACTACAGACCATTTTGAGTCGTTAATTCCTGAGTTCAAACCAATTGTTGTCAAGTGTCCTGATTCCATGCCACTTCCTCCTCTGATAAAGCTGGACCTAAATCGGACCATGGAATTTCATTACAGTCTTCCAAATTGTGTAGATTATGTTCGTAGGAGTAATCATACAAACAACTGTGTAGTTGACGAAATTCCTTCCCTGAAAACCGAAACTGATACCTCTGAGTTTGTATGGGCATCCGTAGATGATAAAGTTGAAAAATCAAGTTGTGTCTCCTCTGATTCTTGCGAATCTGATCCCTTGGTAGTTTCAAAAACGAAATTGATTCCCATTACTCCTGAGTTTAGTAATCCATCCATAGGACAAACTTCAAAATCATCTTTCCCTAAGAGAAAACCAATGTTAAATAGGAAGGATATTGTTGATCCCAAAGTAGAAGCTCAAAATGCACATAAGAAGGAAGTTAAGACTAGACAAAATTCCAGGTTCAGTGAAAACTCCAAACCAAGTGTATCTCGGAATTCTCATGCATCAACTCATAGTCAAAACTCCTTTTCTCCTACTAATATCCTCAAAAGACAATATTTGCCTCCATCCGAGATTTGTCATGCAACTGACTACAAAAGAGAAAACCCAAAATTTATTTCACAATACATAAAAAATAAAAAGATTTAACGCTCTAAAAGGTAATTAAAAAATCCATTTAACAACCTGATAGTATGTCGCTCTACTTCAAGGACACCGGAATCAGTTTTTCACCACCAGTGACAGGAGCTAGCCTTGATGCCATTTTATGGAAGAATCTTATCTGTAAAAAGAATAATATATGATTTTTTATTGAGAAATAAAAAAAAATTATAAAAAATACAACTATCAGATTAATTAATTTGCTTGTTGGGATACCAAGCATCGGTGAGAGTCCGGGTTTCCAGCATCCAATCGGTGTAGTTGCTTTAGGGCCTGATGACACAAAAAAGTTAGTTAAGTTATTATCCAAATCAAATAAAAGAAACTAGTTCTTTTTTTAAAATTTCCATCCATATTTTTATTTGAAATAAGATTACCTGTAATGGTAAAGTAAGACTGTTATGTCAAGTGTCAATATTAAACTTATTAATGTTGTTAGGAACTGAAAGTTTTAAAAGAGTGTTTGATTCAATCATTCAATAGCTAAAAATTGTATTAATTTTTGTGATAAAGTGGTGTTGAAAGAGTGTTTGATTGAGTCATTGAATATAGCTAAAATTGTTTAAATTTGATAAAGAGGTTAAGATGGGATCTTTCACAAAAAGTGAAATCTATACATCATCATGACAAGGAATTGGTATAATTAAGAGCAGCTGATCAGCATGATTTTACATGAATAATACCATAAAAGCCAGCAGCAGCCATATAAGGCTTACAAATATGAAACATGTATATATAAGAACAAGATTTAAGTATAAAGCTGAAAAAGAACCTTAAAACCACACCACATCATTCACATGTATATCTTCTTATTTCTTAAGCAGTAGCTTCAGATTTCTCTTCATACTCATGTGGTGGCTGAAGGGTTCCAATCACCATACACATTGTCCACACGGCCTGTCACACATAATTAACCCAACCATAGTTAATCAATCTTTAACCACACCAATCAACAATTCAGGATTCAAAAAAAAAACTTCTTAATTATTCAGATTAAATTTTATCCAAGAGAGAGAGATGAACATGTAGTAGGCCAGAACTAAGCTGCATGAAGCCATGGTGCAGGGTAAGCTGCATATTCTCTGGAGTATGGTTTTGTCCACTTATTAGCCATGAGTAGTTATGGTGGATGAGGTGCTCCCTACAATTTTTTTAATTTCCATCATTATCCCTAATATAACTCTTGAACAAATAATACAAAACAGTCAGAACTTAGTTATTGTTATAATTACCTTGATGACATTGTTGTTGATGTCCACTGTTCCTTTCTCAATTTCTGCTATTTCTTGTCTAATGGAGATCAAAGCATCACAAAACCTGTCCAACTCAGCCTACAACTCAAAAATTCCACATGTTATGTTATATAAAATGAAAGGAAAGGAAAAAACATTATAACTTTTAAAGAAACTTTACTCTTTTTTTTTCAAAAAATACCTTGCTTTCACTTTCAGTGGGTTCAATCATTAGTGTTCCTGGAATTGAACATGACATAGTTAGACCATAAAACCGGTAATCAATCAGACGTTTTGCAACATCTTCTGGCTCTATTCCAGCACTTGTCTGAATATGAATATGACTCAAGTTAGTTGCTATTTCTTTTTGACTTAACAAAAAATATGACTAAATAATATTATAACTTACTTTCAAGGGTCTCAAATCAACGATGAACTCATGGGCAACTGTTCCACTCACACCACGGAAAAGAATGGGATAGTGACTCTGCAATGTAATTAATCCTAAAGGAAAAAAATTGAGAACTTGATAATAACAATAATTAAAAAATATTATATATTTGTTCTTAATGAATAGGGAAAGAAAGAAATTGAGACCTCAAGACGTTTTTCCATATAGTTTGCATTCAAGATAGGTATATTGTATGCATCTATAAGTCCTTGAGATCCCATCATGGCAATGTATGTATATGATATAGGCAAGATAAGTGTTGAACCCCAAGGTGCTGCTGAAACCGTGCCAAGTGGCTTACTTTGCTCAGGGGGGGCTAGTATGCCTCTAGTGGCAACCTTTAAATCAAGATTTACAAATTAAATTATATAAACTTAACAACATATTACTCTAATTACACATAAACATCAAACTAAAAAAATTATTGTTTTGTCTTACCACAGGGTGTGAAGGCAAGTAGGGTGCCAAGTGTTTCTTCACACCAATGGGGCCTATTTCGGGCCCACCACCACCATGTGGAATGCAAAATGTCTTGTGAAGGTTTAGATGACAAACATCAACCCCAATCCACCATGGACTTGTTAATCCAACCTGTAAAAAATAAAAACCAAATAATTTTTATATGATGTTTCAATTTTGTTACCTCCATTAAAACGACACAAAAAGTGTAATGTTTATGTACCTGTGCATTCATATTCTCCAGCAACTCCAACATTTGGTTGCAAAGAGAAAGAGTCAAATCCGGTTATGGTACACAGAATGTCCCCCAAATTCTTGAACACTTCCTGCAAGATATTTTTTTATGTTGCTCTCAGGTTAAAAAAAAAGTCAACAGAAATATAATTTGGAATTGTAAGTCAAAATTAGAAAGATTTGATTACCTGAAACCCCTATGCCTGTTTGGTAGGAGCAAAAGGATGCATATCTGCAAAGGTTGCCATGTCACAGGCATCATCTCTGTAGTTGCATTAAGCTTCATGGTGCAAGATCCCAAAGGAATCATATTGTGGCATAATGACAGATCCTTTGAATGCAGCTTACTAATGTATCTTAGTAGCTCATGCTCCGTATGATAACTAAAATAAATAAATAAATAAATAAATAAAGAAGCAGGAAAAGCCTTTTACATGTTAAAAAAGTGACTAGGTTTTGAAAAAAAGTATCATGCGTGTTGAAAATCGAATGAGTCGGATATGGAGTCTCTCTGACAAGTCTGGAAGGGATAACATCCTGAACCTCTGGTGCAAGTGTTGTGGCATTGAATGTCACCTAGAATCAAGATTCAAGATTCTTGATTTATATAAAGATTTGTTATATCAAAAGAAAGAAAAAACTCATGGGTTTTCCTAAGGCAAAAACTTTGAACATCCTGAACCTCCGCCATGAGAACCCACTTCAGTTGCCACCGTTATTTCACCAACTCCGGCCATTAGATGTAATCATGTGTGCAGATACTTACATTACCAAAGATAGGACCGGAGGCAAGAGCGGATGAACTTGGTTCAGAAAACCAGAAGGGTGATTATGGTTTTCCAGAGAGAGAGAGGGAGAGAGAGAGAGAGAGAGAGAGAATGCACCTCAGGAATGATGCCCTCAACCATTGACCAAGCCAATTAGATACGAAATTGAGGGCTTTAAGCACAGTGGGCTGAAAATATCACATATAGCTACAATATAAACAAAAGGATCTAGAAGTAAGTAATGTTACTGGTAAGAATAATTAGCCGACAGTCATATATGATAAATGCGTAAAGTTTTTATTTCACTTGAAGAGATTTTCTACTGAGGTGACCTAGATTTGGTTCTTTGTGATCTGAAATATCAGCGATTCAAGAGTGAATTACTTGCTTATTGTTATGATTTGTATAGAATTCATTTATGTTTCTCACTCAAATACTTGATTGTATAGATGAACAAACACTAAGATGATCTCAAATTGACAAGCGTATAATCGCATAAACAATTAGAAACAACCAACGAGCATAATGCAAGCAAGCACACTTCAAATTATTCAGGTAGAAAGCACAAATTGCATATCTAGTTACATTCATTTGCAAATCAAATCAGATTAACTCAAGTATTATAAATCAGATTGATCTAAATCAAATCAACAAGAAGACCGATCTATTCGAAAGAAGTAACGGAGGAGAAAATGACTTACGGATAGGAGGCAGAAGGTGGATCCAGGACTTAGAACCCCAATCGCTAACATCGTGAGTGTAAGAAGTCGCATTCATCGGCATAGGCGTGTGAGAGCGTAAGGAGTCGCCGACACTGCGAGGATGAAACTTGATTAATTTTGTGGAGTTCTCCCATAAAAGCCCTAGCTGGTTGATGGAGGCGTTGATTGTTGATGATGAAGGGCCGGTAGGGTTTCATCGATTTCGATTATGGTAGTACCAGGTGGGGGAGGATAAGATAGCTTCAAAGGAGGTCACAAATATGGAGCAAGGAATAAGGAAGACATCGTTGCGAATTGACGGTGGTTGTGTCTAGGGTTAGATTGAAGGAGGAGGGAGAAAATGGCTCTCTGTACGATTTTATGAGAGACAAGGGAGATTACTTCAAAATTTTAGAATTTTCTAATTTTAGAGGATCCCTCTTTAAAAACTCGCGTTAAAATGACAAAAAATATAAAGCGACATTTGTAGACGACGCCCATTTAATTTAGGTGCCATCCGTGTTTGTAAATTTTTTTTGTGGGACAATAATTTTAGGGCACGCACAAATGCGTGTCTTCTATCTTTCAAATTTTGGAAGGCTGACATCATTTTTAAGAACACATCAAAATGCGTATCGTAAATCAGTGAGTGTCATTGTTCGCGCGTCATTAAAGGGTATTTTTCTTGTAGTGTCCTAGTCATGTAGAACCCAAGAAAGTTGACAATTCTACTCACCCTAAATCTCGTGTGAATGCCACAACAGTCCAAAACACTTCTCCTCGGACTGTTTCATCTGTTTTTATTGCAAAATCTGATGGCACAATTTTTAAACCAAATCTTTCAAAAACCAATGTGTCATCAAGCAAATCCACAAATGCAGAGAAAACATCCTTTTCAAAATCTTCAAAGAAAAATCTTGTGTGGAAAGTCAAAACTCCCATTGATGAAACACCAATTCCGGAGGTTACATATGTTACCAACACTCTGGAAGTCAAAGGTCTGAAAAAGACCATTCGGAACCCTCATGTCATTGAATATGACTACTGGATAGATGAAAAGACATTAGCCTTCTGTCTGTTTCCAAAGAATACCACCCAGAAACAAAAATTGTTCCTAAGTCACAATCAAAGTCCAAAGCCCGTGCCTATGTCCCAAAGTCTAATTCGGAGCCTAAAAACTCCATTACTCACTAATTTTGTAGGCAGTTTGTGCTTCGGAGCAAGAAACAATATGGTATATTGATAATGATTGCTCCATGCACATGACCAGGCAGAAAGACTTTTTGCGCGATCTAAAGCTTTCTCCAAACGCTGGTTACGTGAAATATGGCAACAACTCCAACTACCAAATTCGTGGTTATGGAATTCTCACCAATGGAAACTTCTCTATCTCAAATGTGGCTTATGTAGCTGATCTGAAACATAATTTGATAAGTGTTGCTCAACTCACGGATTCAAATCAACGTGTGGAATTTTGCAAAAAGTACATCTATGTAATGACCGAAGATCGGAAAGAGTGCCTAATCAAGTCGCTTCGCAACAAAAATATGTACCCGCTCGACATCAACATGATTATTGGCAAACCGCAACTCTGCCTTCTCACCAAAGTTGTTCCTGATGTCAGTTGGTTATGACATCGAAGGCTCGCTCATCTAAACTTTCGGTACATGAATGATCTCGTATCTGGTGAAATAGTGAGAGGTTTACCTCTTCTCAAATTCGGAAATGATCATTTGTGTGCTGCTTGTGAGTGGGGTAAGCAATCAAAGAATGGTCATCCTTTTATCATCGAAAAATCCATTTCAGAACCATTAGAGCTTCTACACATTGATCTTTGTGGACCATCCACTGCAGAAAGTATTCATCATAAGAAATACATTCTTGTGATTGTTGATGATTTTACAAGGTTCACTTGGGTATTCTTTCTAAGGCTGAAATCCGAAACAACCTCAGAGCTCATCAATTTTATCAAAGGAATAGAAGCTCTTATCAATCTCCCAGTTAGGAGAATCTGAAGTGATAATGGATCGGAATTCACTAATTCCACCATTGAGAAATTTCTCACAGAAAAAGGAATTGACCACAACTTCTCAACTCCTTGTACTCCACAACAAAACGGTGTAGTCAAAAGACGCAATAGAACTCTCGTTGAAGCTGCTCAATCCATGTTGAACTTCATAAATCTACCACTCTATCTTTGGGCTGAAGCCGTATCCACTGCTTGCTTCACTCAAAATCGGAGTATCATCAATCAACGCCTCAACATGACACCGTACGAAGCAATGAATAGTCGGAAGCCAACAATATCATTTTTGCATGTTTTCGGATGCAGGTGCTTCATCAAAACAACAATGATCAGCTTACCAAGTTCCAACCTAAAGCTGATGAAGCTATCTTCCTTGAGTACTCCTCAAAATCAAAAGCTTACAGAGTTCTTAACCGGAGAACTCGTGTTTTGGAAGAAAGCTTTGACATTACTTTTGATGACAACTGCGTTCGGAAATCTGGCCCAACTCACATTACAACTCACATCATGGAGTCCGATGCTCCTCCATCAGGATGTCTGAATCCCCAAACATTTCGTGAAGTTGATTTTGAAATTCTCTTTGGTCCTTTCAAACCTCTCTTGATTCGAAATCTCGATCAATACCAACTCTCATTCCAATCCCTACTTGGAAGCTCATGTCTTGCATAATCTCTCTAGTCCGATCCCAAGCCTCCCTCCATTTGATTCCGAACCATTTCAATCTTCTCGGGTTGAGGAGGAGAATACTCATCCCTCTCTTGAATCAAATGTGGATGGCTTCGAAGATACAGCTACTGATTTCAATGATTCCAATCCTGTCAACATTGATGAAAATGAAAACTTCTTTGAGTTCCCTTCTGATGATGATGTCAATCTCTCTGGTTCAGAAGTTTAGGGGGAGCATCATCCTCACATTCAAACCATTTAGTGGGAGCAAATCAAGTCCACTGTTGATATCGGATCGACGACTGCACAAGAACTCCCACGATTACATGTTTGGACAAAGGATCATCCTCCGAACCAAGTAATCGGTAATCCCAATGCTAGTGTACAGACTCGTTCTGCTACAAGTATCCAAAATGAATGCCTTTTTTCATCATTTATATCCATGGTTGAACCCAAATCCATTAAGGATGCATTGGAGCATGTTGACTGGATTACAGCCATGCAAGAAGAACTGGCAGAATTTGACCGAAATGAAGTTTGGACTCTCGTGCCTCCTCCTCACAATCTCCCCATTGTTGGTACGAGATGGGTATTTCGCAACAAGCTAGATAACGCAGGAGTTATTATTCGAAATAAAGCAAGATTGGTGGAAAAAGGATTTACAGAGATTGAAGGGCTCGACTATGATGAGACCTTTGCTCCCATTCCACGTCTTGAAGCCATCAGAATCTTTCTTGCTTATGCTCCTCATAAAAGCTTCAAAGTTTATCAAATTGATGTTAAGAGTGCCTTTCTTAATGGTGAACTTGACACTGAAGTGTACCTTCAATAGCCCACCGTTTTTGTTAATCTCTCTTTTTCCGAACTACAGTTACAAACTCCAGAAGGTTGTCTACGGACTCAAGCAGGCTCCTCGGGCATGTAAAACAACAGTGGGTCTCGTGGCGTTCAATTTAGCATTGGGTTTGGTGATGAGATGGTTCGGGTAATTATTGTCAGTTGAGGCTTTCTTTCGGAAGTAACGTGGGGCAACTGTATGGGTGTCTTTTGGCTCAACAACAGGGAAGGAATCTAGTATTTCAGATAGTTGGCATACAAGGTTGGATCATGGAGGTCTCGACTTCTTTTGGAAAGCAGCTAGGAGGTAACATGATGTTTCGGGCAATATTAGTGAATCGGGATTTGTGTGTGTGGAGTAGGTTGTTGTTCGGGAAATACTAAGTCACTTGCATTTTGGATTAAATAATCTTAGAGTAATTGATTTGACCCTGTTGTGCAACTCTCGTTTAAGTCTAACCGTTGCAGGGATGAATCTTCTACTCGAAGGATTATTTGAGCCTTCTGTCAAGTATAAGTGTTTTGCAGATGTTTATGGTTAGTGACTTTGTTTCCATTGGTAGCATCAAGATAATCAGGGTTAGAAGTGTTTTGTTTAGTCTGTTATTCGATGAGGAATTGACATGGTAATAATTCAGCGTGGGCGGTCTGTCGGGGAGTCAGACCAATATAGATTTCAGGTTTCGGAAAGGTAGAAGTGGTTTTCTGCAAGGGCTAAGGATTTGCTCTTCTTCGGGTTGGAAGTTTCTATTTGGGTTCGATTGTCTTGGGAAGGATGTGTTATGCTCAAAATTTTCGGTTGCGTTCCTTGGGTTTTTTGGTACGATCTGAGTGTTAGTAAGGAGCAATTTCGAAGACAATATCTAATTTAAGTGGGGGAGATCTGTAACACCCGTTTTTAGATTTGCTTCATTATTCGGGTTCGTGGCCCAGTCATCATTTTTCATGAGGCTTAGGGCCTTGGGGAAGAAAGGATTTGGCC
Source organism: Lactuca serriola (assembly GCF_051521515.1). NCBI lineage: Eukaryota > Viridiplantae > Streptophyta > Magnoliopsida > Asterales > Asteraceae > Lactuca > Lactuca serriola. Next base: position 42,836,574 of record NC_136416.1, read on the forward strand.
CTTTTCGGACGCGGGTGTTATGGTTTAAGTGATCTAAGTGTTCGATAGTGTTTTCAGAGCCCAAGGGTATGATCATAATTTGATAACTCGGTCCTTTATGAATTTTGGGTTTTGTTCGGGAATTTTTAAGGCTTATGGTGAGTTGTTAGAAGTGTAGGGCTTCTCCCCACCTTTCCATAGATATAAGGTTAGTTGGAAACAGATCTAAGATGAGGAAGTTAGGGCAATTTGAAATAATGGCAGAAATGGTCCCTAGTTGAAAATATTTGCAAGATAGGTCCCATGTGTGCATGCTAAGTTGGCATTGAAACGACCCAAAATTTTCGTTTTTAATTTAATAAATAAACCACAAGTTTCAATCATTCATTCAAAACAAATCACATCAGAGTATCATGTCTAAAACATTATTTTATTTTATAAGAGTAAACATCCCAGGCTAAATTCCTTTGGTGTGTGTGTGCCATGCGATCACCCCGAGCTCTTCCCTTCGCTAACGTAAGTACCTGAAACCAAAACTGAAAACCATAAGCACGAAGCTTAGTGAGTTCCCCAACCTACCACATACCACATACTGGGCCCTCGCCCACTACATCGGGACTTGCCCGACATCAGACTAACTCTGGCATCGGGCCCCGCCCGGCATCAGGCCCCACCTGGCATCGAGCCCCGCTCGGTACACAAATCTGTTTCTCTTAGGCCCCGCCTATCTCTGGGCCTCGCCCACTGGACTCATACAACATATAACATAACACACAACAAGCAGCTATCACACTCTACATTACTCCTGATCTAGGGCCTCGCCCCTAGCCTACCACTAACAAGTCATGGAACCCTGTCCACGCTCCTGTTGTTAGTGAGATACGGGCCCCCTCCCACACTCACATCTATCCAATCTCGGGCCTTGCCCCTGCTCTGCGACTCAGGAGATATAGAACCCCGTCCATACTCTGCTAATGGTGAGATACGGGACCTCGCCCACACTCACCTCCCTACCAGGCGCATACAAGTATCACACAGACAACAATTATAAACTATCATGCAACCATTCCTTGGGCGCCCGCCCGACATCGAAGCTTGATCCGGAATCACATTCTAGCATACAGAGCCTAGGGCCAACCCCCGGGTCTTCCTACTCATAAACTACATGTTCCGGCATTATGGTCGTAGACCCATTCACACAGTGAGGAAACTCACCTTGCACTACTGAAACCTTGCTGATATCCCTCAAGCTGCTATCTGCCAAGTCCCGAACTGCTGCTCCTTCGGCTCCCGGAACTATCAATACCACAATAATACTTAGCCCAATACAATAATCCTTCATAGGGTAGAATGACCATTATACCCCTCCTAGTCCAACTTGATACATATTCAAGTGCCAACACTAGTTAAGCTTCCCAAGCCCACTAGTGACCCACTAATGGCCCAATTTGCTACATTGGGCATAATATGCACAAAGCCCAACTCTGTTGAGTATGTTGGGCGTACTCCAATGTACGCTAAGTGTACTGGCCTGCTAGTGAGTACGTTGGGCGTACCTGCACGTACGCTCAACGTAATCCTCATGTTAAGACACTTTTCCATTAAGTGCTTGATACTCCACTCCAGAGGCTACCAACTCAGATCCATGTCCTTATTGATGTCTTAAACCATAAAGTCACTAGCTTGGTGACTTGCAATCCACCAAACAAGCCCAAACTCAAAAGGTGACAACATGCTTTCCTTCCAAGGGCTAGATCTCATGCATGGACACAAATGAGTCCTAAAGGTTAAAAGTTTACTGCTTATGGGACTCATATGACACTAAGGGTGGCAACCTTGGACCTAGAAGGCAAGTGGTGACATTAAGGTCAAATCTTGGAACCAAAAAGACCCGAAACTTCCATTAACATAGATCTAATCATTCTTAAGGAAAGTTTCAGACTTGATACCTCACAATGGTCCGAAATGGAACCAAAATCTCAGTTCTACAGCTTCCCTTTTCGATCCACCATCTTGCTAATCTCTTCTCTTGTTTTGAAATGGCTTTACAACACCCAAAAAATCACTTAATGGCCACCAAAGCTTTAATAACACTCAAGGAGGGTTAGGGTTTCGTAGAGACTGCCTAAGGATGAGATGGGGTTGGCCCTTTTGAGCATAATGTTCCTTTTATAGTGTCACAACCCCAAATTAGGTTTTTAGGAAAGCTGAGTGTAAGCTAGGCGTACTTCTCGTATGCTGGGTGTATGCCTCCGTGCACCCGCGACCATGCACCCTATTACGTTGGGCGTACCCACGCGCCTCTTATTAGCATGCATGGCTCTTCTTGCCAACTTTTCCCATCAAGGGACCATTAATGTCAATAACTTCAAATCATCATAATTCCTTCATTCTAAGTTCATTTCCGACGGACCTTATATCCACGAATAGGCAGCGAGAAGCTCTACACATCTATAAACTTATCCTCACCTCAAAATAATCAGAACAAAGATTCAAAATTCATAATGAGGTCGAACTGCCACTTACCGATATACCCCTCGTTCCAAGGCACAACCCAAACTATCGGATCACCTCAATCACATCTTCTGTACCTAAATGGGTCTAGATCTCTCCTTTCCAAAGGCCCTAAGCCCTACGATAACCCATCTTTAGGCCACGGTCCCGAATTAGGAAAGCGATTCGGAACAGGGCGTTACAACTCTCCCCCACTTAAACTAGACTTCGTCCTCGAAGTCCGCTACGCCAACTAGCCTGCACTTTGCTCACCACATCCCTTCTCGATGCATACGTCACCTGCTGGGTCCGATCCCCGAAGGACCCCTACAATTGGTCTTCCATCTGGTCTCTTCGTTAAATAATCCCTGAAGATAAGGACCTCGAGAGCACTCTAATCACCAACAACCCTGAGAATACGACTCTCACCCAACGGACAATCCTTTCGGTACTCCCCGGGTACCCATGTTGGATATCCTAGGGGTTCACCCCTTTTTCCTTGCACGTTTGCTGGCCTTCCCAAGGCAACTTTCCCTAAACAACTACCTTCTGTATCTCCATGAAGGACATACATTTGTTGTGACTACACCTCCAGCCACTCCCAGTGCTGGTTACTTCAATGACACCCACTGAATGCTTCCTCCTACTATGTCTTGGTGCTGACAACCTATCCCAACGAATGGGTCGGATCATCCTTTGAGTCAAAGATTCATCCCCGCAACAGTTAGACTCATACGAGAGCTGCGCAACGGGGTCAAACCCTTCCCTCTGAGATTATTTAACCCTGCCATGAGAGGCGTAGCACTCCTCGGTCAACTAGTTGCCCCACTCAAAACTTCTCTTATCATTTCTATCCCTGACCGAAGATTCTATTGTCTCTTATCCGCCTTCCAGATGAACCGAGACCACCCTGGTCCCAACTAATCTTCCATTAACCGGGTTACCGGACTCCCACCGGTTACTGAACCCAATCTCAATCGCTCTCAGCGACTCCCGAAGGAACTTTGGCTATCTAAAACCATTCTATCTATCCTGCTACTCCGACCCTACAATTCTTGGGATCCTTGATCCCCTATATTGACCCTAAGGTCCCTACCAGGTCCCACCCACACTACTACTAACATACGGGCCTCGCCCATGGGTCTTGCCCAACTATATCTTGGAGCAGCCTCTCCCAAGGTCTCACCTCTCTAGGGCTATGCAAGCTAACTCCCTACAGATCTCAAGGAACTAACCCTTCTTGATTTCTATCATGCTAACTAGGAGATACGGGCCTCGCCTAAACTCCACTAACTAGGAGATACGAGCCCTCGCCCACACTCCTCTACTAGCTACTAACAATGTTGCGGCTACCCCGCAGTCTTACCCCACTCTCTATGTTGTCTCAACCACCAACTACTAATCCGAAGGCTTCCCAAATTGCACTTACTCCCGCTCCTGTCTTCTAGAACAGTTCTCCCCCACTTCGATTCGACTAGGTCCCTACATTTCCCAACTAAGAACGATTCCCAATCCTTTTCTCTATCAAAATAGGTTACTTTGCTGACATCCAGCACTTACCACTGCTAGCGCTCCAACCCACCAACACCAATACTGAACCACTCTTGAAAACTAATTATGCACTTCCCAAACCCCACTCATACCTGCTACTGCAACTGCATCTTAAGAACCGGTTAGAAAAGAGGGTACTACTATGAACTACCGACCGAAACCCATGGTATGAAGATGACATATAATCCGAACACAATAGAATTAAATCATAACATACATTCACTTAACATAATTTCAGTACCATAACAATATAATCAAGAATAAAACTGACATGAAATCAAAAGATACTCACCTGCAACACCCCGGTGCTGCTCGCACCTCCACTGTAGACAACTGGAAAGTCCTACTCCCCACCGCAGGTGCCTCTGCTCAGCCCTGACGGCCGTCCGTGATCCTCAAGGTCGTAAGGGCAGGTGCCATCACTTGTCCTGCTGAAAGAAAACTCAGACATTGGGCCTTCTTGTGGCCCCTCTGACTGCAATGAAAACATATCAGGTCTGATCCCTGAGTCGTGGTAACAATACAATCCCTACTGAAATGACCAGTCCAGCCGCACTTAAAGCAGCCAGAATCAACGCCACTACCACTTCTGCACGCACACTCACCCTCGTGCATCCTACCACACTTGCCACAACGACTACGACCCTGATAATCCCTCGATCTCACATCCGACCCCTTGGGTCTCTTTCCTGTACATACGGATACCTGCACCTCCCCCGGCTTCCTCTTTCTGATGTGCTCGAGATCGATCTCCCTTTCCCTGGCCCGAGCAATCATATCCTCCAGTGTCTTGCAGCTGGACCTGCTCACAAACTCCCTGATGTCAGTCCTCAGCATCTCATGATATCAAGCCTTCTTCATTTCCTCGTCTGTGACATATTGCGGAACGAGAAGAGCCCTCTCCCTGAACTTGGTGGTGATTTCTGCCACCGTCTCTATAGTCTGTTGTAGATCCTGAAACTCTCATGCTAACTGTTGCACCTCAATAACTGGTGCAAACTCGGTCCTGAACCAAGCCGAGAAATCAGCCCATGTCATTGCGTCCAACGCAACATCATCACCAATAGTATGTCCAACCTCCTCCCACCAGTCCCGTGCTCGGTCCTTCAAAAGACAGGAGGCTAGTTGGACCTTGTCCCCCTCGGGAAACCGGCTCATACGGAAAGCGTTGGCAACATCGGCCAACCATCTGCTGCTAGCAATAGGGTACCTGGCCTCGTCGTAATCTAGAGCACCACAAGCTCGGAAATCTCTGAATGTTAGTGTACGCGCCCCTACCAAAGCCATCATCTCAGTGCGGAAAGCCCCCAGCTTCTCATCCAGAAGCTCTAAAATACCTTCCTTGACCGACCCGAAGATCACAGGAGTCTAGTCTAGAATACTACGCATAACCTCAGCTGATATCAACTCCCTCATCCGCTCCTCGAGCTGCTCGGCTCCTGAACCTGAGCCTGATCCCTCTCCGACGCCCGATTCGCCCACTGGTCTCTCGTGCAACATCACCATACTGAAAGCATATCATAACAATCATCAGAATACACATCGTTACCGAGGGATCACACACGCTACAAGTTCCCTGGTCTTATCTCAACCCTTCTTGAATCTAGTACAAAGCCTCTGCTTTCAATAGTATGGGCCCCTACTACCTTCCACATCCATCCGTACTTTCCTCAAGAATTTCCTCGACTACACCAAGTCCCTTTCACCGCTACTAACTCTGCTCCTGGCACTATTCTCATCCCAGGCTTTCCCTAGGGTAATCTCCAACCCGAACCTAGTCCTTAGCTACTGAAGGCATCCTCGCACTGCCAATTAGCCACTACCTGAATACCATCACATGTGACGAGACTCAGATAATCCTTCAAGTAAATGACTCTTCCCTACAACGGTTGGACTCCAACAAGAGCTATGCAATAGGGCCAAATCCAGCACTCTGTGATTATTCAACCCTGGTCACATGTGACGTGACACATTCACCTAATGGCTAACTCCCATCACTCAGAGTCCCACAAAGCACAAATCAAGTAGCATTCAGACAAAAAGGGGAATCTAACCAGAACATAATCAAGCAATTCTATTCATACATCAAAAATCTGTACTACCATGCGATGTTAAGCTCTTATAATCAGGCATAACCTAAACAGGCTATCCTACCGCTGTCTAATCGATACTAGCATGTAGTTCATAAACACATATAACAGGCATAAGGCATCCTCCTAAATCCTTATCCCTAAGTCTAGCATTCTGATCAGATAATCATATCATAACATAAACTTGTATGGGTAATTTGGGAGAACTTACTTGAGCTCGGCTGATTGCATGCACCACACCATTTTCTTCTTTTCCCAAAATTCTTATCTTTTTCTCGAAGTTCCTTTTTATAACAATGATTTTATTTGAAAATTTTCATACCAAGTCCTCAGTTTGAGTTCAGACACACCCGAGAGTGTATCTGAATCCCTCAAACCAAGGCTCTGATACCAATTGAAACGACCCAAAAATTTTGTTTTTAATTTAATAAATAAACCACAAGTGTCAATCATTCATTCAAAACATATCACATCAGAGTATCATGTCTAAAACATTATTTTATTTTATCAGAGTAAACATCCCAAGCTAAAACTCCTTTGGTGTGTGTGTGCCATGTGATCACCCCGAGCTCTTCCCTCCGCTATCGAAAGTACCTGAAACCAAAACTGAAAACCGTAAGCACGAAGCTTAGTGAGTTCCCCAACCTACCACATACCACATACAACCACATACTGGGCCCCCGCCCGCTACATTGGGACTTTCCCGGTATCGGACTAACTCCGACATCAGGCCCTGCCCGACATTAGGCCCCGCCTGGCATCGAACCCAGCTCGGTACACAAATTTGTTTTTCTTAGGCCCCGCCTGTCTCTGGGCCTTGCCCACTGGACTCATACAACATATATATATATATATATATATATATATATATATATATATATATATAAAAGTATAATAATAATGATAAATGTAGTTTAAGCCGCAGAATATACTAATGATGTATAAATGAGATGGATTAAAAACAATTAAAGTGTCCAAACTCAAGTGGTAAGAAGGGTCTATTGTTATAGGAGGCGACTCATATTTGATCCCTCCTCCCCTCGTTTTTTTATTAAAAAAAGCAGCAACATATTATATATATACTATTAATTGTTAAAAAGTTGGTGAACAAGAACCTTTTGGGATTTTGATTTCTGCCACAGATTTCTCTGAATTTTAAACATTTACCACAAAATTTGTTAAATGTTACACTTACCTCCCTTATTATCTTCCACCGCCTTGCCTCACCTTTACGTTCCACCGCTTTGCCTCACCAATCAGATGCAAGAAATCCCTTCTCCAACCTTCTTCTACCTTCCTTCTAATTTATTTCTCCGTCTTTTTTTTCTCCATTTCGACCTCCTGCCTCCCAGCCATACAATTTTTTTTCAGATTCCTGGTCGACCGACTTGCTTCACCCGCTCAGCCTTAATCGATCGGGTCTTCTGTCTCATGCTTGATTTCAAGTAAAGTTTATAAGCAGCTCCTGTATCTCTATCAACCTCTCCCTAATTCGTGAACCCTAATTGAAGTGCTACTTTATGTGTTGAAGTATTCCATGCCCAATATCTTCCCACCGCCATCAGTGGGAAATATACCAGGTACAGATACCGTGCGACACATACAACGAGAGTGAGAGATGAGGTGTAACGTCCCAAAAATATCGGTTCAAAATTTCATTTCTAATTTAGGTTAATACATAGAAACATCATTACAAAACATTCATAACAATAATCCATGTCTGAAAACCGGTAATATCATGGTAATAATTCAGAGTACATCCCAGAAATCCATAGTGCGGAAAACAAGAGTGTGTGTGATATGCCGCTACCGCGCCCGCTCCTTTCCCCTAGCTGAAGAGGTGCCTGAAACAACAACTGAAAAATGTAAGCACAAAGCTTAGTGAGTCCCCCCTTCGTACCGCATACCATACAAACACATAACATACATACTGCCAGGCTATTCTGGGGTGCCTGACTACCCTGTACGGCCATTCTGGCGTGCCGACTACCCGTGCGGCCATTCCAGGGTGTCGTCTACCCGTGTCAAGCTATTATGGGGTGCTGAATACCCGTCGGTCCTGAAAACCGATCCTCGGGGACTATTTCACCCCCTATTGCTACTTACACATATATCATAACATAACAAATTGTCAGACATATCTGGGGTGTCTGAACTACCCTTCGGTCCTAACAACCGAACTAGGGGACTGCTCCCCTCCTACTACCTCAAACTCATATAACAGGTCATGCTAGCATATAAACATAACATCACATACTGTCAGACGTATCTGGGGTGTCTGACTACCCTCCGGTCCTAACAACCGAACTCTACTACTATCACATATAACATATCATGCTAGCATATAACATATCAGGTAGTACCAAACCTAGATGATATCACAGAGACAATCATCTATCATACATCTCCTACGGGTGGGCCGGCATTATGGCCTTAGACCCACCGCTACTGGAAGGTAACTCACCTCAAAGTAGTTGCTGATCTGATCGGGAACTGACTGTCTACTGCTGCTGCTGCTGCTCCAGACGTCCTCTGGCTATAATTCCCACAAAACGATCAGTCAAACACTACTAGATGTACTTAGGGTAAAATGATCCTTTTACCCTTGACCAAGTCGAAATCCAAGTCAAAGTCAGCTTCCAGTTGACCGGACTCGCCGAGTCCTTCCCTTACTAATCCGGTCCTACTCGCCAAGTCCCTCTCCCCACTCACTGAGTCACCCTTGACTCACCACGCGGGACTATGGGGCCGACTCGAGTCCCGACTCGCCGAGTCCGTGAGCAACTCACCGAGTTCCTCGAGCGGATCCCCTACCCGCTTCCAATCCACACCAGAACACCCCATACGAGGGTTTGGGGTTTTGGGACTGCGTTACACGGTTAATTTCGCATGAAGGTACGAAGGGTTGAACCTTCAACGCTTAAACCCATCTTGCTCTGTGAAAGTTCATATGACTCACCGAGTTTGAAGAACAACTCGGCGAGCTCCAGTCAATCTTCATAGGACTCGCCGAGTCTAGGACCATCTTCATAGAACTCGCCGAGTTCCACCTTGGGACTCGCTGAGTTCCACCTTGGGACTCGCCGAGTCCCTCGACCCATTTCCCGAGTAGGCCAGATCTGAGACATGCAACGCTTCAAAACCATAGATCTATGGTCCTAGGGCATGTTTACCACGTAAAGTTGCAAACTTTACGTGCATGCATGGCCCTATGAGCTCAAACATGCAATTCCAAGCTCTTTAAGAGGTCCAACACTTAATAGGGACCTCAATCACCTCAACCACAGAGACTTTATGCTACTAGGATGTCCAAAAGGTCCAAATCCAAAGTCCTTGCAGAACATTAACCATAAACACATAGAGATTTAGGTTCTTAGGGCTTAAAACCACTTTTTAGGGACAAAAAGGGGATTTAATGAACTAGGGATCAAGGTAGGAACTTTTCTACCTGAATAGAAGCCCTTCACAGAGTAGATTCCGGATCTTCTTCCCTTCTTGCACTCTTCAACCTTCTCCTTCTTCTCCCAAGCTCCAAACCACTTTCATAGTGCTAAAAAAAATCACCCACAAGGACACAAAGGGGCTAGGGTTCGTTCTACAGATCTCTGGGAGTGCTAGGGGAAATGGAGGTTGGGTTAGATCGTTTAAATAGGGTGCAAACACCCGGGTTAGGGTTTTAGTCCAGACAGGGTCTACTCGCCGAGTCCCACGAGCCTACTCGCCGAGTAGACAGAGTAGATCCCGCGTCTAGTCCCGCTTCTACTCGGCGAGTTAGTCCTTCAACTCACCGAGTCCAAGGTTAAAATGCAATATATAAGGAGAGTTAATAACCAAGAATACATACTAGGAACCAGGTGCTACAAATCTCCCCCACTTATTTTAGACTTCGTCCTCGAAGTCTGTTGCTTGCTCCAAAAATAGCTTGGGGTAGTGCTCCATCATCTCTTCCACCGGCTCCCAAGTCCACTCTGATCCCTTTCAGTGCTACCATTGCACCTTCACGAGTTCCACTCGCTTGTTCCTCAAATCCCTCGACTTCCGGTCGATGATTGCTACTCGTCTCTCAACATAATTCAGGCCGCCATCGACCTGAATGTCCTCTAATGGAACCACTGCGGAGTCGTCTACCAGGCACTTCCGCAGCTGAGAAACAAGGAAAGTGTTGTGTATCTGACTGAGTTCGACTGGCAAATCCAGCCTATACGCCACCTTGCCCACCCGGGCTACAACCCTGAACGACCCAATATACCTCGGGCCCAACTTGCCCCGCTTCCTGAATCGAATGACGCCCTTCCAAGGCGACACCTTCAGGAGAACCATATCCCCAACCTGGAACTCCAGGTCGGATCGGCGCTTGTCGGCGTAACTTTTCTGCCGACTCTGCGCGGTCTGAAGCCTGCTTCGAACCTGCTGAATCCTCTCGGTAGTCTTGAGCACCACTTCGGTGCTCCCCATGACCTTCTGACCAACCTCTCCCCAGCATATCGGGGTCCTGCACCTCCGTCCGTACAACATCTCGAATGGCAGGCGGTCGATACTCGCGTGGTAGCTGTTGTTGTATGAGAACTCAGCCAAGGGAAGATAAGTATCCCAGCTACCACCGAAGTTTAGCACGCACGCCCGTAACATATCCTCCAGAGTTTGGATGGTCCGCTCGCTCTGACCATCTGTCTGCGGGTGAAAGGCGGTGCTAAAATGCAAACGAGTGCCCAACTCGTCATGAAACCTCTTCCAAAACCTGGAAGTAAAACGCACATCCCTGTCCGAGATAACTGATACTGGCACCCCGTGCCGCGCCACGATCTCCCTAATATAGATGTCAGCCAATTTCTCGGCCGATATGTTCTCCTGAATCGGAATAAAATGAGCACTCTTGGTCAATCGATCCACGATGACCCAAATCGAATCTATTCCACGCGCGGTCCTGGGAAGCTTCATGATAAAATCCATCGTGATATCTTCCCATTTCCACAACGGGATGTCCAACGGCTGCATCTTGCCATGCGGTCTCTGATGTTCGCCCTTGACCTTCCTGTAGGTCAAGCACCGCTCGACGTACCAAGCCACATCCCGCTTCATGCAGGGCCACCAATAATCTAGACGAAGATCCCTATACATCTTCGTCGCCCCTGGATGAATAGAGAATCAGGATTTATGTGCCTCCTCCATCAAGATCTGGCACACGCCTTCGTGATACAGCACCCACACCCTACGGTGTAGTGTCAATAGTCCTCGGCTATCATAATCGAAGGAGGAAACCTGACCCACCACGCGCTCGCTCTTCCGATGCTCCTCCTTGATAGCCTCCTGTTGAGCCTCCCGAATTTGCTCCAACAGGGGAGTCACTACGGTCATCCTCATGCAAATATCCCTGATCGGCGCCGCCTTGCGGCTAAGCGCATCGGCCACCACATTGGCCTTCCCCGGGTGGTAGAGGATCTCGCAATCATAATCCTTCACCACGTCCAACCACCGACGCTGCCTCATGTTCAGATTCGGCTTATCCATGAGGTACCTCAAACTCTTGTGGTCCGTGTAGATGGTACATCGAACCCCGTATAGGTAATGTCGTCAAATCTTGAGGGCAAAAACCACTGCCCCCAACTCCAAATCATGCATCGGGTAGTTCGCCTCCTGAGGCTTGAGCTGCCTCGAAGCATAGGCAATGACATGCCCCCTCTACATCAGTACCGCGCCCAACCCTGAAATGGACGCGTCACAGTGAACCACAAAATCCTCTACGCCCTCTGGCAGGGCTAAGATTGGCGCCTCGCACAATCTCTGTCTCAGTGTCTCAAATGTAGCCTGCTGCTCGGGTCCCCACCGAAAGACTACGACTTTCTTCGTCAGCCGCGTCAGGGTTACGACTATCTTGGAGAAATCCTGAATGAATCTCCGATAGTAGCCTGCTAATTCCAGGAAGCTCCGAATCTCGGATGGAGACTTAGGAACCTCCCATCTCGTCACGGCCTCGACCTTGGCCGGGTCGACTAGAATCCCGTTCTGGTTGACAAGGTGTCCGAGAAATTGCACCTCGCGCAACCAAAACTCGCACTTAGAGAACTTGGCATACAAGCTCTCCCTCCTCAGGGTCTCCAAAACCTCTCTCAGATGCTCCTCATGCTCCTCCTGTATCTTGGAATAAACCAAGATGTCGTCAATGAAAACTATCACAGACCGATCCAGCATCGGTTTGCATACGCGGTTCATGAGGTCCATGAACGCGGCAGGAGCATTGGTGAGCCCAAATGGCATCACCACGAACTCATAATGGCCATAGCGCGTCCGAAACGCGGTCTTCTGCACATCCTCCTCTCTGACCCTCATTTGATGATAACCCGAACGCAAATCGATCTTGGAGAACCAAGATGCTCCCTGAAGCTGGTCAAAGAGATCATCAATCCTCGAGAGTGGGTAACGGTTCTTCACCGTTACCTTGTTTAGCTCCCAGTAATCTATACACATCCGATGCGACCCGTCCTTCTTTCTCACGAACAGAATTGGGGCTCCCCAGGGTGAATTGCTCGGTCGAATGAATCTCTTGTCTAACAGCTCCTGCAGCTGTGTAGACAACTCCTGCATCTCAGGAGGAGCCAACCGATACGGTGCCTTGGCTATTGGAGGCGCACCAGGAACGAGGTCAATCCTGAACTCCACATGTCACTCCGGAGGTATCCCAGGAAGCTCCTCTAGAAAAACATCTGCGAAGTCTCGCACCACCGGAACCTCGCTCACTGTCGCCTTACCCGCCTCCCGGGTATCCATCACGTACGCGACATAACCTGCGCATCCCTGCTGAAGGTATCGCCTAGCCCTCGCTGCCGAACAGACTGTGGGTCCACACTGTGGCCTCTTGCTATGAATCACTAACTCTCCCCCACCTGGGGTCCTGACTCGCACTAGCTGTTGCGCGCAATCTATCACCGCCCCATTAGGGCTCAACCAATACATGCCTATAATCACCTTGTTCCCACGCAACAGAATTGGAACCAAGTCTACCAGGTAGCGTGCCTCAAACAAACGCAATATGCAATCCTGAAACACCATCGATGCTCGCACCGATCGATCATCAGCAATTTCTACCTCTAAAGGGCAATCTAACACGCCCGAAGACTCAAGAAACTTCTTGCTAAGCGCAAGGGAAACAAATGATCGGGAGGCACCCGAGTCGAACAACACCTGAACTGGGATGCCGTTCACATGGAACGATCCCGTCACCACATCGGGTGCGGCGCGTGCCTCCTCGGTAGTCAGCTGAAATGCCCGACTCCTCACCACTGGAGCCTCTGCCTTGCCCTACCGGCCATCAGTAATCCGCAGGGTCGCGGGTGCTGGCGCCTTCACTGGCGTTGTAGCTGTCAACTAGGGACAATTGGCCTTCTTGTGGCCCCTCTGGTTGCAGTGGAAACACAGCAACTCCGATGTCTGTAACACAGGTGCAGAGGCGGTACAATCCCTGCTAAAATTTCCCGTCTTGCCGCACTTATATCAGCCTGACGATCCCAGTCTACATGCCCCCTCATGAGGCCTGCCGCATTTCCTGCAGCGGCCCGGTCCTGACTGGCCTTTCCGCCTACCATCTGATCCATTGGGCTTCTTCCCCGAAGCCCCTCCCGCCTGTCCCTCCTCTGACTTCCGTTTCCGGATATGCTCCGAATCTATCTCCCTCTCCCTTGCCCTGGCAATCATAGAATCCAAGGTGGGGCAAGCTGAAAAACTAACGTGCACCCGAATGTCAGCTCGGAGCATGTCATGATAGCGGGTCCTCCTCATGTCCTCATCACCCACGTACTGGGGCACCAACAGTGCCCTCTCCCAGAACTTGGCGGTGATCTCCGCCACAGTCTCCGTCGTCTGTCTCATATCCAAAAACTCCCTGGCCAGCTGCTGAAGCTCGACAACCGGTGCAAACTCCGCCCTGAATTTGGTCACAAAGTCCGACCAAGTCATAGCCTCGACCGCTGAGGCTCCCAACGAGTCACCCACTGACTCCCACCAATCTCGAGCTCGGTCTCGTAAACACCCTGCTGCATCCTCACCTTCGACCCCTCGGGGCAGAAGCTAGTCAACTGTGCAGACTCGATGTCTGCAATCCATCGCCTGGCAGCAATGGGGTCTTTCACCCCGTGGAAATCCGGCGCACCACTGCCCCTGAATTCCTTAAAGGACAGCGGGCGGGATCCCGACTGGCCAGATGCCATGTCGCTCCTGAACGCCCTGAGGCGATCCTCCATTAGCTCAACTATCCCTTCCTTGATCGACCCGAAGATGATGGGGGTCGACTCAAGGATACCCCTAGTGATCTCTGACACGATGAACTCGCGTAGTCCCTCATCTACCGGCTCGGAACCTGATCCCGAACCTGACCCCTCTCCTGAATCGCCATCTATCGGCCTCGATCGAAGTACCACCATTCTGAAATACATAAATAACAATTGTTAGTGATACTGCTACTTCTTGAGGGATCACAACTACTACAAGTTCCCCGGTCTTATCTCAGCCTTCCTTAGTTCGGGTACGGATCCTCTGCTTTCAGTAGTACGGGCCCATACTACCTTCCACATCTATCCGTACCTTCTTCAAGGACTGCCTTGACTCCACCAGATCCCTTATACCACTGCTACTCATATCCTAAGCTTACCCTAGGAATCCCCTAACTCTACCCAACTAGTCCTCAGCTGCTGAAGGCCTCCTTGTAATGCCAATTAGCCATTACCTGAATTCCATCACATGTGATGAGGCTCAGATAATCCTTCGAGTAACAGACTCGTCCCTACAATGGTTAGACTCAAACAAGAGCTGCGCAATAGGATCAAATCCAGCACTCTAAGATTATTCAACCCTGATCACATGTGACGTGATGTATTCACCTAATGGCTAACTCCCATTATTCAGAGTCCCACAAAGCACGAAGCAAGCAGCATTCAGACAAGGGTAACAATCTCAATCAACTATATCTGCTTACATGAACTGTACTAGCATACAATGCTAAGTTCATACTATCAGGCATAACCTAATCAGGCTATCCTACTTGCTGTCTACTCAATACTAGCATGCAATTCTCATACAGCTGGAACATATAAAGCAGGCACATAAGTCATCACTCCTAGATCCTTAGTCCTATTCTAGCATGCTGTTCCACAAAAGATGATAAACATAACATAAACTTGTATGGGTACTTTGGGGAATACTTACTTGAGCTCGGTCGGTCGCGCACATCACACACTTCGTTCTTTCTCAAAACTCTTTTCTAAATTTTTAGAAAACATTTTCTTTTTGGAAAATCTTTTAATCCCTCGATTTCAGTTCAGACACCCCCAAAGGTGTGTCCGAATCCCTCAAACCAGGGCTCTGATACCAACTTGTAACGTCCCAAAAATACCGGTTCAAAATTTCATTTCTAATTTAGGTTAATACATAGAAACATCATTACAAAACATTCATAACAATAATCCATGTCTGAAAACCGGTAATATCATGGTAATAATTCAGAGTAAATCCCAGAAATCCACAGTGCGGAAAACAAGAGTGTGTGTGATATGCCGCTACCGCGCCGGCTCCTTTCCCCTAGCTGAAGAGGTGCCTGAAACAACAACTGAAAAATGTAAGCACAAAACTTAGTGAGTTCCCCCTTCGTACCGCATACCATACAAACACATAACATACATACTGTCAGGCTATTATGGGGTGCCTGACTACCCTGTACGGCCATTCTGGGGTGCCGACTACCCGTGCGGCCATTCTGGGGTGCCGTCTACCCGTGTCAAGCTATTCTGGGGTGCTGACTACCCGTCAGTCCTGACAACCGATCCTCGGGGACTATTTCACCCCCTACTGCTACTTACACATATATCATAACATAACAAATTGCCAGACATATCTGGGGTGTCTGAACTACCCTTCGGTCCTAACAACCGAACTCGGGGATTGCTCCCCTCCTACTACCTCAAACTCATATAACAGGTCATGCTAGCATATAAACATAACATCACATACTGTCAGATGTATCTGGGGTGTCTGACTACCCTCCGGTCCTAACAACCGAACTCTACTACTATCACATATAACATATCATGCTAGAATATAACATATCAGGTAGTAGCAAACCTAGATGATATCACAGAGACAATCATCTATCATACATCTCCTACGGGTGGGTCGGCATTGTGGCCTTAGACCCACCGCTACTGGAAGGTAACTCACCACAAAGTAGCTGCTGATCTGATCGGGAACTGACTGTCTACTGCTGCTGCTGCTGCTCCGGACGTCCTCTGGCTATAATTCCCACAAAACGATCAGTCAAACACTGCTAGATGTACTTAGGGTAAAATGACCCTTTTACCCTTGACCAAGTCGAAATCCAAGTCAAAGTCAACTTCCAGTTGACCGGACTCGCCGAGTCCGCGAGCAACTCGTCGAGTCCTTCCCTTACTAATCCGGTCATACTCGCCAAGTCCCTCTCCCCACTGACTGAGTCACCCTTGACTCACCACGCGGGACTATGGGGCTGACTCGAGTCCCGAATCACCGAGTTCCTCGAGCGGATCCCCTACCCGCTTCCAATCCACACCAGAACACCCCATACGAGTGTTTGGGGTTTTGGGACTGCGTTACACGGTTAATTTCGCGTGAAGGTACGAAGGGTTGAACCTTCAACGCTTAAACCCCTCTTGCTCTGTGAAAGTTCATATGACTCGCCGAGTTTGAAGAACAACTCTACGAGCTCCAGTCAATCTTCATAGGACTCGCCGAGTTGTTCATCCAACTCGCCGAGTCTAGGACCATCTTCATAGAACTCGCCGAGTTCCACCTTGGGACTCACAGAGTCCCTCGACCCATTTCCTGAGTAGGCCAGATCTGAGACATGCAACGCTTCAAAACCACAAATCTATGGTCCTAGGGCATGTTTACCACGTAAAGTTGCAAACTTTACGTGCATGCATGGCCCTATGAGCTCAAACATGCAATTCCAAGCTCTTTAAGAGGTCCTACACTCAATCACCTCAAACACAAAGACTTTATGCTATTAGGATGTCCAAAAGGTCCAAATCTGAAGTCCTTGCAGAACATTAACCATAAACACATAGAGATTTAGGTTCTTAGGGATTAAAACCACTTTTTAGGGACAAAAAGGGGATTTAATGAACTAGGGATCAAGGTAGGAACTTTTCTACCTGAATAGATGCCCTTCACAGAGTAGATTCCGGATCTTCTTCCCTTCTTGCACTCTTCAACCTTCTCCTTCTTCTCCCAAGCTCCAAACCACCTTCATAATGCTAAAAAAATCACCCACAATGACACAAAGGGGCTAGGGTTCGTTCTACAGATCTCTGGGAGTGCTAGGGGAAATGGAGGTTGGGTTAGATCGTTTAAATAGGGTGCAAACATCCGGGTTAGGGTTTTAGTCCAGACAGGGTCTACTCGCCGAGTCCCACGAGCCTACTCGACGAGTAGACCGAGTAGATCCTACGTCTAGTCCCGCTTCTACTCGGCGAGTTAGTCCTTCAACTCGCCGAGTCCAAGGTTGAAATGCAATATATAAGGAGAGTTAATAACCAAGAATACATGCCAGGAACCAGGTGCTACATGAGGCTGTGGCGGATTTTTCCGGAAAGGGTAGTGATTCCGGCGAACATCTGTTGTTCTTTGCTTCTGTCGAATTTACATAGAGCTGCGATTTTGGTGTGTATTCCGGCCATACATCGTGTTGGTAAGTTTCTACCCTCATGTATGCTTTTTTTGGGTTCGATTCTACTCATGGCCACCACCGACAACAATTGTTGTCGGATTCTACCATCACACCATCACCGCCCAAAGGGTGACCAAATATGCTTTGCTTTGATAACGGTCGAATAGACCGATAACGTCTCCTTTTATGACATTGTTGTTTGCACTTTTTCTATCTTCTTCACTTTTTCGTTGGCCAAATCAGTCAAGAGAGGCGGTTTTGGGTACATATGCTATTCCTTCCTGCTTTTTCGTTTTCATCGTACCTCTTCCCCAATTGTGTTTTTTTGTTCTTTACTTAACTGATCATTCAGGGAATTTTTTTGTGCTTTGCAGAGGAATTGATTCCATGAATCATGAGGTATGTTTTCATGTTGGTTCTTCAAATTAATTGGTTTTTTTAATCAACGGGCGGCTTACAAACACTTGACCCATGGGATTTCAAGATTTCGATGACTGTGCTTCAAATCTGTCACCCTTATGCCTACTTCTACCAACGTGACATAAAAGAGTTTGGGCTAATTGATTGTACCATATGGAGTTTGTAGTCAAAGTTTTGAGATAGTCT
The DNA here is from genome assembly GCF_051521515.1 of Lactuca serriola. Classification (NCBI taxonomy): domain Eukaryota; kingdom Viridiplantae; phylum Streptophyta; class Magnoliopsida; order Asterales; family Asteraceae; genus Lactuca; species Lactuca serriola. Next base: position 42,854,982 of record NC_136416.1, read on the forward strand.
TTTCCGATCGGCTTCGATCTGCTGGTGTCGCCGGAGCATAAACGCCGTTGGCGGGGTAAATTTGGTGAGACGATGAACCTTTAGCCCTTTATTATCCGTTACGGAAAAGATAAAGAAAAATATACAAAATTTTTTCTTCTAGCCTGCCCTAAAACTCTAGTGATTCTTATTTCAACATATTGGTATTTTTTTATGGAAAGCAAATAAGTTTTATTGATTTTTGTTTTTAAAATTTTGTAGGTTGTACGTGTTTGGGCTTCATGAACTTGTTCTAAGATGATGAAACTTAGTGGGCATACTAGTAATATTAGGGCTCTGATTCTTAGATTATATGGAACTTATTGAGAAAAATTACGAACCTGGCCCTGATGCTTTTATTAATATCATTGAACAAAATTACGAACCTGACCCTGATGCTTGTATTGATATCATTGAACAAAATTACGAACCCGACCCTGATGAAAATGAAGTGGTTAAAAAACAAGAACCTGATCCAGATGATAGTGTAAATGAACCTATGGAGTCTGACATCAGAATTACATCTGAAAATGAAATGAAGATGGAAAACAATGAATTTGAGCCAGATCTTGATGATGAAGAGCTGCAAAGAATTTAAGATCCTGTAATGGTGGCATGTAATCAATTGAAAAAGTCGATTCAATCCCTGCAATCTGAAGTTAGTCCTTCTGAGGCTTCAATGGTGTTTCAGACTTTGGTTAAGATAGTGAAGAATGTAATTGAACATCCTGATGAAATAAAGTTCAAGAAATTACGAAAGGTTTTTCATAAGATTTTTAAGAATCACTAAAGACTTGTATTTTTGGTTATTTAATTATTTTATGGTTAAATGATTTTTTGCAGGCTAACCCTGTGATCCAGAAGAACATAGCAAATTACAATGGTGAGCATCTTCTTGTGAATCTTGATTGATTTTGTGATTTCAAAATTTTTATTAGCATGACTTAATTAGAGTTGGAATTAATCTGGACATAATGACTTTATGGTTTAAGATTCATGAATATTGTCAAAAATTGATGGATTTTGTGAGAATTGTTTATTTGGAATGTAAGGGTAAAATGGTCATTTAGTTAGATTTGTGTAGTCTATCATAATCTTTATGTTGTTCCACTATGAAAAAAAAAATTCTTTCGACTTTAATTTTATATATATTTTATAGGACAAATGGCGAAATCTTAGTTAAATAAGAATGTCCAATTTTTTTCCTTTTTTTTACACTTTCTTCTTCTGGATTTTGTTACTTCTCAGGCAACTTCTAGTTGAACAAGCTGATGGTATGCTTGCATGCTTTCGAGAAACAGTGAAGATAGTTTGCATGCTTACTGGGGCAGAGGGGTAGTTTGCATGCAGCATACTTTCAATGATTTGTTTGTCATATGAAGACCCCTTCTGTATATGTAATATGTTTTGGTTAATATTATACTATGTTCTATCATTTGGTAGAGTTTGAAATAAGGAAAAAAAAAACACAGCGCCAACGGCGCGCATGATTCCCCTCTAGTTATACATATATGTTAAAGTGAAGGATAAAACCAAAATTTAAGCCGTCTAGATCGACTATGAAGTTATTTGCTTTAGTTGGAAGGAAGACACTCGTTCGAACCTTCCCTCCTTAATTTTCTAAAAGAAATTCGATAAATAGTAAAGAAAGACAGACCTGACTTTGTCATTCCACATCAGTAGTTGACCTCTTGAAAATGTCATAAATGTGTTAAATTATAAATATTAGCCGATTTTTTCGAGGTTTTTTATTAAAAAAAAATAGGACTTAATCGTTACGTTTCCTAAAATTATAAAATTTTTCTAGAGATTTCCCTAAACCCGGATACTAATTTAAAGATAACATCCTAAGGATGGTAATATTGGAAACTACTAACCCACTTTGTGTCGCAACAATTTTATATTAGCTTTTCTCTCTCATTTTTTTTTCTTTTGGTTATTTTCCATTCCACAATACATAAAAATAACATTTTTTTTTCAACCCATTTAACTTGTTACATCATTAATTTTAATCTAATTTCTTTAGAAAATTTTTTCTTTTTATTATTCTAATTATTAAAGAATAGTTTTATACTCTTTTTGACATGTGTCACATTTTTAGACTTCCTAATTAATATATATTTTATTCTTCTTTTGTTATGTGTCACCTTATTATGTCTCTTAATTAATATTTGTCACTTATCACCCTATTGATTCTTCATTTTAAATTTCAAATTTTAAATTTTCCACTCTATCTACATTAAATTAATAATATTAAAATAAAATTAATACAAATTATAAAGTGATATAATTTCACATATTTATTTAAATCAATGATTATAATTTTATATAACCAAAAGAATCTCTTAATTAATAATTTATTTAAAATAATTGATTAATAACTTTGAGTTTTTATAAAAATTCAATCAATTTTGTAATAGTGGTTTTCACGGGTTATAAACTAGTTCAAAATAAAATAAAATCTTTGCAACCCACTTAACTTTTCGTTTTTATTTCAAACAAATAACATTTAATACAAAAATTATTTTAAGTAGTTTTTCAACACTTTTATATTTTAGTTTTTATCTAATATTTTATCTTTAAAAACTAATAGATATTTTGTGAAAATAAAATTTATAGCTTACTGTGCTTTGCCAAACATGACCAAAACCAAGTAACTTTTCTCAACACATTGGTGAATATTTTAGAAAATTGACATTTACATACCAAATGATCTTAAATTGATTTATAAAGTAAACACTAGTTTCGACATTTCATTTTATAAAAAACCCAAAATATATCTAAACACTTAATTAATTTTTATTCTAAATAAATAAGGATTCATGTCGAAAAAAATGAATTTTTTATTTTAATTTATTTTATTTCAACTGTCATCATATGTTTTGTTAACATGTAAATAAATTGTATATTATAGTTGTATAAAAACACATTCTTTATTCACAAATGAATAATATATACTGTTAATTTTAATGTGAATAAAAAACAATTTTTATATTAATTTGATAAACCGTTTATTCTCATGTGAATAAAACATATGATATAAGTTTTTAAGGATTTAAACATATTGTATTTTATATAATATATATCAATAACGTCGATTAATGGGTTTAAAAAACTATCAATTAAAATATTTTTGAATAAAGATAATGGATGATATATATATATATATATATATATATATATATATATATATATATATATATATATATATATATATATATATAGAGAGAGAGAGAGAGAGAGAGAGAGAGAGAGAGAGTTAGGTTCATTTGAGACCACCTATATTTTGTGAGACCGTGAGACGGATTTGTTTATTTTTATTTTTTTAAAGTTTTTTTAGTTAATTCAAGTTCCGAAAATAATATTTAAATTTTTTTTTTTGGATTTTTCCATTTATTTTGCATTTTAAAAATAATTTTTTAGAATATATGTACAGTGTAATATTCTATTAGAATATTTCACATATTTTTCAAAAAAAAATGGAGTTTATTTTTATTTTTTTAGTTAATTCAAGTTCCGAAAATAATATTTAAATTTTTTTTTTTAGATTTTTCCATTTATTCTGCATTTTAAAATTATCTTTTAGAATATGTCAGTGTAATAATCTATTAGAATATTTTACGTATTTTTAAAAAAAAATGGAATTTATTTTTATTTATTTTAATTTTTTTTAGTTAATTCAAGTTCCGAAAATAATATTTAAAAAAAGAATTTTTAGACTTTTCAATTTATTCTGCATTTTAAAATTATTTTTTAGAATATGTCAGTGTAATATTCTATTAGAATATTTCACGTATTTTAAAAAAAAACGGATTTTTTTTATTAAATTTTTATTATTTTTATTTTTTTTAGTTAATTCAAGTTCCGAAAATAATATTTAAAAAAAGAAATTTTGGATTTTTCCATTTATTTTGCATTTTAAAATTATTTTTAGATTTGGTCTCACGGTCTCACAAAATTAGAATGGTCTCAAATGAACCTAAACCTATATATATATATATATATATATATATATATATATATATATATATATATATATATATATAGTTCATGTGAGACGGCCTAATTTTGTGACACCGTGAGACGCTTTTTTTATTTTTATTTATTTTTTAGTTAATTCAAGTTCTAAAAATAATATTTAAAAAAAGAATTTTTGGATTTTCTATTTATTTTGCATTTAAAATTATTTTTTAGAATATATACATTGTAATATTCTATTAGAGTATTTCACGTATTTAAAAAAAAACAGGATTTTTTTAATTTTTTTTTAGTTAATTCAAGTTCCGAAAATAATATTTAAAATTTTTTTTTTTAGATTTTTCCATTTATTTTGCATTTTATTATTATTTTTTAGAATATGTACAGTGTAATATTCTATTAGAATATTTCACGTATTTTTCAAAAAAAAACGTGATTTATTTTATTTTTTTAGTTAATTCAAGTTCCGAAAATAATATTTAAAAAAAGAAATTTTGGATTTTTCCATTTATTTTGCATTTTAAAATTATTTTTAGCTTTGGTGTCACGGTCTCACAAAATTAGAATGGTCTCAAATGAACCTGAACCTATATATATATATATATATATATATATATATATATATATATATATATATATATATATATATATATATATATATATATATATATATATTAAATAATTCACATGCAACGCAAAACCCCACATGAGATTTAAGCTTTACCAATCAAATAAAATGTACCTTTCATTTTCATGCACGTGCATCTCTTCATTATTTCTGGTAGGGTTGAAAAACCAATTATATATATATATATATATATATATATATATATATATATATATATATATATATATATATATATATAATTCAATTCTCTACAAAAACGAGCACAATAATTAAAAATTAAAATTATTTATATATATTTTTTATTTTTTATTTTTTTAAATAAAATCAGAAATAAATTCTCCAAATTTTATAAAAATTTAAAGAATACTTCTACTCAATGTTATAATGACTTTGTAAAAAAAAAATTTAAAATAAAATGTTCTACATACCAAACTTGATTTTAGAAGATTAAAAGTTTTCTTTTAAATGAAACATAATATGATTCAAATAAAAATGTTTTAAAATATTTATGTTTCAAAAATATTATGATTCGATATTTTTATGATCTTTAACTTGTTATAATCTAAAATTATTTTGATTCAACTATTTAGTTATCCTTAATTATTATATTTTTGTGATTCAAAATTAAATTATTCAAAAAATATAATGATTAAAATGTTGTATTGAACAAAATGTTTATTTAATTCAATTTATTATAATCCAAATTAATATGATCCAAAATATATGATGCATAATATTGTGACGATTCAGAATACTATGATTCAAAATTTTATGATCCAAAAATTATATGATTAAAAAAATATGAACGGAAAATATTATGATCTTTAATGTTTTTCTTATTTATAATTTTATAATTGTTAAACATTAAAAACTAAAACGGATAACTAGTTTTAAGAAAAGCAAAAAAAAAAAAAAACTACTATCTTCAAGTATGTAGCAAAGATATTAAAAAAAATAAAATAATAAAATAATAAAAAAAAACACAAAAAAAAAAGTTATAAAAAAAATTAAAAACGTTAAATCCGAGCATATATATATTAAAAAAATAGAATATCTTTTAGCGAATTTAAAAAAAAAAATCAAAAAAATAAAAAAATGAAAAATAAAAGAAAAACTTATTTAAATGACGTTCCATGGACATTTGTCGCAGATGATTATTCTTTCGAGTCCGTATTACGTTACATGCTTGTGCGCCGCGTGCGAACACATCATGACCAAGTAAATGAGTTTGATATTTGTGTCCTTGACGAAATGATTGATGGAGAATAGTCATTGCGGTTCCTACCAACTTTTTGGTTTCTATCGGATTCGAACCTTATATATATATATATATATATATATATATATATATATATAGACACAGACACACAGAGAGAGAGAGAGAGAGAGAGAGGTATATTATACAATTTAATTATGCAAGATATGTACAACAAAAATGAGATATTATGGAACGGTAAGATAAACAAAACTAATTGTACATTGCTAATTAAGTTTGATACTATTGTAAAAGTTATTAAATGGGTGCACAAATAAACGTGACAGGTTGAAGAGTATATGTATATGTTTACAAATGGATATTGCAATATCTAAATTTCACTAGTTACATTGTAGTTTTAATAAGATAAGATATATGCATTAGGAAGTTTTATAATTGTATGTTATGAAAGTAGCATGGAATGAAGTTCTTGAAATTAATTGAAGTGTTGTTATGACCTAAGAAGTATAAGAGAAGTGAAATATGATGTGTGAGATTATTAGGCTTTAAAAGGGTTTAAATTAAAGTTACCAACATTAGTACGTAGCCTAGATTGTCTTTTAGTGAAAATCTACTTGGCATAAGTACCAATACAGACCCAGATGAGTCTTGTGTCGGATTTTCATATTGTGTTAGTAAGACCTTATATAGTTCATGTAACCTATGCAAACATTGACTTTTTTTACTTGATTGTAAGTAGCCGAGAAGAGTTTCAAATTCCAAAAAGTTATAAAACCAATTTTAAACTATTTTAGATTCAATTATCACTCAATATGAAGAAAGATTGTTCTTCTAATGGTGTTGGAATCAAATTCTTATGACTAAGGTAATGTTTTTTTTTTCTGAAGAAACAAGCTTAGATTTCTTAAAAGATAAAATTGGTTATCAAGTGTTGTGTTAACTATCATAATAATCACAGGATTATTATTATTATTATTATTATTATTATTATTATTATTATTATTATTATCTTGTAAACTTGATGTGGTGATGTCAAAAATGTAAACATTATTATTATTATAAAGTGTATGTGTGATATTTTTATAAATTAAAATTTCAATGATGTTAAATGCATGTTTGGGAGAATAATGTCACTGAGATTAACTACATGTGATTCTTAATTAGTGATAAAGTTTTTAATTGATCGTGGGCACCAACCTAGTTTTATTGGAATGAGAGACTCCGTTTAAAGCTCGCATTCAAGGTGAGTAATCTCTCTATGAATCAATCTTAAATTTTTTGTAGATATGTCTTATCGTATATTGTTGATTTTATGATAATATGGCAGATAATGTTAATTGATAATTGCTTGTTATACTATGAACATAGGAAAAGAATCATGTGCATGATTTGAAGGCCATTATTGATGATAAATTTGTTAATGTAAGAAAGCATGTAGTGTAAAGGTTTAAAAATATGTACTTGAGAAGTAACAAAAATGTTCATGAAGTTGAATAATGTGGAATAGCTTCTAAAAGCACTTATTTATGATGATGAGATTTTAATAAATATGTATATAATGATATCTGATTGTGTAAATGAAGAATTGATTTTGTATTAGTAAAAAACATATTTTAAGTTATATCAATTACTCATGCAATATGTGCTATTGTCTTAAATAATGACTCACTGAGATTTTATGCTCAAATACTATTTAAATGAGCTTGAAATACATATTCAAGCTCTAATGAAATAAGTAAGGATATATGTTGAAGGGCTTAGTTGTTTACTTAATGATAAAATCCAACGGGGCTTTCTTTTGTATACATGTATGTACTTAACTTGTAGAACTTGTCATAAGGTTGTTTTGTATTAATCTTTTGAACATTTAATCCTTTTGTATTAGACTTTTATTTGATATCATTATGTAAAATATGTATGCTAAAAAAGAAAGAATGTATATTTGTTGATACAATGAACTAATGTAAACTTATGTAAATGAAGTATGACATATCTAATAAAGGAAATTTGTATGTTGTATTTTCAAACTTGTGTTGTTACATAGTGGTATCTAAGGAGAAGGTCTTAGCCAATCCAACAAAGGGATTCCTAGTCTCAAACCAACAGAAAACGAAGAAGATAAACATAATATAACAAAGAATAGTCGTCATTATTGATGATATAGAAGTAAAGTACAATAGAAGGGTAACTTCTTAAACATGAAGTTATTCCTTAGGAAGAAGTCTATAATGATGTATTTGCCTGTAGGAAGTCTGTAATGAAGTATTTGGATGCTAATAAGTTTATAACGAATTATATGCATGCTATGCAGTTTTTAAGGAAGTATTTTCATGCTAAGAAGTTTGTAATGAAATATTTACATGCTACGAAGTATATATATATATATATATATATATATATATATATATATATATATATATATGTGTGTGTGTGTGTGTGTGTATATGTGTGTGTGTTAGAAGTTTATTATGAAGGATGGGAAGTGATTATATATTCTAGGAGTTTTAAAAACTTAATCTATAAAAGATAAACATCATTGTGAACAGAAGGGCTTCCCAACAAAAAGGTGGGAGTAGTCGCAAAAGTCAATAAAGAATTTGAGGAAATGCTAATGTTCACCCTGAGAAGGACAAACTTCACACTTAATCTTCGAAGGAAGAATCATTCTAAATAAAGAATAATCAATTATACAAGAGGTTTCACCTCCTAATTTTCGAGAGATGATAACCGATGATATTACTAAGGCTATACAAAATGTTTTGAAAAGGTTCATATCCACCATTTTTGTAACACCCAAAATCAGGAAGGCCAAGAAGGAAAGAAAACCCTAAGTCAAAGGGTCAACTCGTCAAGTCCAATGAGGAACTCGGCGAGTCCGAGCGGGATCCGGGTCAAGGAGTAAGTGACCGACTCGGCAAGTCAGCTAAAGGGACTCGGCGAGTCTGGTCTGAACGAGGAAAACCCTAATCCCGGGAGTTGTATCTTATATAAAGGGTGTTAGGTCCCTCCCTCAGCCTCCATATCATCCTAGAGAACCTGTAAACCCTAGATTTCGTGTGAGCTTCCATCATTTGAGAGAAATAGATTTGGAGGAAGGAAACTTTGGAAAAGAACTTGAAGATCAAGAAGGTTGCTTCAAAGGAGAAGTGTAGATCCGAGATCTACTTCAGTTATTGTTCATCTTGGAGGTAATAAGCTGCTATCTTCCCTCCTTTGCATCTAGATCTATTTTTGTTATGATATTTGGGGTTTTATGGTTGTGTGAGACCCAATTCGGGCTTGGGGCTTAGATATGTTGTTGCCACGTCAGATCTAGGGTTGGGATGGTCCAATATGTCATAAAGCATAAGATATTGAGTCGTTGGTGAAGCCCTCTTGTCCTAAAACCTAGCCCTAGTGTGTTTTGAGCCTAGATCTCTTTAGTTATACGTAGTGTTTGCAACTTTATGTGAGGATTGAGCTTTGGAAGTATGGATCTATGATTTGGAGCCCCTGCATGGCTCGAAAAGCCAGGTCCGGCCCATGGGCCTGGGTAAGCTGGGCGACCGCCCTGGGCCCCCAAATGCCATAGGGCCCCCATTTTATATGTCTTATATTAATTGTACAGTATTAGCCTATTAGGTTTAAGCTTATTGGACTCTTATTGCTGAAGCCCAATACAACAATTGTTTCTTATCAACGCCAACCAAAAGTCCAAAAAGAAAGCGGGAGGAATTGCGGAATAGGGAACGACTGGCGTGCTGAGAGCGAGACTGCGAGAGATGCCGACTTCCAAGTTCCAAGGCGCAATTAATCTTCAACGATCGGCTATGGAATCGAAATGTTTTCTCCGGATTCTAAGTTAAGCAACGCTGCAACGGTCTCAATAATCAGGTTCTTATATTTCTTCTTCGATTTCAATTGAATGATTTGAATTGATCTGTTATTTCTTCCCCAATTCTCCCTTTTCTAATTTCTGATTTGGCGATTCAGTGCATCTTCTCCTTCGCTTCTTTCTCGGTAATCACGATTTCTATCGATCATTGGCCATCTATTTTCGATTTTGAAGTTCAATCTGTGAGACTGTGACAGATTCACAGACATGTGACCACTGAGTCGTGAGTCCTCACAGACGAAGAGACAGAAAAGTAGAAGACTGAGTCGACGAGTCGTGAGTCGTCACAGTTCAAAGTTTTCAACAGCAATCTCCAAACATTCATGCGGTCATGCCAAAAATCAAGCCCTAATGTTATCACAGTTCTAATTTCTAGCATTCAAGTTTCTTATTTATCACAGAATTTTATCTGTAAGTTCTAATTTCTAGCATTCAAATTTCTTATTTATCTATGATTTTCTAATTTTTTATGAATCTAATATTCATAATTTTATGCTATGTAGAATCTGAGGACTGAGAATCAGCAGCTTACCACTTCCAGTTGCTTAGAGGTTATTTAAAAGCTCACAGCATCAATAGTTTATCAATTACCATCAAAACATCACTGGCAGTCAATAGTAGGTACAAAGAACAAGAACTCTAATCTTTTATTATTTGTTATCTGTGTCACTGTGTGCTTGTTGTTTGTTTGCATGATTGCCTCTTATCACTCTATTGAATATGCATCCTAGAAAGTATATGTCTGGAAGTGAAAAACAAAAGAAAAAACAAAAAATTGAACAAGATAATGAAACTCAAAAAGGGTTTATGCACAGGTTTTTTAAAAAAAAATAGTTCTGCTGATGTACAAGTAAATGAACAAGATAATCTCACACATGAAACTATTTTTAATGAGCAAGATAATGTCATGAATGAAAATGTTTCTCAAGAAAAAGTTTCAAATGAAAATGTTGATTTTGATGATGAAAAGATTAATAATGAAGATGTTAATGTCAATAATGAAAATGTTAACATTTCAAATGAGAATGAGAATGAAAATGTCATGATGATAACAATGAACAATTTATTCCACCTTTAGATATATATGATCCTAGTAATTGGGATAATCTTGATAATAACTTAAGAGATATTTTGATTGAAAAAGGGCCAATAAGAGAATCAAATTTTGTGTATCCTAAAGATAATCTATCTAGACATTTTTCTGATGCTTCTTATACTAGAAAGTTAAGTAACGGTGACACGATAGATCGAAAATGGTTAATTTACTCAAAAAAATTTGATAAAGTGTTTTGTTTTTGTTGTAAATTGTTTAAACCTAATAATTATGTTAATAAAATTTCTTTAGCAAATGATGGATTTAATGATTGGAAACATCTTTTTGATAGACTTAAAGAACATGAAAATAGTTCCCAACATCTTTTTTGTATGGATTCTTGGGATGAACTAATAGCAAGATTTGATAAGAATAAAACAATTAATAAAGATTTGCGAAATAAAGTTTTAACTGAAAAAGAACGTTGGAGGCAAGTTTTAAAAAGAATAATTGATGTCATTAAATATTTGGCAAAATATAATTTGGCTTTTCGAGGTTGTAATGAAAAACTTTTTCAAGAATTTAATGGTAATTTTTTGGGAGCAATTCAAATGATGACAGAATTTGATGTTATAATGCAAGAACATGTTAGACACATAGAAAATCATCAAACTCATCTTCATTATTTAGGACACAAAATTCAAAATGAAATCATTTCTATTTTAGCTAATAATGTTAGAAATTTTATAATTACTATTATAAAAGAATCAAAATATTTTTCTGTTATTCTTGATTGCACCCCCGATGTTAGCCATCAAGAACAAATGACTCTTGTTATTCAATGTGTGAACATGTCTAATAATAAAATAAAAGTTGAAGAATTTTTTTTAGAATTTTTAAAGGGAGAAAATACATCGGGTTTAGGACTTTTTAATGAGTTATTAAATGCAATTAAATCTTATGGTCTTAATATTGATGATGTAAAAGGACAAAGTTATGATAATGGTTCTAACATGAAAGAAAAACACCAAGGTGTTCAAAAATGATTCCTTGAAATTAATCCAAAAGCATTGTTTATGCCATGTGCTTGTCATAGTCTTAACCTCACGGTTAGTGATATGGCTCATTCTTGTGCCAAGCGATTTCTTTTTTTGGAGTTTTGTAATGCATTTTTGTATTATTTTCAAGTTCAACCAAAAGATGGTCAATATTACTTAATAAAGTCCCTAACTTAACGGTAAAATCTTTATCTAATACACGTTGGGAGAGTAGAATAAAAAGTGTCAAAGCCATTAGGTTTCAAGCTCCTCGTATAAGGGATGTCTTGATAGAATTAAGTTCATCATGTGATGATGTAAAGTCTAAAAGTGAAGCTGAAAGTTTAGTTAATGCTATTGAAAGTTATGACTTTTTACTTGGTATGGTAATTTGGTATGATATTTTATTTGCTATAAATAAAGTTAGTAAAAAAATGCAAACCAAAACTATATGTATTGATTCCACAATTGATCTATTAAAAAATATGATAACATTTTTTAAAAATTATAGAAATGAAGGTTATGCCATTAGTATTGATAATGCTAAGGCCATTGCATCGGATATGGAAGTTAAACCTGTATTCCCAAAAAAACGCCAAATTACTAGAAAAAAACAATTTGATGAAATTAATTGTGAAGATGAATTACTATCACCCGAAGAATCATTTAGAATCGAGTATTTTATATATATTGTTGATGTGGCAATTGCATCATTAGAGAGTAGATTTGAGCAATTAACAAACTTTGAAAACATTTTTGGATTTTTATATGATTCAAAAAGGTTAAATTCATTGGATGATATTGAACTTAAAAAAAGTTGTGCTGTTTTTGTAAATAAGTTTACTCATAATAACTTATGTAATGTGGATTTAAATGAATTTTTGACGGAAATTAAAGTATTACGAAAAACTTTGCCAAATGTTGTTATGTCATCGGTTGAAATTTTAGAGTTTGTCAGAGGTAAAGATTGTTATCCAAATGTTCGTATTGCATATAGAATCTTATTAACCATACCAGTTACTGTAGCATCAACAGAAAGAAATTTTTCAAAACTAAAATTATTAGAAAATTATTTGAGATCATCAATGTCACAAGAAAGATTAAATGGTTTGGCTATGTTATGCATTGAAAAAGATTTGTTGGATAATATTGAACTTGATTCTATAATTGATGACTTTGCATCTAAAAAAGCTCGTAAATGTAAATTTCTTTAGTTTTTCTTTGATATGTTTATGTATTTTGGTTTAGAGCATGTTTTGACTTTTTTATTTATTGTTTTGTATTAATAGTTGCTAGGTTGTTTGGCTTACGGGGCCTGTCCCGAAGTCTTTTTTTTCATAGGTGGGGAGTCCCCAGCCTTCAATTGTATTATTTTTTTAATTAATAAAATTTTTGGAGGTGCTGCCCTCTTTTTTTTATAAAAAAAACATTATGCGGGCCCCAATTTTAATTTGGCCCCGGGCCCCAAATTGTCTAGAACCGGCCCTGCGAAAAGCCACTGTATGGATTAAGAGCTGGAGCGACTCGGCGAGTCACATAGGTGGACTCGGCGAGTTGGTTGAAGTTGGGCAGGAACTCGGCGAGTTGGAAGAACAACTCGGTGAGTCTGTTGAAGATTTCCTTGGACTCGGTGAGTATGTTCTTGGACTTGGCGAGTCAAGTCACGAAACCCCGAACCCTTCGAGTTAAGACTCGGATCAGTGAGTTGAGTGGGAACTCGGTGAGTTGGACAAGACATGACTCGGAAATCGGTAGACTCGGCGAGTCATGGACTGACTCGGCGAGTCGAGTCGCGAATGGAAAGACTCTGAGCATATGAACTCGGCAAGTTAGAAGGCAGACTCGGCGAGTAGGGTTGACCTGGAAGGTTGACTTTGACCAGGACTTTGACTTTAACCAGTGTGGACTTAGTTGGCTTTCGGGGGATAGTTAGACTAAGTGTTGCATTGATACTGGTAGCTCGGGGAGCCAGTGGTGCAGGAGTTTAGAGAGTTGTCGGGCAGCAGCTAGAGGGGTTATCAACAATTTCAGCAAGTGCAGGTGAGTTTCCAATTGTGTAAATGGGTCTAAGGCCACAATGTCGGCCTATGTAGTTATGAGTAGAAGGCCCGGGGGTTAGCCCTAGGCACAGTATGCTAGTATGATATTCAGGACGAGGTCCAATGATAGCGGGCGGGTGTCCAAGGAATGGTTTATATGATAGTTTATACTTGTTGTCTGTGTGATACATGTATGTGCCTGGTAGGGAGGTGAGTGTGGGCGAGGTCCCGTACCTCACCAATAGCAGAGTGTGGATTGCGTTCCACATCTCATTAGCAGTAGAACAGGGGCGAGGCCCAAGTTAGGGAAGGAGTGAGTGTGGGATGGGCCCGTATCTCACTATCAGTAGGAGCATGGACGGGGTTCCATGACTCATCAATAGCAGGGCAAGGGCGAGGCCCAGGATAGGCGAGGCTTTATGACAGGATCCGTTAGTATATGTTTAGCTTATGTGTTGTGATATGTTTATGTGTTATTATATGTTAGCGGGCGAGGCCCAGTGACAGGTGAGGCCTAAGTGAAACAGATCTGTATCCGAGCGGGGCTCGAAGCCAGGCGAGGCCTGGAGCGGTGGGGTCGTTGTAGTGGGCGAGGCCCGAGGTAGGGGGCGAGGCTCAGAATAGCGGGCGTGGCCCAGTATGTGCAGTATGTGGATGTGCATGGTATGTGGTAGGTTGGGGAACTCACTAAGCTTCGTGCTTACGATTTTCAGTTTTGGTTTCAGGTACTTCCGGTAGCGGAGGGAAGAGCTCAGGGTGATCGCATGGCACACACCATAGATTAGACAACCTGAGAATGTCTTACTCTGATAATGAACATATGTTTGGAAATTAATACTCTGATTATGTTTTGGATTGATGATTTTGCTTTAAGTAATGTTTTATTAAATGAAATTTTTAGTCTTGAATTTTGGGACGTTACAATTTTCCTAATGTGTAGAGACAAAAAGGAGAGGTAGCTACTTAGGAGATACCTGATCAACCTTGAGCGTATGAATTCCTCAAGGGTCAAGATAAAAATATGGGTACAAATAAAGGGAAATATATTTAAGGGGGAAGTAATGAGAAGATCACAGATTAGACTTTTAAGGCTTTTTTAGATTGTAAATCCTCGCAATTCAAAGCAACTGTCGATTCAATATATGAAATGAAATTGATTAACTATATTGTAAAGATGTTTCAAACATGTAAATGTATGGAAATAAATATAAAGTAGAATATAAAATTAAAATGATAAGTGTTAGGACCCTTCTTTGATTTTATATGCCAACTAATGTTTTTTGGTAGTTGCATCAATACCATTGATGGTCATCATGGTTTGCATCCCATAATGAAATAAGGAAGCTTCATGAAGATCTATAAAAGTCAAAAACTGAAGAGTAAATATAACATCCTTATGTGTCATGGATTGTTTTGAAGATTGGGTTACCATAACAGAGGATTCCCACTTTTTATGGGATTGCATTTCCATGGTTAGCTATCATGTATGTTAGGATATATCTTTTAGTCTTTTGTGATATATATATATATATATATATATATATATATATATATATATGTGTGTGTGTGTGTGTGTGTAAGGGGTTATTGATCAAGAGTGTGTATGTAAGCAAAGTCTATTCTTTGATTACCTCATGTTCATTGAAACCTATTAATCAATATATATTTTGCTTGTTGAATTTGTTGGTTAGGGACCAACAACTAGTATCAAAGTAGTGATTAGTTTTTTCTAAACGATCCTCTTAATGGATTAAAAAAGTTCTTCTTCATCATCATGTAACGACCCAAAAATCATGACTTAAAATTTTGTTTTTATATTACTAAAAATCGCAACATCAACTATTAGATAATATAACCATGAATTGTATGTCTCAAAATGCCATAGTAAATGTATCAATTCACAACTAAAGTTAATATAATGTCAAAATATCTAACTAAAGCTCCCAGGAATAAACTGCAACTGTGGTGTGTGCCATGCCATCAATCCGAGCTCTTCCCCTTGCTTGCGGAAGTACCTGAAACCAAAACTAAAACTGTAAGCACAAAGCTTATTGAGCTCCCCCAACTACCAAATACCATACAATAACATATAAAGCACATATTGGGCCTTGCCCACTGCATCGGACCAAATTCCAGACTAAAAGGGACCTTGCCCCCTGCATCGGACCGAGGTCCGGAAATTGCATCGGGCCTTAACCCTAGCATCGGACCGAAGTCCGTAAACTGAATCGGGCCGAAGCCCGGACTAACTGGGGCCTTGACCCCTGCATCAGACCGAAGTCCGGACTAACTGGGGCCTTGACCCTGCATCGAACCGAAGTCCAGCTAACTGCATCGGACCGAAGTCCGGACTAACTAGGGTCTTGCCCTCTGCATCGGACCGAAGTCCGAACTAACTTGCTGAACATGGCACAACATAATCATAACTACTAGCACAAACACATCTACTGCATACTGCATCAGACCGAAGCCCGGAACACATAACACAAAAACATGCTTGAATCACAAAAACATCAAGCACACTGAACTACTGCATCGGGCCGAAGTCCGGAAACTACTGCTAACTAGACGGGTCGTCATTGTGGCCGTAGACCTGTTCCTACTGGAAGGAAAACTCAACCGAACTGCTGAACTCGGCCGATAACCCTCTGGCTGCTATCCGACGACTCTCCGAAATGCTGCTCCTCTAGCTCCTTGGGGTACCAATACCAACAATAACACTTAGCCTAAGGTGAACTCTAAAAGTCAAGCTAAGTCAACTATGCTCAAAGTCAACCTTCCAGTTGACTCTACTCGCCGAGTCAACCCGTAAACTCGCCGAGTTCTTAAACTCATAATCCTTCAAAATACCACTCAACTCGCCGAGTCACCCCAAGACTCGTCGAGTTCAACGATCTCCGAGTCCCATCCTGACCAAACCCACTGAGTCCCCACTCAACGAACTGATCTGCGTCTTAACCAGAGAAGATTGGGGTTCTGCAACCAGACTCGCCGAGTTCAAGAACAAACTCGTCAAGTCCAAGGCAATATTCAACAGACTCGCTGAGTTGTTCTTCCAACTCGTCGAGTTCCTGCCCATCTTCAAACAACTCGCTGAGTCCACCCATGTGACTCGCCGGGTCTCTTTAGTTCTTAATCCATACAGTGACTTTTCGAGCCATGCAGAGGCTCCAAACTATAGATCCACACTTCTAAGGCCCACCCTTCATGTAAAGTTGCAAACTTTACGTGAAACCAAGGATTTATAGGCTTGAAACACTCTAGGTCTAGGGTTTGAGACAAACATGCCTCACCAATACACCAAATACTGATACTTTATGGGTTTCTGGGCCAAGACAAACCTAGATATGAAGTTCTCTTTGCTCACCAAGGCACAATACACGAACTGGCCTTGGAAATGGCCCCAAAAGTGATAAAATCTAACTAGGAAAGGGGATCTAAATGAATAACAGCCAAGGTATGAGCTTCATACCTTCAAATGATCTGAAATATCACACCAACTCAGAATCTATTGCCAATTCTTGAATCACCGAAGGTTCCTTTCTTCATTCTAGCTTCAAAGCACCCAAATATGGCAAGGAAAGCTTGAGAGCACTACAATGGAGGCTTAGGGTTTCGAGAGTAGGCAAAGGGAGTGATGGAGGCTGGGTTGGAGGCCTGAAATGATGCTTAAATAGGGTACTAAGTCCGAAAATTAGGGTTTCCCAACCTAGAACAGACTCGTCGAGTCAGTCTCCCCGACTCGCCAAGTCGGTCACTTAATCCATGACACGGGTCACGCTCCGAATCGTTGAGTTCCTCCTTGGACTCGACGAGTTGACTCCTTTGACTTAGGGCTTTTCTTTCCTTTCCCGGTCTTCCTGATTCTGGGTGTTACACATCATCCCCATTCCGGTCCAAATCTATAAAAAGTTTCCCCCATTTGATGAAAAAAACTTCTCAATGTGGTTAGTAAAAATCATGAAGGTTCCCGAGACCATGGATGTCTATATGTCGAAGGTTCTCAAAGGTGATCCCTATGTTCCTATGTGGACCGTCATAGAAACATGAATAAAACTAGTTACTATATGGGTTCCTATTCATGAGTGGGATGAATAAGAGAAAACAATTAAATCTTGATGTGTGTGCCAGAGAAAAAATATGTGGCGCTCTTCCATACAACGTGTAAGAACCTGAAATTTAGTGAAAGTTGACTTTTAGCCTTTATTAACCAAAAGGGGAAAATGATTAATTATGAGAAAGAGATGAGATTATGAAGTTCTGACTTTATAATAATGGCCAAAAAGAGTTTCAATCACTTAGAGGATGTTAGACGAGTCAGTCTCCCCGAATCGCCGAGTCGATCACTTAATCCGCGACACGAGTCACGTTCCGACTCGTCGAGTTCCTCCTTGGACTCGACAAGTTGACTCCTTTGACTTAGGGATTTTCTTTCCTTTCCTGGTCTTCCTGATTTTGGGTGTTACAACTCTCCCCCACTTAAACTAGACTTCGTCCTCGAAGTCCGCTACAACCAACTGTCCTACGATCCGTTCGCATCACCCTTTCCTGGTGAATATAACTCCGGCCGACCACCAGCCTCAATGTCAACACATAACAACCAAGTATCACCCGGTGATACTGTCCCCTTCCTGGCAGGAACACGCTTTCGTGGATTGCGAAAGTTACATACTACAAAATTCATTGGGTCCTCTCCCAGTGCCAAACTATCCTCCCTTTTCTATATATGACGATAACCCAAGCAACTCGCACGGTTGGACCTCATTCTGCCCCCTTCTTGAATTCGTTCCTTTCATACTAACTACCCCAGGTCCCTACTAGAACCACATAATTCATAGATCCACTTATCCCTATGATTCACTTGTACTTGGCTATAACTCCGACAATTGTGTTATGAGTGACTTGCCACTCCACAAGCTATCCATGAAAATCCAAAATACCATTACCGTTGGAGACCGAAGACTGTCTGAAAACACTGAACTTCCTGAAAGCACTGAACTGTCTGGAACACTGACTGCCTGAGACATTAAACTGCCTGAACACTTGTAACATCCGGATTCCTAGGTATAATATTTTATTCCTTTATTTTTGGAAGTTGAGAGGGATTTGGCGAGTTGGTGTTTAAACTCGTCGAGTATGGTCGCGGATTCTTATGCGAGTTCACAGCTGGACTCGGCGAGTCCATGCTGTTTAATGAAACCCTAATTTCCTAGGTTTGGGAACTATTTAAAGGCCCTTATGGCCGATATTTGCGGCTACAAAACCCCAGAGAGAAACCCTAAGAGATCTAGAGCGTTTGTGAGGAAGGAGAGGCCATTTGTGATCATTTTGTTGGTGTAATTGCAAGAAGGAGGAAACCAAGGCAAGAGGAGGCTGAAGGAGGTGTGATCCTGGTGATTTCAGAGCTCATAAACTTCATCTTGAGGTATTTTTCGGACCTTCTTCAGATTTGGTGTTGATTCCTAGAGTTAGGGTTTTCTAACCCCTTTAAAGGATGGATTTGTGGAGCAATTGGTCCCTTCTCGAGTTCATGATTTGGATCTGGACTCAAAGAGGTCAAGAGACCTTAACCCTTGGGACTTTTTGGAGTTATTTTGGGAATCATGAACTTAGGATGTTATTTTGGGACTAAATCACCAAGTAAGACCATCTAGATGCTATTTGAGTGTCAAGGTCTGAACTTTACGTGATTATCATGCTTGGGAAGGTCATATCTATGGATTAAAGGAACAGATCTGACCTCAGGAGGTCTATGGAGTGTGTGCATGGCATGAACTCGCCGAGTCCAAAGATCAGACTCGGCGAGTAGGGTTAGGGTTTCCCGTAAACCACTCAGTGTGTAGACTTGCTGAGTTGGGGAAATAACTCAGTGATTCAGAGGGGGATTAGAGGACTGGAGTTCAAGGCGGAACTCGCCGAGTTGTTCTTGAGACTCGGCGAGTTGAGTCGAGGTGGCCCCGCGATTCATGGCAGGGGTGACTCGTCGAGCAAGGGGAGGAACTCGACGTGCCAAGCGGGACTAAAGAATTAGCGGACACATGTAGACTCTCCGAGTTGCCCAAGTGCACTCGACGAGTCGGGTCAAAGTTTGATCGTTGACTTTTTTTGACTTTTAGGGTTTGGTCAACAATGAGGCCTTGAAGCCAAGAGAGGGGTAAAATGGTCTTTTACCCTTCTGAGGGTGTTAAGAAAGGTTTGAGTATAGTTATATTTATGAGAGTATTTACTTTATGTGATTAGGTGGAGGCTAGATCATATTTCTACCAAGTCAGAGATTTACCGAGACACTTGAGGTGAGTCTTCTCACTATACATACCTAGAGTGGTATTATATGTTGACCAGAGGGTCTTATGTGTTATGTATGAGATTATGTGCTATGTGTTATATGTATGTTGTATGATGTTATAGACCGGACCGAAGGGTCCAACGATACAGACCGGGCCGGAGGGCCCAACGAGCTATGACCGGACTAGAGGGTCCAATGAGCTACGGGACTGGAGGGTCCCGCTGAGACACATCGACCGGAGGGTCGTATTATAGCCTTGAGTGGCGTATGTGTTGTATGCGGTATTTTGGGGAACTCACTAAGCATTTATGCTTACAGTTGTTGTGTTATGTGTTTCAGGTGCTAGCGAGGACCGTGGAAAGGCGTCGACATGACTCGTACACACTAAAGAGAGAGTTTGATTTTTATGATCTTGGGAAATGTTATGTTTCGAAAACTACCGTTGGAAATATTTGAGAATATTTTTATATGAAATTGGTTGATGAAAAATCAAAAAAATTTGTTTGAAAATTTTGTTGTTACAAGTTGGTATTAGAGCCTTGGTTTGAGGGATTTGGATGCATCTTCGGGCGTATCTGAACTCAAACTGAGGATTTGAGGAAAAATTTTGATAATGAAGTAAAATTTTTAAAAAGAGTAAAAAGAGTTTTGAGACAAACAGAGTAGAGCCGTGTGTACGATCAGCCAGCGCCCGAACGGTGAATCTCCAAAATTACCCTTACATTATGTGTTATGAGATATGCTCTGTTATATTATGCATGCTAGAGTAGGCTAGGTATTCATATTAGGACTAGAGTGGCCTAATTTGTGATGCCTTAGCCTAGGAGATTTCTGCTGCTGAGTTGCTTTGAGAGCGTGTATATAGCAGTTAGGATCTCATGAGAGGTCTATCGGAGGGTAGCCAATGCATAATGAGAGTAGAGTATTTGTGATCCAGGATCCACGGAGGAGGACTTCGGGTGAATGTTGATGCGGTGTGGTCAGTAGTATAGGGCTCGTACTACTGAAGACACCGGATCAGTGGGCATTCCAGGTAAGAATCCTTTGGACAACGGAGGACGAGTAGGATTGCGTCATCGAGTATGAGTATGCTCGATCGAGTCTCTGATATTTATTGTTGTATTTCAGAAGCATCATGGTTAAGACTCGACACACACCTGAGAGCAGTGGTGTCAGGGACGAGGAGATCCATCGATTGATTCATGAGGAGGTGGTTGCTGCCATCCGGGCTGAGATTCCAGAGATGTTTGAGGACATCAAGACCACATTGATTGAGACCTTTGATGAGCGGTATGCAGCACTGACTGAGGCTGCGGCAGCTGCAGCTACGGCTGCTGTTACTGCTGTCAGGCCTCAGGGAGGTGACTCGTTGTTGTTTTGGGAGTTCAGCAACACGAAGCCACCAGAGTTCGATGGGACGCATGACCCGATTGCTGCGATGAGATGGATCTCTAACATCGAGGGATGTTTCTATACGTGTTCTTGTACAGAGCACTTGAGGGTATGGTTCGCTCTGAACCAGCTCCGCTTGAGAGCGAAGGATTGGTGGAAGTTCGTGACGGCAAACTTCACTTTGGCAGAGATTTTTGAGGTGACCTGGGAGAGGTTCACCACTATGGTCAAAGACGAGTATGCTCCCCCGGTGGAGAGGGAACGGTTGATTCAGGAGTTCTTGACCCTCAATCAGGGTACTGATTCTGTGGCAGTGATCACCGGGAAGTTTCATGAGGGGCAATGTTTTTCCCTGAGCAGGTGTCTTCTGAGTAGGCTCGTATGAGCCGTTATCTGAGTGTTCTGAGGAGAGATATTCGGGAGTTCGTGGCGAACTCGACTTACCGGACATTTGCTGAGCTCCAGGAAAATGCCCGGAAGAGGGAGATTGAGTTGGAGACTCAGGCCAGGGAGGAGGCCGAGTCACAGAGGGTGGATCGGCGACCGGCTTAGTCTCAGCCGGCTGCCATGCAGGCTAGACCCGCTGATTCGAGATCTGGGGGCGCGAAGGGACGCAACTGTGGGAAGTGCGGCAAGATTCACGAGGGGTCGTGCAGGGCTGGAGTATGCTACAAGTGCGGGAAGGAGGGGCATATCGCGAGGGATTGCCCCAAGGGATTTTCGGTTTGCTTTCATTGCAACCAGACCGGCCATCGGAAGGCCGAGTGCCCTCAGCTACTTCAGGGATCAGCGCAGGGATATGCGCCTGCTGCTAGGGCTACCGAGGTTCGGCCAGTGAAGGCTGAGGCACCGAAGGCTCGTGGGAGAGCTTTCCAGTTGACTACGGAGGAGGTCCGCGCGACGCCCGATGTTGTGGCTGGTATGTATTCTGTATTCATCTTTTATTTGAGTTGAGTTATTGTGCTTATATGATGATATGTGTAGGTACTTTTCTTGTGAGTTCTGTGCCTGCTTTGGTATTATTTGACTCGGGTGCGAGTCGGTCGTTTGTTTCCGTAGCATTTAGTCAGCACATTAGTATCCGTCGAGAGGCGTTGGATCGACCTCTATGAGTTTCCATTGCTGATGAGCGACCAGTGTATGCTACAGATGTGATTCGAGGATGTGTCCTTGAGATCTTCGGTGTGGAGTTTCCGATAGATCTGGTTTCGATTGCGGTGGGGGATGTGTGTGTTATAGTGGGTATGGATTGGTTAAGCCGATATGGAGCTGTGATAGACTACGAGCGTTAGTTGGTGACGATACGAGATCCTAGTGGGGGAGTACTTACAGTGTTCGGTGAGGGAACCCGATGTGGGTCAGCGTTTTGTTCGGCCGCCAGGGCGAGGCAGAGTTTGCAGCAGGGCTACAGTGGATTCGTAGCCTATGTGATAGACACACGAGTGGCCGTTGGGAGGCCAAGTTCGATTGACGAGGTTCTGATAGTGTGCGAGTTTCCAGATGTTTTTCCCGAGGAGCTACCGGGTGTGCCTCCCGAGATGCAAGTGGAGTTCTGTATCGATTTGGTTCTGGGAGCAGCTCCTATCGCCAAGGCGCCTTATCGCCTCACGCCGCCAGAGATGCATGAGTTATCCTCGCAGCTTTAGGAGCTGTTGGGGAAGGGGTTTATTCGACCAAGTAGCTCACCTTGGGGAGCGCCGATCCTTTTTGTCAAGAAGAAGGATGGTTTACATCGGATGTGCATTGACTATCGGGAGTTGAACAAGCTAACGGTCAAGAACCGTTATCCGTTGCCGAGGATCGATGATTTTTTCGATCAGTTGCAGGGAGCGTCTTGGTTCCAAGATAGACTTGAGGTCGGGTTATCATCAGATGAGGGTTCCGGATGAAGATATCCAGAAGACAACATTCAAAACTCGTTATGGGCATTACGAGTTCGTGGTGATGCCTTTTGGGCTCACCAATGCACCAGCTGCGTTCATGGATCTCATGAACAAGGTGTGCAGGCCGATGCTGGATCGGTCGGTGATCGTATTTATTGATGATATTTTGGTGTATTCGAGGTCTAGAGAACAGCATGAGGAACATTTGAGGGAGATCCCTGGAGTTCTGAGATCGGAGAGGCTTTATGCCAAGTTCTCCAAATGTGAGTTCTGGTTACAAGAGGTTCAGTTTTTGGGGCATCTCGTCAACCAGAATGGGATATTGGTCGATCCGGCCAAGACTGAGGCGGTCATGAGGTGGGAGGTGCCGAGATCACCCACCGAGATCAAGAGCTTTCTGGGTTTGGCCGGCTATTATCGGAGATTTATTAAAGATTTCTCCAATATCGTCGTGCCACTCACCAAGTTGACCCGGAAGGGTGCTGCATTTTCTTGGGGTCTGGAGCAGCAGACCTTCATCGAGACACTTCGCCAGAAATTATGCGAAGCCCCAATGTTAGCCCTTCCGAAAGGGATGGAGGATTTCGTGGTATATTGTGATGCATCGATATCCGGATTGGGAGCGGTGCTTATGTAGAGGGGGCATGTGATAGCACTCATGATCTGGAATTGGGAGCGGTAGTGTTCGCCCTCAAGATCTGGCGACACTATTTGTATGGGGTTCGGTGTACGATATACACGGACCACAAGAGCTTGAAGTATTTGATGGATCAGCCCAACCTGAATATGCGCCAGAGGAGGTGGTTGGATATTGTTAAGGATTATGATTGTGAGATCCTGTACCACCCGGGCAAGGCTAATGTTGTAGCTGATGCACTGAGCCGTAGGGCGGAGGGCGCCCCGATGTGAGATGTTTGTTTGAGATTGACAGTGATGACCCCGGTGTTGGACGCTATTTGTGGGGCCCAGGCTGAGGCCGTGAGGCCAGAAAGCCAGAAGAGAGAGCGAGTTATCGGGTTGGTATCGGATTTCGTTACCGATAGTCGGGAGCTTATGACATTTCAGGGTCAGATATGGGTACCGTCTGTGGGCGGGATGCGTACCATTTTGATGGAAGAGGCTCATCGATCGAAGTTCTCGATCCATCCCGGGGCCACTAAGATGTATTTGGACCTGAAAAGGGAGTATTGGTGGCCCTGTATGAAGAGGGATGTCGCATGGTTTATAGAGAGATGCATGACCTGTCGCAGGGTTAAGGCCGAGCACCAGCGTCCACATGGTAAGCTGCAACCGTTAGAGATTCCCAAGTGGAAATGGGAATAGATTATCATGGATTTCATCACCAAATTGCCAAGGACTGCGAGAGGTGTCGATGCAATTTGGGTGATTGTGGACAGTTTGACGAAGAGCGCTCATTTCCTTGCTATCAGTGAGAGCTCTTCCGCGGAGAGGTTGGCAGAGATGTACGTGAGATAGGTGGTATCGCGGCATGGAGTGCCGATCTCGATTGTCTCAGATCGAGATGTACGTTTCACTTCCAGATTCTGGAAGAAGTTTCATGAGGAATTAGGTACGAGACTGCATTTTAGTACCGCATACCACCCACAGACTGATGGACAGAGTGAGCGGACGATTCAGACGCTCGAGGACATGCTCCGAGCATGTGTGTTGGATTTCGGCGGGAGTTGGGACACGTACTTTCCCTTGACAGAGTTTTCCTACAACAACAACCATCATTCGAGCATTGGTATGCCACCCTTTGAGCTGTTGTATGGGAGGAGGTGTCGGACCCCCATTTGCTGGGGAGAAGTAGGGCAACGTGTGATGGGTAATACCGAGATCATGCTTCAGACGACAGAGCAGATTTAGCAGGTCAGTCAGAGGTTATTGACCGCCTAGAGTTGTCAGAAGAGTTATGCGGAAAGACGCCGGTCCGAGCTGGAGTTTCAGGTCGGCGACTTCGTGCTCCTGAAGGTCTCTCCTTGGAAAGGAGTGATTCGATTCAGGAAGAGGGGCAAGTTGGGGCCTCGATATATTGGTCCTTTC
Source organism: Lactuca serriola (assembly GCF_051521515.1). Lineage (NCBI taxonomy): Eukaryota > Viridiplantae > Streptophyta > Magnoliopsida > Asterales > Asteraceae > Lactuca > Lactuca serriola. The sequence goes on from NC_136416.1 coordinate 42,880,412, forward strand.
AGGGTGATCGCAAGGGTAGGCAGGGTAGCCTACCGTTTGGAGTTACCTGAAGAGTTGGGTCAGATTCATGACACTTTCCACGTGTCGCAGGTGCGAAAGTGAATAGCCGACGAGTCGGCGGTGGTGCCATTAGGAGATATTCAGGTGGATGCAAGCCTGAATTATGTTGAGAGATTGGTGGCGATTAGGGATCGAAAGATCAAGGTTTTGAGGAACAAGGAGGTGCCTCTGGTGCAGGTCCAGTGGCAGCATCGGAAAGGGTCAGAGTTGACTTGGGAGCCAGAGCGTGAGATGCGGGAGCAGCATCCAGAGTTGTTTGCAGAGTAAGACTTCAAGGGCGAAGTCTAATTCTAGTGGGGGAGAATTGTAACATCCGGATTCCCAGGTATAATATTTTATTCCTTTATTTTTGGGAGTTGAGAGGGGACTCGGCGAGTTGGTGTTTAAACTCGTCGAGTATGGTTGCGGATTCTTATCCGAGTTCACAGCTGGACTAGACGAGTTTATGAGTGGACTCGGTGAGTCCATGCTGTTTAATGAAACCCTAATTTCCTGGGTTTGGGACCTATTTAAAGGCCCTTAGGGCCGTCATTTGCGGCTACCAAACCCCAGAGAGAAACACTAAGAGATCTAGAGCGTTTGTGAGGAAGGAGAGGCCATTTTTGATCATTTTGTTGGTGTAATTGCAAGAAGGAGGAAACCAAGGCAAGAGGAGGCTGAAGGAGGTGTGATCCTGGTGATTTCAGAGCTCATAGACTTCATCTTGAGGTATTTTTCGGACCTTCTTCAGATTTGGTGTTGATTCCTAGAGTTAGGGTTTTCTAACCCCTTTAAAGGATGGATTTGTGGAGCAATTGGTCCCTTCTCGAGTTCATGCTTTGGATCTGGACTCAAAGAGGTCCAGAGACCTTAACCCTTGGGGCTTTTGGAGTTATTTTGGGAATCATGAACTTAGGATGTTATTTTGGGACTAAATCACCAAGTAAGACCATCTAGATGCTATTTGAGTGTCAAGGTCTGAAATTTACGTAATTATCATGCTTGGGAAGGTCAGATCTATGGATTAAAGGAACAGATCTGACCTCAGGAGGTCTATGGAGTGTGTGCATGGCATGAACTCGCCGAGTCCAAAGATCAGACTCAGCGAGTAGGGTTAGGGTTTTCCGTAAACCACTCAGTGTGTAGACTTGCTGAGTTGGGGAAATAACTCAGTGAGTCAGAGGGGGATTAGAGGACTGGAGTTCAAGGCGGAACTCGCCGAGTTGTTCTTGAGACTCGGCGAGTTGAGTCGGGGTGGCCCTGCGATTCATGCCAGGGGTGACTCGTCGAGCAAGGGGAGGAACTCAACGTGCCAAGCGGGACTAAAGAATTAGCGGACACGTGTTGACTCGCCGTGTCGCCCAAGTGCACTCGACGAGTCGGGTCAAAGTTTGACCGTTGACTTTTGTTTACTTTTAGGGTTTGGTCAACAATGAGGCCTTTAAGCCAAGAGAGGGGTAAAATGGTCTTTTACCCTTCTGAGGGTGTTAAGAAAGGTTTGAGTATAGTTATATTTATGAGAGTATTTACTTTATGTGATTAGGTGGAGGCTAGATCATATTTCTACCAAGTCAGAGACTTACCGAGACACTTGAGGTGAGTCTTCTCACTATACGTACCTAGAGTGGTATTATATGTTGACCAGAGGGTCTTATGTGTTATGTATGAGATTATGTGCTATGTGTTATATGTATGTTGTATGATGTTATAGACCGGACCGAAGGGTCCAACGATACAGACCGGGCCGGAGGGCCCAACGAGCTATGACCGGACCAAAGGGTCCAACGAGCTACGGGACTGGAGGGTCCCGCTGAGACACATCGACCGGAGGGTCGTATTGTAGCCTTGAGTGGCGTATGTGTTGTATGCGGTATTTTGGGGGACTCACTAACCATTTATGCTTACTGTTGTTGTGTTATGTGTTTCAGGTGCTAGCGAGGACCGTGGAAAGGCACTGGCGTGACTCGTACACACTAGAGAGAGAGTTTGATTTTTATGATCTTGGGAAATGTTATGTTTCGAAAACTACTATTGGAAATATTTGAGAATATTTTTATATGAACTTGGTTGATGAAAAATAAAAAAAATTTGTTTGAAAATTTCGTTGTTACAGCACTAACTGCCTGAAATACTGAACTGCTTGAACACTGATTGCCTGAATCACTGACTGCCTGAAAGACTGAACTTCCTGAAACACTGACTGCCTGGATCACTGACTGCCTAAAACACTAAACTGCCTGAAACACTGGACTGCCTGAAACACTGACTGCATGTATCACTGACTGCCTGAAACACTGAACTGCCTGAAACACTGACTGCCTGAATCACTGACTACCTGAAACACCGAACTGCATGAAACACTAAACTGCCTGAAACACTGACTTCCTAAATCACTGACTGCCTGAAACACTGAACTGCCTGAAACATTGAACTGCTTGAAACACTGACTGCCTGAATCGCTGACTGCCTGAAACACTGACTGCCTGAAAGACTGAACTGCCTGAAACACTGAACTGCATGAAACACTGAATTGCATGAAACACTGAATGCGTAAAACACTGAACTGCCTGAAACACCGAACTGCCTGAAACAGCATGCTGCTACAAGGATGCTTTCCATCATCTCTCGATACCTTCCTGGTCTCACTTCCTTCGTTAGTCATCTAAAATAGCGAGTTCCAACTCGGTTACGGGGCCAAAGGACTCCATGTTTTAGTCGCCTCCCACGACTTCCGAACAAAATCCTTCTCTGGAACTAGTTGCCACTAGTTATCATGTCACTGAGGCTTTAACAACCTCCTGATCCCAACCACTCGGGTCCGAGCGTCGAATCCTGATGTTACCAATTCGCGACTAAACGTGATTGCTACATGACCAATTGTAGCCTTATATAACAAGTAACCTGAAGAAATCCATTGCTTCCTCGATCTCAAAACTGCAGTGACATTCCTACAGTCTTATCTCTGGCTCAACTAGGTCTAATCCATCCAGAAAATTCTGAAATCCAGTTTGTGGATTTCCACATCCTTACTGCTACGCCTGATCTGGGAGCTAATGTTCCTTCCATGTCCTAACAACGTGATCATGCTATCTACCAACCTGGTGGATGCTACGGCTACACCCGCAGACTTACAACACTCTATCACTATCTGGCTGCTAGTGAATCCTACGGCTACCCCCGCAGACTTACAACACTCTAATACTATCTAGCTGCTAGTGAATGCTACGGATACCCCCGCAGACTTACAACACTCTCCCTGCTGACTCTATCACTAACTGCCATCCCGAGGGCACCCTGACTCACCCGAGTCCTGCTAGCGATTTCCCCCAATCTGATTTCCAAAACCAGCCCTCAGTCACCAAATGCTACTGCTATCTTGTAGTCTTACATCCTTGCTACACCTGCTTTCCGACGAGAAATTCTTCAGCTTGCTTTTCCAAACTAATTGTCTACTAATCCTCAATACATGAAACCGACATTGGGAAGTTTTCCAAACTCCCAACTCCTGAACTCCTGAACCCACTAGACCCTTAGGGTTGCTTTCCCTTCCTACACAAGATTGCCAACCCTTTCGAAGTTTAGCATACTACTGACCATGAATCCATGAAGGGTTCTCCCCCACTTTTTTCCGGCTAATTCTTACAACTCACAACTTGAAAAGGATTCCCCCATCCTTCCTATCATCCACAGGGGTCGATCTGCTGACAACCCACATTTATCTCTGCTGGCGCTCCAACTAACCCTTCATCAGACCTACCAATCTTGTCGACGAATCGAGCACCCTTAAATCCCCGATTGTTCCTGCTTCAGTGTCTGCATCCTGATGACCTGCGCTTAAGAGGGGGGGAACATCTTCGAACTACTATCCTATTCTCCTCTGGTTACTCCACTAGGAACTCAAACTTACCACTGCTGAAAATATAACTAATCTATACACAACTAACACCTTCCCGAAAATTGCGGGACACCACCGAGTCTCACTCACACTTTGCTACAATTACTGCATCCGAAGTGACCTGCTTATGGGGAACGTCCTCAACTATCATTCTAGATTCCAAGGTATGCAGATGGCATATGAATCAATCCCAAATAGGTAATATAATATTCCAATATAAGTACTTACTAAATCGGTGCAGTAACATAACAACCACATCATAAATCATAATTGACAAGAAGGCAAAAGATACATACCCCCAACATCCAGTGCTGCTTGAATCCTTGTTGAAATCAGTCGGAATACTCTGCTCCGAGCCGTGGGTGCCCTTGCCCGACCCTGATGTCTACTGGCGGTTCTCGAAGTCCCAAGGGCAGGGGCTGGCACCCGCCCTGTTGTATACAAACTCAGACAGTGGGCCTTCTTGTGGCCCCTCTGACTACAACGGAAACATATCAGATCAAGCCCCTAAGCGATGGTAGTAGTACAATCTCTGCTAAAATGACCAGTCTCGCCGCACTTGAAACAGCCAGGATCGCCACCTCTACTACTCCTACACGTACCCCCGTGCACCCTGCCACACTTACCGCATCGGCTGCGACCGTGGAAGTCTCTTGATCTCGAACTCGGCCCTTTGGTTCTTTTGCCCGAACATGTGGGCCACTGAACCTCATCTGGTTTCCTCTTCCTTTCTGACTCCCGATCAATCTCTCGCTCCTACGCTACCCTGTCGTCCCCAACAATCTTCTGAACAACCGTTGTCTGATCCTGAAGCTTCTCGGTCAACCTATCAGAGACCCTCTTGACGATGTCAGGTAGCTCCTTGTGAACGACTCGTGAAACCTCCGCAACGACCAAATCATACAGGGGACTCCAATGGGGACAGGGTGCCCCACTTACTCCCGACCCCTGATGGCAAGAGCTAAAAATAGGATCACCCTCCCTGATGGATCCCTGGGATCCATAAGAATCGGGCTCTAGACGAGCCCAAAACTGCCCTGAAACTCTCCCGGCCCTAAAGGCCTCAAGACGATTGTCCAAAAGCTCCATGATGGCCTCCCTAACTGAACCAAATATCACAAGAGTCTGATCAACGATGTTGCGCACAATCTCTGCGGAAATGACATCTCTCATCTGATCATCAAACTGTCCGGTCCTAGAGCTTGAGCCAGATCCCTCCCCGGCACATGAACTGCCAATTGATATCTCGCGCAACGCCACCATGCTGAAAACATATCACAATAACTGTCAGAGTACTCATTGCTACTGAGGGATCTCACCCATACTCCCACTATTACCTGGTTTCGTCTTGGTCCCTCTTGAATCGAGTACGGATCCTCTTCTTTCGGTAGTACGGTCCCATACTACCTTCCACATCTATCCGTACTTTCCTCAAGAGTTACCTTAACTCAACCAAGTCCCTTCTACGGCTACTAATCTCTGTTACTCTCATCCTAGGCTTGCCCTAGGGAAATCTATGACTCTATCCAAACCAGTCCTCAGCTGCTGAAGGCCTCCTTGTAATGCCAATTAGCCATCACCTGAATACCATCACAGGTAGCGAGGCTCGGATAATCCTTCGAGTAAGGGACTCATCCCTACAACGGTTAGACTCAAACGAGAGCTGCGCAATAGAGTCAAATCCAATACTCTAAGATTATTCAACCCTGAATACATGTGACGTGTCGTATTCACCTAATGGCTAACTCCCATCACTCGGAGCCCCACAAAGCACAAAGCAAGTAGCATTCAAACACAAGAAACTACTCGAGCAATTCTATCCTCATATCAAGAGACTGTACTAGCATACAATGCTAAGCTCATAATATCAGGCATAACCTAAACAGATTATCCTACTGTTGTCTACTCTTTACTAGCATGCAATTCTCATAAAACTAAAACACATATATAGCAGACACATAAGGCATCCTCCTAGATCCTTAGTCCTATTCTAGCATGCTGTTCTACTGAAACTGAAACTGATAATCATAACATAAACTTGTATAGGTAATTTGGGGGTACTTACTTGAGCTCGATTGATCGCATGCACCACACCCTTTTCACTTTTTCAAAACCCTTTCCTCTTTTTAAGTTTCTTTTTCAAAATTCTTTTCGAAAATATTTTTTTCTTTGGAAAACCTTATACCATTTCCTTAGTTTGAGTTCAGACACACCCAAGAGTGTGCCTGAATCCCTCAAACCAAGGCTCTGATACCAACTTGTAACGACCCAAAAATCATGACTAAAAATTTTATTTTTATATTAATAAAAATCACAACATCAACTATTAGCTAATATAACCATGAATCGTATGTCTCAAAATGTCATAGTAAATGTATCAATTCACAACTGAAGTTAATATCATATCAAAATATCTAAATAAAACTCCCAGGAATAAACTGCAACTGTGGTGTGTGCCATGCCATCAATCCGAGCTCTTCCCCTTGCTTGCGGAAGTACCTGAAACCAAAACTAAAACTGTAAGCACAAAGCTTAGTGAGATCCCCCAACTACCACATACCATACAATAACATATAAAGCACATACTGGGCCTTGCCCACTGCATCAGACCAAAGTTCGGACTAACCGGGGCCTTCCCCCCTGCATCGGACCGAGGTCTGGAAACTGCATCGAGCCGAAGCCCAGACTAACTAGGGCCTTGCCCCCTGCATCGGACTGAAGTCTGACTAACTGCATCGGACCTAAGTTCGGACTAACTGGGTCCTTGACCCTACATCGAACCGAAGTCTAGCTAACCGCATCGGACCGAAGTCCGGACTAACTGGGGCCTTGCCCTCTGCATCGGACCGAAGTCCAGACTAACTGGCTGAACATGGCACAACATAATCATAACTACTAGCACAAACACATCTACTGCATACTGCATCAGACCGAAGCCCGAAACACATAACACAAAAATATGCTTGAATCACAAAGACATTAAGCACACTGAAATACTGCATCGAGCCGAAGTCCGGAAACTACTACTAACTAGACAGGTCGGAATTGTGGCCGTAGACCCATTCCTACTGGAAGGAAAACTCACCCGAACTGCTGAACTCGGCCGGTAACCCTCTGGCTGCTATCCGACGACTCTCCGAAATGCTGCTCCTCTAACTCCCTGGGTTACCAATACCAACAATAACACTTAGCCTAAGGTGAACTCTAAAAGTCAAGCTAAGTCAAGTCTGGTCAAAGTCAACCTTCCAGTTGACTCTACTCGCCGAGTCAACCCGTAAACTCTCCGAGTCCTTAAACTCATAATCCTTCAAAATACCACTCAACTCGCCAAGTCACCCCAAGACTCGTCGAGTTCAACGATCTCCGATTCCCATCCTGACCAAACCCACTGAGTCACCACTCAACTCATTGATCTGCGTCTTAACCAGAGAAGATTGGGGTTCTGCAACCAGACTCGCCGAGTTGTTCTTCCAACTCGTCGAGTTCCTGCCCATCTTCAAACAACTCGCTGAGTCCACCCATGTGACTCGTCGGGTCGCTTTAGTTCTTAATCCATACAGTGACTTTTCGAGCCATGCAGAGGCTCCAAACTGTAGATCCACACTTCTAAGGCCCACCCTTCATGTAAAGTTGCAAACTTTACGTGAAACCAAGGATTTATAGGCTTGAAACACTCTAGGTCTAGGGTTTGAGATAAACATGCCTCACCAATACACCAAATACTGATACTTTATGGGTTTCTGGGCCAAGACAAACCTAGATATGAAGTTCTCTTTGCTCACCAAGGCACAATACACGAACTGGCCTTGGAAATGGCCCCAAAAGTGATAAAATCTAACTAGGAAAGGGGATCTAAATGAATAACAGCCAAGGTATGAGCTTCATACCTTCAAATGATCTGAAATATCACACCAACTCAGAATCTATTGCCAATTCTTGAATCACCGAAGGTTCCTTTCTTCATTCTAGCTTCAAAGCACCCAAATATGGCAAGGAAAGCTTGAGAGCACTACAATGGAGGCTTAGGGTTTCGAGAGTAGGCAAAGGGAGTGATGGAGGCTGGGTTGGAGGCCTGAAATGATGCTTAAATAGGGTACTAAGTCCGAAAATTAGGGTTTCCCAACCTAGAACAGACTCGTCGAGTCAGTCTCCCCGACTCGCCAAGTCGGTCACTTAATCCATGACACGGGTCACGCTCCGAATCGTTGAGTTCCTCCTTGGACTCGACGAGTTGACTCCTTTGACTTAGGGCTTTTCTTTCCTTTCCCGGTCTTCCTAATTCTGGGTGTTACACATCATCCCCATTCCGGTCCAAATCTATAAAAAGTTTCCCCCATTTGATGAAAAAAACTTCTCAATGTGGTTAGTAAAAATCATGAAGGTTCTCGAGACCATGGATGTCTATATGTCGAAGGTTCTCAAAGGTGATCCCTATGTTCCTATGTGGACCGTCATAGAAACATGAATAAAACTAGTTACTATATGGGTTCCTATTCATGAGTGGGATGAATAAGAGAAAACAAGTAAATCTTGATCTGTGTGCCAGAGCAAAAATATGTGGTGCTCTTCCATACAACGTGTAATAACCTGAAATTTAGAAAAAGTTGACTTTTAGCCTTTATTGACCAAAAGGGGAAAATGATTAATTATGGGAAAAAGATGAGATTATGAAGTTATGACTTCATAATAATGGCCAAAAAGAGTTTCAATCACTTAGAGGATGTTAGATGAGTAAGTTCAAGAGAAAGAATGCATGAGAAGATGTATTTTTGGTAAGAAAGGGAAAATGGGAATTTTATGCTTTTTGGGCAAACTTTGTGACTTAATAGATTAATACCCATATTAAGTCATTGAGATATGAATTAAGAGATTTGTAGAGTATGGTCCCACCTTCGCCTGTAGATAAGGATCATAGAAAATGGGTAAGAGACAAAGAAATTATGAAGGTTAGAAGTTGGGACAAAAATGTCCCAAAGCTAAAATGGAATCAGCCTAAGGGGATGCTGTCAAGCCTGAACCGCAACGCGATGGGTAGATTACCACAACACAGCGAGGATCATTCATAAGTAATAATGGAAATGTGCTTTTCCCCACGACACGATATATGGGCTCCTCGGTGTGGTGGCCAAAGTAGATGCTAGTGGAGATGGGTATCACGACATTGCAAGTAGAATGCCACGGTGTGGCAAGCCTATGTGCGTCCACTGACTGAGGTCAACTGGTCACCATGAAAAAATGAACAAGTGACTATAGCATGATTACGCATCAGAAAAAGGTTAGTAGTCCCTTCATTCTTGTCATTTAACACCCCCAAACCCTCCTAAGCAAAGCTCCAACAATTTAGAGAAGCAAGAATGGGCAAGAGGCGGTCTAGGGTGTTTATGGTTTGAATTAAAAGTGGAATGCTCAAGAGGTAATCATTTTAACCATTTTCAAGCTTGTACGACTTTAATGGTGTTTTGACGATTTAAGCTAATAGAGTTAGATTATGTTATGAAAACTTGTTATTAGTGTTAAAGAAGGTATTTACATGCCTTAAACAAGCTTTGTATGTAATCCCCATGTGTGGGATCAATCCAATGAGATTTAGGGTTTGAACCCCTAACTAGTAATTATGTATGAATTGATCCGTTGGATGTTAGATTATAATGAGTTTAACAGTATGGGATACTTAATTCACTAATTGGATGAGTTAAGGGATAGAGAATGAAAGATAGAATTTTGATCCATTAAGTGATTATTTGGACTTACAGAGTCAAAAGCTCTTAATAGGCTAAGAAAATTATTATGAACTTGTGTATCTGTATGATTAGGCCTAAGAGTAGAGAATATGGATCCAAAATGCATCAATGGCAGAGTAGAGGAGAACGGGACAGTTAGTTTTCACTAGCTGATAAGGTGAGTTATTACTCTCTCTCTCTCTCTCTCTCTCTCTCTCTCTCTTTCTAAGTTATTTTATACATTTTCTTTTTGTATATATGTATGTATGTTTATGTATGTTAGATTCATGTATCTGGGCATTACCAAGAGGAAAGAAAGATATGGTTATATATATTATAACCCTATGTATAATTAAGTGGTGGGGTTATACATGTAAGACCATGTACCTGAGCATGTATGTATAACCAAAGTATATGTATATGTACAAGGTATATGGGTATTATGAGTAATATCCATAAGAGTGGCTAAATCAAGAATAAGATTACATGAAATATAATCTTATGCATGATTAGAGATAAGAAGGGTATTTTTTTTTAAAAAGAACAAAAACTAGTTTAATATCATATTGTGTGATTATTAATGTCATATACAAATAAGTGGGTACTTTGAGTAACCACTTAGTCGATATATGAAACTAGTTAGTTGAATGAAATAAAGAACAATTGGTTTTTGTCTCCTTTTGACCATGATGGCTGAAAAGGAGAGGAATTGTTAAGGATTTGCCTTTTATTTTTTTAATCAACTCTCCATTCTTTTAAAGAAGAGGCTTTAACTTTTGCTTTATGGTCTATTCTTACTTTTTTCTAGATATATAAACTAGTGTATGGAGTGTTTGAAGGGAGTTCTTGCATCTTTTCTTCTTATCTTTTTCTCTCAAGATGGCCGAAAATAAGAGGGGCTTCTCACCTTTCATCCCTTGCAATTTTGGTGCATGTTCTTGGTTCATAAAGTTGGTTCTCTTCAAGCACTTATTTGGTATAAGTCTTAAAGCTTAATAACAACTTAATACATGTGAAATACTAACACATACTAGTTGTTCTACTATTTCTTGGTGGATACAGTATAGAGAGCTTACTTTAGAGCTTAATGTATCACTTCATCAACTTTCCATCTCCCATGAGAATCAAAATCTTCAAAGGTTGTAACATTTAACTTTTTATGGTGATTTAGTCTTTCTAAGTTCTTGAAAAATGATCCTTGGTGGGTTAAAATGGTTTTAGTTTTTTCAAAATTACAAAATGATTTCGTTTTTAATTACTTAACAATACACACACAGACACACACACACAATCTCTCTCTTTAATTATTGTGTGATTGTATATATATATATATATATATATATATATAGAGAGAGAGAGAGAGAGAGTTAGGTTCATATATGAACCCTAATTATTGTGTGATTGTATGACCAAATTTCAACCATTGATCTCCGAAGGGTATGATCGACATATTCCTTATATAGTATCTATGTACCCAAGTGACATATATGGAAGCCATTAAAACATTTCAAATGCTAATATATTTTACATTGATTAATTAGGGTTCCGATCAACATTATTATAGACCGCCTCCTTTATTAATAGGTTCTTGCGGTATTTGGTTTTATGCTATCGTACACATCCATTTAGATTTTGCTGTGAGGATGTTTCTCGTCGATGTTGCAATCAACACTTGTATATATTAGAGATTTTTTCGATTTATATTTGGAACAAAGGTATGACTTTTCTGTTTTTTTTCTTTTAAAGTTTTTACATCGACCTTAATGTAAACTACATTTTTTGATATGAGATTCCTAAAGAATGGTATATATACAATCATTCATAAATCATCGTGGATTCTTAAAGAGATGAAACTTACATTTAAAACTCTTATAGAATATCTTATAACATATATTCTTAAAGAATTTTGAAAATAGTTTTTTATGAAGTAGTAGATCTTCATCCCTTTAATCTAATTGACATAACTTTTAAATATGTATCCATAATACAATATTTTTCATAATTAACTTAAATATTTGTGCTTATCAGATTATATTGATACTCAATGTATTGTGTGTTCATTTGAACAAAATAAAAGAATGTATTTTTAGGTAGTTTCAGTTTGAACATAATATTCTTTTAGAATAAACATACAAAATAATATGGTTTTTATATATACAGAGTATCATTCTATTGAAGATGATCAAATATCTTAATAAGTGCATTTTGAAGCATTGCATAGGATACCAGATAGCAGTGTATGAGAAGTTTGTTATTGATACAGAGGAACCCCATTATATTATGGTCTAAGAATGCCCGAAACCACGTTATTAGTATGTAGTTGTTGAAATAAATGCGTTTATGGAAAGAAAGAGATTATGTAAGATTTTCAATCAGTTGACTTAGCATGATATGAGGAATTTTCCATATATGATGATATAATGTGATTGAATTTTAATTTCATTTGCAAGTAATTTTAAATTTTGATGTTTATGACGATTTATTTTCATCAAATTTTATGTTTGATTTTGTTGAACAAGATTATTATAATTCTATTTATTTTCATCACATGTTGGAATATATTTATTTTCAATTCTTTTTGTATTAATACACCATGATACTCAACCTTTCAATGAAGAGTTTCATTCTACAAGAATCTTCATTTATTTTATGGAAAATATAGTCATATTATAAACATAAAAAACTAAAATGACTTGCAAATGGACATTTTCCTGATTTATCAATACACCAAGATACTCAAGATTTCAATTAAGAGTTTCATTCTACAAGAATATCCATATATTTTTGGCAAATATACTACTATTGTACATTCTTCAAGATACTATTTGTAAACTTTGTATTTTTTGAGTTATAATTATCCAGAATATAGTAGTTCAAGTGTCTTGGTAGAATATCAATATCTATATCTAACAACATACCTAAACCCATTTTTCTCACATTTTCTCTTTATGCCTTTGTCAAACTCCTAATAGTTATGCTCATCATAGCCGATGACATTCTATTGTTTACTCTTCTAATCCCTTCCGGATGTGTTATCCATTTTCCTTTCCAATACATTTTCTTTACCTTCTTTTCAACCATCTTCTTCGAAGTGATATGTATTGCAATTGGTTTTTCTTCCCACCGACACTATCTTTTTTATTTGTATTACCCCTTGCTGCTACATCATACTTACTTTTGGATCTTATAAAACCAACATTTCCATCATCATCTTTTATTTTTACTATTCTACTCTTCTTTTTTCATTATACACTATGTGTGTGTGTTTTTTTTCTGATTTACATTCCCCCATCCTCTTCAGTCATACCTGATTCCAGTTGTACAATGACTTCTACTATTGATAATTATTCATCAGCTTCCTGCCTGGCTGGTAGAGGTTGTTCTATTAAAACAACTTCTGGAAATGAAAACAAGTCTCAAAAGTAGTAACAACATGTTCTTATAGAATAATTTAAAACTAAAACTAAATAGTTACCTAATGTATTCCCAAAGAATTTTACATATACTTGTACAGTTTTGTTTTAATAATACGTTAGTGATTTGGCTATTAATCCAAAAGCATTGATTAAATTTGACATATCCCCAATACCTATAATCGTTAGTCTTGAGAGAGCTAGGAAGTTATGTATAGATCTACACGAGGCCATGAGAACCCCATCTGCGATTGCTAGCTACAATCCCGGTAGGATACCTTCCATATAAGTTATTATTCAACGCCCGATGAAGAATCGTGATTAGGGATACATTTACGGTCGTAGCGTCGATTATAGGGGCTCACGTTAATATATTAAAAATGCCATAGAGTTTAGATTACCATTAGGTATGCCTACTATGGTAATTAAAATACGTTAGGAACGTTAGAAAGCCCGAAAAGATAGTAAATTAGGATTAACAAAAGAAAAATCCTAATTATATTATGTTATGATCGGTAGATGTCTTGAAAAGATAGTCATTTAAGATCAATAAAAGATATATTAAAAGATACAAAACTATATAAATAAATAAGAAAGGTTTTCACTAAAGAAAATTATTCTTAAAAGAAATTCAAAAATTCAAAATAAAAACGTGTGCACTCACCAACATTATGTTGACTTTCAAAATGCATGTATTCTTAGGTTAATAGGATTGGTGCTCTTTATACCGTCGCACTGCTCGGTGTTTCTGCGAAAGGCCGGGTAGGGGGTGTGACATTCGACATTTGATTCACAATGAGATCAGTGCCACCCACATCCTGATGCCTCCGCTATCTTCTTGAGATAACTATTCTACTGATTTCGATAGAGAAAGATCAAGTGAGGGAGGGGCGAAAACCAGATAATCGACGATGAGGTCGGTCGGCCCGTTGGAAAAACTACATTGCTGTTGAAAGTGTCGGTGAAGTTACATATGCTTCCAATCGTTACCAAAAGACATCAAGTATGATGTTTCCCTAATTTGTGGTACTCTAATTATATACAATTCTCCCTCTCATCCGCCATCTCTTCCAAGATTCTTTATTTTATCGACTATTTACTTATGGTGGCGATTATTAAGATGATAGAAGTGGAGATCGTCCAACTAACTTGCACCTTCAACTCCGGCTATTGGTTTCTCTTTGAATTTCTTTTCCATCGATGATATTATCATTTTATTAAGTTGGTTATTTTGAATGTTAAGGTGTTTTTAAATTGAATTGATAGATTTCATGTATTAATAGTAAATTGTAAACAAAAGACAAAAGTGGGACCTATTATGTTTACACCTCCTTCTATGGTACAAACTCACCATCTTAATTGATTACATGTTCTCCCATAAGTTTGGGTGTAGCTTGGAACGTTGCTGATGTTTCCAACTCGCGCAACATACGGGATATCTCTTCTAGTATAATATTAATTCACATAGCCATAAGGAATAGCGCTTTTTCATTACTTAAGACTTTTGCCACCAAAGTTTCCATCACTTTTGGTCCCTATCTTTATTGGTGCCTACCAAAATGTTTTACATTTTGGCAGACTTAGTCCTTGCAACAAAGGTTTTATATTTTGGCATTTTTAGTCATTTCAAAAAAGGTTTTACATTTATGCCAGATTTAGTCCTTTCAATTTACTCCATGTAACAAAGGTTTTATATTTTTTTTTTGCAGATTTAGTCCCTATAATTATTTAGTTTATAGAAAAGCTCCATTTATCCTAGCTCTTAGGAACAATAACTTTTTGATGATTAGAATTTAGCCACAAGTCCTTCAAATCATTATTCACACACTAATTTTTTTATGATTCATAATTTAGCCACAAAGGTTTCAAGAGTTTGCCACTTTTAATCACCGTCATTTACCAAATGTGGCCCCTAAAGTTTTTGCCACATTAGTATGTGGAGTTGGCACTTTTGGTCTCATACTCTCCTCGAAACATTATATACACACAAAATAGAACCAACAAACAAGAAAAAAAACCAAAGAAACACAGAAACATGTATACATAAAATTCACTATTAAATCACATAGCCCTTAGGAACATTAGAATTTTCCTTTTTCAAAGTTTTGCCACAAATTTTTTTACATTTTGGCATATGTAGTCCCCGCAACAAATGTTTTATATTTCGGGAAATTTAGTCCCTGCAACAAAGGTTATGCATTTTGATAGATTTAGTCCTTGTTACAAAGGTTTTATATTTTGGCAGATTTAGTCCCTACAATTTTTTAATTTATAGAAAAGGTCCTTGTAATATATATATATATATATATATATATATATATATATATATATATATATATATATATATATATATATATATATATTCAAAAGCAGTCAATATGTGTAAGATTTTTTTTTTATTTTGGCAGGTTTGACCATTGTATAAAACTAATTATGTCATTTTTTTTGTTTTGTTTTGTTGGTGTGTTGATAAATTATTTCTTTCAGTTTCATCTTTTATGAGTAAAATGGTCATTTTATAGATTTTTTGATTTATCATAGTAAAAATCAGAATGCTCGGGTCCGTTGTTGTAATTTTTCCATTTCTTAATGTTTTTTTGGTAAATTTTTTCTTCGGGTTTCAGTTATGTAGGAAGACTATGCATGTTACACTTCCAACATCCATGTATTATGTCTCTTAAGAATGTTATGAAAAATTATGTTTGTATTATCATTTTAGAAAAATGTAGACATAGTCTCCCTAATTTGAACTTATGTTACTTGGAAACATCAAATAAATCGTCACATATATAACATTTTCATAACTCACGTATACTCTCATACAAGAAACTTAAATAAGATAAAATATCAATGTAATTTATTTTAACACAAAAAACAAACAATATATTATAAAATATTTGTGCAAGACAACATATTCGTCCCAAATTAGAACAAGGAAGAATCTTTTCGGGCGGAAGGTAAGATAAATAGTATTCATCATAATTTAAAATTACGTTAAATGTCAACAGTAACAACATTTTTTTTTAATTGTTTCTACTTTTTATAAAACTATTTTCTTTTTAATTAAAATATGGTATTTTAGAAATTATCAGTTGTTTTAGTACTAGTTTATAATTCATATTTATAAATCAGTTGTAGGTCCTATGAAATATGTAAGTATGTAACTATATAATCTCACATGTATCTTAATCCACAGTTAAAAACGAGTTGAGTTAATCGAGCTCAAACTCAACTATAGGTCATATGATCGTAGTATTATTTTGAGATTGGGTTCAAATGCAAACAAAGAGCTCGGAATATATAATGAATGTATCTCATGTTTAGAAATGATTGATAGTCGGATTTTTATCAAGTTTTCAGCTCCTCTAGTATTTATATATATTTTTTAAAAATCCAATTCAATATGGTTTGTTTAATATTATGGATGTGATCGATAAAACCATTGAAAGTTGGTAGCTAAAAGTTAATAAGTGAAAGTTATAGTTTTTATTCTTATATGAATGTTCTGTAAAATAGTTGAAAATTTTCAAGGATAATTATATGCAAATAACTTATCTAAAATATGTCATTGATTAAAAAGTAATTAAACCGGTTTATAATTGTAAAATTATTTTTATTAAACGCTACTTAACAGATGAATAATGAATTTTAAATGTTACAATATAAGATGTAAACCCTCCCATAAATAGTAAAGTAAATATAAAAAAATGTTACAATATAAGATGTAAACCCTGCCATATTACCAAATAAAACTATAAATACTAAATTATATATAAAAAGTTGATTTGTAGCATTTTTTTCACTGTAACATAATTAAATGTAAATTCCCCATATCCTCGGAATGGTTGGGTCCTATTTGGTCACTCTTTCTCTCTCTACACTCTCCTATAAAACCCCAAGACACCGCCTATTCCATTCAACTCACATCTTTTTTTTTATATATATATATTTTCCAATCCAAAATAAATGGAAGAAATCAATGGAATTGAAGAAGAAATCCAAAACCAGGCTACAGTCAAGGCTCTTTACAAAGCAATGGCTTCCGGAGATACCAAACTAGTCTCCGGAATCTTAGCCACCGACCTTGAGTGGTGGTTCCACGGCCCTCAAAATTGCCACCACATGATGAGGATGCTCACCGGAGAAGCTCCACACACGGAGTTCAACTTTGAACCCCGAAGTGTTACAACCATCGATGATCATACAGTGATCGTTGAGGGTTACGAAGGTGCAAACGTGTATTGGGTACATGTTTGGGTTCTAAAAGACGGGTTAATAACCCGGTTCAGGGAGTATTTCAATACGTGGCTCACAGTTAAGGAGTTGAGGGTGAGGCCGGTTGGTTGGCCACTTGGCTGGGCGGGGAAGGAGAACCGGTCCACTGTCTGGCGGAGCCAACCTCGAGATCTTTTCCGGCGGTCGTTACCGGGGCTAATGCTTGCCATTTGACAGTGGTTTAAAGTGGCCAACAACTGTGTTTATATCAGAATTATCTACGATTGTTGTGACATGAAAATATTTGCCAGAATTCAACTTCAATTGTATTAAATTTTGGATCTATATTGTGTATCATGAAAAATGCGTTTGGATTTATATTCCAGAAATGTATTATTACCTTTTATAATACTATGTTTAATGGACTACCAAAAAAACTACGATAAAAACTAAAGAACTACATTAAACTAGCTTTATAATATTATGTTTAGAACTATTTTATTTAGAAGTATTTTAGGTTTGCCATTAGAAAAAAAAAAAAAGACCTAACTAGGGAAATGACTTATAAGGGTAAAATTGCTTCAAAAAGAACATTAAAGTTTTGGTTGTTCAAATAACATCATCCAACAAAAAACTTTGTATAAAAAATACCAACAAAGTTTACGTTTTGTTCGAGCCTCACCCAATGGAAATCGGCATATGTCGGTTAAATGGAAAAAATTGACCTGATAAAATTAAGGTTGTGCTTGGCGCGACACGGCATGCTGATAAGCTAGCTTATTTTTCGAGCTTTTCTTATGTTGTCATATATGGTAAGGTAAAAAGTAGCTTATAAGCTAACTTTTTGAAAAGTTACTTAGACTAGCTTTTTAAGAATTTTTTTTAAAAATTTTCAAATACGCCATTTAATTAATTATAGAAACATATATTCTTACATGTTATTTTATGTAATTTTTTATATTTCAGCTAGTTTTACCAAACGTTATTTTTTATCAACTAGTTTTTCAGCTATCAACTAGCTTTTTATTTAACACCTAGTTTTTCAGCTATTAGCTAACAGCTAGCGTTTCAGCTAGTATGCCAAACATAGCCTAAGTAAGGAAAATTAAGCTATGACATGGCATAATATTATTCTTACATGGAAAAAATGACATGATCAATCTCAATATTTCAAAAAAGCAATCATTCAACCGGAGGGAGTGAAGTGAACCTCTTTAGGGTTTGTTTTTTAGGGTCGATCGAAGAAACCCTCCGTGGAATCCATTTCAAGAGCCTTGGTGCCCTTGGTGAGATCGATTTCTACTCACTCACTGCCCAAAATACCCCTCATGTTATGGTTCTGATGTAATTATGACGAAAATACCCCTGCACTACTACATTAGCAGCCCTTGTTGTCTTTTTATTCAGCTTTACGGGCCATTTTGCCTCTGCTTTATTACCATATTGCCCCAACATTATTACCATTTTTTCCTTCAAGTTTTTAGTAAGTTTATTCTTGTTTTTGTTGATTTTTGTATCTTGCTTATAACAACCCCTGTGATGTGTTGTTTTCTGCTGGTTAATGATTCAGATTGCACAGCACAATAGTATTATAGTATTTTGGGTAAACACAACTAAGGGTGTTGATCGGGTAAATTTTTCGGATTTTGGATAATTCGAATCGGGTAATTTGGGTTTTTCATATAAAAAACTACCCGTTACCTGAATCGAATTGAATTCAGGTAATCGGGTTTAGGTAATTCAGGTAGTAGGTTGGATTTGGGTAATTCGGGTATTATCCAAAAATAAATGTAATCAAGTAAATACGACGTGCTCTATTTTATAAAAACAAATGAGGCATAAACGAATTTACTCAAACTTTGAAATAAATAGGGTATTGCGAACAAAACCTACATGTATGAAATAAAAAGATGTTTAAATGTAGGTGATTAAAATAATATCAATACAAATTTCATACTTGATACTTTTTCAATAATGCTCACCAACAATCTATAATATTATAGTGAAATTTCTTATTTGTTCTAAATGATTCAGCTTGATAGTTTATCATGATTTCACCTTCTATTGTCTCCAAGATTACGTCCTTGTTTAATAAAATACAAGATATATTACGAATATAGTTAAAGTTAATAATATACTTCATATTATTACATGTAAAACATGTTGGTGATTTGTGTTCATTAATTGTATTTCAGTGTAATAGGTCTTGATGAAGATAAAAACAAGTAAGGAAGGTGCAGAGTGCACATTTGTTTAAATTCATTCAAGATTAAAAGTAGACTGTGATTTAGGGGCGATGCCCCTAAACGAACGGGGGTCCGGGGGCAGCGCCCCTGAGAGCAGGGTCCAAGGGGCGGCAGCCCCTGGCTGGGGTCAGAAATTTTTTATTTGGGTTATATTGTTGTATTAAAAATACATAATAAACTCAAATTTAGAATATTTGACCCATTTTTTGGCTTGATATTAATCCTTATAAAAAAAAACCCGGATTTATGACAGTTTTGACTGTTGCCAAACTGTTATATGACAGTTCTGACAGTTTTCAGACAAAGGAGGTATTTAACCAATTTTGGTCAGTTTTTTTGGTACCAACAAAATTCATACATCTCATTCTCTGTTCTGAATCTCTTCTGAGTCTTATCCAATCAAAGATTAGGGAGTACCACCCAAATACTTTGATTTGATAGTGAAATCACAATTCTCAGAATATCCAAGTTCCTTTATTACTCCAAAATTCTAACAAAACATCACTTCTCGAAACAGATTTAGACCATGCGCCTATATGAGATTTGATATGAACTTTATTTTTTTTTTTTTCTGTTACAACATTTTGAACATCATTGATTGTAAATTTCATTTCTCCCTCATGTACATTCTTAATGTTCATTAGGCCCTTCATTTTTAGAATAAATCAGGTATTTCGGGTATACCTGAAACCTTATACATGCACCCTATAGTAGATCTAATAAAAATTGGGTTACCCAAATACCTAAAAAGATATACCTGATACCCGCTTTACCCGACCCAATTTACCCGAATTGAAAACGGATCGGGCGGGTAATTCGGGTTTTGGTTATTGATGGTACTTGGTCACAACTCATTATTTTTCACAACATTTTACTATCTAATATTTTCCTAGATAAATAGGCATGACAATACAATAGTACTTTGGGCACAACACAATAGTAAACACAACGGTACGATAATACTTTGGTTACAACACAACAGGTCATGGTTCGTTATTTCACACAACAGTACAATAATACTTTGGACACTACATCTATCATGGTTCTCTGAACCGATTAACTTACTTCACAGACTTATTCTCAAGTCGGACTCGATTTGATAGGACCACTAGGGTCGGAATAATAGTTATCTTTATAGTCATTATCGAAACAAAGGAAATGAAAAAAATGAACAAAACATATTAACAAGTAGTGTCTTAGTAACCTTGTGAATCTTCCTGATCCAAGTGTGAGTCTTGTGCATTCGGTAGTATAGGCTTCTACTATCTTTCACACCTACTTATACTCGTCCCAAGAATTGCCTCACAGTTATCCAAGTCACCACACAAGAAAATCATATAGCAACTTAACACATCTGATAACATAACTAAGGATTATATTACTTTGTTAAAACAATTACAGTGTTATTCAAGTTCCCATGCTCTATACGTCTTACATTAGGCTATACAACATGATCCTATCTATATAGCTACCTTATATCTTGAACTTCAGATAAGTAGCTCTTCATTCTTGATTCTTGTAGTGTCATTTGCTCCATCAAGGAATGTCGTTGCCTTTGGCTTCGACAACGCATTCGGTTTTGTTGGTTCTTTCTTCTTTGGGTAGTCCTTCATTAAGTGACATTCTTCTATGTATTCAAAACATGCCCTCCCGTTGTACCTGCACTCATCAGCATAATGACCAGGCCTTCCATATTTGTAGCATGTCACTTCTTCTTTGCATTGCCCGAAGTGCTTCCTTCTTCACTTTTCACACCACTTTGCTTCGTTGATGTCTCCAGACCTCTTGTTGATGGGTCCGAACATTGAAAACTTACTCTTCTTATCGAAACTTGAAGATCCCTCAAACTTCCTTTAATCTCTAGTTTCCGCTTTCTTCAGACCTTTTTCCTTTATTTGGGTTTCCATATTCCTACTTGCCCAGATGGCTACTTTCAAAGTAGTTTCTAGCTTTAATGTTAGCCCATAATCTACTTATAGTCGAATAGCAAACTTGTTTACCTTGGAAAGTTCTGTAGGAACCAATTTAGGAACTAGCTTCATATTTTTAGTGAAAGATGCAACATACCCGTTAACACTCATCTTTCCTATCTTCAGGTTCTGGAACTCATTGTTGATCTCTAAAAGATCCTGTTCAGTGTAGTATTGCATCTTTAAATCCTCAAGGAAGTTCTCCCACGACATATTAATGGCTTCTCCCTTTGGCATAGTATCTGCCAATAGCTTCCACCAGCATAGCACTCTAGTTTTCAATTGTCTAACCTCTACAAAGGACTTCTGTTATTTACTGCAATCACAATTCTCAAACACCATCTCCATCTCGGAGATCCAATCCATAACTTCTACTGGTGTGGGCCTTCCATAAAGACTTGTTGGTTTGGAAGCCATGAAGTCTTTGTACTTGTAGCCATTCCTCTCAACCTCTTGGTCATGGTTGTTCCTTCTAATCCTTTGCGGTTCAACTTGGTCCACAGTTCAACTATAGCTCCCTTCTTTGAACTAACCCTCATTCAACACCTGTTCATCAATCGGTGCAGTGCTTCCCTCTTATTTCCTTGGAGTAGTTGTCTAGTCTGCTCTATTTCCTCAGCTAACACGACCTGAATCATTTCTTAGACTCCTACCATCGTGACTGGTTCAACTATCTGCACAACCTTTGGTGCACGTTCGATTATACGAGGCTCATGTTGTTGATTTCCATTAGTGTTCCTCAACCAGCCACGAGTTCTCACCATGACGTTTTGTACACCAAACTATCGTTCTTTGTACCGGAATCACAAGTATACTATGAGAAAGAAGGTTGTAGTTATTTTTAGACGCATAATCCACCTTATCAGTCAGAAAAGTTATATGTCAATTCTAATATAGTAATTAAACATTTAGAAGTCTGAACACATAAAATTTCCTAATCATGGTTGGCAACAGACCTTAGGTCTAATCAAGTATTAGCAATTTAGTCAACCTAAAGCATGATATAAATCATTTAGCACATAACAACAAATTAGGCATCTTATCCTGAAGTAAGTAGTGCTTGTGTAACATCCATAAATTTTACACCAAATTTAAATTTTTCGATCATAATAAAAATTAAATAGCATTGTTTACAAAAATGTTTTCAAATCAATATTCAACAGAGTGTCCCAAAATCATAACATAAGGATGAGGAGCGGTATGGTCACGCCTTCGCCTTGCCATGATCTCCTGAAGTGCCTGAAACAATAAACTGAAAATTGTAAGCCCGAGGGCTTAATGAGCTACCCCCAAAATACTAATACCACACTGACAATGCCATAACAGTAACAATCAATCAATCAACATGCATACTGGCCATCGGCTTAACTGGACCGCCCTACTAGGCCTACAGTCTATATGAATCTATCCCGAGCCTTTGGCATGACTGGTCCGCCTCGTGGGCCTACAGTCTCCCCGGACCACTCATAGGGTATGTTGGCCTTTAGCACAAAGCAGGACCACCTCAACCCAACCAATCAAACAAATAACCATGTGTGCATATCTATCATATACTGGCATATACAAACATCAAACATATCTATCACACTGATCATCAATCATAGAATTCTCTCGTAACTAGAGTACCGAACTAGCAGTTCACTAACATACCAATCCTTACGGATCATAAGAGAATAACATGCTGTCTACACTGATTCCGATCTAACAGATCATAACCACATGTAGCATACCATAACAATAACAACTAAAGGGATGGCCTTGGTTCCGTACACCCAATCGATATATTGAGGATAACTCACCTTGCAAATGTCGACTCGGAAGATAAACTCCAACTCTCGGATCACTCGACACAGGCTCCACCACCTATGATCATAGTACAATATACTCATAAGTCTTTAACCTTATAAGGTACTCCATAACCCACCAGTCAACCCCTGGTCAAAGTCAAAGTCCTCAGTCAAGTTCAATAGTCCATGTTGACCCCAACTCGCCGAGTACCCTCAGCTACTCGCCGAGTTCCTTGAAGTACAATCCAACTCGCCGAGTCATCGGGGTGACTCGTCGAGTTCCTTCGATCCTCGTTTAAACTTTAAGGCCACCCGTCGAGTTCCCTCCTTGCAACTCGACGGATACACACACATACATAATCCAGGGAAAACTCATCCGACTCACCGAGTTGTTCTTCAACTCGTCGAGTCTTATGGTAATCTTCATCAGACTCGCCGAGTTGTTCATCTAACTCGTCGAGTTCACGGCCATCTTCACGTGACTCACCGAGTCCATTCAGTCCTCTTTCCATACAGACTTGTTTTGAGCCATGCAGCGGCTCCAAATCACAGATCCAAGCTTCTAGGGCATGCTTATCATGTAAAGTTGCAAACTTTACGTGCATGCATGGCTTTAAAGGCTCTAAATGCCTATTTTAAGTTCCTAATGGAACTTCATGCTCAATAGGGACCTTAATCATGACCAAAACTGAAACTTTATGCTTCAAGAATCCAAGGAGGGCCCAGATATGAAGTTACAACCTCAGATCTAGCCCTTAGCTCATCTTTCCAACTTAATATCTCACCAAAAACCCTAAAACTCAACCAAAAGAAAAGATTCACAAGGGAAAAGGCGATGAGGTTACCTCCAGAAGATGATAACTGAGATAGGAGTTGATTCCCACACTCTACTTGCTCCAATCTCCTTTTCCTCCAAGCCTTATCCCTCCAAAGATCCTCTTTTCAAGCTTCAAACACACAATGGGCACACACACACACGCGCGCAGTGTTCTAAAAGGCGCGCCATGGCGTGAGCCGTGGCTTCACCGTTACGAAAAGCTTCATAAAGTTGCTGTTAGGCGTGACGCGTGGCAAGGCGTGATATGGCGCGCCATGGCGCGTTATGGCGTGTTATGACGCGTGTTTTTTCGTTTGAGACACAGTTTTTTGCTCTTTGTTATGTCTTTTCAAATCGGAGATACAAATATTGTGGTTTTTGTTAACTTTTTGTTATTAGTTATTGATCTAACACTTCTAACAAGTAGTTATATTTAATATAAATTTATATTTATGTGGTAATATAATTTTAAATTAATACAAAATCGCCGCCTTACATCACGCCTTGAAAAACGCCATAGCTCGCCATGGCTCGTTAAGCTTGAGGTTTGGCTTTTCCGCCACGCCACGCCTCATGCCATTTAGAACCTTTCACACGCGTATTAGGGTTTTAAGGGGCTCTCAAAGACTGCAAAGAGGCCAAAGGAGGCTGAGGCTCCTTTAAATAGAGGTGCAAACCCCGTGATTTAGGGTTTCATCTGCCAGCTCCTACTCGCCGAGTCCCAATATGGACTCGTCGAGTAGGTCACTTAACACGCGATCCCACCCCGCTGCTACTCGACGAGTAGGTCAACCAACTCGTCGAGTAGAGCTTAACCCAATAATTCTTATTTAAACAATACCTGAGAATCGGGGCGTTACAGCTTGTGTCAATTCAGGTATACTACCTAGAATAATATTGACACACACATCACGATCATTGCTTAGAAATTTAAGTTTAAGTATATAAATCTTTAATAATTTCTATTTCGCTTAAACTAATGCTCTAATATCAACTGTGACATCCACATTTTCATAGTAAGAAAACACCTTTTATTTAAGCTTATATTAAAATAGAGTATTCTTTATTTTGCGGAATTTGTCCCATAAAAAGTATTTCTAAATAAATGTTTTTCATTGATTTATTAAAGTTTGGTATGTCATAATTGATATAAGAAACATAAACATAAACGTAAATATTACTGGCCTTACAACATCTAATGGCCTACATTTCCTTTAATCTCTCATCAGATCCGAACATCATATACCTTCATATCGATACCTGTCATACAAAGAAACTAAGTGGGCCAGGTTAGGAAACCTGGTTAGTACATAGGATTTTCAACCTATAATATTATATTTTTAACTATATATTTTTCAGCAAAAAAATAACCCAGTTACTCGTTCCCATTATCATCACTCCCTAATCCTTAAATAATGATCTCGAGGGATCTCTCTTAAAGGATCTTTATCAGTAGCAATTATCATCTATCCTTCCTTAGACATTTAGGCACAACAGTACAATAGTAGTTTGGGCACAACACAACACTATGATAGTATTTTGGGTAAACACAGCAGTACGATGGTACTTAGTCACAACTCATTATTTTGCACATCATTTTACTATCTAATATCTTTCCTAGATAACTAGGCACAACAGTACAATATTACTTTAGGCACAACACACCAGTATCATAATGTTTTGGGTAAACACAGCAGTATGATGTTACTTGGTCATGGCTCATTATTTTGCACAACAAGTTAGTATCTAATATCCTTCCAAGATAACTAGGCCCAACAGTACAATAATACTTTGGTCATAGCACAACAGTAAACACAACATTACAATAGTACTCTGGTTACAGTACAACAAGTCATGGCTTGTTATTTTGCACTACCCTTTTTCCTAACTTACCTCGGTCTCTCGTTTTTTATTTTACTCAACCCTTTACTAACCTATCATAGCCTCTCATTTATTTTCACACAACCCTTCACGAACCAATCATATTTTAAGTATGATACAATATTTATATAGTTTATTCAATCATGTTGCACATATATATTAAACCCAGCTAAACAACACATATATCAGTTAAGCATTTAGAATACTTGTACTTATGTGTTAGCAGAAAGTCACTATACACTTTGTTGTTGTTAGGAATAAAATCATCTTAGATAGATTAGATTATAATAAGTAAAGTATTGCATGATATGAAAACAAGAACACAATATGGATCAAAAGATGTCGAATGATTAAAAACCACAACTTCAGAAGAACTCTATAAAGAATTGCTACTATAGAGGTGTACTAGGGTTACAAGGAAAAGATCAATCCAACGTTTTTAACTAAAGTTGCATGCATGCACTATTTATACTATAACCCTAATCATAAATACGGCTGGACAGGTCCATACCGTGAACATAATGGACATAAACAAAACAGCCCAATGACGCAATCTAATATACCCAACAATCTCCCCCTTTGTATCCATTAAGGCCTGAACCCTTCAGCCTTAGATTCATTTATGCACTTCATACACCTTTGGTATCATGGCAAAAAATTGCTTGGCGAACTTCAATGTACCAAAGAACCATATCTGAGAAGCACGTGATATCATCTTTCTTGTTGCCTCTAAACTTTCTCACTTGCTCCAAAATGAACTCAAGTAAGGTTGTGGTATAGAGATGCTTATCTGAAAGAGAAGCATCCTTTATGAAAGTCTGCTCCAGATTGTTCCCTAGCAGAATAAACGACGAACCAATCGCCATTGTAAAGCTTCCCTGGCTTTAACTTTTCAAAATCGTTAGGATTTTCTTTGAGAACAGCCAAAGTCGTCCTTTCAGACCTTAGGAGGGGTCTTGAGTCATAAAAATGTGTTCTTGAGGATTAGTTTCACTCCATACATGCTTTAGAGGGTCTTAATGCATTAAGATGTTGAGGGTTTGTGTTTTAATCACTTATTGTTCTTGCAAAGTCATAAAGTTGGAAACTTTATGACTCATAATGATATTTTAGCCTTGGATTTGACTTTGGACGTGGAGATTTGGAGCATTAAGCTCTTAATGGAAAAAGGGATGAACAGGGTGCGTATGTTGGGCGTACTGAGTGGTATGCTATACGTACGCGGTCAACGCCCCGTAAGTTGGTCAAACACCGAGTACGCCCCACATACAGAAGAATACGCCAAAGTGTACTCGGCTGAGTTGACTTGGCTGTGTTGACCTGGCTAGGTGTTGACTTTGACCAAGGTTGACTAAGTTTGACTTAGGGGTATTTTGGATTGTGTTTGAGAATTGGTCACTTGGTTGGATAGGTGACGGGTAGAGCTGAGATTCAGAGTTGGGACATCATCAACTATTGTTCAGACTGAGAGGCGAGTCTTCCTCACTGTACTTAGAAGTCGAAGGCACCATGGTCGGCCCATTAGAATCGATATCCTGTTATATGCTAGTATGTTATTATGTTGTAGAGATGTGTTAGATTGGTATCCTGTATATAGGATGTTAGCATGTGGTAGTGATCTATAATATGCCTGTTAGTCTGATGCATGGTTATATGTTTATCTGTATTGTGTGTGTCGACATGTTATCGTTAGTTGGGTTGAGGCAGTCATGCTTTATGCTGAAGGCCAAGATACCCGGGGCGGTCAGGATAGACTGTAGGCCCCGAAAGGCAGTCTAGTCAAGACGAAGGCATGATGAGCGGTCCGGATAGACTATAGGCCCTACAAGGCAGTCCAGTCAGGCCGAAGACCCGATGAACGGTTCGGATAGGTTGTAGGCCCTGCGAGGCGGTCCTGTTATACCGAAGGCTCGGTAGCAGTCCAAATAGGTATTAGGCCCTGTAAGGCGGTCCAGTCAGGCTGAAGGCTCTTTACGCATGTTGTTGTTATTTATAATTATATGGTGGTACTTTGGGGGAACTCACTATGCTTTGGCTTACGGTTTTATTTTATTGTTTCAGGTACTTCTAACGATCGCGGGAAGGCGAAGGCATGACCATACACATCCTCCTATTTTATGGACTTATGATTTTGGGATACTCGGATGTTGATAAACACTTTGGGAAACAATGATTTTGTAAACATTTTATGATTATTGGTTGTTTTGAAAAGTTAAACATTGTTGTGATTTTTGAGATGTTACATTGTTGGTGGTCATGATTAGGGCTGTGCGTGGGTCGGTTTGGGTCGATTTTGGACCCAAACTCAACCCAACCCATAAATGGTCGGTTTCTGGTTTTCAGAACCCAATAGGATCGGTTTCTCGGGTTTTGAGGTCGATTTGGGCGATTTTTCGGTTTCTTGGGTTCAACCCATACACTCATTGGTTCTGGGTTTAAACCCATGGGTTTTGGGTTTTAACCCATTTTCCATAAATGAAGCAACAAGTTAAATACTTCAAAAAACACCAAATTTAAGTTAAATACTTCAAAAAAAACATGAGTCTTACAACAAATAGTTTATTACAAGTTACAACCATAGCCCGAAATAGTCGATTACAACCAAAACACAATCAAGTATGGGTCAGTTTCTCGGGTTGGATGGGTCAGTTTCTTGGGGCAGTTTGTCGGTTTTAAGTATGGGTCGGTTTCTTGGGTTGGATGGGTCGATTTTTGGGTAAAAACTGAAACTGAACCCGATTTTTCGGTTTTTAAAAAATTCAAACCCTAACCGTCGGTTTTGCTTCGGTTTCGGTTTCTTCGGTTTTAATCGGTTTCTTGGTTTGGGTTTGCTCACCCCTAGTCATGACAAAAAAAGAAGACTACATGGATTAGGATTTTTTTTGCAAAGGCGGTTCCCATGATTAACAGTAAAACGGATGTATCTTACATTCCGGGAAAAAATGATGAAATAGAAGAATTGAGGGAGCTTGTTGCTAAACAAAAAAGAGAAAAATAAAGAGCTTATGGAAATAATGAAGGCCCAAGAAGGCCAACACAATGCAAGAGTCGAGCAGCTTCATAAACAACTAAATCGGCAATAGATATTATTAATGCTTTTAGAGAGCAATAAAACTAGTAGGTAATAAAGTGTTGATATGTTTATTGCAAAATATTAATTTTAAAGTAGCCATTTTCCATTTTCCATGTAATAAATAACTATTGTTTTATTTTATGATATAAATGTTATTTGATTTTTTGTTTTATATATTACTACAAAATAATTTGGATTTAATTTCTAAATAATTATCCATCCATGCCTATGGAATCGTTGCTATGGAAGCATGTCTACACAATTTGCTATGGAATATGCTAGATAATATACAACAAGAAATTTGTTAGGGATTCATCACCACAGAATTTGCTAGGTATTCATCACCTGAGAGTTTGCTAGGGATTTATCACCATGAAATTCACAATGAAATCCTACAACAAAATACACGACAAAATACCATCTACAACAGATTTCACTATGTTGGCACATTTGTGACAAAATGATTGTTTCCCGCACAAACCGTCGCTACGGGGTTTTTTTGGGACGGAAATCGGTTGTTGCAAATTACATCGCTATTTGTCTTTTGCAACGGAATTTCATATTTTTGTAACGGATTCCTTCCCTAACAAAATCGTGTTTTTATTGTAGTGATCCTATGTTATTAGAAAATATCTCTTGAGCATATAGATCAAACACAATGTTCTAATAAATCATTAATAACATGTGTAAACACATCAAAGTAGTGGGTTGGACTTGGGAATGCTAGTGATTAAATCTTGGAGTTGGACCATTACATAAACAAAGGTTCCAAAACCATAATATTCTAATAAATCATTAATAACATGTGTAAACACATCAAAGTAGTGGGTTGGACTTGGGAATGCTAGTGATTAAATCTTGGAGTTGGACCATTACATAAACAAAGGTTCCAAAACCATAATATCATCTAAACACGTGTGAACCATCACATAAGTACCAAGAGAATCGTTTGCAAGACTTAACCCTAATGTGAAGGATTTCTAGAATTTCATTCACAACACTTTAGACCCCACACTTGTCACCTTATTGGATAGCCTAATCACACCATAATGTCTGGACCACAGAAGTCTCACATAAAGTCAAAAACATAAGGATGCACAAGATCTTGATCAAAATCTCAAATAGTCTTAAAAACATTGATAAACATTTAAAAGACTCAAATTTCAAAAATCATTCTCAAATAATTTAGATACAATCAAGTTTGTGAAAATTTTTCGGCGGTTGACTGTCGTTAACCGATTAATCGGACTAGGCGGCAATTAATCAGGGATTAATCGGGGACCCTGAATTATTAATAAAATTACTTAAAAATTAATATGTCCTAAAAATAAGTATTTTTAATTTTGAATTTTTGAAATTTTAAAATTTTGAAAATTTTAGTATAATATTTTAAAATTTGAAAACTTAAAAATTTAAAATTTTGGTGTAATATTTGAAATTTAAAAAATTTGAATTTTTTTAAATATTTTCCACCGAGGACCGCCAATGACCGTCAAGCTCGAGTTTGACCAATTTTGACTAATTTCCGCCAAGCATCCTGATCGTAATTGGTTTAATGCTGCCAAGCGATTAATCGGTCGTTAAAACCGATTTCTGCAATGCTGGATACAATAAATGGGGATTTAAAAGATGTTCACACATAAAATATCAATTTCAAAAGGTTAAGTAAGGAATAATCATAGCACAATATTTAATATTAATGAAAAAATTATACATATAGTATTTAACACAAAGGAAAACATCAAAATACAATGTCATATAGTAGACATGTAGATAGAGGGAAATATATTCACCCTTAGTCCCCTAGAAAATCCTTACACTCTTCTCTCTTCAAGAGTTGTGGGGTGGGCATAATAGTTACCTAATTATTACAATATTTTGATAAAATACATTAAGTCGCTAATTAAGCTCTTAATGCCTAATATGAAATGTTATTATTCTACAATCATCGTAACGTTTATCGAAGAACATAGGCTAAATCAGATTTGATTTGGATTATGTATGCAAACATTATATTTCTTTAACTTTTTGATACATTTCAGTAAAAAAACAAAGAAATTTACAAAATCACTACTAGAAACAGATGTATCAAAGTTGGATAATTCTCTCAAAAATCCATCACTAACGGCCTAAAACGTGATATTCGTAAAAAAAGTCGTAGGTAAAACGTTTGTTGCTGGTTTATAGTTACAAAATTTAAGAGGGACTTTTTTTCCTTAGTGGGAGGACTAATTCCAAAATTGTTCATCGAATTTCAGATTTATTTTAGAAATTCAGAAATCGTGTTTTTTTTATCCGGAAACCGGAATTTCCATCTGGAATGTTAGTCAAAAATATATTTTTTTTTGTCTTGAAGAAATACTTTTAATGCATCATAAACATAGTCCAGGATGTCTAGAATTGCTTATTCCGAACAAAAATGTAATTTTTGCAAAATATATATACTTTTACACTTTCAATTAAATTATTCATTCATGGGGCCATTCTGCTCGATGTCTCTAGTTTTAGTAAAGGAAAAATATATACAAACATAATTATTTATCTACAAGCATTCATAGTATTTGTTTTATCTGCGCATATATATATATATATATATATATATATATATATATATATATATATATATATATATATATATATATATAACCCTACATTTTCATATACCTTTCACATTAATGTAAATATCCGATTTTTTTTAAAGAAAAATTATTGGTTGTTTTGTGACATGACATTTATCTTTTTTGTTTTTTAAGTTAACATTGAAACAAAAATCAGTGATGTTGTCTTTTGTCTAAAGTAAAACATAATAAATATATCATTTACTCAACCTTCATTTACTCAAACAAAAATGAGTGACATTGCTTATTTGTTTTGTATATCAACCTAAAACAAACAAAATAAATGTTTTGTTAAGTAACTTCTTTAAAAAATAGATATTTGATTAAAGCTGAAAGGTAATTAAAAATGTAAGGGTTTTTCTATACATAAACAAAATATTGAATGTTAGTAGATAAATGATTGTATATTTCTTCATTTTGTCTTTTTAGTAAACTGAAAATTCTTTTTAAAATTATGAAAAGTTTTATTACTAGGAAACAAGTTTGATAGATGTAAGAGTGACGAGTTTTGTTATTAACGTTCTTAGGAACCACATTTCGTCTAATACTATGTTGAATGTTTGGTTTATTCAATGATAATGATATATGTATAGGATCTTTTCTTAGAAAATATAACATCTTATTTTGGCACGTAGTGTACTAAGCGCTTTTGTAAATTGTTATTGATCAAACCACTTGGGTTAGAGTTAAATTAACAGAATAAATTGCCAAAAAAGTTCAACTTATTTTATTCAAACTATCATATAGAAAGAGAAGGTAGTTAATTTTTTATTGTAAAGAAAAAGAAACTTATATACTTTTACTACAAATAGCAACATATTTAAAGACAAAATAATATTTTGTGCATTATCTTATATGCTGTCGAACATCTCAAGCTATTGGATAGGTCATGCTGTCACGAACAACCCACAAGTATTTGTCACGTAAACTTTTGATCAGCTTTTCCGGCCAACTCAAGCTATCAAATAGTTTTGATGTCTAGAAGAATGGTTCTTAACTTCTTGAAACTGTTTTTAAACTGTCATTTGTCATTTGTCAATTATAGGTCGGAGTCATTTGTGCTTTCCTATTTATACCTAAAGACAAAATAATATTTTGTGCATTATCTTTTATTGAATGGTAAATTAAGAATAGTGAAACATATACGATCCATTAAGATTAAGGATTCATTTGATTATCAAAATGATTCTGTTTTCCTCCATAGTTCTAACCATACTTATATTTTGCTGTGAATAGACGCATATACAAGCATTTTTACAAAAAAATAACAATGTATAATAGTATTAAAATTGTAATCATTTCTACAAGTTTTAGCTTAAATATTGCTATTATATGCAAACTAATCTAATTACCTTTTGGTATCCTTTTGAATAGCAGGAAATGAATTAATGAAAATGGTGGTCCTTGCAATTTTTAATTTCAATAATTACAGTTTTGATCCTTCTAACTTATAAATTGCATTAAGTACATGTTTGTTCTTTATAGTTTTAAATTTATTATAAATATAATTTTGGTCCTTATAGTTTTATATTTACCAGTTTGGCCCCTATAGTTGTTAATATGTATTAATTCAGTTTTAGTCCCTATAATTTCTAATTTAGGATAATTACAGTTTTGGTTCCATGTAGTTTTTATATTGCATTGATTACGAATTTGGTCCATGTAGTTTTTTATTTATATTAGTTACAACTTTGGTCCTCACAGTTGTTAATTTGGAAAATTAATGAATTACACTTTTTAGTCCATTTGGTTTTTATGCATTAATTACAATTTTGCTCCATATAGCTAATTTGCATTATGCACATTTCTCTGCTTCTAATCCAAACTTGGAAATTTTTATATGGATGTTCGTTATGATTAGCAAGGATTATATGTTTGGTCCTTAGACCGTCAAGTCTCTTCTATTAAAAGTTTTAAAAATGACTGTTTACCTCCATTTTTATCATCTTTTTTTATTGTAAAAAATCATTTATTCTATTTGTAAGCAAAAAAGTTTTTCTTTATTTTGCGTATATGTAACCCAAATATATATATATATATATATATATATATATATATATATATATATATATATATATATATATATGAAATTTTTTTTGCCACATGTCATCTTCTTTTTTATTTGGACACTTGACATTTTCTAAAGTTTTTAAATTTTCTATTTTTCACTTGTCATTTTATTGTATTTTTCATTTTATTAAATTAAAATTTCACATTTAATATGTAAGGTAATATATATGTAAAGTATTTATTAGAAATGATTTATATCTACCCTAATAAATAAAAATGTTATTGCCACTTGTCATTCTCTCATTTAATTGGCCACATGTCATTTTGTCATAATTTTGAAATATCTTTATTTTCCACTTGTCAATTACTTCATTATTCATTTTCACTATATCATTAATTTAGTTTTCATAAATTAAACATACTATAATAACTATTAATTTCAAATTTCAAATTTGAAATTTCAATTTCAATTTCAAATAAATGTACACTTTAAACATTTGTATTTAACATTTTATTATAACAACTCGTTAGTACACGGGTCTAACAATTAAACACATAGTTTTAGATAATTTATTTTTTGCATGTTTTTTTCATAATTTTTACTTATTTCATATTTCAAATTCAAATAAACTTCTCATTTAATCACTCATATTTAACATTATGTTTTAATTAACCCGTATAATATATGAGTTTCACAACTAGTATGTAATGTATTCAATACATTAAAGTTTCAATAATTTTAATAATTTAAAATTTTTCTTATTTTTTTTATAAATTCAAACTTTTTAAATTGTTAAAATTTCATAGTTTTTTTAATTAAACTCATGTAAAACATGGGTCTCACACCTAGTATATATATATATATATATATATATATATA
The DNA here is from genome assembly GCF_051521515.1 of Lactuca serriola. Lineage (NCBI taxonomy): Eukaryota > Viridiplantae > Streptophyta > Magnoliopsida > Asterales > Asteraceae > Lactuca > Lactuca serriola. The sequence goes on from NC_136416.1 coordinate 42,914,976, forward strand.
TATATATATATATATATATATATATATATATATATATATATATATACACAAGTAATCTTACATATCAATACTATTTTTTATGTGTTATTTAGTGGAAAATTTAAGATGACTAAACCCGAAGCAACATACGAGTCATCATCATTTGTTGCTAATATAGACCAAGAAACACAAATACATTTTTATTATGTGTAGAATACAAAGTATATGTTCATATTGACAACGACAATAAAATACTATACTTTTCCCGCAAATTGTCCAGATTAAGAATACAAAGTTGAGATCATTTGTGATCCATATACTATCAACACTTTACAAACCGTTATTAAAAGGTAAATAAGTAAAATTGTAAATTAGTACGTCAATAAAGAATATTAATTATGTCTTATTGAAAAATAAGATATTGTATTATTTTGAGTTGGAGAGAACAACGTTTTTGTTCCTTCTCCTTGGAAGGAGAAGAATGCAATATATGGTGCGAATGGCCCACGAGTTATTATAATAATGAACTTCGATCACACGAGCTTGATTTAGCAATTGAAAGTTTCTGCCGCACTATTGTTAAATATTGTTATTTAATTTATTAGAATGAAAACCACTAATGTAATGCGATGGATGGAATTAAAATGAATATGCTTTCTTATTTTATATATATATATATATATATATATATATATATATATATATATATATATATATATATATATATATATAATTTCATAAAAAGTCATATTGTAGTTTGTATTCTATTTTATAATGAAATGAAAAGATTTAAGAATATATATATATATATATATATATATATATATATATATATATATATATATATATATATATATATATATATATAGGTTCATTTGAGACCATGTTAATTTTATGAAACCGTGAGACGTAATTTAAAAATAATTTTAAAATGCAAAATAAAAAAAATTCGAAAATTCTCTTTTTAATTATTATTTTCGTCTTTTTATTTACCTAAAAAACATTAAAACAATAAAAAAAAAATTACCATTTTTTTCTTTGAAAAATACGTAAATATTCTAATAGAATATTACAATGTAAATATTCTAATTTGATTTTTTAATTGTTATAATATTCTAGTATTCTAATACATTTGTCAGATTTATAAAATATTCTAATATTCTACTAGATACTACTAGAATATTTCATAGATATTTTAAAAAACGGTAATTTTTATTTTATATTTATTTTTTTGGATAAAAAGTGATGAAAATAATATTTTAAAAAAATTCAAAAATTTTCAATTATTTTGCATTTTAAAAATATTTTTTTATTTACAAAATGAGTGGCTATGATTGCGTCTCACAAATATAGTGCTCTCACATGAACCTAATCATATATATATATATATATATATATATATATATATATATATATAGAGAGAGAGAGAGAGAGAGTATGTGTGTGTGTCTGTGTGTGTTAGGTTCAAATGTTTCTCCTATCTATTATGTGTATTTAGAATTGATTATAGACCAATTATTTTAGTTATTTACTATCTATTATAGACCAATTATTTTAGTTATTTACTATCTATTATAGACCAATTATTTAATTAATATTTATTAAAAATAACTAAAATGATTGGTTCACAATCAATCATACATGCACACAATAGATAGTTGGAACACAATAACCTAACCCTATATATATATATATATATATATATATATATATATATATATATAGAGAGAGAGAGAGAGAGAGAGAGTATATGTGTGTGTGTCTGTGTGTGTTAGGTTCAAATGTTTCTCCTATCTATTATGTGTATTTAGAATTGATTATAGACCAATTATTTAATTAATATTTATTAAAAATAACTAAAATGATTGGTTCACAATCAATCATACATGCACACAATAGATAGTTGGAACACAATAACCTAACCCTATATATATATATATATATATATATATATATATATATATATATATATATATATATATATGGAAAACAAAAATACCCTAAAAATCATAAAAATGCATAAAAAAATACTTAGAGATTACAAAACTTTTTTTTTTCAATTTTTATAAAAAAATCGTAGGTTTTTTAATAAATTCGCTGAAAAAAACAAAAATCAATTTTTTTTTTTTTAAAAAATCAAAAAAAAAATCAACGAATTTATTTAAAAACCTGCGACTTTTTCATAAAAAAAAAGTTTTCTGATCTCTAAGTATTTTTTTAGGGTTTTTTATTTTCCATAGAACCTATATATATACTTTTTTATTTCTTGATTTTCTTTTATTATTCTTAAAGTAACTGAAAATTTAGTTTTCTTTTTAATTTGATTTTTTATAATATTTAAATTTGTATTTTAATAAATAAAAATTTCACTTAATTATAATTGAATGAATGTATTAAGTATATCGGTAAAACTATATATTATGTTTCTTTGAACACGTTTAATTGAACAAGAGAAATATCGGGTAGACCTGATTGTGTTTCTCCGTTACTAAGAATATGAGCTGACTGATGAAGTAGATGAGCAATAGATGGTGTAAATCTTTTGATGCACCACAACATATAGATGACATAATCAAATCAATATTTCCTTAAAAGAACAAAAGCTGATAAAAATCACAAACATCAACCTTCATTAATGTTGGAAACGAGCAAAATGTTTTGGTGGTCAACGTGGATTCTCAAACGACAGGGGAGATGTCAATTGTCAAGTGGTAAAGTTGATAACCAATTTGTTCAAAAATCTGCTGAGGAGATCGGAAATTTCAGCCCATTGTCCAGCCAAACAATTTGAGCTCGTTGTCACTTTCTAGGCCTATTGTGGCCCATTGGGTGGAGGAGGCATTTTTGGCTTCTCAACATTACTTTTGATAACATTTATTATCTTCAAGACACAAGTATATAAGAATAGATTATCGGATTTGTGTTTAGGTTTTATTTCAAACTAGAAATTGCCCTTTATCATTTCGTGGGAGATGCATGGAAGGTGTTGTTTACTGTGTTCTAGTCGAAAGTACTACTATTCATTATTTTATCGTTTTGTGTGTACGGTTTACGTAGGGCAAACTTGCCGACATAATAAAGTCTATGATTCAAACCACAAACATGACAATATGCAAAAGTTGAAGGGGTAGGAATTTTGTTGTTAAAATCTGAGGGGGTGAAATTGACATTTTGCAAAGTATATGGGTGGAAAGTGCTATTCTACAAAATAAAGGGAGGAAATTACCAATGTATGAAAGTCTAGGGACCAAATCAACCAACAAAAAAACTTTTGTGGCCAAAACATGAAATAAAAAAGTAGATTTCTGGCCAAATTATAAAAACACAAAACTATACTTATTATTCATAAGGAGGTTGCTTTTTATTAATAATTGGTGATGCTGTGACTTTGGAGACTACAATGTAGTTTGCGACCCAACTGAGAGGTATGGATTAGTTTTCTGCCAAACAAATTGCCAATTTTTTAAATTATTTTATTTAAGAAACGAGTTTGGTGGATGTTCCATAGGAGTTCAAGCTTTAACATGATCTAATAAATGGGGAACTAGATGAGCAAAATTAAAAGATTCTTGATTTCAGAAAGAATCGTTGGTTTGTTTCCTAATTGCATTCCAAAAATGGTCAGATCATAACTGTATTTTGCTTAAGCAATTGGTGATCGATTATTGTTAAACTTCTTTGACTTGTAGTTCATGATGGAGGGATTGAAAAGGAAGTACAAACTTCTCGTGGTTTTTATAAAAAAATGTGGTGGATAATAAAATGAATTACTTAAAAAAATAATTTCTTAAAAAAAGTTGAAATGTTGGCATGCAGATAGAGAAATACCTAACGGGCTACACAATATTTATCAAGAAGTGGATTGTCGAGATAGATAATCAGTTGGATGTAGGGCTCTCTTCTAGGGATGATAAGAAGGAAAGAGGTCGATTAATACAAATTTTAAACGATATCAAAAGAACTGAAATGAAGAATTCGTAGTTTTCTTTACCTTTAAATTTGGTGCTTTTTAATATAATCGTCTAACTCATGAAAGCACTCGTTTGAGTGACTTTCTTTGGATTCAGCTTTGGTCGTAGAAATCCCTAAAACTACAGAAGAAATTAAAAGAACGATGTGTAGTTATGGAAGTAATAGAGCCTCGAGCACTAGCGACTTCAATTCTGATTTTATTAAGAGATTTTGGGATATAAAGGGACAAAATATGGTCAATCTTATTATGTCATTCCAACATTATGGGTTCATAATGAAAGGTTGCAACTCATTTTTTATTAAAATAATACCAGAAACCCAAAGATAATAGTAATAATTCAAAAATATTAATCAAAATTTAAAATATTAATCCAAAAAACATGTCCTATTACTTTTTATTAAACAAGATATTATAATTGATTATTTTTGAATTTTGATATGGGCTACCTATGTAGATGTTTGTAGTGGATTTGTTGGGTTTGGAAAGTATTTCTTCTACCTTAAAAAAATTTATATACAGAGTGAGAAACTCATATAGCTTAAATTATTTATAAACAATTTTATAAATATGCAACTTCTTTTAAATTGTTAAGTATTATTATTTTGAATTGAAAACAATAATAACAAATGTGAAATTACCATATACAAAGTAAAAATATACAAGCAAATATTCATAATTTCAATGTTAAAAGCATCATCATCTCATTCATCTCCACCCTTAAATAATGTCATTAATACTATTTTTTCATTTAAATGCATTTAAATGTATTAGTAACAATATTAATAATAACAAATTCAACAAATAGTATTTTTATTTATAATAATAATAATAATAACGGTTTTGTTTGTAGAAAAGTCCTAATATTTTTGTTTACAGAAAAGTAATAATATTTTTTGTTTATAGAAAAGTCTCAATATATTTGGTTAATTTACGAAATAGTCCCAAATTAATTTGATATCGGTTTCGACAGGCCAAAAATGGTCAAACTGCAAATTTTTGCCGGTTTTTAAGATTTTTTCGTTTAAAAAAAATCTTGCGACTAAAATATAACTTTTCTATAAATATTGAGACTTTTTTGAATATTTTCCTGCAAATAAAGAACACGAGTTGGGACAAAAAAAATAAGAAAGAATAGTTCAAAAAAGATTGGACTGAAGAAAAGACCGTCTGATACCAAAATATATATATATATATATATATATATATATATATATATATATATATATATATATAATAAACAAAAAAAAATCTGTATCATTATAAAACCGGTCCCAGAAAAAACAAAGCCATTTCAAAATAGTATGAAACCACTAATAATATTTGTTTAAATTTCTGGTAGTAATAGACTCTTTGGGAATATGAATGGGCCCCCTGTGTTGGGCTTACTTAATTAGCGTTATGGGCCATCGTATGTTAGGGCATAGGCCTTTAAGTATGTTATGGTTCTTTTGGACCTGAGACAAAATATGCCCAGTTGGCAGTTGCCCACCATATTGAGTTTGTTTACATACTTGGCATTTGGGATTACTTGTAGAATAATTTTGGCTAGTAACTCTTTAAAAAAGTCAAAAAAAAAAAATGTTTGGATAATAAAAAAGTCCATTAATGACTTTTGCATAGAGAAAAGCAAAGGCTTTCAAAAAGTCATAAAAACATGATTTTTTGTAACTTTACATGTAAAAGTTAATATAAATTTTTTTTGCTAATCCAAACATTTTTTAAAAAGCTCATTTCACAAAAAGTTTTTTTTATTAAAAGTCCTACAAAAAGGACTTTTGATGTTGAAAAACAATGTCAAACACCCCCTTGGATAAAAATTAAAATGGCTGTATTGGAGACTTGGAGTAACACGTAATTGTTACGATTTTTAGTATGGTTTGATTTAAACATATTGTTTATTTTGATGTTTATAAATAATAAAAAGTGTTAATATTATAAAAAGGGAGCTGATTCGTACACAACGATTTTTGGCCATCCACAACAATTTTATATAAATTGACAAATTTACCCTTTTTTATATTTTACACTTTACCCCCTTCCCCTCAAATAGTCTAAAAAAAACCCTACCTAAGTATTAGACGAACGACTCCACACACGACAATTCAATTCCCACAATTGATTTTGCCATCTCTAGCTTCCACAGCCGCCGATCGTCGCCGGATTGTTCCACCGCCGTCCTATTTGTCGCCATTGCCGGCTTGCTCCACTGGTGTCCCACTGTTCTGTTATCACTTCCGGCAAAGGTACAAACAAAACTCCAAAAAAAATAGTCTACGGTTGTTTTCTAAATTTTATGGAATTATCATCGATCGGTGGGTTCGTCTCTTGTGGTGCTCTATGAAATTATCAATATTATACATCTTTTTTTAATAGACGAAGCTTTATGATATTCAATTTGAGTGGATTTACATTGTTTTGCATATTGTATTTCGTATATGAATATTATGTGTTCAACAAGAAGATATATATGTGTATTGAATTGTTATATTACACCGTTCCATATTATTGTTTTGACACTTTGTTTTTGTTGATTAGCTAATGCAGAATATTGATTTGAACTTCCAGATTTGTTGAATAAATGGAATTGAATGAAAAAGACTATTTAACTACTTCAAAATTTGACTCGTGTGACGATTTATTAAAAAGTGTTCGAGAATTTTATTATTCTAAAGGATATGGGATATCTATTCGTGGTTCAAGAAAAGACAAGCACGTGATTTTGCAATGTGACAGGAGCGGTTCATATCGAGATATACGAGGTATTGCAAATAAAAGAAAAAAACTACCACATCTCGTTTGATCGATTGCCCTTTCAAGATTGTGGGCAAAAAATGTAGTGATGGACCTGATGGTGATGGCACTTGGACATTTAACGTGAAGGACTTGACACATAACCATGAGCCATCTACGGACATATCTGGGCATCCATCGTTTCGTCAGTTGCCATCCGAAAGAATAAAAAGTGTTAAAGAGATGACCAAAGCTGGAATTCCCCCAAGACAAATTCTTTCATCTTTACGTCAAAAACCCCAAATCTACCGGCCATCTCTAGAACTATATATAATGTGAAGAAAAATATATGAAAGGAAAATTTAGGGAATCGGCCCATGATCAACGCATTATTTGAGGAGCTTGAAGAAGGTGGTTTTACATATGATATTTCACATAATTCGGAGGGGCGTATATCTCGTTTGTTTATTGCACACTCTTTGTCGATTAAACTTGTCAAAGCCTTTTCTGATATCTTTGTGATGGATTGCACCTACAAAACCAATAAATATAACATGTCACTCCTTGATATCATTGGTGTTTCATGTTTCAATACATCCTTTTATTCTGGGTTTGTTTTTTTAGAAAAAGAAGATGAAGAAAATTATTCTTGGGCATTACGTGCATTTAAGGAGATTATTGGACAAGGTAATCAACCATGTGTGATTATGTCAGATAGGGAATTGGCGTTAATGAATGACATAAAAAATATTTTTCCTACAACGACAAATCTTTTATGTGTTTGGCATATTGAAAAGAACGTATTGGCAAATTGCAAGAAATATTTTGGACGTGCCGAAGATTTTGATATTTTTATGTCAAGTTGGAATAATGTTGTATACTCGACGACGGAAGATCTCTTTGAGAAAAATTGGGATGAATTTGAGTCAATGTATATAGAGAAGAAAGATGCACTTGAGTACATAAAAAAAATATGACTTCCTTGGAAAGAAAAGTTTGTTAGTGCTTGGACCGATAAGTACTTGCATTTTGGCAATCGGTCTTCATCAAGAGCTGAAGGTGCTCATGCCAAACTTAAACAATAGTTGCAAGTTTTTATAGGAGATTTGAGGGAAGTGAAAGAGAAAATTTGTCTTGCAGTCGAGCATGAATTTAATGAGATTAAAGTGAAACTCTCAAGTGAGAAACTTCAAGTTCCTCACTATTGCAATATGCCATTTTTTAGAGAGCTTCATTCTCATATTTCTCACTTTGCCTTGAAGGAGATATATAGGCAATATGATGTTGCAAAAGATGGTAATATTTATATTTTTTATTACATTTATTATTGTTTCTTAACCTTTATTATTTACCCACTTTTATTAATTATTTAGTATTTTTTAGGTATTATAACTCCGTGCACCGGTCACTTTATTACAACTATGGGTCTTCCATGTGCTTACAAAATAAAATATTGGCAAGGAACTACTTTTTCGTTGGATTTAATCCACCCTCATTGGAGGATTGACACGTTATCGTTAAATGTACAAAATGATTTGCATGGTGAAGGCATCGATCGATTCGATGAGTTGCTTAATGAGTTGCGCTCAACATATCAAAGGTGGCCCTTAAATAAGAAAGAACATGCTCTTTCAGTGATTACAAAACTTGTGAACCAATCTGTCACCGTTTTTGAGCCCATGATTCAACGACCAAAAGGAAGACCTCCAAAATCAAAAAAGAAAAGAGGAATAACGTCCACAACACGAGATCCTTCAAGATTTGAATTGGTAGAGTCATCACAAAGCCGCAATAAAGTGGATGATGAAAATAGCTTAATTGATTTAAATGTATATCCATTAGATACCTTTGATTTAGATGGTTCTTTTTGAATTTGTCATAATTGTTTTTTGGATAGTTATTTGGTTTTTTATTTTGGATGGTTGCTTGATAATTTGTTTGGTAAAAATTTTGCAGATATAAATAATCTCTTTATTTTAGAAGTTATTATTAAATATTGTTTTAGATATTATATAATACACTTTTTTATTTGAAAAAAAAAATAGTAAACCAATTTACAATGAGGTTTTCTAGCATAATTTTAAGTGAACAGTGAAACGAAATTTTGGAAAGAAATTATATACATGGAAGAAGAAATATATTAATTTAGTTAGAGGGGGTAAAATATAAAGTTTGATAAAATAAAGAAAAGGGTAAATTTGTCAATTAATAAAAATTTGTTGTGGATGGCCAAAAAAAGGTTGTGTATGAATCAGCTCCCTTATAAAAAGGGCAAATTACAATAAAAACATGATATATTGCCAATTTTACGGAAGCACATATAATTGATTTGTTATATTAAAGTAACTCTATTTTGAAAAGAAATTTCACTACGACGACATTGACATTCTATTGCCGGTTCCATTGTCAAGGTAACATTTTTTTAAAGGAATTGTATGTTGAAAAATTTTTCAACTTCGTAACCTCATAACTAATATTCAAACTTAGATTACCTATGAAAAGATGATTAACAAGTCTTGTTCGATAGAGCTTAGTATGATAAACCAAAATTATCAAACAAATAGACAAACAAGTCATAATCATCACTAGGCGACAACCCCAAGTCTCATTTGGGACCCCAAAATTAATTTTGTTTGATATTATATATATATATATATATATATATATATATATATATATATATATATATATATATATATATATATATATATATATATATATATATATATATAGTTGAGTTGGTTAGAGGGTCATAGATCCATGATTCTTCTTATAATCATTTTTTTAATTAACATACAGAATTTCCAATTCTTTTTTGTAATACAGAGGTGCTATATATTAACATGGCTGGTAATGTTTCTTCAGCTGACATACATATATAATACTAAGGTTATCATATTTAAATTACACAAAAATTGTAGTTGAAGTGGTATTTGTATATATAACTTTTTTTTTTTCATTATCGTAGATTGAGTATTTCTAAATCTATCAATTAAAACAATGTGTAAAGTTTTTATATATAAAAAAATTCAAATGTATTCAGATTGAGTATACATATTAGTTATTCAACAAATTCAGATATTACTTTATTAAACATTTTGTTAATTTCAACTCAAACAATGTCATATATAAGTTTTTATATACCATGTGAAAACATTTTCATTGTCATAGATATTAAGAAATACTGCAAGACAAATTATTATACTAGTAAGTGTAAAACTCGTCTAATACACGAGTTGATTAAAAAATTAAATATCAAAATGTAATAATAAATATTTTTTAAAATAAAATTTAAAAATAAGGAATGAAAAACATATTAATTATAATTTATTATCACATTTATTACATTTAATACTTTATATATATATATATATATATATATATATATATATATATATATATATATATATATTATGTGAATTCAATTTTAAAAATTGAAAAAATCTAGAAATTGACATGTGGCAAAATTGGTCTTAATTTATTATATTAGACTATATTAAATCACTAGTTGTTAGACCCGTATACTATACGGGTTGATTAAAACAAAATATTAAATACAAACGATTAAACGGTAAGTTTATTTGAATTTAAAATTTGAAATAAGTAAAAACTATGAAAAAAATTAAATAATATAAACATGCAAAAAATAAATTAAAATTATGTGTTTAGTTGTCAGACTCATGTGTTAACAAATGTTAATTATAACAAAATATTAAATATGAAGGTTTTAACTGTAAATCTATTTTAAATTGAAATTAAAGTTTGAAATTTGAAATTTGAAACTAATATAGTCATTATGGTATATTAATTTATAGAAACTAAATTAATGACATATTGACAAATGAAAAATGAAGTAAATGACAAGTGGAAAATAAATATCTCAAAATTATGATAAAATGACATGTGACATAATGCATGAGAGAATGACATGTGACAAAATTATTTTCATTTATTAGGAATGATATGCTACTTAAGAACAGTGAAATTTAGACACTTTAGGTATTGGCCATAATAATTTGGGGAGGTTGATAGTTTTAGTCATCGGCTTAGATTTATCCGTCTGTGTTGTAATCGGTCTCCTCAGCCTTCTAAAGCCATTCAAGAAAGACAACCTCCTTCCTTTGTTCTTCACAATTGAGACCGGAAATGCTCTTACCACCACCGCCCTATATGGTGGTGCTCACCACCACCACCATATACCCCGTTAACCACCGTCGTACCATTATATAATTAAAGTTTAAAACACATATGGACCCGACTCAAAATTTTCAGCTCCGGATAAGAATGATCAGCTAAATGGATTTCCTCGGCTTCAAATTGGAGGTGCTTAACTGTGGCATCTTCCTATTGAAGTCAATATCATCATCACCATTCGTCATATATCTATTCAAGTTTTCAGGAATTTGGTGAAGTCGGCACCACCATCTTCTCTACTTGTCGCCCCAGATAAGAGTTCACATAAGCTTTTGAGTATATTCTTTCTCTGTCTTATCTTCATCTGTTTCAGTCACTACTGCACACCAGTTGATACAAAATCAGATGTGGATTTACATGTCATGTTGAAGGTAATGTCGTTTTGTATGTGCTCTTGCTCATTTTAGCTGTGAAAAGGGTAATCCTTAGATTATTTTTTCATATATCGAATATTTATTTTCTATATGTTTTGAATGGAAATTGTAATCGAGAACTCAAATTTGCACACAATAGATTTTGTTTTCTATTCTTGTCAGGTTTCTTACAAATATTAAACTCACTTTACAATTTTATTAAGGATGCAGTGCACATCATGTGCTCAACAAAATGTCTCAAACAATGTTCCAACCTTCTTTTGAAAAGGATTAGTTTGCAGCTTCAAAGGGCACATAAGTGAAATGGCAAGGTGTCAGTTACTTCTTCTATTTGACTTCTTCTATGAGAATTAGTATATGTTAAATTGATATTGACACTGTGTGTTTTCACAACCTCAATTACTTGTTGTTGTTTAGTAGTTGTAGCAAAATTTTCTAGCATCAAATAATAAGAGAATTAGAATGAAAGAGAAAATTAAGTTTTAGAGTTAACCCTTCTATCTTCAAAATTGAAATGACTGCAATAGTAGATGATTTGGTTTAGATTAAATGCTTAAATTTTCTTCTTTTTACTATATACAAATAGAGGTAAAAAGAAAAAGAAATGTAAATTATAAGCAACAAAACATAATATAATCCTTATATCACTTGAGTAGTGAATAGTAAATGAAGTTGAGATATATCACAAACCATAACTAAAATGATAAATTATCAGTAGCCCTTGTGTTGTTGTAATGCCATTATGAGTACAAAACCTCAATGTGAAGACTATAAAACCACAATCTCTACCAGCAACAAGATATGCACAACATCAAAATTCAGTAACCACCTGTTAGGCTTGTTATTGCGCTCTGGATTGAAAATTTTGCATAAATCATGAATAAACTTTACTCCTGATATTAGGCTTGCTAACTGTGTTCTAGAGTAAATTATAATAGGTAACAGTTGGAATATTTTGCCCCTACCAACAATTGTATCTTTTTATGCTTTGTGTTTGAGTTAAAGATCTCCTCTATATATTTGATAAATGTAAGAAATTGACAAAGAAGAAGAAGCCATGGAAGAAGAAGATGGTTCTATTTTATATGGATCAAAATATCCTATATGTCAACTGTTATGCCACTTAAGCAATCATGTAAAATGCTAAACCAACCATTAACTAGAACACCTAGTTACTACAAGGTAAGATAAGAAGAACATGTGAAGTTAGATAGTATTTTTATACAATTTCTTAAGATCCTTGGTATTTTTTGAACATGGTAAACTTCAATGGTGTTTTTTGTACAAAATTAAACAAAGTTAGACTCAGATTCTACACACCTATTCTGAAAGGTAAATGTTGTGGTTGTTCATTTCTAATCTTTAACCTTTACTACTATTTGATCTTTCTTCTCAAAAAAGATTTGACATTTTCCTTCAAGTGGGTTGTTTTTATTTCTATTCAAGTTGTGTTCTTTTACATTACAAGTATTTATTAATGGGACTGGCAGAAGGTGGCAAGTAAAGGACTAGAGTAAATTATAAAATTTACACTACGAATGTACTTAGGCTTGAAAAACTAAAGCATAAGGAAAACAATACATGGTACTAAGAAATATATTACATTTTTGTTGTGGTTAAAAAGTCAAATGTATTTATACATATTCTAATAAACTCTTGAATAGGCTGAGGAAGATGTAGATGCATTTAGAGAAGAAGTGAACTCCTTACAATGACAAACCATCAATGGAAATGTTGGTATTGGTATCTCAATGGGAGGTCTGCAAGATAATACATGTAACACTCGTTTTCCAGAATGGATTGGTTTGGGGAATTAAGGAGCCAAATGAATGATTTTTAAGGAAAACTGGGTGTCGCAACGTGACCATAGAGAGGTCATGACATGACGAATAAAATAGGAAGTGCGTATCCGGGAATCATGTTACGGCGTGGCATGAGTATGGTCATGTCGTGAGGAGGGTTGCAACTCAATACCATGATATTTTAAGGTTTCCATCGTATTTAGGCACCCAAACTCGGATTTAGGGTTCATTTCTCAGCCTTCATCTCTCTCAAACCTCAGAAACCCTAATCATAGTCCATCTTAGAGGTTTTTGCTCATTTTTTGTGGATTTGGTGCTCTTTGAAGGAAGTAGAAGGAGAATTGGTGCAAGGATCAAGAAAACAACACTTTCTCTTCTTTGATATCACCTTCTAGACAATTTATAAGGATTAAAATTCTACCTTTTTGATTTATTCTCTTAGATCTAAATTATTTTGGTCCCTTTTTGGCTCATGGTTTTGATTTGAGTGAATGGATGGAATAAAGTTGGTAACTTTATGGTCCTTTAGAGTCCCTAGAGCATCATATCTTATGGATCTAAGGATTGGTTGTGGATTTTGAATCTTGTATGATTTTTAAGTCATTTTATTGCCCTTTTGCATAGGTTGGGTACATGACATGCATGGAACATGCATGTCTATAAAGTTGTCATTTGTATAATCCTCTAGAGCCCCTTAAAACTTTCTGGAAAGTTGGAGTTGAAGACTTAACTGATTAGGGGCTAAAATATTAAGATTTTTCCTCAGACAATGGTCACATCATGACATGGAGAGTGTCATGATGTGATGATGGATGATTATGTGATTATCTTGTCTGTTGTGTTCATGACTTAACCAAGGAAGGTTCACACAGTGATGCTTGTCGAGTGAGTGGTCTATATCTGAGTTGACTAGGTTGGAGCATGGTCAATTTGGAATCGTGTCAGGTGCATTTTCACGACATGACCATGGACTGGTCACAAAGTGAGGGTCAGATGTTGATGTAGTTAACCATTGAATTTGACCTTGACTGTTTACTTGTTGACTTAGGTTGACTTTTTGTCAAGATTGCTGGATTTAGTGTGGAAACTAAGATTAGACCTTTTATGTTTTTATAGGAATGTTGTAGAATCTGTTGCGTGGCTTTGATTTGTGGTTTAGCTGACTTTGAGAGTCAGGTGAGTCTTTTCACTATAATGTGTATGATGCTAGTTGTCTTTGTGATACTTGCATGGAATACCCCAGGGGTAACCCGTAGCATTTGTATGAAAGACCATGGGGGTAGCCCATAGCATTATATATAAGACCATGGGGTATCCATAGAAATGCAAGGAAAGACCATGGGAGTATCCCATGGCACTTGTACAAGAGACCATGGGGGTAGTCTGTGGCAGTGCAAGGAAAGACCATAGGGTAGTTCATGGCACCTGTATGAAAGACCACGATAGTAGCACATGGCAATGTATATTTGGTGTGTCGTATTTTAGGGAACTCACTAAGCTTTGTGCTTTCAATTTTATGGTTCAAACATTTTCAGGTACTTCCAGTTCCAAAGGGAAAGGCCCGACTTGATTGCACAACACCTCATAATGGCTTTTTCCACATTGATTACTTTTGATTTAGTTTGATGTTTGAAAATACATTTTAACTTGTTGGTTTTAGAATATATATGGGTGTATCACTTGGTGATTTAATAGTAAAAATTTTATTGGAACTTTTGGGACGTTACAAGTTGGTATAAGAGCTTTGGTTTGAGGGATTTAGGCACACTCTTGGGTGTTTCTGAACTCAAACTGAGGAATTTGTAATTTTTTTCAAAGGAAAATATATTTTCTAAACAAATTTTTACAGAAGAAAGGGGTAAGATGTGTGCAATCAGCCGAGCTCAAGTAAATGATTCCCAGAATACCCATACATGATGATATGTTAGACGTTATGGAATGTTTGCATGCTAGGATAAGGCTAAGGATACCTTCAAGAATTGCATGATAGAATGGCCTAATTTGTGATGCCTTGTAGACCAGGAGAGATTGGATGTTATGTATCATTTGGAATCTATGTTGGTGAAATTAATTGTTAAGTGTATATTTAAAAATTATATACAGTTAGGATCATATATCCCTATAATGAATGATTTAGCCTTACTTCATGTTCCTCATCTGGTTATGGGCTTAGGGTAGAATCATTTATTCGACAGACTATTTTATCCCGTATTGTGTATGATTTTCATGCATAAGGCAACCAACAATTTTGGTAGAAGTTCCTAGCATCAGAGAAGCAAGTGAGTTGGGGGATGCCTTTTTATATTTTGTGGCCTATAGAGTGTTACTGCTCGAATGTCGCTTGCTTTGTATTTTTGGGACTAATATTGATGTGAGTTAACTATTAAATGAATATGTTAAGGCGCATGCTACAAAGGTTAAATAATTCTAGAATGATTAATTCGACCGTATTGCATAGCTCTCGTTTGAGTCTAACCGTTGTAGGGTTGGGTCTTTTAGTCGAAAGATTATTTAAGTTTTGGTGCATGTAATGGTATTTATGAAGTAGCTAATGAATATTAGTAGGAGTTTGTCAATAGTTGATGGTAGGGTGAGGTGGGAACCCTAGTAGAGCCTAAGGAGTGTTTTGTATGAATGGTGTGCGGGTTAGCGGCTTATATGTGTATTATTATAAAGAGGTCACTTGGAGGATTCGGGATGATTCTTGAGGAAAGTATGGATAGGTGTTGAAGGTAGTATTGGGCTTGTAATATTGAAAGCACATGATTCATACTCGAATCAGGGAAAGTCATGAGGATTCTGAGGAGCGTGTAGAATGAGGAATTCTTCGGGTAGCTTTTGACCAATTGTATGGTTGCTTTTCAGTATGGTAATGAGAACTCATGGAGGAGGTTCTGGTTCTGGTCCAAGTTTTGGTGTTGAGCCGATCGACGAGGGGATGTGTGAGTTCATCGCGACACCTGCCGACATAATGATGTATCAACCTCCTATGGTTAGTGGAAGGAATGTCAGAGTTCTTAGTTCACGTTGGATTGAGGAGATGGAGGGTGCCTTCCGCACCATTCCCTAACCCATAGAATCCAAGGTTCAGTTTGCTTTAGACCTTTTGCGTCATGAAAAAAAGAGTTGTTGGGATTTGATTGCGCAGTCTATTACGATTACGGAGGTGGAGACCATCACATGGGATGAGTTCATGACACATTTCAGGGAGAGATCTTCATTGGGTCTATAGTACGTGTCAACAGAAAGCTTAAATAAGAAGCCCAAGATCTTCAATTTGCAAGCTAGAGCCCAGGAAGGTCGTGACCATTATGGAAAATGCGGGAAACCACATGATGGGGTCTGTCGATCTAGAGGTACAGGCTGTTACAAGTGTGGCAGAATTGGTCATGTCAACAGGGATTGTCCCCAAGGACTGCGTCCGATCTATTTTCATGGCAATCGGGTGGGCCACAACAAGGCTGACTGCCCGGGATTGACGAGTGGAGTGGTGAGGACACCTGCTCCAACTACACTGAGGATTACTGATAGTCGTGAGGGCATGGTGGAGGCTCCAGTGTTGAGGAGTTGAGCCTTTCATTTGTAGGCCAAGGAGGTCCGAGTTCCGCCAAAGGTTGTTGCTGGTATGTATCACATTCTTTTCCTTCATGCTTTATTATTTATATTATGATCATGGGATTGTGTATGTGAGAGGTTATGTTCGGATTATTTAATTTTCCACCTAAGGATCATAGTTTCTTTATGATTGTTTGGTTATTATTGTTTGAGAGATTTTTATATGCCTTTTTGCATGCCGAGAATAATGTTTGGAGGGTATTTGGATCAGTTGGTGTTAGGCTTCGACATGAGAGATTTCGGCCAATGATAGGCTGATCCCTAAGAGGAGGAAAGTTGAGTGTTTTGTTTGGAGGATCAACGATCGGATTGATTCTAATGGTTTCGGGAAAAATAGGTTCGAGTAAGTAGCAGAGTAAGTTCCATTAAGTTGTCATTTTTATGATCCTCTAGAGTCCCTTAAAGCTTTCAGGAAAGTTGGAGTTAAAGACTTAATGGATTAAGGACTCAAACATTAAGAGTTTTCCACAGAGAGCATTCACGTCATGACATGGAGAGTGTCACGATATGACGATGGATGATTCCACGATTATCTTGTCTGTTGTGTTCACGACGTGACCAAGGAGGGTTCACGCCATGATGCTTGTTGAGCGAGTTTTTTGCATCTGAGTTAACTAGGTTGGAGCGTGGCCGAGTTGGAATCGGGTCAGGTGCATTTTCACGACATGACCATGGACTAGTTACGACGTGAGGGTTAGGTGTTGATGTTGTTGACCATTGACTTTGACCTTGACGGTTAACTTGTTGGTCTCGGTTGACTTTTGGTCAAGATTATTGGATTTAGCGTGGAGAGTAAGGTTGGACCTTGTATGTGTTGATATGAGTGTTGTAGCATCTGATGCGTCACTTGCGTGGCTTTGAGCTGTGGTTTAGCTGACTTCGAGTGTTAGGTGATTCTTCTCACTATATTGTGTATGATGCTAGTTGTCTTTGTGATACTTGCATGGTAGAGCCCCGGGGGTAGTCTGTGTCCTTTGTATGAAAGACCATATGAGTAGCCCATAACACTTGTATATAAGACCATGGGGTAGCCATGGCAATACGTGTAACACCCATAAAATTCAAGCCAATTTAAAACTTTTCAAAACATTAAAACCAACAGTTTTACAAATTTGTTTTCAAAATAGTCTATATAAGAGTTTTCCCAGAAACATAAACAAAACATGAGGAGTTGTACTATCATGCCTTCGCCTTGTCGCGATCCCCTGGCGTACCTGAAACAATAAACTGAAACTGTAAGCCCGATAGCTTACTGAGTTCCCCCAAAATACCAACTCATATAACCATATCATATCATATCAACAAATATAGAATATCATGCATAATGAGCCTTCAGCCTGACTGGACTGCCTCGCAGGGCTTACAACCTATCTGGACCACTCACGAGCCTTCGACATGACTAGACCGCCTCATAGGGCCTATAGCCTATCCGGACCGCTAGCCGGGTATATTGGCCTATAACACAAAGCAGGACCGCCTCAACCTAACCCCTAACCAAAAAAATGTGTGCACATAAATATCATATGCTAACTCATATCATATAACAGTCAAATCGATATAACAGACCAATAATCATAGCAACATCCCAATAATCGAGATACAGACCTAACCGGTCCCTAGCATAGGCATAAGCATATCACCATCCTAACTACCAGGATGTAATCAATAAACATATCATGCCATAATCAAGATACAAATCCATAAAGGGCCGGCCTTAATACCTTAGACCCTATTGATATAGTGAGGATAACTCACCTTGCAACTGTCGACTCGAAGGGGAAGCTCAACTCACGGATCACCGCCTCAAACTCCACCACCTATATTCGCCACATAACTATGTTCATGAATTACTAAAATGCCCAGAAGTCCAATAGTCAATCCTTGGTCAAGGTCAAAGTCAACTGTCAAAGTCAACAGTCCATGTTGACCTCAACTCGTTGAGTACAACCAGCCATTCACTGAGTTCCTTGTATAACTCGCCAACTCACCGAGTCACTTGAGTGACTCGTCGAGTTCCTAATGTTTGTGGCCGTAAACTCCTTGTCCAACTCATCGAGTTTTGTAACACTCTAAAAATTCCAACCAATTTAAACTTTTCAAAAACAACCCAATTTCATTAAGTTATTACAAAAAGGTTTTCAATACATTTATTATCAGAGTATTCCTAGAACCATATCATAAAACATAAACATGAGGAGCGGTACGATCACGCCTTTGCCTTGCCACGGTCTCTTGAAGTACTTGAAACGTTAAACCACAACTGTAAGCCCGAAAGCTTAGTGAGATACCCCCAAAATACCAACCACATACACCATACACATAACATAGCATAACATAACAGAACAGCCATGCACTTCGGGTCTACTGTGTGACTGGTCCGTCGCACCGGGCCTTCAGTCCACCTGGTCCACCCTCCGAGTCTAGCCATATACATCGAGTCTGTAGTGTGGTTGGTCTGCCCGCACCGGGCCTTCAACCCACCTGGTCCACTCTCTGAGTCTACAGTATGACTGGTCCACCCGCACCGGGCCTTCAGTCGGCCTGGTCCACTCTCCGAGCCTCGGCACGTCTGGTCCGCCCTCGTGGGGCCTACAGCCTATCCGGACCGCTCGCCGGGCCTTCGGAATATCCGGTCCGCCCTGGGTATGTTGGCCTACAGCACAAAGCAGGACCCGCCTCAACCCAACCCCATTCAATCAACCATGTGCACATAAACATATAATCATATAATAATTAATCCCCGATCAACCGATCTAGCAGATCACATACATAACATACTCTAACCAGGATACCGACCTAACCGGTCACCAACAGAGCATCATCCTATATTCCAGGATTCCGACCTTAACCAGGTCTCTAACATATACCATCCTAACTACCAGGATGCAAACATATAGCAAAGCAATAACATAACAACTACCCGAATTTCCATCCGATAAAGGGTCGGCCTTGTTGCCTTAGACCCTGTTGATATAGTGAGGATAACTCACCTCGCAACTGCTGACTGAAAAGATAAGATCATGCTGCTCCAACCTCCGACACGAACTCCATCACTGATCAATACCAAATGACTGAACTCAATAAATACCAATAATTACCAAAATACCCCTGGAAGTCAACTGGTCAACTCTTGGTCAAAGTCAAAGTCCTCAGTCAAAGTCAACCTTCCTGACTGACTCTACTCGCCGAGTCAACCCGCTGACCCGTCGAGTCCCTATACTCAGAAACTCCCAATCCACGACTCAACTCGCCGAGTCGCCCCAAGACTCGCTGAGTCCAACCAACTCTGAGTCACTTCCTGCTCAACTCACTGAGTCATCCCTTGACTCACCGATTCACCGCTCAACCAAAAAGGTTAGGACTTGACGACCAGACTCGCCGAGTCCAAGAACAGACTTGCCGAGTCTAAGGCAATCTTCAATAGACTCGCCGAGTTGTTCTTCCAACTCGTCGAGTTCCTGCCTAACTTCATCCAAATCGCCGAGTTCACCCATGGAACTCGTCGAGTCTCTTCAGTTCTCATTCCATACAGAGGATTTCCAAGTCATGCAGGGGCTCAAATCCCTAGATCTACCCTTCTACAAGCCATTTCTCACGTAAAGGGGCAAACTTTACGTGAACTCTAGGAGCTATGAGCCCAAAATGCTCTAGGGTTAAGGCTAAGGACAAAAGAGCTTCGCCAACAACTCTTATACAGGAACTTTATGACATATAGGACCATTACAAGCTTAGATCTGAAGTAACATCCTCAGATCCAAGCTTCTATCTCGAATTAGATCTCATATCAATCACCATACATGAATCCATGAAGAAATAGCTTAAGGAAATGGTTCCTTACCCCTGAAATGAGCCCAACCAACTGTAGATTTCTGTTCTTCCCAAGCTTCCTGATACAAGCCTCCAACCTTCAAGGTTCAAGCACCAAAGATCCCCCTCCAAGCTCTAATTCACTCAACAATGGGGTCTCCTCACAACTTAGGGTTTTCTGGATCTCAAATGAGCAGCAAAGAGGCTGAGGGGAAAACATAAGGTTCCTTATATAGGTTGCAAACCCTGAAAAATAGGGTTTCTTATTCCATCACCAACTCGCCGAGTCCAGCCGCCGACTCGCCGAGTTGGTCACTAAACTCGTGACCAAAATCGCGACTCGACTCCCCGAGTCTATCCATGGACTCGCCGAGTCTATCCTCCTTAATTACACCAAGCAACCTGAACTTGCACTTCTGAACTCGGGGTGTTACAAGTTTCCCTTGCAACTCGCCAAGTTCATACGTGTCCAAAGGTTGGGAAAAACTCTAGCTGACTCGCCGAGTCACTCTACTGACTAGTCGAGCCTACGACAATCTTCATCGGACACGCCGAATTGACCATGCAACTCGTCGATTCCCTTCAGTCCTTCATCCAAACAGATGTTTTTTAAGCCATGCTAAGGTTCCATATTGCAGATCCAAATCCCCAAGGCATGTTTATCACGTAAAGTTGCAAATTTTACGTGCATGCAAGGCTCTAGAGACTCTAAATGACAAATCCAAGCTTGCAATGGAGCTTTACACCTTAGGAGAGTCTCATTATTGCAAAAGCTGGAAGCTTTATGGACTTAGAGTCCCAAGAAAGTTCAAATCTGAAGTTGCAACTTCAGATCTTAGCTCAAACACAAGAAAGGCTTCCTAATATGCTAGAAAAGCCCTAAAATCCACCCAAATGAGATATAGAATGAGATGAGGTCAAGATAACGGCTTAATACCTTCCAAAGGATGCCAAATGTGGTAGATCCCTGATTCCCACACGTTCCTTGCTAATAGTCACTTGATCTTCAAGCTTTTCCTCACCAAACATCCTCTTCCAAAGCTTAAAACACAAATGGATCACACTCACACGAATTAGGGTTTTTGGAGTATCAAGAGGCTGTAAGGGGAGGCTGAGGAGGCCAATGATCCTTTAAATAGGGTGAAAGACCCCGAAATCTAGGGTTTCATCCTCCAGCTCCTACTCGTCGAGTCCCTAATTGGACTCAACGAGTAGGTCACTTAAATACGTGGACCAACCTGCTGCTACTCGACAATTCGGGGCAACCAACTCGTCGAGTAGACCTTGAAATCATGAAAATCTTATAACCAAAATCAATACCTGAGAATCGAGGCATTACAATTTTCCCCCGCTTGAACTAGACTTCGTAATCAAAGTCTGTCGCGGTGAACAACTCCGGATAGTGCTCCCGCATCTTTATCTCCGGCTCCCACGTCCACTCAGTCCCCTTTCGATGCTCCCACTGTACCTTTAATAAAGGTATCTCTTTGTTCTGCAAAATCTTCACCTTCCTTTCCAAATGGCCACGAGCCTCTCAACATAATTCAGGCGCTCATCGACCTGAATGTCATCCAATGATACCACCGCCTCCTGATCCATAATGCATTTTCTCAATTGTGAAACGTGAAAGGTGTTGTGGATCCGACTGAGCTCAACTGGTAGCTCTAACATGTATGCAACCTTGCCAACCTTGGCAAGGATCCTGAACGGCCCAATGTAACGGGGACCCAATTTTCCCCTCTTCCTGAAGCGGATCACACCCTTCCAGGGTGAGACATTCAGGAGTACCATCTCACCAACCTGGAACTCCAACTCAGATCAGCGTCTGTCGGCGTAACTCTTCTGCCGACTTTGAGCGGTCTGCAATCGCTGCCTAATCTGTTGAATATTTTCGGTAGTATGCAAGACTACCTCCGTCCATCCCATCACCCCGTGTCCGGCCTCACCCCAACAAACCGGGGTGGGACATCTCCGCCCATACAATAGCTCGAAAGGTGGGGCGCCAATGCTGGAATGATAGTTGTTGTTTTAGGCGAACTCTGCAAGGGGTAGGTGGGAATCCCAGCTCCCAGCGAAGTCAATAACACACACCCTCAACATGTCCTCGAGGGTTTGAATGGTCTGCTCGCTCTGACCGTCGATCTGCGGATGGAATGTTGTGCTAAAGTGCAACCGCATGCCCAGTTCCTCTTGGAACTTCTTCCAGAAATGGGAGGTAAATCTCACATCCAGGTCGGAGACAATGGAGACCAGAACCCCATGGCGAGAAATGATCTTGCGGACGTACATGTCGGCCAACTTCTCAGGCGACGAACTCTCCTGTATTGCCAAGAAATGGGCACTCTTGGTCAATCCATCTACGATGACTCGTATAGCATTAAGCCCTTTCTCCATCCTCAGCAGCTTGGTAATGAAGTCCATCGTGATCTGTTCCCATTTCCACATGGGAATCTCTAGGGGCTGCAACATGCCACGCGACCTCTGATGCTCGGCCTTGACCATCCTACAGGTCAAGCACCTCTCGACATACCAAGCGATTTCTCGCTTCATGCATGGCTACCACTAACTCAAACTCAGGTCTCGGTACATCTTGGTGGCCCCCGGGTGAATAGAGAAGTGAGACTTATGATCCTCCTCCATGAATGTCTATCTAACCCCACCAGACATCCGGACCTATACTCGAACGCATCGGGTCAATAATCCCCGACTATCTTGCACAAACCAGGTGTTCTCGCCCTTGATCCTCTCCATCTTCCAGTTCTCCGGTCGCATGCCCTCAACCTGAGCATCCTTGATCAAACTCACTAGCAGAGAATCCACCGCTATACTTATACATATCGTTGGGGTGGAAGACCCAGCGGACTTGCGGCTCAAAGCCTCCGCCACCACATTCGCTTTATCGAGGTGGTAAAGGATCTCGCAATCGTAGTCCTTGACTACATCCAGCCACCTGTGCTGCCTCATATCTAGGTTTGGCTTATCCATGAT
This sequence comes from Lactuca serriola, assembly GCF_051521515.1. Taxonomy (NCBI): domain Eukaryota; kingdom Viridiplantae; phylum Streptophyta; class Magnoliopsida; order Asterales; family Asteraceae; genus Lactuca; species Lactuca serriola. Next base: position 42,938,438 of record NC_136416.1, read on the forward strand.
GTGTCTCAAGCTCTTGTGATCCGTGTAAATGGTACAACATACCCCATATAGGTAATGTCTCCATATCTTGAGAGCGAACACCACCGCTTCGAGCTCTAAATCATGAGTAGGATATCTCGTCTCAAGCGGCTTCAGCTACAACGATGCGTAAGCTATCACCCGTCCTCTCTGCATGAGGACTGCCCCTAAACCTGTGATGGATGCCTCAAAGAACACCATAAAGTCCTCCACTCCTTCCAGGAGTGTCAAGATTGGAGCCTCACACAACCGCTGATGAAGGGTCTCAAACGCCCTCTACTGCTTAGGGCCCCACCGGAAATCCATAGCCTTCCTCGTCAAACGAGTGAGGGTACTGTAATATTAGAGAAATCTTGAATGAATCTCCAGTAGTACCCTACTAATCCCAGAAACCTCCTGATGTCTGAAGGAGACCTCGGCACCTCCCACTGCATGACTTCCTCGATTTTGGCCGGGTCGACCAAATTCCCCTCCTCGTTAATGAGATGCCCGAGGAACTGGACCTCTCGCAACCAAAACTCACACTTCGAGAACTTGGCATATAGTCGTTCTTGTCTCAGAACTCCTAACAACTCCCTGAGGTGCTCCTCGTGCTGCTCTCTGGTCTTGGAATACACCACGATATCATCTATGAACACGATGACCAAGCGATCAAGCATTGGTCTGCAGACCCGATTCATCAGGTCCATGAATACTGCTGGCACGCTGGTGAGCCCAAATGGCATCACCAAGAACTCGTAATAACCATAACGAGTCTGAAACGCGGTCTTCTCCACGTCCTCCTCTCTGACCCGAACTTGATGATACCCTGACCTCAAATCAATCTTAGAGAACCAAGATGCACCCTGTAACTGATCAAAGAGATCGTCTATCCTTGGGAGTGGATCACAATTCCTCACCGTCAACTTGTTCAACTCCCTATAATTAATGCACATCCGGTGCGAACCGTCTTTCTTCCTGACGAAGAGGATCGGTGCTCCCAATGGAGAACTGCTAGGTCGAATGAACTGCTTGCCCAACAGTTCCTACAGCTGTAAAGACAGCTCCCGCATCTCGGGTGGCGTTAACCGGTACGACGCCTTGGCCGCACCCGGCACCAGGTCGATCTGGAACTCGACCTACCTCTCCGGAGGTATCCCTGGAAACTCCTCCGAGAATACTTCGGCAAACTCCCTAATCACTGGAACCAATGAAACCGAAGTCTGATCTCTGACCCGCGTATCCCCCACATACGCTAGATAACCCGCACACCTGTGCTGAATATACTACCGAGCCCTGGCAGCTGAACAAAACCTTGATCCCACTCTGGTGCCCTCGCCATATATAATCAGTTCTCCCCCACTTTGGGTTCGAACTACCACCTGCTGGCCCTCACAATCTTTCATGGCACCAAATTAACTAAGCCAATCCATCTCCACAATCACGCATACCTCCCCCATGGGAATCAGAATCAAATCTATCGGAAAAGGACACTCCAAAAATCTCCAACTCGCATCCTTGGTAGACTGAAGAAGTAGAAACCCCGTGTTCATTGGCGATAGAGACTTGTAACGGACACTATAGCTCACCTATTGGCACACTGAGCTCCCTACTAAATGTTTGAGATACGAAAGACCGACTTGCCCCCGAGTCAACTAAAACCAATGCAAGTAAGCAGTTCACTAAAAGCGTACCTAATCATAGGAATATTAGATAAGCATAGAACATATATAATAAATGAGATAAAGGATAGAAATATACCAACAACCACATCCGATGCTGCCCTAGCCTCATCTGCTGTAAGCTAGAAGGCACGCCCCTGAGCCTTCGGAGACTCTACCTTAACTAGCCTCCAATCTGCAATCCTCAATGTACCCGACACTGGAGCCTGTGTCAGCCTGGTTGCGAGTTGTGGACAGTTGGTCTTCACATGACCAACGTGATGACAGTGATAGCATATCCTCATATCCGATACAGGGGCGGACTGACGACAATCCCTAGCATAGTGCCCCGCCTTGTCTCACTTGTGGCACCCACTACCCGTCCGACAAGCTCCAGAATGACCATTTCCGAACTTTCCACAAGGGCGGCTGTCACAACCCCAAACTGGAACGGCGGAAACGTTTGGGAGTGGATGACGTCATATGTAGTATCACAACAATTGCATCATAGTAAGCAAGCAAACACAACATTACATTGAATACATACATAAAAGTATTTACATCTGTTTGGTTGTTGTTTTCATACATCAAAAGTATACAAAAGAAAAAGACAAGACTCTGAACGCTCCGTCTTCTGAAAACCAGTGAGAGTACTTGTCTATCGATTCCCTGAGAATACAAGCGGTTTTAAAAAAAATATCAGCATAAACCTGGTGAGTTCATAAGCGTTTTGTTTTAGAAAACAGGTTCTTGGTTCCTTAAAACATAATGTATTTCTCCAGAAAATCCAATATGCTCTGATGTGATGAGTGATAAGTAAAATTATTCATACTAGTTTCCTTTTACAAGTACTTAGTGTATACAAGTCACACACAATCCAAATCGAACAGTCAATCGACTATATGGTCCTGCCCCAAGCCCACAACCAAACAAGGAACAGGAAATGAGGCGGAAACCACACATTCCACTGGCTGTCAGATCCTTATGTATGTAACCCATGATGTATTCACGAAGTACTTATAGAATTAACTGAATTAGTTCCTTAAAAACTGTAAGAGTGTTCCTCAAGAAAATCCTATATTTTCTTACAAAAGGTGTTTGTTACTGTGCTCCATAAGTATTAGTTCGTATTCCTAATTACCACCTGTTGAATTCAAAATGTTGTTTTGCATGAAAATCTTTGTAGGAAAAACCCTGGCTGTCACCAGTTATGTATTGTGGTTTTATTATTTAAATTAAAACCATGTATTTTATTCCCTGGAATCGTCCAATGTAGTGTATAATAGTTCTATTAACTATAATAAAACTAATGAAGAATGAAATCCCGTAAACAAGAGTTAATTTATAATATTGTGAGTCGTATAACCATGCTTGATATGGCCTAGTGACCTTTACGACGTTCTTCAAGTGTCGGATATATGACATTTGTCACCCTAGACATGCTTGCCTAACTGTAGCTAGTAGTTCAGGTGTGAGATTGTCAGTCCCGAATAGATCTATTCACAAATCTCACGCTCTCCTTCCAGGAGACTCTGGTTATACTATGATAGGATTTAATTAATTACGCAAAAGGGTACAATATTGAAGTAGAGTCTCACAATTCTGTATAATCTAAATTACGAGTAGTTCTGTATTAATCTTTGGTATTCAAATCTGAGTGTAGACTTTATAGAGTAATAATTATACTTAAACAATTATTCAATAAAGCATCTTTGTTACCCGAGTATAACATAAACTAAGTCTGTCATAATTTATATACTAGGAAATGTATAAGCTTTGAATTGAAACCTCAAACTATACCTATTATAGTTTGCATGAATATTATGCGTTTGAATCATGGATTTATTCGGAAAACTATGCAATTTGACAGTAAGTCGAAAACATCCCTTATGCTCAGCACAATACAAAAGGGATAAAACATCTAAATGTTTTATGAAATGTGGAAACCATTTAGTTGTATCAATTGCAAAAGTTTTAACGTGTTGGAATTTCCTTTTGGATAATTTCACAAAGAATTCTTTATGTTTGGCTAGTATTCCCCCTGAAAACGTTTAAAAACAGTAAAAACGTAGGAGTACGAACTCACCGTTAGTCGTGTACAAGCGTTGAGTCAACGAACTGAAATGAAGACCCTCGAGTTGTAGTGTGGCACTTTAACAAAGTCCTAATAACAATTAAATACATATATGTATCTAAATTAGCGATTTTGTTAGATAAAGTGTTAGGAAAACACTTGTTTTCGGTTAAGGAATGTTACCAAGACTTGATTGAATCGAGGAAAGTGGGTTTTCAATCAATTGCACCACTTAGGGAGTGTGTTCGGCTGTGAAGGGATTGTACGGCCGTGAACCATGTACGACCTTAGACTGCCTCTTGAAGGGTGTACGGCCTTTGAAGGTGTACGGCCGTGAACGAGTGTACGGTCAATGAACCTTTGAAGGTATATGGCCGTACACTCAAGAACAAGAGTGCTAAAATCGATGAAAAACGTGTCCTAGATGCTCCGAAATGAACTCCCAATGGTGTTTTCGATGTTTTACGGAAGAATAAAGGTGCTTTAGGAGTGTACGATCGAGAGTCTAGAGAGAGAAAGAGAGGGTGTTCGACCAGAAAAGTGTAAATGAAGGGTGGGGGTCTCGTATTTATAGGGGTTTTCGATGTTCGGTGGTGGGGTCCACCCGACATTGGCCGTAAACAAGTGTACGGCCGTACACGGGTGTATGGACGTGAAATCAAGTCAGGCCGTGAATGGTTGTTGTGATCGAAGGAAAACTCGAAATTTCGCGTAGTTTTGGTCCCGACTCATATATGAAGCTCAATTATATAACAAAATGACTTTCCAAACGAAAGGAGTTCGACGGGACTCAATAAAATTCAAATTTTATTGACGAAATTCGGTTACTGGAAACGGAAAGAGATTCGGGTTGTCACATCATCCCCCCCGTTAGAGGGAATTTCGTCCCAAAATTCAGACACAGAATACAAATCATGGACTCCGAATTAGATGAGGGTACTTTTTTTTCATTGAATCTTCACGCTCCCAAGTGAATTCAGGTCCCCGCTTGGCATTCCAATGAACCTTTTCTATCGTGATACGACTTTGTTTTGTTCGTTTGACTTCCCGGTCCATGATTTCCACGGGTTCTTCCACGAAGTGTAAACTCTCGTCTAGTTCGATCTCATTGAGGGGAATCACAAGTGTCTCATCGGACTGACACTTCTTTAGGTTCGAGACATGAAAGACAGGATGAATGTTACTAAGTTCTTGGGGTAAACAAAGTTTGTATGCTACGGGACCGATCCTAGCGAGGATCTCGAATGGTCCAGTGTATCTTGGATTCAGATTTCCATGCTTTTCGAAGCTTATCATGCCTTTCCCGGGTGAGACCTTCAAAAGAACATGGTCACCAACCTGGAACTCCAAGGATTTTCGTCTCTTATCGGCGTAGCTCTTTTTGTCTATCTCTTAAAGCCTTTAGTCGTTCTCGGATTTGTACCATCTTTTCCGTCGTCTCTCGGATGATTTCTGGGCCAGTGAGAGAGCTATCGGGGACTTGACCTGTAACGCTCTAAAAATTCAAACCAATTTAAACTTTTCAAAAACAACCCAGTTTCGTTAACATAACATCGTCCTAACCAGGATACCGACCTAACCGGTCACTAACATATCATCATCCTATATACCAGGATACCGACCTTAACCAGGTCTCTAACATATACCATCCTAACTGCCAAGATGCAAACATAGCAAGCAATAACATAACAACGATACCCGGATTACAATCCGATAAAGGGTCGGCCTTGGTGTCGTAGACCCTGTCGATATAGTGAGGATAACTCACCTCGCAACTGTTGACTGAAAAGTTAAGACCGAGCTGCTCTGACCACTAACACGATCTCCACCACTAGCCAACACCAAACCACTGAATTCAAAATAAATGCCAACAATTACCAAAATACCCCTGGAAGTCAACTGGTCAACTCTTGGTCAAAGTCAAAGTCCTCAGTCAAAATCAACCTTCCTGACTGAATCTACTCGCCGAGTCAACCCGCTGACTCGTCCAGTCCTTATACTCAGAACTCCCAATCCACGACTCAACTCGCCGAGTCGCCCCCAGACTCGCCGAGTCCAACAAACTTTGAGTCCTTTCTCACTCAACTCACCGAGTCGTCCCTCGACTCACTGATTCACAGCTCAACCCAAAAGGTTAGGACTCTACGACCAGACTCGCCGAGTCCAAGCCAACATTCAACATACTCGCTAAGTTGTTCTTCCAACTCGTCGAGTTCCTGCCCATCTTCATCCAACTCGTCGAGTTCACCCATGTGACTCGCCGAGTACCTCTAGTTCTTAATCCATACAGTGGCTTTCCAAGCCATGCAGGGGCTCCAAACCATAGATCCACTCCCCTACAACCCATCCATCATGTAAAGTGGCAAACTTTACGTGAATCCAAAGAGATCTAAGCATAAAACGCTCTTGGGCTAACGTTTGGGACAAAAGAACTTCACCTACATCTCTTGAACACAGACTTTATGGCTCCTTGGGTCATTACAAACCTAGATCTGACGTAGCAACCTCAGATCTCACACCAAACTCGAGATGGACCTCAACTATGCCCCAAAACCCCACAAATTGATAAATCTAGATGCACAAAAGCTCAAACAACAGATTATTACCTCAAATGAAAGATCCAACTGAAGAGTAAGCTAAATCTCTGTAAATCCCCTTGCTCCAATCTACTTGCTCTTCAAATTCCCTTCAAGATTTCCTCCTCCGAGGCTCTAATATCTCACAAGGAAAGCTCACATGAATCTAGGGTTTTCTGGAACTCAAGGGAGGGTAAAGAGGCTGGGGAGAGGGTATTATGTTCTTTATATAGGGCACAACCCCCGGGATTAGGG